>NC_135657.1:2460000-3060000 GCF_964188315.1 Podarcis muralis
CGGTCTTAAAATTCTAGAAGAAAAAGTATAGGACCCAAAATAGAATTTCAAGGTCCTACTGGACATCTCCTAATTTTATTCAATCTTCCCTGTGACAACCCTTGAGATATTGGAAGATGGCTCTCATATCTCCTCTCAGTCTCCTCTTTCTCAGGCTAAACATCCCCAGCTCCTTCAACCATTCCTCATAAGGCTTGGTTTCCAGATCAATATGATACAATACTGTCAGGGGCTCAGGAGCAGAGGCGCAGGGGAGAGAGGAAATGGAGAGCGAAGGGGAAGAATCTGAGGGCAGCGGAGGGCAGAATGACAGTGACCCGAGAGATTCCATAAGCCTCTCCAGTGAATCAGAAGATTCCCAGAAGGGGGCGCCGATGGCCAGGGCAAGGGGGGTCCCAGGGGGGACACACCAGAAGCAGGGGGCCAGCGGAGACTCCCAAAGCAGTAGCTGGAAATCAGGACCAGCTTCCCCACCAGAGCGTAGTGGGGGGGAAGAGCCCCATAGGTCAGAGTCAGCGTCTCCTCCGGCAAGCAGGGAGGGGGAGTCAGACCCAGCTAGCATCCCCGAAGAGGGAAGCAGCGACAGGAGCAGTATAACGGTCAGAAGGAAGGTGGCAGGCTGGGCGCGCGCGCCAAGTTCAAATGTACAGGCGCGCAGGACAGCAGAAAGCCCGGATTGGGAACCAGGTCCTAAAGCTCGCCGGAGGGAGGGGGAAGACTCAGGGGACTCAGCGTCAGAAGAGTCTAGGAAGGGCAGGACCTCGGCGGACAAGCGGACCCAGAGGAGGAGGGAGCAGAGGAAGAGGTGGAGCAAGGCTAGGGTCTTAAACTGGGGAGGAGACTCAGACGGAGCTTCGGCGGTCTAGGGTTTAAGACGTAGAGCTGCGCGCCATGGCTGTAAAAGAGGAACTGAACTTCAATAAAGACTATTTTATATAACAACGGACTGGCGTTGGTCCTCTGTGAGCTGGGACCTGAGGCAGCTCTGACAAATACGATAATCTTTATTGTCATTGTCCCATACAGAACAACGAAATTGAAAAATCTACACATTCAAAACTCAACAAGCCTGCTATCCCAGATATCCCAACCTGGTTAGTCCCCTAAAAACTCTGATACCCTATTTTTAAATACAATATACTCCCATTCAGACTCCTTACAATGCGTTTAAAACCAAAATCGCATTTGGGTAGAAACTGTTTCTCAGACGGCTAGTCCTAGTCTTTATAACCCAGAAGGCAGAAGCTGAAAGAGATCATTTCCGGAGTGCGCACTATCCTGCGCTATCTCTGCAGCTTTCTTATAGCACCTGGAAGCGTAGATTTGATCCAAGGTGGGAAGAGTGCACCCAATTATTCTCTCCGCAGTCTTTACAACCCTGGACAGCATTGTTTTCCCCCTGGCCGTGCAGCTCCCAAACCACACAGAGAGACCATAAGTTAATACACCTTCCAGCTTGTCAACATCCTTCTTAAATTGTGGTGTCCAGAAGTGGACACAGGACTCCAGGTGGGACCTGATTTTAAAGAACTGGAAAAGGTTCAGAAAATAATCAAGGCTATGGAGCCCTACGGAGAAAGGCCACGGGGTTTAGGGCATTTTAGTTTAGGGAAAAGACAAATAAGAGGAGACATGGGAGAAGTTTATAAAATTATTCCTGACATGAAGAATGTGGAGGAAGAAAGTTTTCTCTCTGTGTCTCCTAGCACTAGAAATTGTGAACGTCCAGCAAAGCTGAATGTTGGGCAATCCAGGACAGATAAGGAAAATCCTTCAGCACACAGCACAGAGTTAAACTACGGAACTCCCTGCCACAGGAAGCAGCGGTGGCCACAAACTTGGATGGCTTTAAAAGAAGATTGGATGAGAGGGGCATTGATGTCTTCTAGCCAGGATGGCTCTGTTCTGCCTCCACAGTTGGAGGCGACAAAAATTCTGAATCCCAGTTACTGGAAACCACAGGAGGGGAGAGTTGCCCTTATGCTCAGATCCTGCTCACAAGTTTTGGGGCATCTGGTTGGCCGCTGTAAGAACAGGATGCAGGATGAGGTGGGCCATGGGCCTGATCCAGCTAAAGGCTCTCCCGATGTTCTTATGAGATTGACTGGCAGTTTAGTACCAAGTGGCTCAATCCAGGGCAAAACAAACACACGAAAACACTGCTTTTTTTAAAAAAGTAGCTAAGGAGCTCTCCCCCAAGATAAGAGTGAACAGCCTCCCCATCTCCCTCTCCTTATAATTTGATCATGGCTTTAAGCCAAGGGTCACCATGCTTGGACCACTGGTTGCTAAGGTGATGATGGAAGAAGAAGAAGAAGAAGAAGAAGAAGAAGAAGAAGAAGAAGAAGAAGAAGAGTAGTAGTAGTAGTAGTAGTAGTAGTAGTAGTAGTAGTTTGGACTTGATATCTTGTTTTATCACTCCCCTAAGGAGTCCCTAAGGGACGCTGGTGGCGCTGTGGGTTAAACTACAGAGCCTACGACTTGCTGATCAGAAGGTCGGTGGTTTGAATCCCCTCGGCGGGGTGAGCTCCCGTTGCTCAGTCCCTGCTCCTGTCAACTTAGCATTTCAAAAGCACGTCAAAGTGCAAGTAGATAAATAGGTACCGCTCTGGCGGGAAGGTAAACGGCGTTTCCGTGCGCTGCTCTGGTTTGCCAGAAGCGGCTTAGTCATGCTGGCCACATGTACGCTGTACGCCGGCTCCCTCGGCCAATAAAGCAAGATGAGCACCGCAACCCCAGAGTCGGCCACAACTGGACCTAATGGTCAGGGGTCCCTTTACCTTTTAAGGAGTCTCAAAGCGGCTCACAATCTCCTTTCCCTTCCTCCCCCACAACAAACACTCTGTGAGGTGAGTGAGGCTGAGAGACTTCAGAGAAGTGGGACTGGCCCAAGGTCACCCAGCAGCTGCATGTGGCGGAGCGGGGAAGCGAACCCAGTTCACCAGATTACGAGTCCACCGCTCTTAACCACTACACCACACTGGCTCTCCATCATGATGGAGTCATGATTGTGATGGAAAATGGTCTCCAGGTACCTTTTTGGGGGTGGCAGGAAGAGGAAGGGGGTGCAGAAAAGATTTCGTGTGTGTGTGTTGTTTTTAAGAGGGGAAGGTGGCACCCCTTACCCCGGTACGCCTTTCTGCCTGAGGAAAAAAGGAAGACCATCTGGCCTGGCTCTGCTCCCAGACCCTAAGCCAGAATTCCCAGCACAATATTTCCAGAGCCATTAAATATATGGAACAGCTGGACGCATTCATTACACCGGCGGGTGGGATGGTGCGCAAGGGCTCATGCGCCGATTCGAAACACATCTTTTAAGAACAACATCCATTTCCAAGCTGCGGGACTTCTTATTGGCAAAATCTCTCGCAAGGCCAAGCCAAGAAGGGAGAGGGGCGGGGATTTTTTTGGGGGGTGGGTGTTGGCAGGGAGAAAGTCAGTTTTGCAGGTGCTGAAGGAAAAGTTGCACGCACAAAATTGCGCATCCCTGCTTGCACTCAGAAGTCCTCTATAATTTGTGTGTGGCAGATGAGGTTTGCACCCATCGCAGTGTTGAAAATGAATGCGTTTGGCAGCCCGTGGCAAATCCATTTTTGTTGTTTTGGAGTCAGGTTCCATGCAGTTCAGAAGTACCATGGCAAAAGTATAAGTTATTATGAATTGAAATCTATTAATTGTTTTCATTGAATCACAGAATTGTAGATTTGGAAGGAACCCTGAACATCATCTAACACAACCCTTTACAATGCAGAAATATGCAGCTGTCGTATACAGGGATCGAACCTGCAACCTTGGCGTTATTGGCACTGCACTCTAACTAACTGATAAACTTCTTCTTGCTACTGCGCTGGGGGTTGATCAGCTGTTTGCAACCTTTTTTTGGACCATGCCCCACCTAAGCATCTCTAAAATCCTGATCCCGCCCCTCCGTGACATATGCCGTATTTTTGTGTCTATAAGACGCCCCCATGTATAAGAAGCCCCCTATTTTGGGGGGACTCAGATTTAAGAAAATGGGGAAAAGATGTATCCGTGTACAGTGGTACCTCGCAAGACGAATGCCTCGCAAGACGAAAAACTCGCAAGACGAAAGGGTTTTTGGTTTTTTGAGTTGCTTCGCAAGACGATTTTCCCTATGGGCTTGCTTCGTCTTGCGAGGCATTCGTCTTGCGAGGTACCACTGTACACGGATACATCTTTTCCCCATTTTCTTAAATCTGAGTCCCCCCAAAATAGGGGACCAAATTGCACCCCCCCCAAAAAAAATCAAATTGCCCCACGTTGGGAACCATGGGATGAGATGAACATCCAGGGAAACTGAACGTTGGAAAGTTCAGGGCAGAGAACAGAACATCCTTCAAACAGCACAAGAGTTAAACTATGGAACTCCTGGCCACAGGAAGTAGTGATGATCACCAAAAAAAGGTTGCAAACAGCTGATCAACCCCCAGCGCAGGTGTCTCCTGGGTGGAAAATGCTGGTGCGCTCATAGCTTCCTCACTTAACCATCAGGCATAAGCTCCTCTTTGTAAATATTTTGGTTTGTTTTGTGGAGAGGGGATTTGTTGTCTTCTCATTTTTGGTTCCCCTGCTTTCGAAATGAGAGTATTAGTGCGTTAGCTCACATCCTGTGAGTGTGAACCAGATAAGCGTTTTTGCGCCGTTAGCAGTGATCAAAAACAGCCATCGCTTGGAAAGATGAACTTTTTCGGTAAATCGCCCTTGGCTTGCGCCTCCGAGCAAGTTAGAAAGAGCCCCATTCTGTCCATTCCCCATCTAATCTGTCTTCGGGGGATGGAGAAGGAGATAAAACTTTCTGGAAACGAAAGAGCCCTGCCGACTGCCGGCCCCCCGTGCCAAGGCAAACGGAGACGGGTAGCGCCAAGGAGCCAAGATAAACTTTCCTCCTAACAAGGGAATCGAGCCGCCTTGGCCACAGAGAGTTTCCCAGGCAAGAGGAGGGAGATGCTGGACGGGCAATAGAGGGGGGAGTCTTGGCAGCGGCGGTGGCCTCCTTGCCTAGATCAGCCTTCCCCAACCTGGTGCCCTCCAGATGTTTTGAATTCACCACATGTTTTCTGGGCACCACAATTTAAGAGGGATGTTGACAAGCTGGAAGGTGTGCAGAGGAGGGAGACCAAGATGACCAATTGTCTGGAAGCCAAGCCTGATGAGGAACAGTTGAAGGAGCTGGGGGTGTTTAGCCTGGGGAAAGAAGGAGACTGAGAGGAGACAGGAGAGCCTTCTTCAAATATCTCAAACATGGAAAGTAGCGCAAGCTTGTTTTCTGCGGCTCTGGAGGGTAGGACTCGAACCCATGGCTTCAAGTTGCAAGAAAGGTGATTCTGACTAAACATCAGGAAGTCCTTTCTGAAGGTAAGAGGTTCTTCAGCAATGGAACAGTCTCCCACAAGCAGTGGTGGACTCTCCTTCCTTGGAGCTTTTTAAGCAGAGGTTGGATGGCCATCTGCCATGGATTCTTGAGCTGTGATTCTAGCCTTGAATGGGGTTGGACTAGATGACCCCTGAGGTCCTTTCCAACTTTACAATTCTATGACAAACAACTGCAGGGCGCCAGGTTGTGAAAGGGCATCCTAGATGTCCATCTCAAATTTTGAGACTATTCACTTTTTCATTTCCTGGGATTTTCAGTATTTATTTATTCAAAAGTGATCCAATTCATTGTACTTAAGAGTACTTTTCAAGCACTCTGATCTGTGATAAAGACACATCACCAGCAGGCTGCTTGTGCACTGGAATATGAAACAGATTGGTGGTCCCCAAACCTTCTATGTGTGCATTTTTGCATTTTAAACCCATGTAAATCAAAGCACCGCAATGACTGCGGGGATATAGCGGAGCCTGCTTCTGAAGTCCAGATGCTGAACACATTTCTGCTATGTTTTTGTGGTTGAAAACGATTGTGTCTTTTTAATGCTTGCCTCAAATATGAAATTGTTTTTATAATTAAAATAATGTTGCTTTTTGGAATGGCTGCAATGGTTTTCCTTGTTAAATCACTTTAAGGCATTCTATGGGAAATAATTCATGAATGGAATATATAAGTTGAAGATCATGGAGGAGAACACTTTCAATGTTCAGACAGCAGTCACAAAATTAAAAGATGCCTGCTTCTTGGGAGAAAAGCAGTGACAAACCTAGACAGCATCTCAAAAAGAAGAGACATCACCGTGCCGACAAAGGTCTGTATAGTTAAAGCTCTGGTTTTCCCAGTCGTGATGTATGGAAGTGAGAGCTGGACCATAAAGAAGGCTGATCGCCGAAGAATGGATGCTTTTGAATTCTGATGCTGGAGGGGACTCTGGAGAGTCCCATGGACTGCAAGGAGTTCAAACCTCTCCATTCTGAAGGAAATCAGCCCTGAGTGCTCACTGGAAGGACAGATCCTGAAGCTGAGGCTCCAAGACTTTGGCCACCTCAGGAGAAGAGAAGACTCCCTGGAAAAGACCCTGATGTTGGGAAAGATGGAGGGCACAAGGAGAAGGGGGCGACAGAGGACGAGATGGTGGGACAGTGTTCCTGAAGCTACCAGCATGAGTTTGACCAAGCTGTGGGAGGCAGTGGAAGACAGGAGTGCCTGGCATGCTCTGGTCCATGGAGTCACAAAGAGGCGGACACGACTAAACAACAACAACAACAACAACCAAGTGTTCATTTGTCAACAAGAAGCACTGACAAAGGTACCTCACTTTCATGACTTTTTCTGATCCCGTTTGAAAGACATCGAAGTTGGTGGCCTCAGCCCAGTATCCCTGAAGGAGCGTCTCCAACCCCATCGTTCTGCCTGGACACTGAGGTCCAGCTCCGAGGGCCTTCTGGCAGTTCCCTCACTGCGAGAAGCAAAGCTACAGGGAACCAGGCAGAGGGCCTTCTCCGTGGTGGCACCCGCCCTGTGGAACACCCTCCCACCAGATGTCAAAGAGAAAAACTACCTGACATTTAGAAGACATCTGAAGGCAGCCCTGTTTAAGGAAGCTTTTAATGTGTGACATTTTAATGCATTTTTAATCTTTGTTGGAAGCCGCCCAGAGTGGCTAGGGAAACCCAGGCAGATGGGAGGGATACAAATAAATTGTTGTTGTTGTTGTTGTTGTTGTTGTTGTTGTTGTTCCTCGTTAAGAGTTTAAGCCTTTTTCTGGAGGCCGGGCACAGCCTTCCCATTTAGGCAAGGATTTAAGAACGAGGACGGTAAAGCCTCCAGTCATTGGGAGCATTTTTGTCTAAGCCCGTTTCCGAACGCAGCAGGACACATTCCCAAGTACACATGCTCAGGATTGTGCTACAGGGCTGCATTCTATTGGTATTTTCCTTTTCTTTCAAAGCAAGTTTTGAATATGAGGAGCCTCTTGGATCACCTAGTCCAACATCCTGTTCTCAGTGACCATCAACCCTCAAGCTGGATTAAAGTACAAGAGACAACTTTCTTCCTGGGGTGTCCCGCAACTGGGGTTCAGAAGCATCACTGCCTTCAATGTGTAGGCAGAGAATAGCCATTGTGTGACTCTTCTCCATAAATTTGTCAAATCCTCTTTTCAAGCCATCGCAGTTGGTGGCTATCCTGTGGGGGTGAGTTCCACAGGTTAACACCATTCAGCCTCTGTGGGATCTTCACAAGTTCTAGCATTTTGAGAGCAGGATAATAATTGTTCTCTCTTCGCTTCCCCCAGGCGGAGAATAATTTTATAAACTTCTTATCACATCACCTCTTGGCTTTTCTCTAAAAAGTCTCAACCTTTCTTCATTTTCTCAATAATTGGGGTGACCCTTTCCTGAGCCTCTCCCAACTCTGCAGAATCCTACCTCGCATGGTTGTTGTGAAGATAGAATGGGGAGGGGAAAGAGAACCACGTAGGTCGCCTTGGAAGAAAAGTGTGATTTAAACAACAGGAACAATTGGCAAAGGCTTCTGAAAAGTCAAAAGGGGAGAGGGGAGGACCCCTCTAAAATTCACCAACCCAAGGAGAAGTGATTCTTCCCCTCTTCCTAATAGTTTTTCTTCCCGTATCGATGGGAAGATCTCACAGACAGGCCCCAGACCAGGGCTGTTTCCCATCCCGCTAAACTATTCTGACAAGCTGCCTGAGGATCAAAACGCCGCAATGCGGGAGGTTGGAGGAGGAGGGGGCTTTGGGGGGCAAGGGGGGGCTAATGAGACTCAAATGGCGAGAGGCGCAGCGTGAAGGCAGCTCATACATGCCGGGCTCAAAGCCAGCAGGAAACAGGAGCCAGGAATTTGGGTTGGGGGGCACAGGGGTGTGTGTGCTTTTTAGGCGAAGTGGGGGGGGGCAGGAAATGAAGGGTCCTGCAATATCTGCGGCGCATATGCAAAAAAGCATGTAAACATTTGGTACGTAAAGGGTCGTGAGTCACAATGCTTCTTTGGATGAGAAAATTCGTCAGGGCTGATAATTCGGAGCAAAAATTTAAGCGAGGCGGCATTTTCAAAGAGGTCAACAGGGGCGGGTTCACTCTAGAATTTGTGGCCATTCAACGAATTTTGGAAGGTTTGGAAGAGATTAAAGGAAGGGCTTCTTCACACAGAGCAGAGTTAGACTGTGGAACTCATTCCCACTGGAGACAGAGGGTGAAAATTGGAGTAGATAAATTGATGGAGGACTCTGTGGAGCTTGCCGAACTGACTGGGAGACTCCGAGACCAGAGAGAAGAGACGGTGGAAGAAGATTGGAAGAAGTTTAAAGAATATTTGGAAAAATATGTTAATATTTAAGTCTTAGAATAGCTTTGGAAGTGGATATAGGCTGTAGGGTTAGAAGTAGAAGGTAGTGTATTTTAAAAGAGTATTATTTGTAAGTGATGAAATGTGAAGATTTTTATGGTAAAAGTAAGCATGATAAAAAAAATGTTTAGAAATTATTACATATGTAAACTGCTAAAGATGAGGTAAAATGAAAATCAGATAGGGGGGACTTAGGGAAGCCCACCTAACAATGTTTAGAAAAAATAAGGATAAGGCAAGAATTTGTTTGTATTGTTTGTTTTTCTGTTTGTGCTGTTTAGTTGTGTTAGAAAATGAATAAAATTTTTGAAGAAAAAAAAGATAAATTGATGGAGAAGACCCATGATGCCTACACAGGCCTTCCTCTAAACATAACCCAACTTGTCAACATTTCTGTGTTGTTTAAAGGTCAAATTAATTCCATGGAAGCTGACTTTGACCTAGCACTCTTAATCTGAGATTCCTGCGGGGCACGGGGTTGAACTAGATGACCTTGGGGTTCCCCTTGCAACTCTACAATTCTATGATTCTACCCAGAGACCATGGGAAAAGTGGAATCTCTCTTTCTGTGCACACTTTCTCTCTCTCTCTCTGTGGGAGATCATTCCAGGAAGGGGAAATCGAAGTGACTGGAGGGACTAGGGTACATGCCCCTCACTCAAAAATCCAAATGTGACAATTAGCCTGAAAAGGTTCTGGGTATCCCAGTTGAAAAAGGATGTGGACAAGCTGGAAGGTGTGCAGAGGAGGACAACCAAGAGGATCAAGGGTCTGGAAACTAAGCCTTATGAGGAACGGTTGAAGGAGTTGGGTATATTTAGCCTGGGAAAGGGGACGCGGGTGGCGCTGTGGGCTAAACCACAGAGCCTAGGACTTGCCGATCAGAAGGTTGGTGGTTTGAATCCCCACGACGGAGTGAGTTCCCGTTGCTCGGTCCCTGCTCCTGCCAACCCAGCAGTTCGAAAGGACGTCAAGGTGCAAGTAGATAAATAGGTACCTCTCCGGCGGGAAGGTAAATAGCGTTTCCGTGCACTGCTCTGGTTTGCCAGAAGCGGCTTAGTCATGCTGGCCACATGACCCGGAAAAACTGTCTGTGGACAAACGCCGGCTCCCTCAGCCAGTAAAGTGAGATGAGCACCGCAACCCCAGAGTCGGCCATGACTGGACCTAATGGTCAGGGGTCCCTTTACCTTTACCTTTAGCCTGGGAAAGAGGCAACTGAGAGGAGATAGGAGAGTCACCTTCAAATACCTTAAGAGCTGTCATGTGGAAGATGGAGCAAGCTTGTTTTCTCCTGCTCTGGAGGGTAATAATAATAATAATAATAATAATAATAATAATAATAATAATTATTATTTTATACCCTTCCCATCTGGCTGGGTTTCCCCAGCCACTCTGGGCGGCTTCCAACAGAACACTAAAATACAATAACCTCTTAAACATTGAAAGCTTCCCTAAACAGGGCTGCCTTCAGATGTCTTCTAAAAGTCTGGTAGTTGTTTTTCTCTTTGACATCTGATGGGAGGGTGTTCCACAGGGTGGGTGCCACCACTGAGAAGGCCCTCTGCCTGGTTCCCTGTAACTTGGCTTCTCGCAGTGAGGGAACCGCCAGAAGGCCCTGGGAACTGGACCTCAGTGTCTGGGCTGAACGATGGGGGTGGAGATGCTCCTTCAGGTATACTGGACCGAGGCCGTTTAGGGCTTTAAAGGTCAGCACCAACACTTTGAATTGTGCTCGAACCCATGGCTTGCAAGAAAGGAGATTCCGACTAAGTATCAGGAAGAACTTTCTAACGGTAAGAGCTGTTTGACAGGGGAACAGACTCCCTTAGGAGGTTGTAGACCTCCTGGAGGTTTTTAAGCAGAGGTTGGATGGCCATCTGCCATGGATTCGTGAGCTGTGATTCCTGCCTCAGAGAGGGTTGGACTAGATGACCCTCAGGTTCCCTTCCAGCTCCACACTTCTGAGATTCTAATGTTGGCACGCACTGCTGTGCTGATTCCTCTGAATGCAGGTAAGGAAGACATTCGGACCCTTCGAAACAGCGCATCGTACCTGCAACTCCACGTGGCCCAGGCATACCTCGTGGGCCAAGGTCTCCCTGGTCGCCCTTCAGCCCACGCTGCCCCATAGGTCCTCTTTCGCCAGGGAATCCTAGATTCAGAGAGAAAAGAAGGGAAAGTCAGGCCTGCAAGAGTCAGTATCCTGTGCGCTCCTCATGAAATTGCATGCTATTGTCGCAGGAACCCCCCCCCCCCAATCATTCAGTTTGTACAAACTCGACACACACTCACACACATCTGCTACGCTTCTGTAATAAATTCATAGAAAATCAACCATACATCGGATCTGCACCGTTCCACTTTTATTTACTCCGTGAAGGAAGGACTACAAAAGGGGGAAGGTTTGATACAGGCCAGCCATAATCCCTTAACTGTACCAGCACATCCACAGGAGCCCTGCCCAGTTGCTATGCCAACCCTGATGGTCCCAGACAGAAGACCATCAAGATCACAAAGAACTTGCATATGGGAGTGGATTCAGCATGGACTGGAACAAAGGACAATGATCAGCTCTTCCCTCTGGGGTCAGGAAACTGCAAACTCCCCTCTGTCACCTGGAAAGTACTCATGGGGAGGGGGAGAGGAGGAACCAGCCAGGTGACAAGATACTCAGGTTACCTCCACAACTCCTCCCTCAACCCCTCCTTTTTGTGATGTAGTTGTGATATAGTTTTAGGGGTGTAGTTTGGGGGATTAGTAACTAATAAAAGTTGGGGTCGTCTTTTGTTCTGGGCTTCCATTTTGCTTCATCTTGTTGCGGGTGGGAGTCCTGTCGTGACAGTATCCAATAAAGGCCAAGCCTACAGGCTGCTGTTTTGCTCCAAGTTATCCTGGTTGGTCTTCCCAGTAGTGATGTATGGAAGTGAGAGCTGGACCATAAAGAAGGCTGATCGCCGAAGAATTGATGCTTTTGAATTATGGTGCTGGAGAAGACTCTTGAGAGTCCCATGGACGGCAAGAAGATCAAATGCATCCATTCTTAAGGAAATCAGACCTGAGTGCTCACTGGAAGGACAGATCGTGAATCTGAGGCTCCAGTACTTTGGCCACCTCATGAGAAGAGAAGACTCCCTGGAGAAGACACTGATGCTGGGAAAGATGGAGGGCACAAGGAGAAGGGGGCGACAGAGGACGAGATGGTTGGATAGTGTTTTCGAGGTTACCAGCATGAGTTTGACCAAACTGCGGGAGGTAGTGGAGGACAGAGGTGCCTGGCGTGCTCTGGTCCATGGGGTCACGAAGAGTCGGACACGACTAAACGACTAAACAACAACAAATCCTGGTTGGTGTCTTTGTTTTTGTCCAAGGGAGCCCTCGGATTTCTCTGTTAACACTATGGTTTCAATGGTGAACAACCGGCACCAACACCCCAGGCTTCATACACCTGGAAACTCTCCTGTCTCCACACCCCAAATTCTGCCAAGGTTATAAAACTTATGGGGAGCCTGTGACCTTCCTGATATTGCTGAACTTCAACTCTCCTCATCCCCAGGCAGAGAAAATGTGGAGGAACCCATCGCTGCATGAATTTATGACTTAAGGGATGACTAGAGAAACATAGCCACTTCCGCCCTACAGAGGAGGTGGTGTTGCGGGCGTCACGGCATCCCCGTGCGATTGGGGGGATCCCCGGCCACGTTACCTCCTGGCCAGCCAATCAGCTGGCTCTGGGGGTGTGGCCTGCTCTATTTAAGGCAGGACGCGGCCGGGGATCTCCCTCTTTCCCTGCCTGCCAGCTCTTCCTGCTTTTCCCACCCTCCCGCCCTATAAGGTTTTCGTTCCTTGACCTTGCTATGGACCTTGGTTGGTCGCCATTGAGGGGCCTGGTAGGAATTTTCCCACTTGGCAAATTGACACCAGACACTTGGTTTCCACCTACCTTGTAGCAAATCGTCACAACTTTCTGGGTATTGGTAGTTAGGCATTGGTATTGTTCTGTAGATGGAAGAGGGGAAGTAGT
The DNA here is from genome assembly GCF_964188315.1 of Podarcis muralis. Lineage (NCBI taxonomy): Eukaryota > Metazoa > Chordata > Lepidosauria > Squamata > Lacertidae > Podarcis > Podarcis muralis. The sequence continues at coordinate 2,472,783 of NC_135657.1, forward strand.
GCCATCACCTGCCCCACATATTGAAGGGTAGTCCAATAAAGGATTCTGGGGGCCGTGGCCCTGTTCAAAGCCTATAGAGGTGAGGACCTAAGGCACGCCCCCATCGGTGACCCCGGGGGAGTTCCTAGTTGATGTGCATCAGGAGGACTCCCCCTACTGGTGGTTAACCCTTCCCGGACTTCAAGCGGATGGGCTGAAGTTGGATATAGTCGGTTAGGACCAATGCCTAAGCCAATACCGCTCATCACCTGTAACCAATAAAGTTGTGGCTGTATTTAGCCCATTAACCTTAATAATTGTGTCATGGATCTTTATTTCCACTGGGGGGGGGCAGGAACTCGCCGCGCAACCATGAGTCTGTGAGAAAGATTTTTGCTCCAAGTTTGAAAAACAAATGAGAAAAACAAACTCTAACTCTAACGTTGCCAGGGCTGCCTTCAGATGTCTTCTAAAAGCCTGGTAGTTGTTGTTCTCTTTGACATCTGGTGGGAGGGTGTTCCACAGGGCGGGAGCCACTACCGAAAAGGCCCTCTGCCTGGTTCCCTGTAACTTGGCTTCTCGCAGTGAGGGAACCGCCAGAAGGCCCTCGGTGCTGGACCTCAGTGTCCGGGTAGAATGATGGGGATGGAGACGCTCCTTCAGATATACTGGACCAAGGCCGTGTAGGGCTTTAAAGGTCAGCACCAACACTTTCAATTGTGCTCGGAAACGTACTGGGAGCCAATGTAGGTCTTTCAAGACCGGTGTTATGTGGTCTCTGCGGTCCCAGTCACCAGTCTAGCTGCCGCGTTCTGGATTAGTTGTAGTTTCCAGGTCACCTTCAAAGGTAGCCCCAAAATATTCTCTTAGAGATTTCAAAACAAAACATTACAAAGGAAGTCAACTAAAGAATACATATTTAACACAAACAAAGTTAACCCCCCAAAAATCTTAAACATTTTGGGGGGAAACCCCACCATTGCTAAGTGAAGTCAAATATAAAATGCACATTTAAAACAGCATGAATAACAAGAGAAGTTGGGTGCCAGAATCTCACGCCCACCTGAGTTCTGTCTTCAGATCATCTGTGCCGTTTTCACTTACTACAGAAATCCCTTCTCCAGGTGGAAGGAGCCCACCTGCCTCAAAGCAAACAGGGCAGTTGAAACTTAGGGTTATGAGGCTATATTCTGGTGTTTACTCAACCCCCACTAATTTCTTTTTTTGTGGGGCTACCTTTGAAGGTGACCCGAAAACTACAACTAATCCAGAACGCGGCAGCTAGACTGGTGGCTGGGAGTGGCCACCAAGACCATATAACACTGGTCTTGAAAGACCTACATTGGCTCCCAGTACATTTCCGAGCACAATTCAAAGTGTTGGTGCTGACCTTTAAAGCCCTAAACGGCCTCGGTCCAGTATACCTGAAGGAGTGTCTCCACCCCCATCATTCACTGAGGTCCAGCTCCAAGGGCCTTCTGGCGGTTCCCTCCCTGCGAGAAGTGAGGTTCCAGGGAACCAGGCAGAGGGCCTTCTCAGTGGTGGCACCTGCCCTGTGGAACGCCCTCCCTTCAGATGTGAAAGAAATAAACAATTATCTGACTTTTAGAAGACATATGAAAGCAGCCCTGTTTAGGGAAGTTTTGAATGTTTAATAGGTTATTGTATTTTAGTGTTTTGTTGGAAGCGGGGTATAAATAATAATTTGTTGTTGTTGTTGTGGCATTCATTGCATTTCTTCATTGCATTTATATCCTGCCTTTTTCCTCACAGAGCTCAAGGCGGCTCGCATCTCTCTCCCCTTCATCTAATCCTCACAACAACCCTCTGAGGTAGGTTAGCCTGAGAGGCAAAACCTGGCCCAAGGTCGCCCTCTGAGCTTCACAGCTGAGGGGCGAGATTCGAACCCTGGTCTCTCCCAGGCCAGGCCTGACGACCACTATGCCACACTGTCTCACCCACTAACTGCAGACTGCCATCCCATTTGCCAAGATCCTGGGGGGTGGCAGGCATATGTTTTCAATGAGGCGGCCCTGCGGCGGCTTTGAGACCTTTTCCTCGCACGGTAACAGCTCATTTAGAGCCCGGCCAGGAATCTGGATAGTTTAGAGTCTCCTTTCCAACTTTACGTTAACACAACATTACAGGACTCAGTGCCCAGAGGTACGATCGATGTCGGCTTTCTCTAAATTGCGAGGGGATGACAGTTTCTTGGAGAGCCTCCTGCTCCGTGGATGTCAATGAGATAAGATGCTAAGGCCAATCAGCTCTTAATCTCCTGAGCGTGGGAAGGACCTTTAGGGCAGATCACTTCTGACAGGAGCAAGGCCTGCTAAGATGCACAATGATCTATTAAGAGGTGAGATGAGACATTCATTCCCCGAGAGGCAGTTGCCAGGAGCCGGATCCTGGCACAGATTTTAATCTCGTCTGGAATCCTGCTTGCTCCGCTTGGAATGGCTAGTGGCTTTTGCTGGGGAGAAGCTGGTGGAAGCACAGGAGCACTTGACCTCTTTTCTCTTTGGATCCCTCATAGCCGGATCCAGCTACAGGGCTCTGTGAGGAGGGAAGGGATCTTTGTCGTTTAGTCGTGTCCAACTCTTCGTGACCCCCTGGACCAGAGCACGCCAGGCACTCCTGTCTTCCACTGCCTCCCGCAGTTTGGTCAAACTCATGCTGGTAGCTTCCAGAACACTGTCCCACCATCTCGTCCTCTGTCATCCCCTTCTCCTTGTGCCCTCCATCTTTCCCAACATCAGGGTCTTTTCCAGGGAGTCTTCTCTTCTCATGAGGTGGCCAAAGTATTGGAGCCTCAGCTTCAGGATCTGTCCTTCCAGTGAGCACTCAGGGCTGATTTCCTTCAGAATGAAGAGGTTTGCTCTTCTTGCAGTCCATGGGACTCTCAAGAGTCTCCTCCAGCACCAGAATTCAAAAGCATCAATTCTTCTGGCGATCAGCCTTCTTTATGGTCCAGCTCTCACTTCCATACACCACTACTGGGAAAACCATAGCTTTAACTATACGGACCTTTGTTGGCAAGGTGATGTCTCTGCTTTTTAAGATGCTGTCTAGGTTTGTCATTGCTTTTCTCCCAAGAAGCAGGCGTCTTTTAATTTCGTGGCTTCTGTCACCAGTGCTGGATTTATCAGTAACTGTGCTGGTATTGGCCTTGGAGAAATTTGCTTTAAATGGGCTGATGAGCTGCACCTTCCTTAGGATACGGTGAGTATGCAGTTGGGTTTGGGCCAATGGAAGCCATAAGGACTGCTCTTTTCTCCTCCAATAGAGTCGCCCGGCAGTCATTTTGCCTCATGTTGACCTCATTACACCTAAACTGGTCTTGGGTGGCCATTGTCAAAACCCAAAAGGCTCCAAATACCTCTCATTTTAAAGATTTGGTATGCAACACGGCAGGCACCGTCCGAATCTCAACAGGCAAGCCAACTATACTTACGGGAATTAAGCGGAATAGCCACAAAAATAACAATCATAAAAATCTTAGGAGCAAGCACTAGGAAATGTAATGTTAAAAAACTTAAAAGCGGTTCTACAAACGATAAATCCTAGTCTGCAAAATTCAGCAAACCCCAAAGCCCACACACAGATAATCAAATCAGTTAAATTAAATCAAAGCCAGGCTCTGCTCTGCTCATCCATGGCAGGAAATGCATTCATACAGGAAAAGTCTCAGTGGCAACAGGGAAGATTCCAGACAAATGTCGAAAGGATGACAGGAAGATGCTTCAAATTGAGCTCAGCCATCGACCTGTTTACCCCAGAACTGTCCATTACGGGGCCTGGCAGACAATATTCAGGGTTTGGGGAAGGGTCTTTCCCAGCCCTCAAGTTCGAATCTTGCCTCTGCCATGAACCCGCTAAGTGGCCTTGGGGCTTCCTTTTGTCCAACCCCCCCAAAACCCCACCACTCTTTAGCGGTCTCTCATTCAGAGCAAACAATTTGGGTTTTCTTTTAAAAAATATTTATATTTTTTTCAAAATACAGTCATACCTCGGGTTAAAGTCGCTTTGGGTTAAATCTTTTCAGGTTGCGTCCCGCGGCGAAGTAACGGAACGGGTTACTTCTGGGTTTTGCCGCTCGAGCAGGAGCTGACACTCAGAATGACGTCACACGCATGTGCAGACACAGCGAATCACAACCCGCACATGCGCAGATGCAGGTTGCGTTCTGCTCATGATGCAAACAGGGCTCCGGAACGGATCCCGTTCGCATACAGAGGTACCACTGTACAAACATGACAGATAAAGAAAGGAAGGAAGGAAGGAAGGAAGGAAGGAAGGAAAGAAAGAAAGAAAGAAAGAAAGAAAGAAAGAAAGAAAGAAAGAAAGAAAGAAAGAAAGAAAGAAAGAAAGAAAGAAAGAATTTGGGTTTCCCACAGATTGGTGTTTGTTCTGTTTTATCGCTAAAGAGTCATATTTTCTAGGCATGGCTCAAGCAGAAATTTTGGGCAAGGCCCTAGTCAAACCAATAGCTCAGTTAGTTAGAGTGCAATGTTGAATACGCCAAGGATGCAGGTTCCATCCCTGTATGGAACAGCTGCAAATTTCTGCATTACAGGGGGTTGGATCCAGCCTTTCTCAACCTGTGGGTCCCCAGATGTTGTTGGCCTACAACTCCCATCACCCCTAGCTAGCAAGGCCAGAGCTCAGGAATGATGGGAGTTGTAGTCCAACAATATCTGGGGACCCACAGGTTGAGAACCGCTGGATTAGATGGTCTTCAGGCTCGCTTCCAACTCTAGAATTCTGCGAGAGCGTAAGTTGAGGAAGACCCACTGGGAAATGCAGGATAAGCTTTGCAAGAGCTCAGGGACACCCCAGCCCAGCCGCAGCTTTAAAATTGGACCTCACACAGGGCATGGCCCAAGATGAAAACCCAGCAAGCAGCCACAGCAAGGCATCCTCTCCTGTTCCACCCCCTCCCAGGCAACGGGGAGCCCCCAGGAAATCTAAATCCAGCCCAGGCCATTTCTCCCATAACTCCACCATGCCAGAAATCTCAGGCAATTACAGGTGGTTAATGGTGGCACTCTGTCCTCCAGCCAAGAGCTTTCAGAGAGCACGTAACATAAGCTTCCACTTAGCTAGAAAATCGTGTTTTCTTTCAGGGCTTTAATTGAATTTCCCTTCTACAAACAGCGGTTTCGGTGAAGGAGGTGGGGGGGAGGGAGTTTCTTGAAACTTTAAGCAGCTCACTCCAAACCCACAAAACAGATCGGAAGACCCTGAAAAATACGGGCGCGAGCGAGCGACCATGCACCCCCTTTTCCATGTGCCAAGATTTTCTTCCAGAGAAGGAGCCCCCCAGAGAGATCGCTGCCCCAACACAAGTCTTTTAAGCCGAGAGGAGAGATCTGCCTCCCCACTGCTAAGGCTAACCCTTTGCTTCCTGCCTGGGAGCCATCTGGTTAGTGGTTAGCGACGCAGTGCCAGGGTAAACTCAAGACCTTCCGCAAGCAAAGGGAGAAAGCAGAGAGGAAGAAAGCGTTCTTGTTTGTTTGAATGGAACCACAGAGGGCGACTGGCCTGTGATCAGACGGAAAGGATAAGAGCTGTTAGGGCGAAACTGAAGCCTGCATTAAGAGCAGGAGAGTGTAATGGCAGTCCAGCAGGATCAGGCCAGTGGTGGTCCATCTAATCTAGCATCCTTCACTCACAGCGGCTGACCAGAAACCCGCAAGCAGAATTTTGCAGCCAACAGATGCTGAGACTCTCCTGCAGGGCTGTTTCAGAGAGAACCTTTAGAGCACTTATGGCTGATGTTTGTTCCAATGTGCTGGCTGATGGGTTCTGTAGCCCCAAACATCTGGAGGACACCAGGTTGGGAAAGGCTGACCTAGACTATAATAATTTATAAATAAATAAATAAATAAATAAATAAATAAATAAATAAAAATAATAATAATAATAATAATAAATTTATTTATTTATTTATTTATACCCAGCCCATCTGGCTGGGTTTCCCCAGCCACTCTGGGCGACTTCCAACAGAACACTAAAATACAATAACCTATTAAACATTCAAAGCTTCCCTGAACAGGGCTGCCTTCAGATGTCTTCTAAAAGTCTGGTAGTTGTTGTTCTCTTTGACATCTGGTGGGAGGGCGTTCCACAGGGCGGGCGCCACCACCGAGAAGGCCCTCTGCCTGGTTCCCTGTAACTTGGCTTCTCGCAGTGAGGGAACCGCCAGAAGGCCCTTGGAGATGGACCTCAGTGTCCAGGCAGAACGATGGGGGTGGAGATGCTCCTTCAGGTATACTGGACCAAGGCCGTTTAGGGCTTTAAAGGTCAGGACCAAAACTTTGAATTGTGCTCAGAAACGTACTGGGAGGTCAATGCTATCAACATCCTTCCAAAGTTTCAAGTGGAATCACCTTGCCTGTCAACTCCTACCTGAGATCTTTTGAACAAGGACATTGAAACAGCCTGCAGGATCAGGTTTGTGGCCCAGCTAGTGTTCCTAAAGCGGCCAATCAAATGCCTATGGGAAACCTGTAAGCAGGATTCGATCTCAAGAGCCTCAAGGAGTTTCCAGCCACTGGTATCCAGTGGGGGCAGAGTTGGCTAGTTGTCATCGATAGTCTTCTCCTCTAGGAAGTCCAAAGAAAATGCCTGGAATTGGGACATTTAGTATACACAGAGGTGTGGCAAACAGAGCACCTCATATATATGGGACCGCCTCTCCTGGTCTGCCCCGCAGAGGACCTTAAGGTCCATGAATAACCATAGTTTAGAGGTCCCGGGCCCTAAGGAAGTCAGACTATCCTCCACCAGGGCCAGGGCCTTCTCAGTGATGGCTCCGACCTGGTGGAATGCTCTGTCCCATGAGACCAGGGCCCTGCAGGATTTAACCTCCTTCCGCAGGGCCTGAAAGACAGAGCTATTCTGCCTGGCTTTCAATTTGAACTTAGCCTGATCTTTTATTCCCCTTCCTTCCCTCTCCCTCCCCTTTTTATGAAGATTACCTGCTCTGGGATCCCACAGCTAATTCTCCCCTGGTCTCCTCGCTGGCCCAAATAGGACTAACTTAGCCAGCTAGCCCTGGTGACCATCTAATGTTATTATTTATTATTATTAGGAGAGTCCGAAGGAGCACAATCTGCCCTTGAGCTCTGTTCTCCTGCCCCTTCAGTGCACCAACTCAGGACACACACTGATGGCTCACATGATGCCTTACCTTGCAGGCCAGGTAAACCAGGAGGACCGGGCTCTCCTTCCATCCCTTCGTTGCCTTGATCCCCTTTCGGTCCAGGTGGCCCTAAAATGGAAAGAGAGAAGGGCGATGAGCCCTGGTTTCATTTCAAAACCACCAAGGTTGTACTGAAGGAGCATGCAATGGGTGTGCTGGTGTCCACAGCAGTCGAGGTGCGCACTTGAGCAGCTATTCCCACATGAGGTTCCACGAGTGCGCCTTGTTGGTGTATCTGACGGATGACCTATGCGAAGCAGCGAGGTTTTTGTCGGGATTCCTGCATTGCAATGAGTTGGACCCCACCCATCGCCACAGTTCTATGGTTCTATGAAGCCCCGACCTCATGCTTTTCTCAACAATCTCTTTTTTTTAAAAAAAATAATTTTTATTAATTTTCCAAACATGTAATAAAAACAAACAATAAAACAAAACAAAACAAAACATACAAACAAATAAACATGTATAATTTCATAAACTCATTTTCCTTCACCTTATTTCCCGGACTTCCCCATACCTCCCTTTTTCTGCATCCTTATTTTTCCCTTTTGACAGCAACCCTCCTCTTTTCTCAACAATCTCAGCCACTGGTGTGAGGGCTTGGCCCAAGCATCTAGTCTGGCCTCAACCAGAGCCAGGGCTTTTTCGGCCGTGGCCCCAATCTGGTGGAACGCTCTGTCCCAAGAGACTAGGGCCCTGCGGGACTTGACATCTTTCCGCAGGGCCTGCAAGACAGATCTGTTCCACCAGGCCTTTGGCCAAGGCACAGTCTGACCCCCTCCTTCGTCAATCCTCATAGAACTCTAGCCCCAATGGTTGCCATGAATTTAATTTTGAATTGATTTTAAAATGAATTGATTTTAGAATGCTGTGTTACTTTTATTGTTGTTAGCCGCTCTGAACCCAGCTTTGGCTGGGGAGGGTGGGATATAAATAAATTATTATTATTATTATTATTATTATTATTATTATTATTATTATTAGTCGCTGGTAGCTGCCATGGGTCTTGATCTCTGCCCAGTTTTTGACCTGGCAACTCTCCTGCCCCTGCAACTGCCCCCAGGTCCAAGAACCAAACCATTCTTCTGAATGGAGAAGCCATGCAGTTTGGGCCTCCCAAAGGCTTGGAAACAGGAACTTCCAATCTGGTACAGACAAGTTTAATATGGTCACATACTGCAATTCACCACATAATCGTCAATTTTTTTTTATGCCTGTTTTTATTTCCAGAAAATGGGGTGTGATGATTATGTGGTGGTGATGATCATGCAGTGGATTACGGTAGTAGTATGTACATGTGTACATAAACACACGCTCATTTTCAGAAATGTCTTGTTCCGGGGACCAGTTTACCCACAAGATCGCCTTGCCCCATAAGTGCCTGCTCAACCACTTTGATGGATGGAACTGGCCCGTTTACAGGGGGCACATGCCCACACCACATCTGTAAAACTCGATCATTTACCGTGGCAGTAATAATAATAATAATAATAATAATAATAATAATAATATGGAAGCCACTCTGCGCGGCTTCCAAATTTTTTTTAAAAATACATTAAAATGTCACACATTAAAAACTTCCCTAAACAGGGCTGCCTTCAGATGTCTTCTAAAAGTCAGATAGTTGTTTATTTCCCTGGCATCTGATGGGAGGGTGTTCCACAGGGCGGGTGCCACTACCAAGAAAGCCCTCTGCCTGGTTCCCTGTAACCTCACTTCTTGCAGTGAAGGAACCACCAGAAGGCCCTTGGAGCTAGACCTCAGTGTCTGGACAGAACAATGGGGGTGGAGACGCTCCTTCAGGGATACAGGGCCATTATACACCTTTGAACTATTGATAGTGCCCTTGTCATACGATCTCAGGGCGATTCACAGATGGCTGGATCCAGGATGTCCCAAGTGGAAATGGCTTCCCATTCATAGAACCACAAGCCATTCCCTCTGTGCACAAGCTTTTGGGTGATACTGGGTCCAATCCCCCCATCCCTCCCCACAACGAACCCTGAAAATGCAAGCGAGAGGCCTTCCCATTTAGTTCACTGACTCCATCTGCTAAAGTAAATCTCCGGCAACCCTTTGTGGTGAAGCCAATCCCGATATTAGAAATCCAGAGGGTTGGGAACAACATCCAAAGGAAAGCTCCTGGATTGACGGAGTTTCCACCAGATGGGAAAATTCAGCATCAATGGCTCCCACCCCACCCCACTTAGGCTGCCTGGGATGGCAGATTTTGTGGCTCGAGTTTATGGGACAGGTCCAAATACTGACAGTGAAAATCTCTACTAAGCCTTTGCCTGAAGTGACACCTCAGACCACCTCTCTTTCTCCCCGATTACTCGGAAATCATTTAAAGGTTTTCGGATGGTGCACAATGCATATTACCTATGAGGTCGCCTTATCCTCATATATAAAGGACGCGGGTGGTGCTGTGGTCTAAACCACAGAGCCTAGGACTTGCCGATCAGAAGGGCGGTGGTTCGAATCCCCGCAATGGGGCTCCCATTGCTCTGTCGCAGCTCCTGCCTACCTAGCAGTTCAAAAGCACACCAGTGCAAGTAGATAAATAGGTACCGCTGCGGCGGGAAGGTAAACGGTGTTTCCATGCACTCTGGTTTCCATCACGGTGTCCCGTTGCCCCAGAAGCGGTTTAGTTCTGCTGGCCAAATGACCCGGAAAACTGTCTGCGGACTAACGCCAGCTCCCTTGGCCTGAAAACGATATGAGCGCCGCAAACCCATACGGACGGGTTGCGGACGGGATCCATTCTCGAGCTCCGGTCGGATCCCAAGGTTTCTGCAACCAGAGGCGTCTGTTCTGGGAACACACGTGGCATGACAGAGCGTTACTGCGCATGTGCGTGCGGCAAAACACGGAAATATAATTCCGGGTTTGCCATGTGCGTATCCCCAAGGATACTTAACAAGAGGGGCATGTAAGTAGAGATACCACTGTAGTCACCTTTGACTGGATTTAACTGTACAGGGGACCTTTACCATTTACCTTTACCTACGGTGGTGCTGTGGTCTAAACCACTGAGCCTAGGGCTTGCAGATTGGAAGGTTGGCGGTTTGAATCCCCGCGACGGGGTGAGCTCCTGTTGCTCGGTCCCTGCTCCTGCCAACCTAGCAGTTCAAAAGCACGTCAAAGTGCAAGTAGATAAATAGGTACCACTCTGATGGGAAGGTAAACGGCATTTCCGTGCACTGCTCTGGTTCGCCAGAAGTGGCTTAGTCATGCTGGCCACATGAACCGGAAGCTGTACGCCGGCTCCTTCGGCCAATAAAGCGAGATGAGCGCCGCAACCCCAGAGTCGGTCACGACTGGACCTAATGGTCAGGGGTCCCTTTACCTTTACCTTTACTGGCAAGTCAGGTGTCCACCATCTTATACTTCTGCATCTGGTTCTTTCTGCTTATGGGTAGAAGCTGACATTTGCCGCAACTGAATTTCATTCTTTTAGTTTTGGCCTAATTCTGCAATCTGTTAATGTCATCTGGAATCCTGATTTTGGCTCCTGAGTTATTAGCTGCGCCTCCCAATCTATTACGAAACGAAATCCCAATGAAAGTAATTTCGTTGTCCCCGAGAGGGGGCAATGACAATAAAGATATTATTATTATTATCATCATCATTTACATATTATCATTATTTGTTAAATTTGTATAGCACCCTTCATCCATAGGGTGGTTTGCAGCATAAAAATACAAAATGAAAACATGACCTTTAAAGCACTAAATGGCCTCGGTCTCCACCCCCATCGTTCTGCCTGGACACTGAGGTCCAGTGCCGAGGGCCTTCTGGTGGTTCCCTCCCTGCGAGAAGCCAAGTTACAGGGAACCAGGCAGAGGGCTTTTTCGGTGCTGGCGCCCACCCTGTGGAACGCCCCCCCACCAGATGTCAAAGAGAACAACTACCAGACTTTTAGAAGACATCTGAAGGCAGCCCTGTTCAGGGAAGTTTTTAAGGTTTGATGTATTACGGTATTTTAATATTTTGTTGGAAGCCGCCCAGAGTGGCTGGGAAAGCTCAGCCAGATGGACGGGGCATAAATAAATTATTATTAGTATTAGTATTAGTATTAGTATTATTAAATGTTAATTTATATGGGGGTTTTATGCACGCAGAGGAAAGGGGACAAGAAAGGGCTGGTTTTGGTGTGCTGTTTAATTTGGCCGTGCCTCAGCCTGCACCTGCAGCTAGTTAAGCATGTGAGAACGAGTCAGCAAGCATGTGAGAATGACTCAGCACAATATACAGTATAAATGCTGATGTGGTTGAGGCAAGCTTCAGAGCATCGTCTACATGCTGCAAGGAGACTGCATCTACAGCTGTGTGAAACTGTATTATACTGTCAGTAAATCAACTGACTCTTCCTAGAACGGTTTGGTGTTGCTGTGTTCTTTTGCCACACTCTGCTGGCATTGCGATGGGCACTCTGCGCATGCCCCGCGGGGCATAGAACACATAATAGAAGCAAAACAAACCAATAACCTCCCCCACCCTCTATTTTGTCCCCTGCAAATTTGTTGAGCATCCCCCTGCCCGCTCATTCCCAGTGAGAACGGCTGGCCTTCCCCGCTCCACCCCTACCTCGTATGACCGAGATGTCCCTCAAGGCGATGGAGTGCTCCCAGTCCTTGAGCCGCAGGTCCTCGGTCACGTTGTTGAGGATGGCCAACTCGTGCTTGAGCTGCTGCTCCATGGCGATGTGGACGAGGCGCATCTGGCGGGCGTCCTCGCTGGCATTGCTGATCAGGACCTGCAGGTCCTGGATGCGGGTGTGGTGGATGCCCACGTCGTAGGACAGGGTCCGGTTCATGTTGCCCACCTCCCCGCCCACCACGGTCAGCTGGTCGCTCAAGCCCTCCACCCGGGACGCCAGCTGTGTCAGCAAGCCCTCATGGTGCTTCAGGAGGAGACGGCTGCTGTTCCCCTCCACGGAGATCTTGTAGATCTCCATCTGGGCCAAGTCGCTCTGCTGGTTCAAAGCCTCCCGTAGGCCGGAGACCGCCCGGTCCGTCTGATCCGCTTGGGACCGCAGGCTCCCCAGGGCCCCTTCCAGCTTCTGAAGGGAGCTGGTCATCAGCAGGAGAGAGTCGGAGTGGTTCTGGAGAAGGTCCTGCAGGCGCCAGATGTGGTCCAGGAAGTCCCCTTTGAATGGTTGCTGCAGAACCTTCAGCTGGAGGTCCCGGAAGCTTTCATTTAACCGGTTGACGTTCCCCGTTAGTGCCTTCAGGTCTTCTGGAGAACTCTGAGGCCTGGAAACTGGGGAGAGATGAAGAAGGCATCTCAAGGCACAGAGGAAACCATATATCCCTCAGTACATGTCTCCCTGTACATGGGGCAGTGGCTGAGGCTCCAAGACTTTGGCCACCTCACGGGAAGAGAAGACTCCCTGGAAAAGACCCTGATGTTGGGAAAGATGGTGGGCACAGGGAGAAGGGGACGATGGAGGATGAGATGGTTGGACAGTGTTCTCGAAGCTACAAGCATGAGTTTGACCAAACTGGGGGAGGCAGTGGAAGACAGGAGTGCCTGGCGTGCTCTGGTCCAGGGGGCCATGAAGAGTCGGACACCACTAAACAACAAGTTTTTAGAGGAGGAAAACATGAGCAAAAATATTCTGAATCAAATGTTGTACCAAACTATTTAAAGCAGCAAAGCAGGCAGCTCCTGTCCGCTTTGCTGCTTTAAAGTGAGCCACGGAGGAGGGGCGGATGGGAGCCGTGGTTCCCCTTCCTTCCCTCCTCCATGGCTCACTTTAAAGCAGCAAAGAGGACAGGAGCTGCTTACACGTCCCTCCTCCGAGCAGCATTCACTTCATAAGACGCACAGACATTTCCCCTTACTTTTTAGGAGGGGAAAAGTGCATCTTATGGAGCGAAAAATACGGTAAATGTTGGAACATTCAAGACTGATAAAAGAAAATCCTTCTTCCTGCAGCACGTAGGTAAACTGTGGAACTCCCTGCTACAGGAAGCAGTAATGAGCACCAACTTGGATGGATTTAAAAGAGGATGAGACAAATCCATGGAGGACAAGGCTATTCATGGCTATGAATGACACGAATTGCCAGTTATTTCATTTCATTTAGTGTCTGCTATTTATTTATGCAAAAATCCATATCCCGCCCCCCTGGTATCTCCATGCCAGTCGGGATGGCTAACCGCAATGAAAACCCACTATAAAATTGATTTTTTATGGCAGTGTTTCATTGTTTTCGCATTGCATTGTTGAGTACCTCTTGCAGAGTTCTAAATATTCATCGGTTTAGAAATGGTTTCAGCTAAAATAAAACGGTTTACGAGGCATGCATAGAGAAATTTGGAAAGCACGCCTATGAATTCATCTCAAGCCTAACTTCCTAGCAGAGTTTGGGGACGATCTCTTTCCTTCCCAAGTTATGACTCTCTGGGGGTGTGAAGTAAAGATCACAGAAGGCTGGAAGCTCCTTGGGGTTTTTGCTGCCCAGCTGTTTCAAAATGTCCAGATCCTTGAAGAAGACCAAAAGGACCAGGTTGCACTGTCTGTCCTGCCCGCCTCCTCCTTTTAATTGCTTAATAATCAGGTTTGCTTTCTGGATTGGCAATTTGGAGCCTGGACTGGACTCTCTGCACTGTAATTGACTCCAGCTGAGGTTTGTGGGCGTTCTGGAGTGGGAAGCTGGCAGGATCCCTGGAGCTGCCAATCATTGACCCTGGCAAATAAGTTGAGATTAAAGGGCAAGCGAATTTTAAGAGATGATCCCGAAGAGAGATATACTAGGCCCTTTTAAACCCAAAGTCTAGAGAAGGGGAAGGGATAAGATTCAGCCTTGAGAGGCAGACCTTCTTAATCAACACGTTTGAATGCAATGCAAGAAGCAGAGCACAGCTCTCCATTGAAATTTGCACTTCTCTGAATTTTGCAATGCAGTTCTTCTGAACTTTGCATCTTAGACAAAATTGCATATTGTTATGAATTTTTGGGAGGAGGAGGGGTTGAGTCTGGGTCCCTTCCAAACTTGCAATCTTGTTTCTCTGAGGGCAGAATGCATAAGCAGAAGCCTGCCAAATCAGTTCCTTTGTCGAGGTAATGGCTTTGGCTGGCTAGACAAGTACCATGAACATATCCAAAGAGGCCGCTCTGTTGCCATGGAAACAAAGGGGTGGGCCTTTTCCTACCTCAGCTGGCTGGAGGGGACAAGAAAAATGAGAACCTGGGGAAAACCAAAACAGATGGATCACCCATCCCTAATCAAAACATTCCACAAAAAAGTGTTAATTAGGAGAACATAAAAATGGATGCTTTTGAATTCTGGTGCTGAAGGAGACGCTTCAGAGTCCCATGGACTGCAAGAAGATCAAACCTCTCCATTCTGAAGGAAATCAGCCCTGAGTGCTCACTGGAAGGACAGATCCTGAAGCTGAGGCGCCAAGGCTTTGGCCACCTCATGAGAAGAGAAGACTCCCTGGAAAAGACCCTGATGTTGGGAAAGATGGAGGGCACAAGGAGAAGGGGACGGCAGAGGACAAGATGGGACAGTGTCCTCGAAGCATGAGTTTGACCAAACTGCAGGAGGCAGTGGAAGACAGGAGTGCCTGGCGTGCTCTGGTCCAGGGGATAACGAAGAGTCGGACACGACTAAGCAACTCAACAACAACAAATAAATGGACACACCGCAAAAATGTGTAGAAATGAATCGGGGGGAAATGAGACATGGGGAGAATTTTTGACAACTATCACATGTTCCTCCACTACAAACTTTTTCAGAGGCAGCCAGGGCCTACTAACCTCTTGACCCAGCTCAAAGACCGGCTCAAATCTGGGACTCCAAACATGGAAGGCTTCATCCTACAAGCAGTGAGTGCCAAACCAGAGACAAATATAAGCCAGGTGGCATCTCCTGGCCTTCAGAGAAGCCACAGAATCAACTCTTCATTCCAGAAGGATATTTTCAGAGAACTGAGCACAAATAGTATGAGGGCAGGCAGAAGGAACTGGGGATGTTTAGTCTAGGGAGGGAATGTATTGAGTATTTTAAATATTTAAAAGTATGTCGGGGGAAAGGGAGAACAGTTTAGTCAACCCATCAAAAGCAGGAGACGGAAAACACTTTTTTAAAGCGGAGAGAGGTGGAAACAGGGTTTTGCAAAGCATCCTAGGAGCTGCTTCGTAAGAATGGTAGAGTTGGGATCCTGGGGGTCATCTAGTCCAACCCCACTCCTTTCAACTGGTATTTTTTTTAAAAAGATATTTATTAGAATTTTACAAAAAGAAAAATACAAAATAAAAATAGTTTAAAAAAAAACAATTCCATCTTTCCATCACTTATCTTTCATTTGCTTGTTTCCCGGACCTCCTCACACCTCCCTTTTTGTATTCCCGTTCAATTTGTTAGTTCAGCAAATCCTTCCCCTCTTTGTTTATCCTTATCTTTAATCTTAAGATAATGTAACATTAAATTTTTGTCTGTTAATAGTCCATTTTTTCATACTCCTTATAGCGTTATAGCTAAAAACCACATAACTTTTCATCCGACATCATTCTAACATTCATTAATTTTACAATATTTCTGTAGATAGTCTTTAAATTTCTTCCAATCTTCTTCCACCGACTCTTCTCCCTGGTCTCGGATTCTGCCGGTCATTTCTGCCAGTTCAACTTTCAACTGGTATTTAGAGGAATACTGCTTCTGGCAGTGAAAGCAGGACATAGTCATCATGGCTAATAGCCACCGATTCTCCACTAATTTCCCATGGCTGTTAGTGGAAAGGAGGAAGCGATTTGGACTTTACTTATTTATTTCATACAATTTATGTAGCGCTTAAGGTCCACATAGTTAAAGCTCTGGTTTTCCCAGTAGTGATGTATGGAAGTGAGAGCTGGACCATAAAGAAGGCTGATCGCCGAAGAATGGATGCTTTTGAATTCTGGTGCTGGAGGAGACTCTTGAGAGTCCATTGGACTGCAAGAAGGTCAAACCTATCCATTCTGAAGGAAATCAGCCCTGAGTGCTCACTGGAAGGACAGATCGTGAAGCTGAGGCTCCAAGACTTTGGCCACCTCATGAGAAGAGAAGACTCCCTGGAAAAGACCCTGATGTTGGGAAAGATGGAGGGCACAAGGAGAAGGGGACGACAGAGGACGAGGTGGTTGCACAGTGTTCTCGAAGCTACCAGCATGAGTTTGACCAAACTGGGGGAGGCAGTGGAAGACACGAGTGCCTGGTGTGCTCTGGTCCAGGGGGTCACAAAGAGTCGGACACGACTAAACGACTAAACAACAACAACAATGTTGTGCTTGATTGCAGAAAAGAGGTTTCTGCCTCAGCCACTGAGATGTCTTGAGCTGCCCCACTAGACAAGACCACATCTATTTCTGGCGCCCAGTTTGAGAGGTCACACCCAGAGGCTATGAGCTCTTTCAGTTTACATATTTATACCTTGCTTCCTTCCCTCGCCCCACGCACAAACAATTTTTAGACTAAAGTGGCTTGCGAATGATAAATGTAACTGCAAGCACACAAGACGGGAGTGCAGAAATGAAAACAGGAAAGGAGAAATTGAACGGTTCACCGGACAAGCAAAAATTGGACATGCAAAAATAGGTAGCATAAAGCTGGACTGCGTGAGGGCCACCTTTCATGAAAAGAACTGCAGCTCAGGCTAAAATGCTTTCTGTTGTGGTCCCAAGAGCAAAGATTTTGCACAAGACTGTTTGTGTCTGCGAGGCTACATTATGAAAACACGCTCCCTTATTGGAAACAGGGGTGTTGGGACACAAAGATGGGAAAAGGAAGACAACAGCAATGGCTAAATTTACTGGAAAGCTCAGGAACTAAGAGGACAAGAACTTTAAAAAAAGAATGGGAACAATTTATAATGTACTCAGGAGACCATTGTAAGCAGATGAAAACATTAGCAGGATTTTAATTTCACTTGTAAGGTAGCAAAGGCTAAGGATAATTCAGATGGACCAAAATTTGGATAACAGATTAATATGCCGTTGTAAATGTTGTTGTTGTTTAGTCGTTTAGTAGTGTCCGCCTCTTCGTGACCCCATGGACCAGAGCACGCCAGGCACTCCTGTCTTCCACTGCCTCCCGCAGTTTGGTCAAACTCATGCTGGTAGCTTTGAGAACACTGTCCAACCATCTCGCCCTCTGTCGTCCCCTTCTCCTTGTAAATGTTGACATAGGTAAAAAAGGTAAAGGTAAAGGACCCCTGGATGGTAAAGTCCAGTCAAAGGCAACTATGGCGTTGCATCGCTCATCTCGCTTTTAGGCTGAGGTGGCCGGCGTTTGTCCACAGACAGTTTTCCGGGTTGTGTGGCCAGCATGGCTAAACCTCTTCTGGCACAACAGGACACCGTGACAGAAACCAGAGCGCACAGAAACACCGTTTACCTTCCAACCACAGCGGTACCTATTTATCTACTTGCACTTTGACGTGCTTTCGAACTGCTAGGTAGGCAGGAGCTGGGACAGAGCAACGGGAGCTCACCCCGTCACGGGGATTCGAACTGCCAACCTTCCGATTGGCAAGTCCAAAAGACTCAGTGGTTTAGACGACAGCGCCACCCACATCCCTATGTTGACATAAGAACCCATGGAGGGGATGGGGAGGAGCGGAAGTCTGGAGATTCAGAGAAATCTCTTTATAGTCATACCTTGTGTTGCGTTTGCTTCATGATACGTTTTTTCATGTTGCGTCCTGCGGCGACCCGGAAGTACCAGAAAGGGTTACTTCCGGGTTTCGCCGCTCGCGCATGCGCAGACGGTCAAAATGATGTCACGTGCATGCACAGATGCGGCGAATCGCGATCCTTGCAAGCACAGACACGGGTTGCATTCTGCTCATGTTGCGAACGGGACTCCGGAACGGATCCCGTTCACAACCAGAGGTACCACTGTATATAGTTTTGCAATTCTCTTTGTGATAAACTTGCAGTTGTAAAATCAAATAAAAATGATTTCAATTCATTTGATCCTATCTATCTACATCAGGCTATGCTCTATCTTTGTCACCAAACTCTGAGTATAAATTGCACACTGTATTAATTGATATTGTTTTTAATATTAGTGACCATGTGATGATTTTAGCTTATGAATTTTATTGTTTAATGTTTTTATTTGTACATTGGGGTACTTTTATAGCTCCGTTTAGAGTACGTAATGTTTTAATAATATAAATGTTTTAAGTCTTTTTTATCAATTCAGTATATATTTTTTTAATTGTCAAATAATTCTGTGTACATTGCGGCAGCCTTTGGTTATGTGCAATAAAACTGAATGAGACTGAGACTGATTTCAAAGAGGAAAAGGAAGACAGGCCATATTCAGCTGGGGGGCTCCTGAATGTCAAGGTTTCAAGGTTTCAACCTATGTGGTTGCTGCTTCTCTGTGGTCCCCCCCCAACTGGGAGGGACTGATGCGGTTGCTAGGCAACCCCTGTTGTGTGTTCCACAGCTGGCCAGGACCGGAGCAGCAACGTGGGAGGGAGGGAGGGAGGTTGAAAGGATACACACAGGCCAAAAACATGGGTGGAGCACCCTGTTCTTTGTGGGCTCCAGAACTGGCTGCAAGTTGAGACCTGCGGTGTAAACATGACTTTGGCCTTGCCGGTCCAACTAACACCCCTTCCAAAACAAAAAACAGAAAACCCTACCACTAAGCCATGCTCTCTACGCACAGCAAAGGAAAAGTCAAATGCAAAAGGAATGCAGCAATACAAGCCCGTTTTTCTTTTCACTTCTAGGGGGTTAAAAATGTTCTGCAAGGCTGGGGCAATGCGGGATGGGAGCCAGACCCAGGCAAATAATAATAAAATAGTCATTATTGGGGGGGGGGGTATTCCTCATATCCACCTGGCCCCAAGTCCCTGGTGATGCAACTGCTTGTTTATAGTGGGGAGAATAAGAGAGGATATTAATGGAGCACATTTGGTACAAATTAGAGCACAGAGCGCAGCCGGCAAGCCTTCAGGTTGCGCTAAGCAGGCTAGGCTGTGGGATTTGAAGAGGTGGTCGCTAATTGGAGGTGGAACCGCAGGGGGATTTTGGGGGAAAGAGGATTTGGAGACGGGATTACGTTCTCCGCGGAGCGAAAACAGCTCTGGCTCTTTAAACTGGCCCGGTTTTCTCATGGTGCTCTGGAGCTTGCTGCTGGGTGCGATTCTTCGGCAGGGAAAGGCAGTTGCCACAACCAGGAGGGTTATTTATTATTTGAAAATCCCGCTCCTGTGGGGACATTCTCCTGCCTAAGCTGCACTGAAAGAAGCAGGAGCTGACCTTCTCCGAACCACAATTCCCCGGGAAAAGGGGCCGGCTGTTAAAGCACTCTGAGGGAAATGGGGATCTCCTAGCTACCCTTAGAAAACTACAGTTCCCACGGTTTTTGAAGGAAGCCGTGGCGGTTTAAAGTGGTTTGATGCTGCTTTAAATGTATAGCACGGATGGGGGAGTCGAAAGTAAGATAAGAATGGCCTTACCCTGCATGCAATTTCCTGCATTGAAATTTAAATAATGTGCTTCTAAAAATCATAAGCATTGGCATTTTCATGGAGGGTAAGACTATCGGTGGCTAAACGTCAGGATGACGATGTTCTGCAGCCACTGCCAAAGGCAATGTGCTTCTGAAGACCAGTGTTGGTGCTGACCTTGAAAGCCCTAAACAGCCTCAGCCCAGTATACCTGAAGGAGCGTCTCCACCCCCATAATCCAGCCCGGAAGCTGAGGTCCAGCACCGAGGGCCTTCTGGCAGTTCCCTCACTGCGAGAAGTGAGGTTACAGGGGACTAGGCAGAGGGCCTTCTCAGTGGTGGTGCCCACCCTGTGGAACGTCCTCCCATCAGATGTCAAGGAAATAAACAACTATCTGACTTTTAGAAGACATCTGAAGGCAGCCCTGTTATGGAAGCTTTTAATGTTTGATGTTTTATTCTGTTTTTAATCTGTTGTGAGCCACCCAGAGTGGCTGGGGAAACTCAGCCAGATGGGTGGGGTATGTATGTATGTATGTATGTATGTATGTATGTATGGACTGCAAGAAGATCAAACCGATCCATTCTTAAGGAAATCAGCCCTGAGTGCTCACTGGAAGGACAGATCCTGAAGCCACCTCATGAGAAGAGAAGACTCCCTGGAAAAGACCCTGATGTTGGGAAAGATGGAGGGCACAAGCAGAAGGGGACGACAGAGGACGAGATGGTGGGACAGTGTTCTCGAAGCATGAGTTTGACCAAACTGCGGGAGGCAGTGGAAGACAGGAGTGCCTGGCGTGCTCTGGTCCAGGGGGTCACGAAGAGTCGGACACGACTAAACAACAAAACATGTATGTATGTATGTATGCATGTATGTATAAACAACAATATTATTATTATTATGGTATTATTATTATTATTATGGTTTTCCCAGTAGTGATGTAAGGAAGTGAGAGCTGGACCATAAAGAAGGCTGATCGCCGAAGAATTGATGCTTTTGAATTCTGGTGCTGGAGAAGACCCTTGAGAGTCCCATGGACTGCAAGAAGATCAAATGCATCCATTCTTAAGGAAATCAGCCCTGAGTGCTCACTGGAAGGACAGATCGTGAAGCTGAGGCTCCAGTACTTTGGCCACCTCATGAGAAGAGAAGACTCCCTGGAGAAGACACTGATGCTGGGAAAGATGGAGGGCACAAGGAGAAGGGGGCGACAGAGGACGAGATGGTTGGATAGTGTTTTCGAGGTTACCAGCATGAGGTTGACCAAACTGCAGGAGGCAGTGGAAGACAGGAGGGCCTGGCGTGCTCTGGTCCAGGGGGTCATGAAAAGTCGGACACGACTAAACGACTAAACAACAACAATTATTATTATTATTATTACACTGGGAACTGCAGGAGGCGAGATGTGTTCTTGTGCTTGGATTCTACTTGTGGGTTTCTCACAAGCGTCTTGTCAGCCACTGGGAGGGTAGGACGCTGGTCTAGATGGGCCATGGGCCTGATCCACCAGACTCTTCTTCTGCTCTTGTTAGAGGGCTGCAGTTGTGCTCAGGTCCTTGTGAGCTTCCCCTGAGGGCATCTGGCTGGGCCATGCTGCCTTGGCCCAGCTGCAGGACTCTTCCTTCATTCCCCCATCCTTATCCCGCTCAACATTTGACTAAAAACATGAGATCGCCTTCTAGTTCCACGCAGTGTTTCTTCCTCAGCTCTTCCAGGGCAAGGAGCCCCAGCTTTGCAAGAAAGGGAGGGGAAGGGGGAAAGTGTTGCACGCTCTGCAAGATCTCCACGTGGCTGGTCCTTGCACAAACACCAGTCACATCTCATCTCTTTGTGCTGCCATCGCATCTGCAGGAGGCCAAAGCAAGGATGCGTTTCTCTGAGGTTTCTCCGGGTCTCGAGGCAGGGCACAGGCAACGAGACGGAGCTTTTGAAGAAACAAAAACATCTCTCCAATTGCATTTAATAAAAATAAAAAATGAAGAAGTTCTCTCTTTGAGCTTGCAAACACAGCATGTCAATTGTCTCACAATTTCCACACTTCCTGGCGCAGAGCTAAAGGGCTGGAAGAATTTTGGGTGGTTTAGCTGACAGAGTGTTTGCTGGGACAGGACCAGAAAGGAGACAAGCATAAAAAAAAAAAGGAATAAAGTTTATTTGTAGAGGCACATAAAGTAGATTTCTGGCTCCAGACAAATTAGTGGAACCTGTTTGATAATGGGACCCCCCACTGGCAGTAAGAGGGCTGGTTCATTTCCTGGTTCAGACACGCGGCAATCATTGCACCTCTGGGATCTGGGTTCGGGATAAAAAGACAGGGGGGGGGGAGTTTCTCTGCAGCAGCTTGGAGTTGCTTTCCTTTGATCAGAGGGATTCTGCTTAAGGAGGGAGAGCATGTGCAGAGTTATTCTCACCAGCAAGAAAGGCTGAAGCATTTGGGACCTCGCTGTGGGTTAAACCACAGAGCCTAGGACTTGGCGATCAGAAGGTCAGCGGTTCGAATCCCTGCAATGACGGGGTGAGCTCCCGTCGCTCGGTCCCTGCTCCTGCCAACCTAGCAGTTCGAAAGCACCTCAAAGTGCAAGTAGATAAATAGGTACCGCTCTGGCGGGAAGGTAAACGGCGTTTCCGTGCGCTGCTCTGGTTCGCCAGAAGCGGCTTAGTCATGCTGGCCATGTGACCCGGAAGCTGAACGCCGGCTCCCTCGGCCAATAAAGCGAGATGAGCGCCACAACCACAGAGTCAGCCGTGACTGGACCTGATGGTCAGGGGTCCCTTTACCTTTACTATGTGGCAGAATCATGGAATGTCTTTAATATTATGCAGGGCAAGGAGAAAGGGGAGAAAAGAAAGATTTTTTTCTCCCTCTCTCCTCACATTAGAACTTGTGGACATTCAACGCAGCTGGGTGAAATGAGGTTTGATTTTATCCCTCTATCAGCAAGTCAACTTGAGGAGAAAACAAGATGGGTCAGGGAACAGGAAAACAAATCACACCCACTCAGTTTGCTCTGTTGCTCTCTAATAAAATCCACGGTCCGGTTCAATTGCTTCCACACGACTACAATTAGATTTGGCAGGGACGAAATGGAGCAGAACATTCCCCCAGCCCTTCGCCTCCAAGCCATGATAGTGAGAGCTGGCTGTGATGTTGCTGTGATGGAAAGCAGCCCTGGGTGGCTGTCAAGCCCAGAGGAAAGAGGGTCGGGCGAGGCTGGCCCGAGACAGGAGCCAGATCAGAACCAGGTGGGATCCATTCTGCTGGTCCGTTGGGTCAAACCGATCCCAGATGGTGCTAAAGCGGTTGACTTATCGATCGGCCGAAGTTGCAGGTGTCACATAACACCTGTTCCGCATTTGCAAGAACTCAATATCCTACCCTTTGGAACTACCTGCCTCTTGATGCCATCCCTGTACTCTTTTCAGAGCCTGATAAAAACATTCTTGTTTGAACAAAAAAAATTCCTTCCAGTAGCACCTTAAAGACCAACTAAGTTAGTTCTTGGTATGAGCTTTCGTGTGCATGCACACTTCTTCAGATACACTGATATTCTTGTTTGAATAAGCCTACCCAGATGTTCAGAAAGTCTATGCAAGTTTTCATCTGTTTTCGGTCTGTTGTTATTTTAACTTTCTGGAAGTTATAAATTATTGTTAGTTTTTATTATGGATAATTTCATTGTTTTATCTCTTTTTTTTGTAAACCACCTTGAGGTTTGTTTGTTTGTTTTACAATCAAGCGATATATAAATTTTATAAAATACAGTGGTACCTTGGTTCTCAAATGCCTTGGTACTCAAACAACTTGGAACCCAAACACTGCAAACCCGGAAGTAAGTGTTCCAGTTTCTGAACATTTTTTCAGAAGCCAGACATGCTCTGTTTTGAGTGTTATGCTTCCGATCTGAGTGCCACACTTCCATTTTGAGTGTAACGCTGAGGTCTGTTTTTACTATTTATTTTGAATTTTTGTTTTTGAGGCTTTTTCGTTTTGTTTTTGTGACTGTGTGGAACCCAGTTCAACTACTGATTGATTGTGTGACTGCAGTACATTGTTTATTGCTTTAATTTTATGGATCAATAGTCTCTTTAGATAGTAAAATTCATGTCTTATTGCTGAAACAGGGTTGCTTTTAAAAGTCTGGAACGGATTAATCCATTTTGCATTAGTTTCTATGGGAAAGCGCACCTTGGTTTTGGAATGCTTTGGTTTTGGAACGGACTTCCGGAATGGATTAAGTTTGAGAACCAAGGTACCACTGTAAATAAATAATAGTATTACTTCTTAGATTTATATAACAACCTTCATTGAGATATCGCGGGACGGTTTACATGCCTGTCACTTAATCCTAGCTGCCTGCTTTTTCTGACTGAGCCAATGGGAATACAATGTGTGCACCTGTAGGTGTTTTTTTTAAATTGTTGTTATTAAAGATTTAATGCAGGAAAATGAGTAACTCAGCTTCCAGGTAACAAAAACACACAGTTGACCAGCACTGCCTTGACTGCTTGCAGATGTCCATTACAGGCTGCAGGTTGTGATATTTCAGCTTGCACAAACACATACCATGCTGAATGGGTCATTTGCAAATGGGCTTGCAAGCTGACTAGCCCAGCAAAGAGGCTGATGTTCTGGGAGGTTTCAGGGGGAGGGAATCGCCTTGCAAGTTTCGCGGTTTTGGACATACTGTTCTACCAGTCTGTTTATTTTTTAAAACCTCTCCTGGTCCCTTCTTACCAAGTCTGCTGGAGGAATCACTGCTGCCCTTGGTCTGTGCTGTTTTCCCACTTGGACCTCACACCTGGCAACGGGGTTATTCTGAAAAGATTCAGAACAGGCTGGATTCGCAAATCCCGTTGCCTACGCTCCATGGCTGAAGCCTAAGGATCGCAAACGAGCCTGCACTAGAGCTCTGAAGGTTTCCTGCCGAATTTCCAAGCACAATTCAAAGTGTTGGTGCTGACCTTGAAAGCCCTAAATGGCCTCGGCCCAGTATACCTGAAGGAGCATCTCCACCCCCATCGTTCTGCCCGGACACTGAGGTCCAGTGCCGAGGGCCTTCTGGCGGTTCCCTCCCTGCGAGAAGGTTGCAGGGAACCAGGCCTTCTTGGTGGTGGCGCCCGCCCTGTGGAACACCCTCCCATCAAGGAAATAAGGAGATAAACAACTATCTGACTTTTAGAAGACATCTGAAGGCAGCCCTGTTTAGGGAAGTTTTTAATGTCTGATGTTTTATCGTGTTTTTAATATTCTGTTGGGATTCACCCAGAGTGGCAGGGGGAACCCAGCCAGATGGGTGTGGTATAAATTTACTATTATTACAGTCATACCTCGGGTTACAGACACTTCAGGTTACGCGTTTTCAGGTTATGGACGTGCCAAAACCCAGAAGTACTGGAACGGGTTACTTCTGGGTTTTCGCGCTCGCACATGTGCAGAAGCACTAAATCACGCTTTGTGCATGCACAGAAGTGCCAAATCGCGGCATGTGCGTGTGCAAACACGGTGCTGCGGGTTGCGAACGTGGCTCCTGCACGTGGAACGCCCTCCTATCAGTTGTCAAAGAGATAAACAGCTACATGACATTTAGAAGACATCTGAAGGCAGCCCTGTTCAGGGAAGCTTTTAATGTGTGACATTTTAATGTATTTTTAATCTTTGTTGGAAGCCGCTCAGAGTGGCTGGGGAAACAAATAAATTATTATTATTATTATTATTATTATTATTATTATTATTATTATTATTATTATTATTGGCTCTGCTTCCTTGGATGCCTTTAAGCAGAGATTGGATGGCCATCTGTCAGGGATGCTTTAGCTGAGATTCCTGCGAAGCAGCGGGCTGGATTGGATGACCTTTGGGATCCCTTCCAACTCTCCAGTTCTAGGATTCTATGACTTTCTTATGTTCTTCCTGCTCTTGCCTCAGCTTGTGGTCAAACACCTTTGCTCTCACATTTTCCTCCCTGGCAAAAACAGATGAGCTCACTCAGGCTGGCAGCCTCGCTTTTGGCTGTTTACTAGGGCCGCACGATTCACAGGCCAACCTGGGCCTCCCTTTCCAAGAACGGGCGTTTTGTTTTGTTTCTTATCCATCGAAGCGTGTGTTGGATCTGCCTGGCTCAGTTACTCGCTGGAGATGCAGCCAGGAATTCTTCAGAGCAGGACTTGGCTCAGCACAGAAGCATGACTGCGCTTGCTTTGTGCACCACCAAAACAGTGCCTCGATTTGTCAACTTCCCGGTGGAATAGTGACACTGTAGGGCTGAATCTTGGTAGACTTTCTAGCTTCATCTTGACTTCTGATATCACTGAGAAGAAACTCTGCTTTTTTGAACCCTCAGCATGTAATCTCTTGCACATCTGAGTCCTGGGTGTGAATTCCAACCCCAGAGGGTGATTTTTCATTGTAATTGATTTTAAAAATGAAGCCTCCATGGTAATTGTAGGCTCTGAACTTTATGGTCTTGCTGGGAGAGTCGGGTCTTTAGACAGCAATGTATTGTTGTGGGTTTGGAGAGGGTCAGCCTGGATGATGCCCAGAGTTCCCTTCTGATTCTCAAGGTCCTGTGCCCAGTGAGAGTTAGAATCAAATTTTTGTTGTTTAGTCGCTTAGTCGTGTCCGACTATTCGTGACGCCCTGGACCAGAGCACACCAGGCACTCCTGTCTTCCACTGCCTCCCGCAGTTTGGTCAGACTCATGCTGGTAGCTTCAAGAACACTGTCCCACCATCTCGTCCTCTGTCGTCCCCTTCTCCTTGTGCCCTCCATCTTTCCCAACATCAGGGTCTTTTCCAGGGAGTCTTCTCTTCTCATGAGGTGGCCAAAGTCTTGGAGCCTCAGCTTCAGGATCTGTCCTCCCAGGGAGCACTCAGGGCTGATTTCCTTCAGAATGGAGAGGTTTGACCTTCTTGCAGTCCATGGGACTCTCAAGGGTCTCCTCCAGCACCAGAATTCAAAAGCATCAATTCTTTATTGTCCAGTTCTCACTTCCATACATCACTACTGGGAAAACCATAGCTTTAACTATATGGAGCTTTGCGTGTCAAAACCCCTCCCCCCAGAAAGAAAGACACAGGACACAGCGTTTAAGATTTAATTGGGCTTGAAATGGCCACAACTTTATTGATTAAAGAATTGAAGGTATTGGCCTTAGGCATTGGCTCCTATCTGCTACCCGGCATGTAGTCCGGGAAGGGTTAACACAAAACCGTGGGGAAGCCCCTGCTGGAGTACGCCAACTAGGGCCCCCGCGGGTGTCACCGCTTGGGGCATGCCGGGGGCCCTTACCTAGACAGGTTTCGGACAAGACAACGCCCCTCGGAGTCCTGTACCGGACTACCCCATTACCTGGGGAAGGTGATGGCGTTCCTTCCCCCCCAACCATTCGACTAACCATAGAACCCCAGCCAATGCCTAACCGCCAATACAAGGAAAGTTGTGACGTTTGCTATGAGGTAGGCGAAAAAACCAACTGGCCGAAGATTGCCAACTTGGAAAAATTCCTACCAGGCCCCTTGCGGCGACCAACCGGAGTCCATAGCAAGGTCATGCCTACCTACGACTGCCTACGCCTCAAAGGGTGGGCGGGATGGGAAAACCTCTCGGCTGCTCAGGGGAGAAGAGGGTGGACCCTGGGCGTGCCCGGCTTAAATTAGCTTAAGCCCCGCCTCCCCCCGGCCCTCCGATAGGAGGCCAGGGTCGCGAGCACGCCCAGGGATTCCCTCACCTCTCGCGGGGGCTACGACAGCCCCCGCGCAGAGGGGGGGGAGGGGCTAGACCGCAACCCCCTCTCCTGCCCCAGAGGCAGAAAGGGCTTTGTTTGCAAGGTGATGTCTCTATAGAAGGTTCTATTGCTGAAGTGGTCAGACAAGTTTCTTTGTGAGACAATGACCTCAGCTGGCTACTTAAAGGTCCTTATCAGCATCCCAAAAGAATGGCAAAGGTTGTAAGATCTACCACGAAGTGATGGGGCTCTCCAAACTAATGAGTGGGCCATTCCTCTAACCCTCCTCCTGCCAGATAGGAGAACAAGTTTTAGGTTTTAGCAGAGCTGGAAGCAGGCTGGATGCTGGATACACAGAGACCTGCTTGCTTTGTTCTGAAGCCAAAACTGTGACTAACGCAGAAGCCAGATCTGTTGGGATGATAACCTTCCGAGCCTTATGCTCAGCTTGTAAATAAAACCATATATCCTAAAGACACCTCAGTCTCCACTGACCCTCATTCCAAGGAAACTGAACCCTAGGTAAACGTCTGGAACCCCTGGAGTCTCCCACTGCTTAGAGACTGGGGTGGTGTGTAACGGGATATTACTTCAGCTGTGAGTTGCACAATTAACCTTTCTTTTCTCCTGGCAGTAAGCTGGCATTCCATGCTTTAAACTCCTTCAACATTCCTGGCATGTTAAAGCAAAGATAAGTTTGCCAACCTTGATTTGGAAAAAGAAAGAAAGAAAAGGAAATCTATACGTGTGCAGTTTTGCATTTTAAGCCCATGTAAATCATAGCACCGCCATGACTGCGGGGATATAACAGAGCCTGCTTCTGAAGTCCAGATGCTGAACACATTTCTGCCAAAATGGTCAAAGGCCTGGAAACGATGCCTTGTGAGGATGGAATGGAATGGAATGAATGGAAGTTGAAGATCATGGAGGAGAACACTATCAATGTTCAGACAGCAGTCACGAAATTAAAAGACGCCTGCTTCTTGGAAGAAAAGCAATGACAAACCTAGACAGCATCTCAAATAGCAGAGACATCACCTTGCCAACCAAGGCCTATATAGTTAAAGCTTTGGTTTTCCCAGTAGTGATGTATGGAAGTGAGAGCTGGACCATCAAGAAGGCTGATCGCCGAAGAATGGATGCTTTTGAATTCTGGTGCTGGAGGAGACTCTTGAGAGTCCCATGGACTGCAAGAAGACCAAACCTCTCCATTCTGAAGGAAATCAGCCTTGAGTGCTCACTGGAAGGACAGATCCTGAAGCTGAGGCTCCAATACCTTGGCCACCTCATGAGAAGAGAAGACTCCCTGGAAAAGACCCTGATGTTGGGAAAGATGGAGGGCAGAAGGAGAGGGGGACGACGGACGACGAGATGGTGGGACAGTGTTCTCGAAGCTACTAGCATGAGTTTGACCAAACTGGGGGAGGCAGTGGAAGACAGGAGGGCCTGGCGTGCTCTGGTCCAGGGGGTCACGAAGAGTCGGACACGACTAAACGACTAAACAACAACAACAACAAAGACAGGTTGGATCTGCCAGAGACTGTTTTGCGGTGATTTCTGCATTGCAGGGCTTTCTGCATTGCACTAGATAACCCTTGGAGCTCTACCATTCTGATTTCATGATCCCAAATTGAGAAAAGCATCCCAATGAATCAAGCGATGAAAAGGCTGGAGACAGACTGCACGATGGAGGCAGGAGACAACAGAGAAACCCCATGCCTCCAGCTTCATCAGAGCCAAGAGGATGGCATGGAAGTTGCTCCTTCTTAACATTCATAAACATTCTGCTATGCAGAAAACCATTTATAAAGTGGTACACTGCGTTTTCAAAGAGGTGGGAGAGACTTCTTTGAGAAAGCATTCTTTGGGGTAGTTTGATCCACTGTTGGGACTCAGTTAGGCTTAAAAATTAATCAAACCCTGTTCAGCTTAATTGAGTTTTGGGAAGCCAAGCCCATTGCTCAACCAGTTCTTCCCCGATGTAGGAGATGGGATGTAGGAATCTATGTAACAGCCGATAAAATGCCATGCACCTAAACTAAATATTTTTGTTGTGTCCAAACAATGGGCTGCAATAAGGAGGCTGGACAATGCAAACCATCTCTTGAAGCTGTTTATGAAAAGCTTTATTGGGATCATTGTGATATCTGGCCGGCTTCTTAGACTCCCATTGTACTCATAATATCAACTTTCTTTCTTTCTTTCCAAAATTTGCATTTTGGTGCCTCTTTTTGAGCAGAGAGCTGCATTGCAATGTGTGAAATCCGAAACAGAATTGTACTCTGACCTGTGCATTAACCCGGGAGGTACAAATTGGGACAGTTTGCTTTGCAATGAGGAGCAAATGAACTTTTCTTCCTGTTTCAGACTGGATCTGGGGAGTTGTGCACACAGAGATGTGCTTTGCCACTGAACTATGGACCTTTCTCCAAACCCCCAGGCCTGTGTTGGATTCAGTTTTGAAAGAATTGTGCACCAAGATTTGTGTTCTAATCCTCTCAAAATGTTTTCAGTCTCCCAGATGTAGAAAAACAACAACCCAGGCTGACAAGACATGTGTTTGCCCCCAAATTCTGTTGATGCGTGGCTCTTCCCCCCTCCCCCAGAGGGGGCCCTAGAACATCCGCTGTATTGCTGTTAGTAAGGAGACAGTCCCGCAGATTTTTCTCTGTGTACGGTTTCACTTTGCATTTAATTTCATGAGATCTTTTAAAGGCCTCTCAGCAGAGGAGGAAATGGAACTGTATCCCGTGTTTTTGTGGACAGTCCAAAGTATATCGAGGAGTTCCAATGGAAACAAACATGAAAGGCGCAGGAACGTAACAGAGGGTTTGGGCTTTATCGTTCCAAACTCCAGGAAAATGGCAAGAATTATCTGTTACTATCTTCCATAGGGCAGTTCCTGGGCCATGAGGGTTGCATCTGGTCTGTATGCAAAAAAGGTTTACTGGGTTTGGGAGCAGAGGGAATGCATCTTAGCAAACTCACTGGAGTTTTTTAAACTGAGATTCCATCATCATCATCATCATCTGAATTTGCATACCACTCTTCATCCAAAGATCTTAGGGTGGTAAAGGTAAAGGGACCCCTGCCCATTAGGTCCAGTTGTGGCCGACTCTGGGGTTGCGGCACTCATCTCGCTTTACTGGCCGAGGGAGCCAGCGTACAGCTTCCGGGTCATGTGGCCAGCATGACTAAGCCGCTTCTGGTGAACCAGAGCAGCGCACGGAAACACCATTTACCTTCCTGCCTGAGCGGTACCTATTGATCTACTTGCACTTTGACGTGCTTTCAAACTGCTAGGTTGGCAGGAGCAGGGACTGAGCAATGGGAGCTCACCCCGTTGCAGGGATTTGAACCGCCGACCTTCTGATCGGCAAGCCCTAGGCTCTGTGGTTTAGACCACAGTGCCACAGTCTAAAAATACAAAATGAACATTGCAAGGGGGGTGGATTGGATGACCTTTGGGTACCTTCCAACTCTACCATTCTATGATTCTATTTAGACACTGTGGGGAAAGTGGCAACTTCTTTTCTGCTCTCTCTCTCTCTCTTTCCCTGTGTGAGATCATTCCAGGAAGGGGGATCAAAGTGACTGGAGCGATTGATCCAAATGTGACAATGAACCAGTAAAGGTTCTGAGTACCCCAGTTTAAAAGGATGTGGACAAGCTGGAAAGTGTGTGGAGGTGGGCAAACAAGAGGATCAAGGGTCTGGATACTAAGCCTTATGAGGAACGGTTGAAGGAGTTGGTTATGTTTAGCCTGGAAAAGAGGAGACTGAGAGCAGATAGGAGAGCCGTATTGAAATACCTCAAGGGCTGTCACCTGGAAGCCGCCCAACAATCAGTCGCCGGATTTACGTATAAGCTAAACAAGATATAGCTTAGGGCCCCACTCTCTTGGGGGCTCCCCAAAAAATTAAAGGAAAAGAAAACCTGGATGTACATTTCCAAAATATAAGATAAAAAAACAAATAAAATGGCTTTAGATACCTATTAGGTCCATCAATTACCATATAGCATGTATTCTGCTCTGGTCAGACCTCACCTGGAGTACTGTGTCCAGTTCTGGGCACCACAGTTCAAGAAGGACACTGACAAACTGGAACGTGTCCAGAGGAGGGCAACCAAAATGGTCAAAGGCCTGGAAACGATGCCTTATGAGGAACGGCTAAGGGAGCTGGGCATGTTTAGCCTGGAGAAGAGGAGGTTAAGGGGTGATAGGATAGCCATGTTCAAATATATAAAAGGATGTCACATAGAGGAGGGAGAAAGGTTGTTTTCTGCTGCTCCAGAGAAGCGGACACGGAGCAATGGATCCAAACTACAAGAAAGAAGATTCCACCTAAACATTAGGAAGAACTTCCTGACAGTAAGAGCTGTTCGACAGTGGAATTGGCTGCCAAGGAGTGTGGTGGAGTCTCCTTCTTTGGAGGTCTTTAAGCAGAGGCTTGACAACCATATGTCAGGAGTGCTCTGATGGTGTTTCCTGCTTGGCAGGGGGTTGGACTCCATGGCCCTTGTGGTCTATTCCAACTCTATGATTCTATGATTCTATTCAACACACAAAAAACAGTGGCAATTTGTTGTTGGCAAAGAACAGCTGAACATATAAAGGGACCCATTACCTTCAGGAGCTGAGGGCCTCATCAAACTTAAATCTGGCCCCAGGCAAAATACAAGGCAGGGCAGGGAAGTTGGGGGGTGATTTTTTTTATATCTGTTGCTTAAGTGACTTCAAAGCAATCCATTACAATCTATTGTAGGCTAAGAAGATACACACACATGAATTTGTGAGTCTGTCTGTGCTTGGCTACCCAGAGTATGAATACATGACCTTTCACCTGAGTGGTACATCAGGTTAAGAACAGTTTCAGGTTAAGAACGGACCTCCAGAACGAATGAAGTTCTTAACCCGAGATACCACTATACAGGACAAAACTGTATCAGTACAGGACATAGCATTTTACATTGAAATTTGGGACAATCCCACGAAGAACTCACGGAGTGTACATCTCTTTGTGGCTATCTGCCTGCAATCCAAATGCATCCACGTTTCAACTGATTAAACTTGCATATTTCAGATTTCTAGCAGAGTTTTGTTTTCCTTCGGCAGAGAAAACCAGCAGCCCTGCTCAATATTTTCTCATGGTTCTGGGTCACATATGTAAGCTCCTCGGGGCAGGTGGCTCGTTCTTCTTCAGTCAACGGCCTGTTGCAACTCTCTCCTGGCTGCCTGTCAAGAGTGGTTTTGAGTCCAGCCGGCCTAAGCTGTGCAGCCTGTGTTATCTTCGGAGGGTCAAACCACACGGTCCCAATAAATCGGTCTCTGAATCACTATGGGAGACATTTCATGTTTCTTGGGCTTTCGCCAGCTGCCCTTTCCTCCCCAGCCGGAGGGTTTTTTTAGCCTGGAGTGTCGTTGGATTAGGCAAGAGCTGTTAAATGTGCTCCATCGCCACAGCTGAGAGCCGCTCTCAAGCCCCTTGCAGGCAGAGGATATTAAAAAATTGCCTGGTTCCAAGCAGCATAAATCACCGATCTTCAGCTTCCTGTTTTGCAAGGCTATGGGTGAATCATGGGAATTTTGGCACAGAATCTGCCTTGGTGGCCCCGTACGCTGACCTCTGTAGGGAGAGAGACAGGGGTATTCTGTGTTTGTTCATTCGCCTTGACCTCTCAGCCACTTTCGATACCATTGATCGTCACATCCATCTGGAGCGACTGTCCAACTTGGGGGTGGGCGGTGCTGATTTGTGGTGGTCCTGGTCCTACTTGGATGGTCGTTTCCAGAGGGTGATGCTTGGGGAGTGCTCTTTGGCATGATGGAGCCTTCAATGTGGGGTTCCTCAGGGCTCAGTCTCATCCCCTACGTTGTTTAGAGTGCAACTTTCTCCCGACTGAAGTGCAGAGTGTTTGAGGACGGGGACATTCACAGGGAAACCAAAATGCTTGTTTAAAAAGCTATTGCACTTCCAACAGTACCGTATGCTTGTGAAACATGGACCACTTATAAACGCCATCTACAACTCCTTGAAAGGTTCCATCAATGGTGTCTACGAAAAATTTTACACATCACTTGGGAGGACAGGCAAACTAATGCCAGTGTACTGGAAGAAGCAAAGATCACCAGTGTCGATGCAATGATTCTTCAACATCAACTTCGTTGGACTGGTCATGTTGTTTGGATGCCTGATGATCGTCTTCCAAAGCAACTACTGTATTCCGAACTTAAAAATGGAAAGTGTATTGCTGGTGGTCAACAAAAGAGGTTTAAAGACTGTCTCAAGGAAAATCTTTAAAAATGTAGTAAAAAAAATTGGGAAACACTTGCCTGCAAGTGCCCCAGTTGGAGAACAGCCTTTACCAAAGGTGTCCTGGGCTTTGAAGACACTAGAACTCAGGATGCAAGGGAGAAATGTGCTAAGAGGGAGGCACGCTTGGCAAATCCAAATTGTGATCAACTCCCACCAGGAAACCTATGTCCCCACTGTGGAAAGACGTGTGGATCCAGAACTGGCCTCCGCAATCAATTACAGACTCATTGTTAAACTGTGTTTATGGAAGACAATCTTACTTGGCTATGAGTGATCGCCAAAGAAAAAGAAGAAGACATGAAACCGCTGGGTGGGCTCATCCAAGGTTTCGAGTAAGCTGCCAGCAGTATGCTGATGGCACTCATCTCTATTTCTCTACATCTGCAGGTGGGGCAGTGGCGGTGCTGGACCAGTGTCTTGCCTCGGTAATGGACTGGATGAGAGCCAACAAACTGAAACTCAATCCAGATAAGACTAAGGCACTGTGAGTGGGTGGTTCCCTAAACCGGACGACTGGAAAGTTGCCTGATCTTTATGGAGTTAAGGTTCAATGTGTTACTATTAGCATATAAATGGGTCAGTGTGTCTGGCTGTTAA
This sequence comes from Podarcis muralis, assembly GCF_964188315.1. Classification (NCBI taxonomy): domain Eukaryota; kingdom Metazoa; phylum Chordata; class Lepidosauria; order Squamata; family Lacertidae; genus Podarcis; species Podarcis muralis. The sequence goes on from NC_135657.1 coordinate 2,507,068, forward strand.
CCAGAAGGTTCATGGTCCGAGTCCCACTAGGAACAGCTGTGGGCAGGATTCTTGCATTGCAGGGGGTTGGACTAGATGTCCCCTGAGGTCCCTTCCAACTCTACAATTCTATGAAAAGGTGTAAGTGTGGAGGAGCCCATACTGCTCCTGAACAAAGAGGACCAACATTTGCTCCTTGCATATGAAGGCTCCTAAATCCCGTCCCTCCTCACAGAGCCCCGTAGCTGGATCAGGCCCATGTGGTCCAGCATCCTGTTCTCACAGTGGCTAAATTCCCCAAACAGCATAGGAATGCAGGTAGACTGCCTCTGAACCTGGAGGCTCCATAGGAAGTTTGGAAGACCTCGCCCCCTGCAGATGGATCAGGCCAAAGGGGCCGGATCTCAGGCAGCATCCTGCTCTCATAGTGGCCGACCAGATGGGAGAAGCTGGCAAGCCGGGCCTGAGAGCTACACCTCTGTCCTCACTTGTCCCAGGAACTGACATTCAGAGGCATCACTGTTTCCGTCGGTGGAATGAAAATGTAGCCATCACTGGTACAGCGAGCCCTCCTGTCATTCATCTCTGCAGGCAGTTAAAAGATTTGGCACCTGCACAGCAACCCGAGCGTCAGAGTAAAGTTGATGGACTCAGAGGCGAGAGGCGTCGCTGCTAAGAGATCTCTGCTGTTAACGCTGCAGATTTAACTACCCAGCCAAAATAAGGTCAGGCTAATTAGCCAGTGATTCATCGCCCTGTTCTTCCTCTAGGAATTGTGGAGCTTTAGATTCCAGGCACATTTCAATTTCATCCTCCACCCAGGGAGAAAGATTTCTTCCGTGGGTGGGAAGGCAGATGTCAGCATAGATGATCCCCCCAACCACCTTCTGCAAGGACAAGAGTCCCGGATCCGTCCATCCATCATAACAATTGCCATGTTTTCTCCCCGCCCATTCAGAGAAAAATTAACAGACATTTGACATTATGACAGCCCCTCCTTGGAAATGAAATGCCTTATTTGTTCTGATCGGAATCAGATGTGGCAAAAGGGGCTTTGGAGTGCAGCAAGGCCACACATGAAATCTTAGACTCATGGAATTGGACAGCTGGAAGGGACTCTAATGGAGGTTCTCAAAAGCTTCCAAGGATGAAGAGGCCACAACCTTCTAAGGAGTCCATTCCAACGTCAAACAAATCTGACCGTCAGAAAGTTCTTCTTGGTGTTTAGTCTGGAATCTCCTTTCTTGAAACTTGAGGGTCCTGCCCGAGAGTCAGTGTGGTGTAGTGGTTAAGAGCGGTAGTCTCGTAATCTGGGGAACCAGGTTTGAGTCTCCGCTCCTCCACATGCAGCTGCTGGGTGACCTTGGGCCAGTCACACTTCTCTGAAGTCTCTCAGCCCCACTCACCTCACAGAGTGTTTGTTGTGGGGGAGGAAGGGAAAGGAGATTGTTAGCCGCTTTGAGACTCCTTAAAGGGAGTGAAAGGCGGGATATCAAATCCAAACTCTTCTTCTTCTTCTTCTGCCCTCCATAGCAGAATCAAACAAGTTTGCTCAGCCTTCCATGGAACAGCCCTTCAGATATTTGAAGATGACTATTGTATCACCTTTCAAATGATAGGTTCTACAGGCAGGAATAACCACCTGTGCAAATATAAGACAGGGGACACCTGCCTTACTAGCTTGTTGTTGTTGTTTAGTTTAAACATAATATTTGTAACATTTTACAACTTTAAAGATGTGCCCCCCTCCCCGTAATTTCCGTAACAATATGCTAAAGCTATTTTTGGTCATCTGCATACTTGTTGTTGTTGTTTAGTCGTTTAGTCGTGTCCGACTCTTCGTGACCCCATGGACCAGAGCACGCCAGGCCCTCCTGTCTTCCACTGCTTCCCACAGTTTGGTCAAACTCATGCTGGTAGCTTCGAGAACACTGTCCCACCACCTCGTCTTCTGTCATCCCCTTCTCCTTGTGCCCTCCATCTTTCCCAACATCAGGCTCTTTTCCAGGGAGTCTTCTCATGAGGTGGCCAAAGTCTTGGAGCCTCAGCTTCAGGATCTGTCCTTCCAGTGAGCACTCAGGGCTGATTTCCTTCAGAATGTAGAGGATTGATCTTGTCACAGTCCATGGGACTCTCAAGAGTCTCCTCCAGTGCCATAATTCAAAAGCATCAATTCTTCGGTGATCAGCCTTCTTTCTGGTCCAGCTTTCACTTCCATACATCACTACTGGGAAAACCATAGCTTGAACTATACGGACCTTTGATGGCAAGGTGATGTCTCTACTTTTTAAGATGCTGTCTAGGTTTATCATTGCTAGCAGTACAGCAAAAGGGATCTAGGGGTCTTGGTGGACTACAAACTGAACACCAGTCAACAGTGTGATGCAGCAGCAAAAAAGGCGAATGCTATTCTAGGCTGCATGAAACAGAAGTTGAGTGTCCAGGTCAAGGGAAGTCATAAAGGTAAAGGTACCCCTGCCCGTACGGGCCAGTCTTGACAGACTCTAGGGTTGTGCGCCCATCTCACTTAAGAGGCCGGGGGCCAGCGCTGTCCGGAGACACTTCCGGGTCACGTGGCCAGCGTGACATTGCTGCTCTGGCTCGCCAGAGCCGCACACAGAAACGCTGTTTACCTTCCCGCTGGTAAGCGGTCCCTATTTATCTACTTGCACCCGGGAGTGCTTTCGAACTGCTAGGTTGGCAGGCGCTGGGACCGAACAACGGGAGCGCACCCCACCGCGGGGATTCGAACCGCCGACCTGACGATCGGCAAGCCCTAGGCGTTGAGGCTTTTACCCACAGCGCCACCCGTGTCCCTAAGGGAAGTCATAGTCCCTCTCTATTCTGCCTTGGTCAGACCACACCTGGAATACTGTGTCCAGCTCTGGGCACCACCATTTAAGGAGGATGTTGACAAGTTGGAAGGTGTGCAGAGGAGGGAGACCAAGCTGATCCAGGGTCTGGAAACTGAGCCTTGAAGGAGTTGGGTATGTTCAGCCTGGAAAAGAGGAGACTGAGAGGAGATTGCATAGCTGTCTTCAAATATCCCAAGGGCTATCACATGCAAGATGGAGCAAGCTTGTTTCCTCCTGCTCTGGAGGGTAGGACCCGAGCCAATGTCTCCTTCTTTGGAGGTCTTTAAGCAGAGGCTTGACAACCATATGTCAGGAGTGCTCTGATGGTGTTTCCTGCTTGGCAGGGGGTTGGACTCGATGGCCCTTGTGGTCTCTTCCAACTCTATGATTCTATGATTCTACAGGAATGGAGATTGCAAGTAAACATCAGGAAGATCTTTCTGACAGTAAGAGCTTTTGGACAGTGGAACAGACTCCCTCAGTGTGCTGGGGCAGGGGGTAACCCGAATAATGCGGTCCAGGTCCGGTCCCGAATCCAATGGTTCCGCGAGGAGTTAGTCCAATAGGACCAAGGCAGGACATGAGGCAGGCAAGGTCACACACAGGATCACAGGCAGGTTCCGGCAAACAGCAACGTTGCTCCCACAACCTGGGGCGGGGTTCGACAGCCTTTTATCTCTGTCGGGGTAACGGCCAGTCCTGATCCCCCGGTGACCCACCTCCCTGTCTCGCCCGAAGGTGAGCACTCCTCCTGCGAGTACTCAGGTCTCCCCTTCTCTCAGACCTGAGTCTCTGCAGCTTGGGAGACGTTGGTGGGTTCCTAGACCCAGAGGCCGCCTCAGGCTCCCCTGACCCAACCGGTAGTGGAACAGCTGTAAGTGATGACCCAGATGAAGGCAATGAGGTCATCCCCTCATCTGGAGCCAGGGCAGGCTCAGGCCCCTGACTCGGCCCAGCTGGTGCTTGTTGCAGGGGAACCTGTGCAGACTGGGGCTCTTCAGAATCAGGCCCCAGACTTGGTTCAGCTGCCATCTGAGGCAGAGGATCCAGTGTGGACTGAGACTCCTCCGGCTCTGGCTCCGAGTCCAAGTCCCAGGCCATCACACTCAGGAGGTTTTGGACTTTCCTTCCTTGGAGGTATCTAAGCAGAGGTTGGATGACCACTTGTCATGGATGCTTTTAGTTGAGATTCCAGCGTTGCAGGGGGCTGGAATGGATGACCTTTGGGGGTACCTTCCAACTCAGCGATTCTATGGCACTATTGAATCATAGAATAGAATCATAGAATCACAGAGTTGGAATAGACCACAAGGGCCATCGAGTCCAACCCCCTGCCAAGCAGGAAACACCATCAGAGCACTCCTGACATATGGTTGTCAAGCCTCTGCTTAAAGACCTCCAAAGACAGAGACTCCACCACACTCCTTGGCAGCAAATTCCACTGTCGAACAGCTCTTACTGTCAGGAAGTTCTTCCTAATGTTTTGGTGGAATCTTCTTTCTTGTAGTTTGGATCCATTGCTCCGTGTCCGCTTCTCTGGAGCAGCAGAAAACAACCTTTCTCCCTCCTCTATATGACATCATTTTATATATTTGAACATGGCTATCATATCACCCCTTAACCTCTTCTTCTCCAGGCTAAACATGCCCAGCTCCCTTAGCCGTTCCTCATAAGGCATCGTTTCCAGGCCTTTGGCCATTTTGGTTGCCCTCCTCTGGACACGTTCCAGTTTGTCAGTGTCCTTCTTGAACTGTGGTGCCCAGAACTGGACACAGTACTCCAGGTGAGGTCTGACCAGAGCAGAATACAGTGGCACTATTACTTCCCTTGATCTAGATGCTATACTCCTATTGATGCAGCCCAGAATTGCATTGGCTTTTTTAGCTGGATTGGGTGTACTCTGGATATACAATCTGGGCTCCCCTTGGTGTCACACTTGCCAACGCGTTGACCACTGCTGCTCCACCACAACGAACCAAACCCGACTGTGTCTCTCTCGGAAAGAGCCTTTGGAGAAAGACATCAGGAGAGAAACACAGCCTGGGTCTGTGTGGGTGGATAGTCCCAGCTTGGCTCCCCTACAGCCTTCAGTCTTTTGGACGTTTTGGTGCCATGATCTGTCGTCCCGGAGGAGAAGCAATCACTCAGCATAAGCCGAGCAGACATTCTGGGAACGTGCTCCGGTGGCCTCTGCCCAACCCACAAGCCCAGAGACGGAGCCCAAAGTCTCCCTGGGATTCTTCGCGGCCACCCACTAAACCTCGCTCGCCTCATTATGCAGAGGATTGGGTTTGACACGTCTGCCCCCGGCCAAGGATTACTCACTGAGTGTTTGCTGTATGCCTTCGCCTTCCCATGGCTACACCCAAAAGGCCGGGAGGTGGCATTTGCAAACCCACAAGAAGGTGGATGTTGGCCAGGGGGGGAAACAGCCTGGAAACAGCAGAGCCAGAGATCCAGGAAGATCTAGCACTGGCTTTGTGCACACTTAGTGAAACATTCTCAGAGTTGAGAGTGGATTTCATGCTCTCTATTCAGCTGATAGTGGTGAGGAGGAATGGAAGTTGCCCCAGAATGTCTGCTTTATATACATTATTTACACAATGGGCCCCACGTGATTGGCTAATTCCGGGATTCACCTGTAGGCCAATCAGGTTGCGGAATCACTTCCACCTGGAGCTGGAATGGGTGGCTCCTGTGGACCAGTCAGACTGCTGCATTCTGGGTCCTATTGTTCTAGGACGAATCAGACAGCTGCATTCTGGACCCTATTGTTCTAGGACAAATCAGACAGCTGCATTCTGAATCCTATTGTTCTAGGACCAATCAGACAGCTGTATTCTGAATCCTATTGTTCTAGGACGAATCAGACAGCTGCATTCTGGACCCTATTGTTCTAGGACGAATCAGACTGCTGCATTCTGGACCCTATTGTTCTAAGACCAATCAGACTGCTGCCTTTTGGATCCTATTCAACTCAGTACATAACAGATTCACAAAATTGTAGAAATGGAAGGGACCCTATGGGAAGAGTCCATTTGATTGATAGACGAAGAGATACCACAGGGGAAAAAATGAATTTTTCTATATGCAAGTACAGCTGCTGGAATAGTGATTGCTGCTAGGTGGAAGTCACAACTATACCCACAAAGGAGGAATGGATTTGTGAACTAAATGAATATTTAATCTTGGCAAAATTAACTGCTATAATAAGAAACCGGTCGAATCAAAAATTTAAAAAGGAGTGGAAATGTTTTGATGAATACATAGCAAAATATTGCTCCAAAAAAAGATACGCTAATATGCCTAGATTAAAATGTGAAGTACTGGATGGAAGAAAAATTATCAAGGAAAGATAATGAGAATATCTAGATGATTTGAGAAGATTGTAGAATGCAAAGATTATTGTAAATTGTATAATGCGGAGGAAATCGATTGGGGGCGGAGGGAAGTGGGAGGAAGGAGAAAAGAATAATATGATGGACTGAGGAAATAGAAATGTAAATTTATGGGGGGATGGGGAGGAAATGGTGTTGGCTTTGGTACATCTGTATTGTAACGTAATATGTGAAAAACCAATAAAAAATAAAATAAAAGTGAAAAAAAAGACTCATTTAGCCAACCCCCTGAAATGCAGGATTCCTGTCCACAGCCGTCCCTGGCTGGACTCAAACCACCAACCCTCTGGTTGGTGCACAGGAGTCATGCAATAAATAATTAAGTAAATGTAGCTGCTCCCAGTCCGAGCAGACACTATTGGGTTAGATAGACCAGTGTTCAGACTCACAGTACAAAGCCGCTCCCTAAATTCCTACCAGCAACTTCTCGCTGTTTTTACCTGCGAAAAGGTGGTGGGGATATGTGGGGTATTCCCCCCCCCCAATGGTCCTTACCTGCGAGGATGAAAACGCCGACGAGGATCAGGAAGACCAACAGGTAGAGCCCAACCACGGCATATTTGAGAGCAGCCAGAGACCCCAGGTGTCCGCAAGGTCCCGATGGCCTCTTCCTGCTCCCCGGACCTGTAAGAGCAAGGAAAGGACTGGTCAGGTGGAGGCAGGCTGCTTCGCCCCAGTGTCCTTTTATTTAACATGCATCTCTGGGTTATATTTTGGAAAAAAGTAATAATGAACAAATTCCTATGGCCCACAAATAGCCCAGAGATGCATTTTAAATAAAAGGACACATTCTACTCGTGTAAAAACACACTGATTCCCAGACCGTCTGCAGGCCAGATTTAGAAGGTGTTTGGGCCGGATCCGGCCCCCAGGCCTTAGTTTGCCTACCCATGGTCTAATTCATACTCAAATTGCCCCCCTTAAAAATCAAATTGCCCACCTGTGAGGCGTGTGCCCCACATTAGGAACCACGGGTCTAGACCCTCAGGCTGAGGCAGAAACAAGAACTCTTGCAAAACAAACACACAGCCCCCCCAAGAGTAAAAAAATAAAATCTGGCCGGAGGAATTTCTCACAATTTAATTTGCCAAAAGGAAGAATCTCATGCTGAGCTCCTGAGCCAAGAATGCCTTAGAATGCGACTCTGGGGCAACATCAACTTTAAAAATAGCCAGGGAATAAAATAAAGAAAGGAGAGACGAGTTTGGAACGGCTTGCAAGGACATCCGAGCCCCCAAAGAAGAGGTTCGCAAATAATAATTTTCAGACATTTGCAGCTCAGAGGGATGTTGCAAGCAATTTTCTGCAATGTAGTAACTTTGCAGATTCATCCTGGAGAGGGATTTGCCAGCTTGGTGTAGTGGCTAGAGGGCTGGGATTAGGACTTGGGAGATGGGTTCAAATCCTCCCTCAGCCATGAAGCTCTCTGAGTGGCCTGCGGGTCAAGTTTCCGTCTGTCAGTCTTGAAGGAAAAGCAGGATGCTGGACCCTCCTTTCTTGGAGGTTTTTAGACAGGTCAGATGGCCACCTGACAGGGATCCTTTAGCTGAGGCTCCTGCATTGCATGGGTTGGACTAGAGGACCTTTGGGGTCCCCTCCAGCTCTACATTCTATGAGATGCGCTGAGAATGCAGCTCTAGCAAAGGCTGGCCCACTGGGGCTTTGCAGGGCACTGCCCCACCTGCCTTGGTGTTAGCAATTACACCGTTGAGAGTTGGAGTTCACTCTTTACGAGCAAAAACAGAGTCTGCACAAGAGTGTCAGGCCTAATGTGAACAGCAATTCATTGCCGGTAGCTCTTGCCCCCATGAAGCAGTTGCAGAGACTGAAGGTCCCACAGCTGCCCAAGTCCCCTCTTCTCTAGGCTTCTCCCCAAGCAATCGGAGACTATTCCTTTTTAAAATAAAAATAAGATTTTATTAACATATAAAGCACATACATATTGTTGTTTGTTCTTTAGTCGTTTAGTCGTGTCCGACTCTTCATGACCCCCTGGACCAGAGCACGCCTGGCACTCCTGTCTTCCACTGCCTCCCGCAGCTTGGTCAAACTCATGCTGGTAGCTTCAAGAACACTGTCCCACCATCTCATCCTCTGTCGTCCCCTTCTCCTTGTGCCCTCCATCTTTCCCAACATCAGGGTCTTTTCCAGGGAGTCTTCTCTTCTCATGAGGTGGCCAAAGTCTTGGAGCCTCAGCTTCAGGATCTGTCCTTCCAGTGAGCACTCAGGGCTGATTTTCTTAAGAATGGAGAGGTTTGATCTTCTTGCAGTCCATGGGACTCTCAAGAGTCTCCTCCAGCACCAGAATTCAAAAGCATCCATTCTTTGGCGACCAGCCTTCTTTATGGTCCAGCTCTCACTTCCATTTCCAACAGAAGGTTTCCCCCTCTCTTCTTCTTCTTCTTCTGCACCCCCTAAATCTGTTCTGGGTCTTACCCAACCTTCTGGAACAGATTTGGCGGGTGAGGTGTGAATGGGAGGAAGAGGAGGAGAGGTCCCCTTGTGCAAGCAGAAGTCATTCTGCTCACGCAGCTATTTCGTTAAGTACTGCCCTGTACGACTTATGCACCTGAGTAAATTTGGCCGGCAAATTTCAGGGTTCGGGAGGGGGGTGGGACCCCCCAAGCCAAATCTGCCCAGCCCTGTGATAGAAGTTGCACAACTTCTCAGCTTCGTTTAGTAGCAACCAAACTGCCCATTCCCCAGGAGCAAATCTTAATTTCCAGCACTTGTCATCGGCGAACATAATTTAGTTCCTAATATCCCCTAAACTATGAGGTCATTATTATTTTTTTGCGAGTTTTAATATCTACAGAGTCGGAATATGAGCTACTTGCTGCAGAAGGGGTTTGCAGATCGCAGCTGGACTCCTCATTGGGGATAAGCAGGTTGAAGCCTTATAGAAAAGGCGCTTGCTCTCATTCTGGTTGCTGGGACATCATGTCAATGGAGGAAAGAGCTGAACAGGGGTGGGCAAGGAGACCCCCTCCCATGGATTTTGCTCTATGGCTCAGCACAGAGGTGGCTGCAGAACAGCAGTAGACCCAGGTGGTGTTTTGACAAACAGGCAGCAGTAACTAAGTCGGGAGAAGAACCTGAGTCCAGAGGTTGCCAAATGAGGTGAAAATTTGCCCTCTGGGAGAATCTCCCAGCTCTTGCCAGGAAGCCAGAACAGCAGCTGGAGAGGTGGGTTTGGAAATGGGCAGAGAAACAGCTCCCTCCCTCGGTGCTGCATGCCGGTGCTGCATGTCCCTGGTAGGTTTTGCAACAGGGCTTTCCACTGTATCAGAGAACTGCGACTGGCTGGGCAGTTTTGCAGAAAGCCCCTGCAAAATGATCCCTAACCTTTTCCAGTGATTGTTTAAAGGTAAAGGTAAAGGGACCCCTGACCATTAGGTCCAGTCGCAGACGACTCTGGGGTTGCAGCGCTCATCTCGCCTCCACAGTCACTTTTGTTGTTGTTGTTTAGTCGTTTAGTTGTGTCCGACTCTTTGTGACCCCATGGACCAGAGCACGCCAGGCACCACTGTCCTCCACTACCTCCCGCAGTTTGGTCAAACTCATGCTTGTAACCTCGAAAACACTATCCAACCATCTCGTCCTCTGTCGCCCCCTTCTCCTTGTGCCCTCCATCTTTCCCAGCATCAGTGTCTTCTCCAGGGAGTCTTCTCTTCTCATGAGGTGGCCAAAGTACCGGAGCCTCAGCTTCACGATCTGTCCTTCCAGTGAGCACGCAGGGCTGATTTCCTTCAGAATGGATGCGTTTGATCTTCTTGCAGTCCATGGGACTCTCAAGAGTCTCCTCCAGCACCAGAATTCAAAAGAATCAATTCTTCGGCGACCAGCCTTCTTTATGGTAATAGTCACTTAGGGACTCATAATTAAGACCGTGTTTATGGAAGACAATCTTGCTCGGCTACGAGGGGTCGCCAAAGAAGATGTCCTTATTGACACCCAAGGTCCTGAGCAACTTGGGACCATGTTACCTGAAAGACTGCCTGCCCCTGTACACACCTGTATGATCACTTAGGTCACCTGCTCATGATTATGCTGCACCCTACAGAAGATCACCGGCAGTGGACCCCAAAATGGACATTTTTGGCCATTGCCCCATGGACTCTGGAAGGCCCTTCCCTCTGCCATACACAAAGCATCATCCATCAGTGACTTCAAACGTCTCGTAAAGACATCCCATTTTGCCCAGACTTTCCCTGACCCTGAAAACCAGTTTTTATTTGTTTGAATTCCCCAAATTCCTGTTTTTATTTCCCTGCCTTACTGGTTTTATGTTGTGTTTTTATTTTCATGACGCTGTTTATTTATTTTTTATTGCTTAAAAAAAATACTAAGCCGTTTACAAACGCTTTTAAATACACAAACCAACCCCAAGGCTTCAACGGCTGTTGCGTTTGGCAATGATCCATTCTGCTTCGGAAACGACTCCCTCTGTGTTCATTTATCGCCAACATCTTTCCTCCATGGTGTTGGGATGTGATAGTTAGAAGGATGGGCTCTTCCTTATTACAAAGGGTAGGTTTGTGCAAAGATAGCCAATTGGTGGGAACCAATCAAATTGAAACGACCCAAAATCAAGAAGCAAAATGTTTGCCATGATGGACGGAAGGTACTTGATTGGGATGGATGGTCCAGCAGCTGTACATGCACTTAGGATGTGCTGAGCCCGGGGGGTAACCCGAGTAACGCGGTCCAGGTCCGGTCCCGAATCCACTGGTTCCGCGAGGAGTCAGTCCAACAGGGCCAAGGCAGGACACGAGGCAGGAAACCAGGCAAGGTCAGGCACAGGATCACAGGCAGGTTCCAGCAAGCTGCAATGTTGCTCCCGCAACCTGGGGCGGGGTCCGACAGCCTTTTATCTTTGTTGGGGTAGCAGCTGGTCCTGATCCCCCAGTGACTCACCTCCCTGTCTCGCCCAAAGGCAAGCACTCCTTCCTGACAGTACTCAGGTCTCTCCTTCTCTCAGACCTGAGTCTCTGCAGCTTGGGAGACGTCAGTGGGTTACTAGACCCAGAGGCCGCCTCAGCCTCCCCTGACCCAACCGGTAGTGGAGCAGCTGTAAGTGATGGGCCAGCTGGAGGCAACGAGGTCATCCCCACATCTGGAGCCAGGGCAGGATCAGGCCCCTGACTCAGCCCAACTGGTGCTTGTTGCAGGGGAACCTGTGCAGACTGGGGCTGTTCAGAATCAGGCCCCAGACTTGGTTCAGATGCTGCCTGAGGCAAAGTATCCGGTGCGGACTGAGACTCCTCTGGCTCCGAGTCTGAGCCTGAGTCCCATGCCATCACATAGGATAACTTGGATGGCTCAGTTGGTTAGAGTGTGGTGCAGATATTGTCAAGGTTGCAGGTTCCTTTATGGGACAGCTGCATATTCCTGCATTGCAGGGGGTGGACTAGATGATGCTCAGGGTCCCTTCCAATTCTACGTTTCTATGATTCTATGCAGGACTCTCTCTGAATGACACCATAATAATAATAAACAATTTATTTATATCCCACTCTCCCCAGCCAAAGCCGGGCTCAGGGTGGCTAACAACAGTAAAATAATACAGCATTCTAAAATCAATTCATTATAAAATCAATTCAGAATCAAATTAATGGCAACCATTGGGTTAGAGTTCTGTGAGGATTACCAAAGGAGGGGGTCAGGCTGTGCCCTGGCCAAAGGCCAGGTGGAACAGCTCCGTCTTGCAGGCCCTGCGGAAAGATGTCAAGTCCCGCAGGGCCCTAGTCTCTTGGACAGAGCATTCCACCAGATCGGAGCCACAGCCGAAAAAGCCCTGGCTCTGGTTGAGGCCAGCCTAACCTCCCTGTGGCCCAGGACCTCCAAGATGTTTTTGTTTGAAGACCGTAAGGTCCTCCGTGGGGCATATCAGGAGAGGCAGTCCTGTAGGTACGAGGGTCCTAGGCCGTATAGGGCTTTAAAGGTCAAAACCAGCACCTTAAACCTGATCCTGTACCCCACCGGGAGCCAGTGCAGCTGGTAAAGCACTGGATGAATGTGATCCTGCGGTGAGGACCCCGTAAGGAGTCTCGCTGCAGCATTCTGCACCCGCTGGAGTTTCTGGGTCAGTCTCAAGGGCAGCCCCACATAGAGGGAGTAGAAAAATAACCTCCTTCCTAACGAACATGCTGTTCCCTTTTGAATGGAGATAGCTGGCAATGGCTGAAATGGATGAATAATAGAATCATTCCAGAGTTTGAAGGGACCCTTAGAGTAATCTGGTCTCCTTCAATGCAGGAATCTCAGTTCAAGACTATCCAACAGATGGCTACCCAAGCTCGGTTGAAAACCTCCAAGTAAGAAAGTCTGTGGGAGACTGTTCCACTGTTGAACAGCAATTGCCGCCTGGTAAAGGTAAAGGTACCCCTGCCCGTACGGGCCAGTCTTGACAGACTCTAGGGTTGTGCGCCCATCTCACTCAAGAGGCCGGGGGCCAGCGCTGTCCGAAGACACTTCCGGGTCACGTGGCCAGCGTGACATCGCTGCTCTGGCGAGCCAGAGCCACACACGGAAACACTGTTTACCTTCCCGCTAGTAAGCGGTCCCTATTTATCTACTTGCACCCGGGGGTGCTTTCGAACTGCTAGGTTGGCAGGCGCTGGGACCGAACAACAGGAGCGCACCCCGCCGCGGGGATTCGAACCGCCGACCATTCGATCGGCAAGCCCTAGGCGCTGAGGCTTTTACCCACAGCGCCACCCGCGTCCTTGCCGCCTGGTAGTTCTTCCTTGTAATGTGAAGCCATTGAAAGACCTACATTGGCTCCCAGTACATTTTCGAGCACAATTCAAAGTGTTGGTGCTGACCTTTAAAGCCCTAAACGGCCTTGGACCATTATACCTGAAGGAGCGTCTCCACCCCCGGACACTGAGGTCCAGCTCTGAGGGCCTTCTGGCAATTCCCTTGCTACAAGAAGCCAAGTTACAGGGAACCAGGCAGAGGGCCTTCTCGGTGGTGGCACCCACCCTGTGGAACGTCCTTCCTTCAGATGTCAAAGAGAACAACAACTACCAGACTTTTAAGAAGAAGAAGAAGAAGAAGAAGAAGAAGAAGAAGAAGAAGAAGAAGCAGCAGCTGCATGTGGAGGAGCGGAGACGCGAACCCGGTTACCCAGATTACCACTCTTAACCACTACTCTTAAGAGACTACCACTCTTAACCACTACACCACACTGGCTCTGAAGGCAGCCCTGTTTAGGAAAGCTTTTAATTTATGATGCATTACGGTATTTTAATATGTTGTTGGAAGCCGCCCAGAGTGGCTGGGGAAGCCCAGCCAGATGGGTGGGGTATAAATAAATTATTATTATTATTATTGTTGTTGTTGTTATTATTATCATCATCATCATTATTTCAAGTCCTACCCTCTGGAGCAACAGAGAACATGCTTTCTCCACCTTCCATGTGCTCCATCAATGCCAGTCAGCCAAAGACAATCAGTGCACAACATCCAGTCTTTCCCTATCCAATTCCAAATGACTGTGTCTTCCACAGGTTTTTTGGCGTGTTTTTTTCGAATTGTGGTCCAAAACATCTGGTGAGCACCAGGTTGGAGAAGACTCTCCCTTTCCGTGCCTCCGCCTTCCTGTCAGAAACCCGTTTGGAATGGCTTTCTAAATCACTCTGCTGTTTATTTGGCCTGGCGTCCGGCTCAAGCGTGTTCCATAAATCCTCAGTGCGCTTTCTGCGTCATTGCGGCCGCTCTCCTCTCCACTGAGTGACCTCTCGGCTATTAGAAGATTGTTCACAAGCATAATTAGAAGAAAGAACGACTTGCGAAACTTGAGGCCCTAGGTCTAAATTATTCTTGTAAATGGAGATGGAGAGATTAGATATGTGTAACATTGGGGAGGCTTTCCGGTTAGACATTAATTTGCCTTTCAATCTTATCAGGGACAGATTTGATATGGGGAAAAGGGAGGCACCTGTCTCAGACCCAGATTCCTCAGAGATCTTATAAGAACGTAAGAAGAGCCTCCTAGATCAGGCCAGTGACCCATGCTGTCCTCAGTGCCCAGCCAGATAGAATCATAGAATTGACCCCAGTCAAGCTTGCAAAAATTTATCACCTGCCTGATAACAAATGCTGGAAATGCAAAGAAAATGAAGGTACATTCTTTCACCTTTGGTGGACATGCCCAAAGATTAAGGCGTTCTGGGAAATGATTTATAATGAATTGAAAAAGGTATTTAAATATACCTTCCTGAAGAAACCAGAGGCCTTTCTCTTGGGTATTGTCGGCCAAGTGGTGTCGAAGAAGGATAGAACATTTTTCATGTACGCTACAACAGCAGCAAGAATACTCATCGCAAAGTACTGGAAGACACAAGATCTACCCACCTTGGAAGAATGGCAGATGAAGGTGATAGACTACATGGGACTGGCAGAGATGACGAGCAGAATCCGAAACCAGGGAAGAGAAACAGCAGAAGAAGACTGGAAAAAATTTAAGGACTATCTAAAGAAATACTGTAAAATTAATGACTGTTAAAATGACGTTGGATTAGAAAATATGTGGTTATTAGCGGTAATGGATAAGTTAAAGAAGAAGAAAGATCAAAATTAAGTTAAAAATAAGGGAAGGATTTGCTGAATAATTAATTAGAAATTGGAATACAGAAAGGGGAGGTAAGAGGAAGTCGGGAAAGTAAGTTATTAGAAAATAAGGGTTGAAATTATATTTGTTTTTTATATTTTTTGTTTGTCATTTTTAGTGTATTGTTTTGTTTTGTTTTTGTTGTTATAAAAAACTTTTGAAACTTTAATAAAAATTTATATATATATATAAAAAGAATCATAGAATTGTAGAGATGGAAGGTGCCCAAAGGTCATCTAGAGGCCATCCAACCTCTGCTTTGAGAACCTCCAAGGGAGGAGAGTCCAAAATCTCTGTTTTGCTGTCAAACAGCTCTTACTGTCAGAAAGTCAGAATCTCCTTCCTTGTGAATTGAAGCCGTTGGTTCGAGTCCTACCCTCCAGAACAGGAGGAAACGGGCTTGCTCCATCCCTTGTATGACGGCTCTTGTATCTCCTCCCAGTTGTGATGGCCTGGGACTCAGGCTCAGACTCGGAACCGGAGGAGTCTCGGTCCGCACCGGATCCTTTGCCTCAGGCAGCATCTGAACCAGGTCTGGGGCCTGATCCTGAAGAGTCCCAGTCTGCACAGGTTCCCCTGCAACAAGCACCAGCTGGGCCAAGTCAGGGGCCTGAGCCTGCCCTGGCTCCAGATGTGGGGATGACCTCGTTGCCTCCAGCTGGGCCATCGCTTACAGCTGCTCCACTACTGGTTGGGTCAGGGGAGGCTGAGGCGGCCTCTGGGTCTAGTAACCCACTGACGTCTCCCGAGCTGCAGAGACTCAGGTCTGAGAGAAGGAGAGACCTGAGTACTCGCAGGAGGAGTGCTCGCCTTCGGGCGAGACAGGGAGGTGGGTTGCCGGGGGATCAGGACCGGCCGTTACCCCGACAGAGATAAAAGGCTGCCAGACCCTACCCCAGGTTGCGGGAGCAACATTGCTGTTTGCTGGAACCTGCCTGTGATCCTGTGCCTGACCTAGCCTGGTTTCCTGCCTTGGCTCTGTCGGACTGACTTCTCGCGGAACCCTGGATTCTGGACAGGACCTGGACCGCGTTACTCAGGTTAACCCCGGGTCCAGCACACCAGTCTCCTCTTTTCCAGGCTAAACGCATCTGTTCCTCTTGAGGCTCGGTTTCAGGACCCTTGATCCTCTTGGTTGCCCTCCTCTGCATGCATTCAGATGCCTCTGGGAAACCTGGGAGGAGGATTTGAGCACAGAAGCCCTCCCCGCTCCTGCTGTTACCGGCAACTATAATTCAGAGGCACCATTGCTTCCAACTGTGCGGAAGTAGCATAGCTCTTGCAAAAATAGTCAAGCTTGCAAAAATATATCACCTGTCAGATAATAAATGTTGGAAATGTAAGGGGGCTGAAGGGACATTCTTTCACCTCTGGTGGACTTGTCCAAAAGTGAAGGCCTTCTGGGAAATGATCTATAATGAGTTAAAAAAGGTGTTTAAGTACACCTTCCCTAAGAAACCAGAGGCATTCCTCCTGGGCATTGTTGACCAAAAGGTGTTAAAGAAGGACAGAACTTTTTTTATGTATGCAACTACAGCAGCAAGAAGACTCATTGCAAAATACTGGAAGATACAAGATCTTCCCACACTGGAAGAGTGGCAGACGCAATTGATGGACTATATGGAACTGGCTGAAATGACGGGCAGAATCCGAGATTTGGGAGAAGAAATAATGGAAGAGGACTGGAAAAAATTTAAGGACTATTTACAAAAACACTATAAGTTGTATGAATGTTAAGAATTTGCATGATTTGCATGATTTGGAAATTTTAGCTCTAGCAACTAGATTTGGTGAACAGGAAACTAAGTTATAAGTAAGAAAAGATTGAAATTTAAAGTCATACTACGTTTATTTCGAGGTATAAGTAATTGATAAAAAGTACTTTAAATCCAGAAGTATAATATTTGAAAGATACAAGTAAGGTATGAAACAAGGTAATAATTTGCTGATATGTTTATTGTAAAGAACGCAGGGTGAGGGAGATGTGGGGAAGTCCAGTTGGTAATGTAAAAATGTTTCTGAAAGTTGGATTTTTTCTTTTTTCTTTCTTTGTTTCTTTTCTTTGCTTCTATGTTTCTTATATTCTTGACTTTGTATTTGAAAATGTAATAAAAAATCTTTAAAAAAAAAAAAAGGAAATAGCATAGCTCTCATCGCTAGCAACCATCAGTAGCTGTCTCCTCCTTGAATTTGCCTAATCGTCATCTAAAGCCATCTAAGTTGTTGTCCATCATTGCCTCCTGTGTCAGAGAGTTCCACAGTTGAACTTATGCTGTGTGTGAAGAAGTCCTTTCCTCAGGCATTCCCCTCTGTTTTGGGACAGATATCTTAGCACCAGTCAGGTGGCCTGCCCTGAACTCACTGCAAAATTGGCTTTTCCTTTGGTATGGTGTTGGAAATTCGGATTTAAAGAGCAGTCCGATCCACTCTTGAATGTGGAACAGGCCAGTGGGGGGGGGGATTCCATCTCGCCCTTTGCCTCAGGCAGCAAAACATCTAGGGCAGACATGAGATCTTATCTTGTATACCAGATTTTATTCCTCTCCCTGCCCCCAAGAGACTCCATACCCCGTCCTTATACCCAGAACAGGAGAATGACAATAACAGTGCATTTTTATAAGGAAGAACTGTTTGTGCTCAGAAAGGAACAGTCAGAAGATAACCTCCCAGAATGAATATTTGCAGCATGGAGAGGAACTCTGAGCTCACCAGCTTCATCCCAGATATTTAGACTTTATTTACATCTGGTGTTCATGCCAGCTTGCAAAGGATGGAAGACACATTAATCTCTTGGCATATATGTGTAGTGGGAGAGGTCAGAAACATTATTGCAGTCTGCGACTCTTAGTCATTACTGTGCGTATCACTCTGAGTAAATCAAGGAACTTAATTAGGAGGCAGACCATTGTTGTCACACCCCCAAGAGCTCAGGGAAGTTTCCATGAGAGGCGTGCTAGTCTGTTTTGTCCAGTTTCAACTCTCTTTTTGCTGGATTTTGCCTGGCTCTGCAAAGTCTTCCAGGTCAAAGACTTCCCCCATCTCTGCTCATTTATGGCTCCTCTAGATAAACCTTCCCTGACCTGGCGCCTTCCAGGGCTGTTGGACTACAACTCCCATCGGCGCCAGACAGCTCCCCGCTAACATTCCTCCGATGAAAATAGGAGAAATCAGGAAGTGCCTTCTGTGGGATGTAAACACAGGAGCAGTCAATGACAACATTCCTAGAGTGTACATGTTTAGAACATGGGGGGGATGTCTGTCCAGCAAGCAGGTAAATTTCCTGGGGATGGACTTCCTCCGCATGTGACCAGAGGTGGGTGTGGCCTCACCTGTGCAGGTAATGACAAAAGCACAGGGCAGGCAGACCCTCTCTCTCTCTGCCATTTTCCTTCGATGAAGCAACATCTAAGGATGCTCTCTTGGCTCCCAGCCAAGAGAGGACATAAGGCTTATCTTGCTATGAGATAGATCCTAAATGTATGTAACCTTTTTAAGCTGTGCCTTCTGGGATCACATTGTGAACAGGACGTGAGTAAACTCTTTTATACTTTTATGAAGACTGTGTCGTGTCTTGTATTTTAAGAGGGAACTAAAGGGGAAATTACCAGGGTAATTATTATAGAGGTTCTAGCGAACCTGTGCACACGTTACCGTTGCGCATTTAAAGGGGAATGTTTATAAACTCTGCTGATATTTTGGGAACTTGTTAGCACAAGTTGGATAAGGATATAATTAGTCAATATATCCTCTCCTGCACCCCAGAACATTCCCACACCTTCCTCTTTTGATCTCCTGAACGTTGTCTGCACATTGACATTGGTCACACTGAGCAAACGGCAACCTCTCTGCCTTACCTACTTTGCAGGGTTGTTGTGAAGAAGAAAAATGTGTGAGGGAAGGGGTTGTGTACAACGCCTTCCATGAATGTATGGGATGAAATAAAAATTTGGTGGTAAGCTGCCTGGAATCCCCGTCAAGAACAAAAAGTGGAATCATCATCATCATCATCGTGTCCTGCAGTTTCCAGTGCTGGAAGTTCACAAGTTCTAATGACACGGTTCTCTGTTCCTTTTTCCAGGCTGTGGATTTTACATTCTTCCACCAAGTCTCCTCCTATTATCTCTCTTTTAAAAGTTACAGTGGTACCTCTGGATGCAAACGGGATCCGTTCCAGAGCCCCGTTCGCATCCAGAAGCAAATGCAACCCACATCTGCGCGTGCACAGGTCGCGATTCGCCGCTTCCTCGCATGCGCGTGACGTCATTTTGAGCATCTGCGCATGCGCGAGCGGTGAAACCCATAAGTAACACGTTCAGTTACTTCTGGGTCGCCGCGGAGCGCAACCCGAAAGCGCTCAACCTGAAGCACATTTAACCCGAGGTATGACTGTATTTTATTTTTCATTTTCAGATTTTACAGTTGAATCACAAATCTAAATTGACGCATCCAATTAAGACATCCAGTCATCCACTCCTCCACTTTCTGTGGTTACAG
Source organism: Podarcis muralis (assembly GCF_964188315.1). NCBI lineage: Eukaryota > Metazoa > Chordata > Lepidosauria > Squamata > Lacertidae > Podarcis > Podarcis muralis. The sequence continues at coordinate 2,526,411 of NC_135657.1, forward strand.
TGGTACCTCGGGTTACATACACTTCAGGTTACATACGCTTCAGGTTACAGAGGCTTCAGGTTACAGACTCCGCTAACCCAGAAATATTACCTCGGGTTAAGAACTTTGCTTCAGGATGAGAACAGAAATCGTGTTCCGGCGGTGCAGCAGCAGCGGGAGGCCCCATTAGCTAAAGTGATGCTTCAGGTTAAGAACAGTTTCAGGTTAAGAACGGACCTCTGGAACGAATTAAGTACTTTCACCCGAGGTACTACTGTACTGTACACCAGTGTGGTGTAGTGGTGAAGAGCGGTGGACTTGTAATCTGGGGAACCGGGTTCGCCTCCCTGCTCCTCCACTGCAGCTGCTGGGTGACCTTGGGCTAGTCACACTTCTCTGAAGTCTCTCAGCCCCACTCACCTCACAGAGTGTTTGTTGTGGGGGAGGAAGGGAAAGGAGAATGTTAGCCGCTTTGAGACTCCTTAAAGGGAGTGAAAGGCGGGATATCAAATCCAAACTCTTCTTCTTCTTCTTCTTAAAGGTAAAGGTAAAGGTACCCCTGCCCGTACGGGCCAGTCTTGACAGACTCTAGGGTTGTGCGCTCATCTCACTCTAGAGGCTGGGAGCCAGCGCTGTCCGCAGACACTTCCGGGTCACGTGGCCAGCGTGACAAGCTGCATCTGGTGAGCCAGCGCAGCACACGGAATGCCGTTTACCTTCCCGCTAGTAAACGGTCCCTATTTATCTACTTGCACCCGGGGGTGCTTTCGAACTGCTAGGTTGGCAGGCGCTGGGACGGAGCAGTGGGAGCGCACCCCACCGCGGGGATTCCAACCACCGACCTTTCGATCGGCAAGCCCTAGGCACTGAGGTTTTACCCGCAGCGCCACCCGCGTCCCTCTTCTTCTTGTTACTTATATATAATTTTTTTAAAAAAATGTCCAATAGCACCTTAGAGACCAACTAAGTTTTTTCTTGGTATTATCTTTTGTGTGCGTGCACACTTCTTCAGATACACTGAAAGAGAAGTCACCAGATCCTTATATATAGTGGGAGTGTGGAGTTTTTCTCAGGAGTTTAGTAGGAGATGGGTGATTGACTCAATGTGGTTACTGATGTTATAACTTTCCACATTGCATATCCAGTTCATATCTATTTACTGTTCATCCTTTAGGTTCTAATTAGGTTATTCTCACTGCACGTTTTTATATTAGTGATTTAAGTTGTTTACAATAAACCTTCAGATAGTCAATAAATTCTCCCCATTCTATATGAAAACATCTCTCTCCTTGATTTCTTAATCTTCTGGTAAGGTTCGCCATTTCTGCAAACTCCATCAGTTTTTGTTGCCAATCTTCCTTCGTTGGAAAGTCTCCTCCTCTCAAACTTCTGTCCTCCCCCTTAGGAAAAGCTGCCGGTCTCCACTTTTACAGCACACAAATGTTTCCTACTTCTAAAGGGTTAAGAATCGAGAAAGGCACCCGGGTTCACATAACCGCATTACGGAGGGTTGTGGCTGCTCTCTGGAGCAATAAAACATTGAGGTCACCCTTTGGTTGGCAAATTCAACGCTGAGTCCCCAAAGAAAACACAGTGCTGTAAAAAAAATAAATTATGGCTTTTTTATTTATATTTTTGGAGAGGTGGCTAAGTCGTGAGATTACTGCTCACTGCCTCTCCCCAGCGCTGGTCCAATATGCATTTAATTACTGGCCTGTTCTTAGCATCAATTTACAGCGCTCGGTCTCTCTCGCCAGCCAAACAGATGGAAGCGGAGGTTTCATAATAAGGACAGTTACATTATTTTTTTCTGACATTAACACTTATATCAGGCCCTTGGCGAGCGCTAGGGGGCTTGGCGTGGACCCCAGAAACAGCCGCTCCCTTTCTGAGGCCGGCTGCAGCTGTGCAGAGGAACTTATCCACTTCCGTACGGAAAGTGGGGGACCGCAGCAAGATTTCAACCTGCAAATGTAGCCGTGTTCAAATATCTAGGGGCTGCTCCGTGGGAGATGGAGCAAGCTTGGTTTCTGGTGCTCTGGAGGGGAGGCCCCAATCCAGTGGATTCAAAGGACAAGGAAAGAGATCAAAGTTAACCTCAGGAAAAATGAGAAAATGAAAGATTCTACAACGGACTGATGCATCTGGGCTCTGGGATCATGAACATCTCCTCACTGCCACAGCAAACAAGAGGGATGTTTTCAGTGAGTTGTCCAGCACAACCGGTGTTATGTACTGAGTTGAATAGGGTCCAGAATGCACCAGTCTGATTGGTCCACAGGAGCCACCCAATCCAGCTCCAGGTGGAAGTGAATCCGCAACCTGATTGGCCTACAGGTGAATCCTGGAATTAGCCAATCACATGGGGCCCATTGTGTAAATAATGTATATAAAGCAGACATTCTGGGGGAACTTCCATTCCTCCTCCTCACCACTATGAGCTGAATAAAGAGCATGAAATCCACTCTCGACTCCAAGTATATTTCAGCCACCAAACCCCTTCCACAGCTGCTTCAGATCGTGCAGATCAGTGTGTACGCGAAGTGGTTGTTTTTGTGCCTTTCTTTTGTCCTGAAGTACACACACAAACACACACACACACACACACACACACAACCACACCGTCACTTAACTTCCAATCAATCTCATATGAACTTTGCAGCCCAATGGATCCAACAGAATTTCATTGCACAAAATGGCATCCCATGTGTGTGGGGCCGGATTTAGCTACTGAAGGTAATATGGATCTTTATGCCAACATATTCTGGACCTCTTAAATGTATGATTAAGGAAGAAGCATTAGTAACATCACTATTGAGGGAAGACATTCTGTAATATAGAATATCCACTTAGGTTGTAAAGTGAAAAGGGCAGTTTATGGATGCAGTAACTAAATTTTAGAGAGCCAGGTAGTGTCCTGAAGTACACACACACACACACACACACACACACACACCGTCACTTAACTTCCAATCAATCTCAAAAGGCACAGTTCAGTTTGCAAGCTGGAATGGGCATCTGTTCTGGGACAAGAGACCCCCACTTGATACCTATCCCCAGGATGGGCAGGCCCCCTCCTATGCCAAGGAAGATATTGGGGGTCATTTCCATGCCAGGAGAACCAGTCCTGAAACAGGTTGGCAGATGAATGGGGGAGACAGAAGGGAGCACTTCTTCATGACTGAACTATGGAACTCATTGCCACAGGAGGCAAAATCATGTGCCAAGTTTGGGAGCACATTCGACTCGGATATATCTGTCCACACCTATATAGTCAATGGGGGAAATCAGTCTATTTCCAGGCTGATAAGCCTGTTCTGTTCCAACATTTAAAGTGTGAGCGTCTGTGATTAACAAACATTAGGGTTTTTCTTTTTTTATTGATGGCTTTATTTATATATTTCAGCTTCTGCCTTCGCAAGGTGGTGGACCTTCTCCCATTGGAGGTTTTTAAGCAGAGGTTGGATGGCCATCAGTCAGAGATTCTCTGCATTGCAGGGGGTTGGACTAGAGGATCTCTGAGGGTCCCCCAGCTCTACAGTTCTGTGATTCTATGATCAGCCGATCCAATAAAAATGATTTTTTAAAAAATCAGAGCAGCTGAGGAAGGCAGAAGTAGAAATGTTTTGCAGCTAAATAAATAAAGACTCTTGCTTTGATAATCACACTAATGTAGATATTATTTTAGTGGTTAACCCAATCCTAAAAGGGAGCCAGGGCAAGCTGGTGTGAGGTACTGCGTGAGCCTTTTATAAATCCTCACACACACACCAAGTTGCATTTCAGCAGACATTTAAATGTAAATGTAGAGATGTGTTTTGTGAGCCTAGAGGTGTGTCAGAAAATTTGGAGAAGAGGGTGACCTGATGGACAATTGAATTCTGAGTCACACTTTTCATAGAATCATAGAGTTGGATGGGACCACCAGAGACATCTAGTCCAGTGTTTCCCAACCTTGGGCCTCCAGCTGTTTTTGGACTACAACTCCCATCATCCCTAGCTAGCAAGACCAGTGGTCAGGGATGATGGGAATTGTAGTTCAAAAACAGCTGGAGGCCCAAGGTTGGGAAACACTGATCTAGTCCAACCCCCTGAAATGCAGGAATCTCAAAGAATCGCTGACAGATGCCCATCCAACATCGGCTTAAAAACCTTGGATCAGGCCAGTTTGTATTGGGAATTGGAAAAACTGAATTACTTAGCCACCCCTGTTCCTTTTTTATTATTTAAATTTTATTAACATATAAAACACATACATATACATTTACACAATACAGTGGTACCTCAGGTTATATACGCTTCAGGTTACATACGCTTCAGGTTACATACACTTCAGGTTACAGACTCCACTAACCCAGAAATAGTACTTCAGGTTAAGAACTTTGCTTAGGGTGAGAACAGAAATCGTGCTCTGGCGGCGCAGCAGCAGCGGGAGGCCCCATTAGCTAAAGCGGTGCTTCAGGTTAAGAACAGTTTCAGGTTAAGAACGGACCTCCGGGACGAATTAAGTACTTAACCCGAGGTACCACTGTACACAACACACTACTTTATTTTCATAACATAAAACATACCTACCTTACTCTATATAATACCTACCTATACTGTACATATCAACACACCTACCATCACACGGACACCCACCAAGAGAATTGACTCCCAGCCATTCTTGTTACGCTACTTTATTTTTCCAACTAGCTTAAACACATTTCATTGTTTCTTTAATCTCTTCTTCTATCTTGACTTCACTCTCCTTTCACCCTAATCATTTTCTGGATTCACTCAATAGCTGTCAGAAATTCTACTTTTTCCACTTAAACTTTGATGTATTCCTTAAAGATAGCCCACTCCTTATTCACTTTTTGTACCATATCTCCTCTTATCCTCCCTGTTAGTTCGGCAAAATGGAAGTATTCCATCATTTTAGATAACCAGTCTGTTTTAGTTGGGAAGCTGCTGCTTTTCCAATTTTTGGCAATCAATAACCTTGCCGCCATAACTGCATACATAAATATTGGTCTGACCATTCTTTTTATTTCCTCTGACATGATACCTAGGAGAAAGGATTCTGTTTTTCCCCCCAAATGAAAATCTAAACATCTTTTTCAGTTCATTATAGATATTTTCCCAGAATCCCACTATCTCTTTGCACTCCCATCACATATGTAGAAAGGTTCGTGCCCCTTTGTTGCATCTCCAACAGACATCACTACAGTTTTTGTACATTTTTGCAATCTGGCCGGGGTCAGGTACCACCTGTATTGCATTTTCATTACATTCTCTCTTAAATTATAAAGGTAAAGGGCCCCTGACCATTAGGTTCTGTCGTGACCAACTCTGGGGCTGCGGCGCTCATCTCGCTTTATTGGCCAAGGGAGCTGGCGTACAGCTTCTGGGTCATGTGGCCAGCATGACTAAGCCGCTTCTGGAGAACCAGAGCAGCGCACGGAAACGCCGTTTACCTTCCCGCTGGAGTGGTTCCTATTTATCTACTTGCACTTTGACGTGCTTTTGAACTGCTAGGTTGGCAGGAGCAGGGACCGAGCAACGGGAGCTCACCTCATCGCAGGGATTCGAACCGCCCACCTTCTGATTGGCAAGTCCTAGGCTCTGTGGTTTAGACCACAGCACCACTCTTAAATTATAGCATGCAGTAAATTTGATATCTCTTTTCCACAGCTGTTCCCATTCAGCCATCCTTGTTCCTTGAACCCTCAAAGCAAAGAAGATCTCGCACGGAGGTCCCTACTGCCTTGAACCCATCACTTACCATCATCACAGAGGTTCAGCTTGGAGAGGTTCTTTCCATCAAACTGCTCCTCGAAGACGGACCCATTCTCTCTCTCGCCAAAGGTATGGAGGTACATGGCTTTGTTCTCCATCTTTCCACCTGCGGGAGACACACAGAAGAATCCAGTCAGGAAAATGGGGGAAGCATCATCCTAGCTCAGCAGCAGAACTTGCATGCAGAAGGTGGCATCTCAGGAGATTGAGAAGTTTGAACTACTGGGAGATCAAGACGATGAAGGGTCTGGAAACCAAGCCTGATGAGGAACGGTTGAAGGAGCTGGGGACGTTTAGCCTGGGAAAGAGGAGACTGAGAGGAGATATGAGAACCATCTTCCAATACCTCAAGGGCTGAACCACGGAAGAGGGAACAAGCATGTTTTCTTCTGCTCTGTGGGGTAGGACTTGAACCCATGGCTTCAAGTTACAAGGAAGGAGATTCCAACTCAAAATCAAGAAGAACTTTCTGACATTAAGAGCTGTTCGATAGTTGAATGGTCTCCCTCAGGAGACTGTGGGCTCTCCTTCCTTGGAGGTTTCAAATCAGAGGTCGGATGGCCATCTGTCATAGATGCTTTAGTTGAGATTCCTTCATTAAGGTAAAAAAAATGGTAAAGGACCCTGGACAGTTAAGTCCAGCCAGGTGGCTAATGGGTTGCAGCACTCATCTTGTTTTCAGGCCAACTGAGCCGCAGACAGCTTTCAGGGTCATGTGGTCAGCATGACTAAACTGCTTCTGGCACAACAGAATACCGTGATGGAAACCAGAGCACACGGAAATGCCACTTACCATCCCACCGGAGTGGTACTTATTTATCTACTTGCACTGGCATGCTTTCGAACTGCTAGGTTGGCAGAAGCTGGGACAGAGTAATGGGAGCTCAACCTGTGGCGGGGATTTGAACCGCCAACCTTCTGATCGGCAAGCCCAAGATGCTCAGTGGTTTAGACCACAGCTCCACCCACATCCTACGTTACAGGGGGTTGGACTAGATGACCTTTGGAGATCTCTACCAATTCTACTGTTCTATGATTAAACCACCCTGGGATTGAAGCACAGGCTCTGTTATGCAGCTATGGGCCTCCCCATTGGTATGGGTTGCCTGGTGGCGCTGTGGTCTAAACCACTGAGCCTCTTGGGCTTGCCGATCAGAAGGTCGGCAGTTCAAATCCCTGCAACGGGGTGAGCTCCCATTGCTCTGTCCCAGTTCCTGCCAACCTAGCAGTTCGAAAGCACACCAGTTCAAGTAGATAAATAGGTATGGCTGCGGCAGGAAGGTAAACAGCATTTCCATGCGCTCTGGCTTCTGTCACGATGTCCCGTTGTGCCAGAAGCGGTTTAGTCCTGCTGGCCACATGACCCGGAAAGCCGTCTGTGGACAAACAGTGGCTCCCTCGGCCTGAAAGCGAGATGAGTGCGCAACCCCATAGTTGCCTTTGACTGGACTTAACCATCCAGGGGTGCTTTATCTTTTACCTTCACCTCAGCACTCAGAGTCCCATAGGGATGGGGGGAGAAATTTTAATGTGAATCAACCTAATCCAAACATGCAACAAGAATTTGCACACTGGAAAACAAAGCAGCTTTCCTTCAAAGTCTGCACTCCTCCGAATTTTGCAATGCAGTTCTCCAAGCAAAAAACCAAAAACCCCACCAAAACCATATACAGTGGTACCTCGGGTTAAGTACTTAATTCGTTCTGGAGGTCCGTACTTAACCTGAAAGTGTTCTTAACCTGAAGCACCACTTTAGCTAATGGGGCCTCCTGCTGCCGCCGCGCCGCCGGAGCACGATTTCTGTTTTCATCCTGAAGCAAAGTTCTTAACTTGAAGCACTATTTTTGGGTAGTGGAGTCTGTAACCTGAAGCGTATGTAACCTGAAGTGTATGTAACCCGAGGTACCACTGTACAGAAATACATTCATCGGGGGAGTTTGCAGGCTAAAAAATAACACACACACAAACAAATTAGGGGAGACTGCTTGCATATAGGTGTGCGTTAGTCAAAACTGCGCTCAGAAATTTGACCACGAGTAGAAATCTGCACAATAATGCTAATGAATTTCCACGACGACTTTTTTTGATGCAGGCATGTGGTGAACGGGAAATTGCTGAAACCGGGAGGAAAATAGAAACTGGAATGGATCGACCAGCCTGTTTGTTCGGCTTGGTCAGCTGATGCCAGAATTGGCTGGTCGCTGATCTGCCCCCAACTTAGCAAAAGGGCAACTGCTTTGACAGAGAGGGAGGGCTGCCAAACCCAGCCTCAAACCAGATGGACAACAACTCTGGATGCCTCCCAACTAGGCCAGAGCCCAGACCCTCCTCTCCTATCTCGGGGGACGGGCCTGTTCTCTGCAAGGCCAGAAGACGTGCGGTGATCGACGGAGCAAGGCACTTTTGGGAAAAACAAACGGAGAACAGCGGAACGGATCTTTGCCCCGGGAAGCTTACAGTCAACACTTTGACAGTGTCGTGTGAAGATGGATGGGTAGTTGTGCGGGTACTTGGAGCTCGCAAAGCTGACAGATGCAATAGGAGGTGAACCTAAAAAGATGGTGAAAGAAGAATGGGAATGTTTATATCTAGGAGACAAGGGTTCATCAAGAAAAACCTGGTTATATTTAGAATGATGCTGCATAGGGAAATGTTCCCTGATACCAAAGATGAGGGATTCTATGAAATGCAGATAGAGAGAATGGATAAGAACAATGATCTGTTGTGACCTTCACGGAAGCATACAATAGATGAGCCTCCTTGAAGGAGCGTCTCCACCCCCATCATTCTGCCCGGACACTGAGGTCCAGCTCTGAGGGCCTTCTGGTGGTTCCCTCACTGTGAGAAGTGAGGTTACAGGGAACCAGGCCTTCTCGGTGGTGGCACCTGCCCTGTGAAACGCCCTCCCACTCAGTCTCTGCAGCTCGGGAGATGTTGGTGGGTTACTAGACCCAGAGGCCGCCTCAGCCTCCCCTGACCCAACCGGTAGTGGAGCAGCTGTAAGAGATGGCCCAGCTGGAGGCAACGAGGTCATCCCCGCATCTGGAGCCAGGGCAGGCTCAGGCCCCTGACTCGGCCCAGCTAGGGAACCTGTGCAGACTGGGACTCTTCAGAATCAGGCCCCAGACTTGGTTAAGGTGATGCCGGAGGCAAAGGATCTGGTGCAGACCGAGATGCCTCCAGTTCCAAGTCTGAGCCCCAGTCCCAGGCCATCACACTCCCCTCCCCTTATTCCTCCTTATTCTTCTGCTCTCCCCCCCCTCTCTCTTTCTCCCCCACCTCAAAGTTCCTTTCATCCCTGGCTCCTTTCAACTTCAGCTAACACTCATGTTTGAGAGGCTGTTGCTTTCTCGCCCCCGGGAGATGAAAATGCCCCCCCTGCCCAGTGTGCCCTGCCTCTGATCAGCCTACTTCCATCTGTCTTGCCAGCCAGAAAGAAGTTAATTGTCCCTGGCACCGGGGGGGGGGGGGCAGGGGGACGGGGAGGAGAGTGGGGGAGGGCAAAAGGGCACTGGTGGGTTTTTCCCCCTTTTCTCCCAACTTTAGTGGAAAGCCAGGAATCATAAAATCACGGAACTGTAGAACTGGAAGGGACACTCCAAAGGCCATCTAGTCCAACCCCCACAATGCAGGAATCACAGCTAAAGAGCCCCAGCCAACTTTAGTTTGAAAACCTCCGATGAAGGAGAGTCCACCACCTTTAGATGCTACCCTTTGAATTTCCAAATAAATAAATAAAAATAATTAAACAATTGTCCAGTAGCACCTTAGAGACCAACGAAGTTTGTTCTGTGTACAGTGGACGCATGGGTTGCAAATGTGATCTGTGTGGGATGCACGTTCGCAACCAGCAGCGTTCGCAAACCACATCTGCACACGAGCAGGTTGCAATTCGGCACTTCTGCGCATGCACGGCCACAGAAAACCCAGAAGTAACCCCTTCAGGTACTTCCGGGTTTTGGTGGTCCACAACCTGGAAAAACACAACCTGAAGCGGCTGTAACCCGAGGTATGACTGTATAAGCTTTTGTGTGCTTATACATGTCTTTAGATACACTGAAACAGAAGTCACCAGACCCTTATATATAGTGGGAGGGTGGGGTGGGGTTTTCCCCCTAGAAGGGTAGCAGGAGATGGGTGATTGACTCAATGGGTATGGTGAACCTCTGACTGTTAACGACTGCCATTAGTCCTACAGGAAAAAGCAAGGGATAGTATGCAGATTACCAAAAATGGTTTTAGCATATTGTTACAGAAATTACGGGGGTGGGGGCACATCTTTAAAGTTGTTAAATGTTACAAATATTATGCCTGAATGTATCCTTTCGACTTGACAGCTCAGGGAAGTTAGCTAGCTTTAACAGTCATAAAATCAACTCCTTTGGCAGTTTCCTCCATTCCAAAGCTATTTTCCCCTTGGAAAATAGGGACTTCCCAATAGGAAGTGCCCAGAGACGACAATTGCTGAGCTGATTGTTGGCCAAAGAAAGCCTAATCCCATCACCAGACTTGCCAAGGGGTCCAGACATGCAAAGAAAGTTCTATTGTACTTTGGGTGGTGGGACTTCAGAGGTGTTTGCCTATGCTCATCTTATACCTGGGTCTGAAAGAAGAAGATTGTCGCTGAAAGTGGGGTTCAGCACTCATCTCCCTTTGACAAAGATGTCCCTGCGGGGTAGCTCAGTTTGTAGAGCGTGAGACTTTTAATTTCCTGGTCGTGGGTTCGAGATATACGTTGGCAAGTTTCTGCATTGCAGTGGGTTGAACTAGATGACCCTCGCGGATCCCTCCCAACTCTGCAATTCTATGAAACATATGCAGCAAATAAGGAGATCTGGACTCAGCAGAAGCAAACCAGGCACCCCCTGACCTCTGATCCTTCCTTGAAAGCGAGCGCAGCTGATTTTGCAAAGATCTGTCTTGAGGAAACAGGATTTGCCTTCCAGTAACTGTGTATTTCTTGTGTGTTTATAGTTGCTGGGGTGGGGTGGTACTTCTATGTCGCAAGCTTGCCTTTGTGACATGCTGCTTTAAGCGTGTCCTGTTGTTTTTAAAGGATTGCGCATTATATTGCGTGTGTCACGGTCTCTGTAAATCGCTTCTTTTGGCTGTGCGCCAGGATTCATAAATCAGCGGGCGGAAAGAAGTTTTTCTGCCTCTCTCATTGTGCTAGAACCCTTGGACGACCGGTGAAGCTGGACGCTGGGAGATCCAGAAGAGAGAAAAGGAAGTCCTTCTTAACGCAGCACGTGGGGAGACTATGGAACTCCCACCCACAAGAGACGGTGATGGCCAGCAATTTGCATGGCTTTAAAAGAGGATGGGACAATTTCCCTTCTATCTCTACAGTTCTATGATTCCAAACCAGCCCATTCCTGACCCACCTCCCTGGTCCAGCTTCTGGAGCCTCCATAACAATAACAATAACAATAACTTATTATTTTTACCCCGCCCATCTGGCTGGTTTCCCCCAGCCACTCTGGGCGGCTTCCAGCAAAAGATTAAAGTCCACCATGACAAGCCACATCAAAAGTCACATGAATGCATATATTAGATTCTCTCTCTCTCTCTTTTAAAATAATTTTTTAATTAGTTTTAAACATATCATTTTCAAATAATTAAACATACTTTTACATCTTATACAGTTTTGGACTTCCATCAATCACGTCTGAAAATTTTCCAATCTATTCACTTAAATATACTTTTCTTCCTTTCACTATCACCTTTAAATTTCATAACTAAAATCTCTCCCCTTTCTCTATTTTGCAATATTTCATATATTTCTCCTTACACAACTTATATTGGATACCTCGCAACTTCCTTTGGACCATCACCCAACCACAGTTGGGTATCTGAGCTGTTGTATCTCTGCAACAATATTTCCCTATTTAATGGGAGGTTGCACTGAATTTTCACGGGATTGGATTTTCTCCAGGAAAAGGTATCATTTCAAGCGATGCACGGGGGGGGGGGGGAGGGGGGGAGATCAGCTCTCTGCCAAATTGAGCATTGGGAGGTGGGTGGGACGACAACAACAATTTTGTTTGCAAAATCTCCACCTCTCTCTCACGGCACTTCACTTGCCAAGAGGAAGGTTGGGCTGCAGGTTGTCACCTTAGAAGCAGCTTTTCCCACTCCAAAGAGGGGAAGCACTTTTGCCCCCGAAAGATCATAAACATGAAGGGGGCCTGGAGAAGAAGAAGAAGAGTTTGGATTTGATATCCCGCTTTATCACTACCCGAAGGAGTTTCAAAGCAGCTAACATTCTCCTTTCCCGAGCCAGCTCAGCTCAGCCCAGCGGTTCCATCGACCAAAGCATTGCACGGATCCCCTAATCGCTTCCAGCGGTTTGAGACCCGCGGGCGCTGCCTGGCTTTCCAAAAAAAGAAAAAAAAAAACATTCTCCTTTCCCTTCCTCCCCCACAACAAACACTCTGTGAGGTGAGTGGGGCTGAGAGACTTCAAAGAAGTGTGACTGGCCCAAGGTCACCCAGCAGCTGCAGGTGGAGAAGCGGAGACGCGAACCCGGTTCACCAGATTATGAGACTACTGCTCTTAACCACTACACCACACTGGCACACTAGAGGAACAAGGTCAGGGTTTTCCATTAAAAATCCCCTGTGAGTAAGCGTGAAGTTGATCAACATTGCTCCCATTTCACAGATAGGTTTAAGTGAGAATTAGTTAGAATCATAGAACTGTAGAGCTGGAAGGGACCTCGAAGGTCATCTAGTCCAAACCCATGTAATGCAGGAATCTCAGCTGAAGGTTCCACCCAACTTTGGCTTAAAAGCCTCCAAGGGAGGAGAACCCACCGCCTTCCAATGGAGCCCGTTCCACTGTTGAACAGTTCTTATCATCAGAAAGTTTTCCTGATGTTGAGTCGGAATCTCCTTTCTTGCAACTTGAAGCCATGGGTTCGGGTCCTACCCTCCAGAGCAGGAGAGAACGAGCTCGCTCCATCTTCCATGCCCTTCAGATAGTGAAGGTGGCTATCATATCACCTCTCTGTAGCCTCTTTCTCATGCTAAACATCCCCAGTTCCTTCAACCGCTCCTCATCAGGCTTGGTTTCCAGACCCTTGGTTGCCCTCCTCTGCCCACCTTCCAACTTGGCAATCTCCTTCTCAAACCGAGGTGCCCAGAACTGGACACAAACACTACTCTGTTCGCCAAGGCTAGTCAGTGGCAGAGATTTATTGGGACAAAGAAGGCTGATCGCTGAAGAATTGATGCTTTTGAATTCTGGTGCTGGAGGAGACTCTTGAGAGTCCCATGGACTGCAAGAAGATCAAACCTCTCCATTCTGAAGGAAATCAGCCCTGAGTGCTCACTGGAAGGACAGATCCTGAAGCTGAGGCTCCAAGACTTTGGCCACCTCATGAGAAGAGAAGACTCCCTGGAAAAGACCCTGATATTGGGAAAGATGGAGGACACAAGGAGAAGGGGACGACAGAGGACGAGATGGTGGGACAGTGTTCTTGAAGCTACCAGCATGAGTTTGACCAAACTGCGTGAGGCAGTGGAAGACAGGAGTGCCTGGCATGCTCTGGTCCAGGGGGTCACAAAGAGGCGGACATGACTAAACAACTAAACAAAAAAGGGTCTCCCAAGTGCGAGCAGAAAGGTCCTCACCCCCTCAACCCCCACCCCTCTGGAGAACTGTGTCTCCTGCTCAGCCCTTGAAACAACCATGGTGTAAGTTAAGTTACTCACCTGATGGCAGGGTTCTTGACAGCCTTGGATTCTTCAGCCCCTCCTAATCCCCACCATGCAATATGGTTAGAGAAGGCAGAGGGAAATCTCAAAATACAGAGTTCTTGCCAGTTAGCTCCTTCCAGTCCAGAAGGAAAGCAAGAGTTCTCTAGACATGGGCAGTCATCCCTTCCATGGCTAACAAGAGATCTTGGATGGTGGTGGTGGGGTTCTCCTGATGTTCCTCTGCTTCAGATTGCCAGCTGTGGCTGTCTCAAAACTCTGCATCCAGCCTTTCTCCAGTCAAAGTGAAGGACCCAGGCAGCTTTCCAGCTAGCCTTCGCCACTCCTGGGGAAGCCGAGGGGAGTGGGAAGGGGGCAGGCATAGAAAGGGGAAAGTCAGAAGCAGCTCCAAGGGCTGGATTGTTGTTGTTGCTCTGAAAAAGGTTCCAGTTGCTGGGAGTCTCTGAAAAGTTTCTTGGAAGAAGTGGACCATGTGGAGAGGGACAGGTATGGAGAGATGCGACCTCTGGTGGCTCAACTCCTGCAAGGCAGGCTTGGCATCACGTTTCTTTTGCAGCAGGGATAAAAGAAAACACTCTTCGCGGACGTTTTGTGGTTCTTGCGGAGGCCGTTAGCACTTAATGGGGTGTGTGTTCTGTATCCTGAGAAATGTGGGAAACGGAATGCAGAGCAGGGTATTTCCAATGGGTTTTACTTAGCCCAGCTAGTCTATATTGTTGAATCCTATACAGTGGTGCAGATGACACAACCTTGATGGCTGAAAGTGAGGAGGAATTAAAGAACCTTTTAATGAGGGTGAAAGAGGAGAGCGCAAAATATGGTCTGAAGCTCAACATCAAAAAAATGAAGATCTTGGCCACTAGTCCCATCACCTCCTGGCAAATAGGAGGGAAAGAAATGGAGGCAGTGAGAGATTTTTTTTCCTTGGGCTCTATGATCACTGCAGATGGTGACAGCAGTCACAAAATTAAAAGACGCCTGCTTCTTGGGAGAAAAGCAATGACAAACCTAGACAGCATCTTAAAAAGCAGAGATATCACCTTGCCCACAAAGGTCCGTATAGTTAAAGCTATGGTATTCCCAGTAGTGATGTATGGAAGTGAGAGCTGGACCATCAAGAAGGCTGATTGCCAAAGAATGGATGCTTTTGAATTCTGGTGCTGGGGGTCTCTCCCCGTCCTGATCAAAAGAGGTAATGCAATGCTGGAACAATACAAACGCAGCCATGGCTTGGATAACACCAGGGGATCTCCTGACCCATAACTTTGGGGGTTCTGCTGACGCTCAGCGGGGCTTGTTTGGAGATGGTTCCGGTCAGTTGAACCTCTCTCTGCCTCTCTTTCCCAGGCAAGAGCGCCTGGGTGGCCCCTGACCACACAATAAAAATAGCTGGACCATCAAGAAGGCTGATCGCTGAAGAATGGACGCTTTTGAATTCTGGTGCTGGAGGAGACTCTTGAGAGTCCCATGGACTGCAAGAAGATCCAACCTCTCCATTCTGAAGGAAATCAGCCCTGAGTGCTCACTGGAAGGACAGATCCTGAAGCTGAGGCTCCAAGACTTTGGCCACCTCGTGAGAAGAGAAGACTCCCTGGAAAAGACCCTGATGTTGGGAAAGATGGAGGGCACAAGGAGAAGGGGACGACAGGTGGGACAGTGTTCTCGAAGCTACCACCATGAGTTTGACCAAACTGCGGGAGGCAGTGGAAGACAGAGTGCCTGGCGTGCTCTGGTCCAGGGGGTCATGAAGAGTTGGACACAACTAAACAACAACAAAGGACCCCTGGATGGTTAAGTCCAGTCAAAGGTGACTATGGGGTGTGGTGCTCATCTCGCTTCCAGGCCAAGGGAGCTGGTGTTTGTCCACAGACGGCTTTCCGGGACATGTGGCCAGCAGGACTAAACCACATCTGAATGTTGAAGAAGAATGTTGAAGAAAATGTTGAAAATATCTTTTGTAAAAAAAGACACCAGAAGCCTTTTTGTTAGGTATTTTAGGATTTTAGATGTCTCTGCTTTTTAAGATGCTGTCTAGGTTTGTCATTGCTAATCCTGCAGCTGCATGGTATAACTCTAAATCAGGAAGTGTGAAGCCTCCTCTCTCTTTTTATTTTAGTCTCAGTCTTTCCCCCCTTCCATATAAATTTCGCCATATCGTTCTTCCGCTCTTGAAAACATTTCATCCCCCCCCCCCAGTATTGGTATAAAGGTAAAGGTCAAGGGACCCCTGACCATTAGGTCCAGGCATGGGCGACTCTGGCGTTGCGGCGCTCATCTTGCTTTATTGGCCGAGGGAGCCGGCATACAGCTTCCAGGTCATGTGGCCAGCATGACTAAGCCACTTCTGGCGAACCAGAGCAGCGCACGGAAATGCCGTTTACCTTCCCACCGGAGTGGTACCAGTTTATCTACTTGCACTTTGACGTGCTTTCGAACTGCTAGGTTGGCAGGAGCAGGGACCAAGCAACGGGAGCTCAACCCATCGCGGGGATTTGAACCGCCAACCTTCTGATCGGCAAGTCCTAGGCTCTCTGGTTTAATCCACAGTGCCACCCACATCCATAATATTGGTACAGTTTGAAATAAAAATCTCATTTTGGGGAGTATGTTCATCTTAACCACCGAGATTCTACGCCATAGAGAGAGGTGTAGCTTGGTCCCAGTTTCCATATTTTTCTTTACCTCCTTCCATACTTTGACATAATTATCTTCGTATAGGTTAATACCCTTTGTTCATACCCAGATCCCTAAGTATTTTACCTTGTTCATGATCTCTAAACTCGTCAACTGTTGGAGTTCTTTATTCTCTTTTGTATTTAGATTTTTAGTTAGTAGCTTAGTTTTTTTAATAATTTACCTTTAGGCCTGCCAATTTTTCATATGTATTAATTAATTCCAACGCCACTGGGATGCTTTCTTTTTGGGTCTTGTGTTGTTATTATTAAATGGTCCACAAATGCTCTAACTTTATAGGATTTTTTTTCAATTACAATTCCATTTATTTTTTCTTCCTTTCTTAGCTTTTGCAAAAGTATTCTTTACCTTTTGCAAAAGTATTTCTGGAAATAGTGTGTGCGTACGTGTATGGGCACGCGCTCCCCCGCCCTCTGGTCCGTCGGCGATCGGTGCTGGAGACACCTCCCCGAGGCGTGGTAAGTTTGCTGACCCCTGGTTATAAGTAATAACATCATGATGATGATGACGGAACAGGGCACCCTCTTTTCACTGGAGAACTGTTGGGGGGGTATGCATGCCTTGCCTAGAAGCCTGGGGGAAACCTCGCTGTGTGGGCCACGCTGCCCCCCACCCATCGCCTTCCTTCTTCAAAGCTCTGTGTCCCATTCTTCCCATCTCTTCCTTCCCTGCCATGAAGGACAGAGATCAACATGCTGGGCCGGTCCACTCATGAGCCAAAGGGCAGTGCCCACCTCGGTTGGCAGGATCCACAGGGGCATCAGATTCAGCCTCAAAGAAATGCATCTTGGTGACTCGGAGGCGTTGCTGATATTCTCCCCCTTGACCCTATTGTAGATGTCAACTCACCCCTTCTTCCCTGGGTAGGGGCTGGGTGGGGGCTGGAAAACACCATTTTGTGGTTTGCCTCAGGGGCTCAAATGTCTTGGGCCGGTCCTGTCCACAAGGCTCTCCCTTCCCCCCTTCTCCTTCATCACCCCCTTCTTCCTCCATGCCCCTCCAACCCTCCAAGTGTCCCCATCTTCCAGGGACAGTCCTGGACTTACAGAAGCTCTCCCAGCTGATCTGACTTGATCTCAGAATGTCCCACTTTTCCTAAGACTATCCCCAACACCAGGCAGGTGTGGCAAGGTGTACAAGAATTAACAGGGTATAAATCCAAGGATTGATGGGGTCTGTGTGGAGAGGGTAACAACGTTCAGGTTTTTGGGCATTGAATTACAAGAGGATCTGTCCTGGAGTGTAAACACAAGGGGGCTTGTGAAGAAGGCGCAGCAGAGACTGTACTTTTTGAGAATTCTAAGGAAAAACCATCTGCTTGCCTTCTATCACTGTGCCATTGAGAGCGTGCTCACTTATGGCTTATGTGTGTGTGGTATGGAAGCTGTACTACCCAGGACAGGAGGGGGTTGTGCAGAGTTGTTAAGGCAGCAGAGAGCATTGTTGGCTGCCCACTCTCCACCTTAGAGCAGATTTATGCCACAAGGTGCCATAGGAAGGCACTGGACATAGTAAAAGATCCATCGCATCCTGGTCACGGTCTCTTCGAGCTCCTGCTGTCGGGACGGAGATACAGGACGATGAAGACAAGAACGAGACGTCTTAAGAACAGCTTCTTCTCCAGAGCGATCTCGGCCCTGAATGGGAAGCCTGGACTTTGAAAGTCATCTAATCTTCCTTGCTGTACTATACTGTATTGTTTAATTAGTGTTTTTATGGAGCAGTCAAGTAATTTTGTTGTCCCCGAAGGGGGCAATGACAATAAAGATATTTCCAGTTACAGATAGGTAGCCGTGTTGGTCTGCCATAGTCAAAACAAAACAAAATTCCTTCCAGTAGCACCTTAAAGACCAACTAAGTTAGTTCTTGGTATGAGCTTTCGTGCATGCACACGAAAGCTCATACCAAGAACTAACTTAGTTGGTCTTTAAGGTGCTACTGGAAGGAATTTTTTTTTGTTTTGAATAAAGATATTATTATTATTATTATTATTATTATTATTATTATTATTATTATTATTATTTCCATCAGAGAAATCTTAGAGTTCTTCAACTCCTGAGTCATCGGGAGGCAGTCCTGTATACGGAAGTTTTTCTAATGTTTAACATGTTGTGATGTTTTTATATATATTTCTGAGCCACCCAGAGTGGCTGGTGTACCCAGTCAAATAGGTTGGGTATTTTGATTATTATTTACTATTACTATTCCTATTGAATAAAGGTAAAGGTACCCCTGCTCATACGGGCCAGTCATGTCCGACTCTAGGGTTGTGCGCCCATCTCACTTAAGAGGCTGGGGACCAGCGCTGTCCAGAGATACTTCTGGGTCACGTGGCCAGCGTGACAAGCTGCATCTGGCGAGCCAGCGCCGCACACGGAAATGCCGTTTACCTTCCCGCTAGTAAGCGGTCCCTATTTATCTACTTGCACTTAAGGGTGCTTTCGAACTGCTAGGTGGGCAGGCGCTGGGACCGAACGACGGGAGCTCACCCCGCCGTGGGGATTCAAACCGCCGACCTTCTGATCGGCAAGTCCTAGGCGCTGAGGTTTTACCCACAGCGCCACCCGCGTCCCACCATTCCTATTGAATAGAAGATCCTTATTTTCATGGCAGAAATGTTGCAGGGTATGTCCCCTAGGGTTTTGCATCTCTGCTCAATTCCTGTTTCTGAAACATCCTTCTCTGTGCAGCTGCCCAAGGAAGCAGGTCGGTTGGAGGGGAGAGAGAGAGAAAGGGGCAGGAGGAGGGGCAGGGAGACCCCTGGGAGAGGTGGGGGCCTACAAGGTGAGAATTGCCCTTGTGCAAAGCCATGTTTGGAAAAGGAACCACAAACCCAAGATGGCACCACTAACTGGCAGAGAGAGAGAGAGAGAGAGAGAGAGAGGGAGAGAAAGGGTCTCAGAGCCTGACCAAAAAAGTCCCCTCAACCCAGCACACGTGTCCACACCATGAACCAACACAAAGGTTTCCAATGCTTGCATTTATTAAAAAGAAGAAGCTAAAGCATTTTTGCAGGCAAACCAAATCCAAGCTCCAATCCCGAGCCCATTTACTAAGGAGTCAGGACCCACTGGCCACAGGGGGGCTTACTCATGAGTAGACAGGCAGACAGGATGGCTCCCTCTTGACTCCTTCCCAGCATCGCCTTCAGCAGCATCAAGCAAAGCGGTTTCTTCCCCAGCAGAGATGGGGGTGCAGTCGAGGCAGCTGCACATCAGAGGAGAGCAGGGTGGTCTTCCTTTCACCAGAGGTCTTGCACCGGAGATCTGCAGAGTTACTCTACTGTGAGAGGGTGTTGGTGGTGCTTCTGAAAATCTAGACGAGTGAAATATACTCAGAGTTGATAGTGAATTTCATGTTCTTTATTCAACTCATAGTGGTGAGGAGGAATGGAAGTTCCCCCACAATGTCTGAATTATTTACACAATGGGCCCCACGTGATTGGCTAATTCCGGGATTCACCTGTAGGCCAATAAGGTTGCGGATTCACTTCCACCTGGAGTTGGATTGGGTGGCTCCTGCGGACCAATCAGACTGCTGCATTCTGGATCCTATTATTCTAGGACCAATCAGACTGCTGCATTCTGGATCCTATTGTTCTAGGACCAGTCAGACTGCTGCCTTTTGGATCCTATTGTTCTAGGACCAATCAGACTGCTGCATTTTGGATCCTATTGTTCTAGGACCAATCAGACTACTGCATTCTGAATCCTATTGTTCTAGGACCAGTCAGACTGCTGCATTTTGGATCCTATTGTTCTAGGACCAATCAGACTGTTGCATTCTGAATCCTATTGTTCTAGGACCAGTCAGACTGCTGCATTCTGAATCCTATTGTTAATTGTTCTAGGACCAATCAGACTGCTGCCTTTTGGATCCTATTCAACTCAGTACATAACAACCAGTGACTCCAACTGGGAGGCAGAAGAGCTCCTGTTGTCAGAGTTCAAATTGCACAAAGAAAAAGAAAAAGAAGAGGAGGAGGAGGAGTTTGGATTTGATATCACTACCCAAAGGAGTCTCAAAGCGGCTAACATTCTCCTTTCCCCTCCTCCCCCACAACAAACACTCTGTGAGGTGAGTGGGGCTGAGAGACTTCAGAAAAGTGTGACTGGCCCAAGGTCACCCAGCAGCTGCATGTGGAGGAGCGGGGAAGCGAACCCGGTTCCCCAGATTACGAGACTACCGCTCTTAACCACTACACCACACTGGCTCAGAGGTTCTGTTTCGCAGAGGGTTGGACTAGATGACCCCTTGGTGCCTCCCAACACTGCATTTCTATTCTATGTTTGTAAGAGGGACCTCTGGGCATTTCATATATGCACTTGGGGGAATTTGAGTGGGGCTTGGCTGCCATACAGACACTTTTTTTCTAATGTGGTTCTTATTCCTTCTTCTTTTTACGAATAACAACACCAGGAGAGGACACATTTGAGCAGATCCTTGTGAGTGGATCCTTGTGAGTGTGTGTTGTTGTGCATTTAACTCCTTCCCTTCCAACTCTACAATTTTGTGATTCAATAACCACCTTCACAGGGATGTTTGACACAGGTTGCCTTTGCTATTTGAGGAGGGTCAGCGACTGAGCCCCCACCCTCTCACACCAGGAAGAGCTGTTCTTTGGGCCAATGGAGGCATTCTTTCCCAGGCTAAGGTAAGGTTACCAGATTTTTTTCAATAAATCCGGGGACACTTTAATTAATTAATAACTACACGTTCGGGACGTTGATGCTGCAGCGATGGCGGTGGCAGAGGGGTGGCCACCACCTTGACCTCAACCGCCACGTTTCCCCTTCCTCTGAGGCTTCTCCCCCCCCCTTTTTAAATTGTATTGTATTGTTATCATTCACATTAACACACCATACAGAAAAAGAAAACAAATTTCCATCACCACCAAAGAAAAAAAGAGAAACAGTACATCAACTAGTAACCTTCAAAACACAAAATAAAAGTGGTCTTTTTCTATCTACCAGACTCCGAGGCTTCTATCTCCTTTCTCCATGAGCCTGGGCAGCCCCTGAGCTGTTGTTTGTTCAATGGTGGTGGTCATGGGGAAGTGGTGTGCAGTGGGTCAGGCATGGAAGGCAGAGAAGGAGGGCTGAGAGCAGCGGCAGTGGTGAGGCTTGGGCAGCGCAATGCCTCCCTTCCCATCGGAGCAGCCCCAATCCCATTCCTACTTGTGTGCAAGCAGGAGGGGGCAGGGATCCCTCAACTGGGAAGGGAGGCTTCCAGTTGCCTAACTGAGAGATCCCTGCCCCCTCCTGCTTGCATGCAAGATCTGATAGGCAGTGTGAAGCCTCCCTTCACAGCTGAGAGATCCCTGCTCCTGCTTGCACACAAGTAGGAGTTGGGATCAGGGCTGCTCCAATAGGCAGCGTGAAGCTTCCCTTCACAGCTTGCTGGGGTCAGGGAAGGTGGAGGCAGCCCGGAAGCTGCATCTTAGAGCCTCTGCACCACCATCCTATGGGGACTTCCCAGCACTCCTGAAGCCAGCCAGAGCCAACTGCTCCGGGCTGCTGAGACTGCCACTGCTGCGTTTCCTGGGCACATTTGGGGTCATGAGACACCATTGACTAATTTTGGGGGAACAGCTAAGATTTGATTTAACTCACCATTACGGCAACACACTCGGCCTCCTGTACAACGAGCAATTGGCCTACGGCACCGTCTTACGCATCTCCCTCTGAGCTGTTGACATCTCTGATTAGGACATTGAGCTTGGTGAGCTTGGGCTCTGGTGAAATCTGCAGGAGGAAAAAGAAGACTTTGAAGGCTCTCTCTTGCAGGACTCACCTTCTACAACGTCTTCCACAATGGCCCTTCTGCTGCCTCCCTGCACCTCCAGGACAGGGTCTGAGTCAAGGTGGTAGGGAAGGCTGCTGCATCAGAGTCACTGGCTTCCCTGGTCGGCCACTGGCAAACTGGGAGAGACAAGCCCCCTTGCCCAGGAAACTGGCCCGTTCTTTTACCCACCGCAAAGCTGAGTTTACTGAAGTGCATTATTTTGAAAGCAAGAGCTTCCGTGGATCACATAAATGAGCTAATAAGAAGAGACTGGCTGGTGGTGCTCAGAGTCAGGTTTAAAAGAAATAAAGCTGAGAGCTGTGGAGCTGCTCAGAGAAGAAGCATCTGAGAAGAAGGCCATACCTGGAGCCACCAGCATCAAGAAGAGGATGGCAACAGAGAGGAGGCAGAAGATCTTCATGGTTGGATGATGGTGGGAATCCTGGAGGTACCAGAAGCCAAGTGGAAGAGCAATTGCCAGGGGAAGGAGAGGTCCCCGTACTTATAGGTGACTGGAGGACTGATGAAACATTGTGGGATGCCAACCGTCGTTTGCAAGTTGGATGTGGCAAGCTCTGAGCTTCATGTGCCAAGGACCAGCCAGAGACCACAGAATTATAGACTTATAGAGCTTCAGCTTTGGAAGGTACCCCAAGAGTCATCTAGTCCAACCCCTGCAATGCATTACCACCCTGGACAGGTGAGGCCCCTAAGGTGAGATCTTTCTTCCCATCATCTGAGTGACATTCGCCAGGTTTAGTTCAGGTGATGCTCTCCTCCCCCTCCCTCCCTGCTTCCATCCCATCATATCACCATGGGCTCAGTTCCAAAATCCTCTACAAGCCAATCCTTTTGTGGATTGCACACAGTGGAGTATAAATATCTGTTTAGGGCATTGCCTAAAAGGAAGTGGGTGACACCTGACCCACAGACACCTGAGAAGGATGTGATTTTGAAGTCCACCCCCTCTCACACCAACCCACATTCATCCTGCATTGATTTTGAAAGTCTCTGCAGAGCTTCTTCCACATGGAGTTTTGCCCTCAATGTCTTGCTTCTCGGCTTCTCCTGACGGGTCCTTTGAGCCATCCAATCTCTGACTTTCACCTTCCCAGACAAGTAATAAACAGAGGAGTCACAGCATGAGTAGCCCAGAATAGAATCAGAGCTAAGAAAGGTACAACCCAAAAGTGCTCTTGGGGGAGGAAAAAAGTCAAGGGAGTGGTGCCCCCACTTTCATGCCAAGCCTGAAGAGAAACCCAAAGGGAGTTGTCCTTTGGCACTGCACAATGGCAGCCAGCAATGTATAGCATCATTAACACCAGCGCTAGAAAAAACCCATAGATACAAAACATTTAAAAGGCTGTGCTCAGAAGGAGTCCTTGCTTCAGGTAAGGAGCAAGCAGAGGAATAAAAGCCAGTGAGAACCGTTGGGACATGAGGGCAGGTGGAGATGCTAGGAGGTTTCCCCACTTCCCATTCCAACACCCCAGGGATCCTCAGCCTGAAGTTGGCATCTTGTGCCTCTATGACCTCACAGGAGGTCTTCCTGAGAAGGCAATGTGTTCTACTTTACATACTTTAACAAGTGGTCAGCCAGCTCTGCTGGATCTGGGGAGCCTCCTGCTCATTCTGTGGAGACCTGGACCTCTGCCCCAAATCCAACCCTGATGGCCTCTCTCCTCCTGCTTGCAAGTGAGTTGGCATCCTGCTCCACATCAGCAACCTGTGGGGTGTTGACACCTGGGGGCTTTGGCCAAAAGGTGATTCATATTGTGGATTGGAGCGTGCCTTCAGTTCCTTCTCATTCCAGTGGTCCTGTACCCATGGAGGGTTAGAATCTAAGAGAGGAGGTCAGAACTGGTCGGACAAGTTTTTTTGTAAGGCAATGACTCTGGCCGGCAACTAGAGTGTCCTCATGAGCATCTCAAAAGAACGAGTCAGGTTGCAGGAGCCGCAACTGAGTGAAGGGGTCCTTCTGACTAATGGGTGGGCCTTTCCCCCAGCCCCTAGCTGCCTAGTGTTGCCCCCTCTCCAGAACTCTTGCTGAGGAGACGCATGACGAAAGGCCTCAGGTGATGAATCCTAAGCTGTGACTGAGAAGGAGGGGATTTTGGGGGGGGGGGTTGCAATGAAGCCCTGCATTTTATGCTCAGGCTGTCTATATGTGAAAATAACACCAGATATCCTAAAGACAGCACAGCCTCCGCAGATCTTCATTCCAAGGAAACCGAACTCTGGGCAAGAATGGGAACTCGTAGATTTTCTCACCACTCATGGGATTGGGTGCTGCGTAACAATATTTCAAAGGAACTTGAAAAGTGTTATTTCCCCCCTTTCTCCAGCTCCATCCCTGAATCAGTTTGCATGGAAAGGGATCTCCTTGGCATTGCTGTTCCCCAATCCCACCATTCCACACACCCCAATATCACCTCCTGATCTGGGCTCATTCCAAATTTCCCTGGGCTGCATCTGGCAGTTGCTTTGCACAACTTTGCTGCCTGTGGGTGTCCGATGGAGCAACGCTTGTCCGTTAACTTGAAGCAAGACCAGGTGGGGAAATGGAACTTAGCCTGCTGGGTTTGAACTTCAGGCTCTTGGGAAAGGATGCTGAAGACATCTCATGGGGCCCATCTCTGTGGAGATTGCAAAAGACCAGCAACTGCCTCCTAAATTTTCCTGGGCAGGACACAGACCAGACCAACATCTCACAGCAAGCACTGATCCTTCTCTCCCCTCCCCAAAATCAGATATAAAATATATCTCTGTTGTCCCCTTCCTCCTGTTCCTGGGAGCCAATGTGGGGACTTGCCAATGTTGAGGGGGACCTCCGGCTCCCCCTCCGCGCAAGCCAGAAGGGCCACTGGCCAGGAGTAATGGGAGATGCAGTCCACAAATATCTGACAGTCCCAACACTAGCTGCCCCTCGAGTACAGTGCAGAGGGAACAGCAAGGAATGGTCAGCCCCCAAAATAGAGCAAGAAGGGGAAGGGGAGACATCTCAAGATTCTGTATAAAATCATAGCTATGCCCGTGGATTTATCCATGACCAAACCCCTGGGTGTGGCTGCCCCAAACTGCCCCACAGATATTCTCACGCTCTTTTGTAAACTACTCTGGATCTTTTTACAGGCAAGTAGCATATGAATGCAAAATCTCCTCTCACCTTTGGCCTCACATGGTCTTGCAGGCTGGGGGCGATGGGAATTGTAGTCCCAAACATCTGGAGAGCACCAGGTTTGTGAAGACTGTGTTTGATCCAGGGGTGAGTTGTGACCTGTGTCCAGATCTCCCGTTTTCTGACTTTGGTCCCCATCCCTACAAGGCCTTCAAGACTACCGTTCTCGCTCTCTGCCTTTGTGGACATTTCTCTGCTTCCTTGTCTTCTGCAGAAACTGGTGGAGACCCTGTGTTGGGAAGGCCTGTGGGCTGTGCTCATCCTCCCCTCTCCCCACAAGATTTCCAAAGACCCCTGAAGGTGTCACAACCCCCCAGTGACCTAGAAACACAGAGAAGCTCCCCACCTCTGCTTCGCCCTGGAGTCTCCGACATGCAGCCTAAAAGCTCTTCCACCTGGTCTCTCTGTTGCCTTCCTCTTCCTGCTCCTGGAAGCGCCAGGTAAGGTGGAGAGGGAGACCCTGCTTCTCTGAGTTAGAGGGCTATGGCAGCAGTAGGTAATGTGGTGCCTTCCAGATGTTGATGGGGACCCCCAGCTCCCTTCTGCCTCACAAGCCAGAAGGGCTAGCAGCCAGGAATGATGGGAGATTAAGTCCAGCTATGCCCATAGGATGATGGGGAGATAATAGCAAGGAATGGCCAGCACCTGAAGAAAGGAAGAAGAATACTTGATGCTTGGTGTAATTTTATTGAACAACAAATCCCTTTGGCTTTGTCCGATATAAATATAGGTCATCACCAGGCATCCAAAATCATCGTTCAAACATCGTTCAAACAAAGTGCAGGAATCTTGCATAAGAAAATATTTCTTTCCCTGACTTTGCTATCAATTGACATCTCTGATCTTTCAAATATGAAAAGGAACACCCCAAGTTGCCATGAAATCAAACTGTTGCTCTTTCTTGACTGTTGCTGGAGTTCTCTGTGGGGTTGCTCAGGAGTGTGTGTGTGTGGGGGGGGGGGGAATAGAGTCAGTTCAAGTTGCAGGACAGCCTATGAATTTTGCACTAATCTGAATTTTGCAATGCCGTTCTCCAGTCAAGTAATGTAGACCAAGGAAATACC
This sequence comes from Podarcis muralis, assembly GCF_964188315.1. Lineage (NCBI taxonomy): Eukaryota > Metazoa > Chordata > Lepidosauria > Squamata > Lacertidae > Podarcis > Podarcis muralis. The sequence goes on from NC_135657.1 coordinate 2,552,609, forward strand.
TGCAGATTTGGAAAAATTCACAAAAAATGCTGATTGGTTTTCAGGAGCATGTTTCTGTATTTTAAGGCAGTTTGGGAAAATGAAACTGTGAAAAATTTAAATTGACCGAATTGCCCTCCTCTCTCCCCTTTTAGCTGCTGTTTTCAGATTGCTCTGTATTTTAATGTGTGGGCCAATGTTGCTTTGAGCAAATCCTTTGTGGAAGGGAAGAAGCAGGGCATGCATTTTAGAATTGAAATGATTAGACCTCAAACATTGTTTCCTGTGGGAGTGAGTGGGTGGGTGGCAGATTTTCTAAGGGGAACTTTATAAAAAAATGAAGTTTCTCCAAGTCTCTCCAAGTCCACATGCTGTGGTGGTATTCCAAAACATCTGTCGCTGGAGTTCTCTGTGGGGTTGCTCAGGAGTGGCGGGGGGGGGGGGGAATAGAGTCAGTTCAAATTGTGGGACATTCTACTAACTTTGCACTTGCTGGACAAAACACAAGCTGGAACCAAAGTAAACTTTCAAATTCGTTTTTTTCTGAATTTTGCAATGCAGTTTTGCAGTCAAGTAAGGTAGACCAAAACACTGAGAATAGTGTAACGTGTGCCTATATTTGTGGGGGGAAAAGGATGCAGAAACATGTTACAGTGGGAGGAAATCGCCTTGCAAAAATGTACATATTAGGTAAAATTACAAGGCAACACCTGCATATTACAAAATGTTCACACAAAAATGCTAACGACTTTTCAGGAGATTATTTCTGTATTTTAAGGCAGTGTGGAGAACTTAACTTCAGTTTGGGAAAATGAAACACTGTGAAATATTGAAACTGACCGAATTGCCCTCCTCTCTCCCCTTTTAGCTGCCGTTTTCAGATTGCTCTGTATTTAAATGTGTGGACCAATGTTGCTTTGATGCTTTGAGCAAATCCTTTGTGGAAGGGAAGAAGCAGGGCATGCATTTTAGAATTGAAATGATTAGACCTCAAACATCGTTTCCTGTGGGAGTGAGTGGGTGGGTGGGTGGGTGGGTGGCAGATTTTCTTTTTTTAAAAATAAAATTTTTATTAAGATTTTTACATTACAAAATAGAAAAAGAAAAAAGAAAAAATACAAAATAAAAGTAGTTAAAAACAATCAATCTTTTCATCACATTATTTTTCATTTACTTGTTTCTCGGACCTCCTCGGACCTCCCTTTTTTGTATTCCAGTTCAATTTATTAGCTCAGCAGTTTCTTTCCCTCTTTATTCTACCCAGATCTTTAATCTTAAATTATTATAACCTTGAATTTTTACTTATAAAAAACCATTTTTTCATATTCTTTTATACCATTACAGCTAGAAACCACTTAATTTCAATCCAACATCATTCTAACATTCATTAATTTTACAATGTCTCTGTAGATAGTCTTTAAATTTCTTCCAGTCTTCTTCCACCGACTCTTCTCCCTGGTCTCGGATTCTGCCAGTCATTTCCGCCAATTCCATGTAGTCCATCACCTTCATCTGCCATTCTTCCAGAGTGGGTAAATCTTGTGTCTTCCAATACTTTGCAATCAGTATTCTTGCTGCTGTTGTAGCGTACATAAAGAAAGTTCTATCCTTCTTTAACACCAATTGGTCAACTATGCCCAGGAGAAAGGCCTCTGGTTTCTTCAAGAAGGTATATTTAAATACCTTTTTCAATTCATTATATATCGTCTCCCAGAAAGCGGGTGGCAGATTTTCTAAGGGGCACTTTATTAAAAAAAAATGAAGTTTCTTCAAGTCCACATGCTGTGGTGGCATTCCAAAACATCTGGAACAGGTCTAAAAAAGTGATGTGCCAGCTGTTTTGGTTTCCCCGTTCCCTCTGGCAGGAGCTCCAATGGCTGCTGATAGCATCATCTCTCCCTCTAAGAACTTGCAACAAAGGGGAGCCACCACCACTCAGATCCTCAAGCTCACCTTGACTTCAGCTCTCGCCTGATGGTCTTTTCCGTCAAGATCATCAGCAGGGAACCCCAGACAAGAATGGAATTGCTGCAGCTCACCCACAACTCCAGGGCAAAACATCTCTTGACATGAATGGCTCCAGAGATACCCTTTGCCCTGGGAGTCTTTTGTCGGATGCTGACACACTGCCCTCCAGAATGCCAAGACTACCAAGCAGTTGGATCAGTGGGGCAGGTTGTGTGTGGGGAAAAGGTGGAAGAGATGCAGGGGTTTCCTAATGGGAGGTAAGGTGGATTTAAATAGGAGTGCAATGGAGACATGACCAGAAGCTGAGTGTTGGGAGATTTGGGAGGGATAAAACCAAGGGCTTCTTCATGCAGCTTGTAGTGAAACTATGGAACTCCCTCGCCCAGGAGGCTGCGATGACCACTGACTTGGGTGGCCTGAAATGAAGACCAGGGGCTGCTGGCCATGATAGAGATGCTCTGCCTCTGCAGTGAGAGGCCACAATGCTTCTTAATGCCAGTTCCTGGGAATCCCATGTGATCCATGGCCATTGGTAGCCTGCAAGGAGGACCTGAGTGAACACCACTCTCCCCACTTGCGATTCTGGGCCAGTGATGTTCAGAGGCCTCCTGTCTCCAGCAGGGGAGGGAGAAAGTAGCCATCCTGGCTGGTAGCCATGAACATCCTTCTGCCCCAAGGACCTGCATCTCCTCCCTTATCTTTATTGTAGGCTGAATGCATTTCAGAAAAAGCATTCTTCAAGGTCAGTGGTGCCAAGCGGGGAGGAGATGGAGAAAGAAGAAGCAGATTTCACCAGAGCCCAATGTGATAATTGGAGATGTCAACGTCTTGGGGGGGAGATGCCAAAAATGGTGTGGGAGGCCTCGTTTTGGGGGTTCAATTGGCCTATTATGTTGCAGTTAAGGTGAGTTATAAATGCAAACATTGGAAAAATCTGTTGTGAAAACATGTGTGGGGAGGGGGGATTTTGGGGGTCAGACTCTACTATCCGATGTGTCACACATACAAACACAAAAACTGAGAGTCACCCTTGTTAGTGCTCAACATTATCTGGAGAACTCCAGGCTCCTCATCCTTGTCTCCTTAAGGGAGGGGGTGCTGATGGATGTCCAAAGCCTCATTTTCATCCAAGACAGGTGAGACCCCTCAGGTGAACTCCTCCTCCCCATCATCTGAGTGACACTCACCTAAGCCACCAGGTTTGGTTCAGGTGATGCTCTCCTTCCCCTCCCTTCCTGCTTCCATCCCATCATACCACCATGGGCTCAATTCCAATATCCCCCGCAAGCCAATGCTTTTTCTGGATTGCTCACAGTGGAGTTTAGGATGCTGACCGAAAGGAAGTGGGAATTGCACTATGGCAACTAGCAATAAATCCCTCCATTAGCTCCAGAACCCAGAGCCAGGAAATGTCCAAGCTGGAAAATATTTTAAAGTCTGCACACAGAAGCAATTGGTGCTTCAGATAAGAAGCAAGCAGAGGGGAAAAGGCAAGTGAGCCCCTCAAAATGTGGTTCAGTCAGCCCTGCTGGATCTGGGGTTCCTCCTCCTCTTTTTGCTAAGTGGAGCCCTGGACCTCTGCCCCCAATCCAACCCTGATGCCACCTCCCCTCTCCTCTCCTCTTGCATGCAAGTGAGTTGGCATCCTGCTCCACATCCACAACCTGTGAGGTGTTGACACCTGGGGGCATAGGCAAAAAGGTTTCTCATCTTGGTGTGGATCAGGGAGTGCCCTGCACCCCTTCCAATTCTTGGGGTCCTGATCCCACAGAGGGTTAGAATCTCAAAGAGGAGTTTGCTGAGCTGGTCAGCCAACTTTCTTTGTAGGATTAGGACCTTCGCTGGCCACTGGAGTGTCCTCATCAGCATCTCAAAAGAATAAGGCAGGTGGGAAGAGCTGCAACTAAGAGGGATCCTGCAGGCTAATAGGTGAGCATATTCCTGGTTTCCACCCCCATATAGGTTCAAAAGAAAGGTACGGAGAGGATCCGCGAGTTTACAAAAATAATTACCCTCTTTCATCTTTGTTTAGTTCTTCACCAATGGTCTCCAGTATCATTGGAGCTGTGCCATTAAGGCAACCGGAAACTGGAAGCCGTCAATTAGATTTCTATACAACCCTTCTTCTGAGGACCACAGCGCAGTTTAAAATACAAAAACATCAATATACATACCATATTAAGAAAGCAAACAGTAACACCCACACATAGTGTAAAAGACCAGAGATTTTTTTCATTATTCTAAGGCTGGAAGAAGAGGAATGTATTTGCCTGGCACCTAAAGGAGCACAGTGTGCTTCCCAGGGAAAAGCAATCCACAAACAGGGAGCCACCACAGAAAAGACCTCGTTTCATAGTGCAGCCCTCTTGACCTTTTGCGAAGGAGGCACGTGAAGAAGGGCTTCTGATGATGATCTCAGGGTCCAGGTCAGTTCATATGGGGAGAGGCGTCCCTTGAGATATTTTGGTCCTGAGCCCATGTGGAGTTTGAGAGCTGAGTTGGAAGCAGCCTGGAAGCTGGAGACACAGATTCCTGTTTGCTCTGCAGTGAGTGGACACAATGCTTCTTAATGCCAGTTGCTGGGAATCCCATGTGATCCATGGCCATTGGTAGCCTGCAAGGAGGACCTGAGTGAACACCACTCTCCCCACTTGCAATTCTGGGCCAATGATGTTCAGAGGCCTCCTGTCTCCTGCTGGGGGGGGGGGGGATAGTAGCCATCTTGGCTGTTAGCCATGAACAGCCTTCTGCCCCAAAGATTGGTTTCTCCTATCTTATCTTCCTTTTCATCAGGAAAACTGAGGTGGGCTCCCCTTCTTCATCCATCAGATGCGCAAACACTCCCACAACACTTTATGCCTGCTTTTAATTCAGAAAGAAACTCTGAAGGGCTGTCACAATGAGGCAGGGGCAAGCTTGTTTTCTCCTGCTCATCATGGGGAGGGCCAGGTGGTCTGTAGCTGCCAGAAGGGCCACCAGCCAGGAGTAATGGGAGATGCAGTCCACAAATATCTGACGGTCCCAACACTAGCTGCCCCTTGAGTACAGTGCAGAGGGAACAGCAAGGAAGGGTCAGCCCCCAGAATAGAGCATGAAGGGGAAGGAGAGACATCTCAAGATTCTGGATATGGATTTATGGAGGAGCTTGTGGCCTTTCCTTCACTGGAGCTGGGGTGGGATGGCCATCTGTCCTTGATGCTTTAGTTGACTTTCCTGCATTGAAGGGGCTTGAACTGGATGACCCTCAGGGTCCCTCCTCACTCTACAATTTTATGATTTACCCATGATTGTAGAAGGGTCTAAGATGATGATCTCAGGATCCAGGTTGGTACATATGGGGAGATGTGGCATTGGAGTTAAAGAGGTCCTGAGCCAGTTTGAGAGTTTTGGAGGAAGCAGGTTGGAAGCTAGAGGCACAGAGATTGTCTTGCTGTGTACCAAATCCATAGCTCTGACTGAGAAGGAGGATTTTTTTGAGGGGTGTGTGTTAATGCTTTGAAGCCCTGCATTTTATGCTCCGGCTGTCTATATGTGTAGATAACACCAGATATCCGAAGGACAGCACAGCCTCCGCTGACCTTCATTCCAAGGAAACCGAACTCTGGGACAGCACAGAAACACGTGGATTTCCCCCCAACTCAGAGATTTGGCTGCTGCATAACAATAGTTTCAAGGAACCTGAAATGTGCTTTTTTGCCCCTTTTCTTCATCCCTGAATGGATGATCTCTGTGGCATTGCTGCTCCCCACTCCCACCCACTGTCCTCCAATATGACCTTCTGATCTGGGCTCATTCCCAAGTTCAATGGGCTGCATCTGGCAGTTCCTTCACCCAGCTTTGCTGTCTGTTGGCATCCGATGGAGCAACGCTTGTCCGTTAACTTGAAGCAAGACCAGGTGGGGAAATGGGACTTAGCCCTGTGACCACAGGTTCCCCACCTTCCCTGCTGGGTTTGAACTTCAGGCTCTTGGGAAAGGATGCTGAAAACATCTCATGGGGCCCATCTCTGTGGAGATTGCAAAAGACCAGCAACTGGCTCCTAAATGTTGCAGGAACAGCCCAGACCAACAGCTCATGACTGGCACTGATACTTCTCCCCTTTCTCCAAAATTAAATGGAAAAGCCTTGTCCTCACTTTGGGTGCCCACTTTTTGTACTCCCCCCCCCCCATATATTCACTACAATACACAGAAGTTTAAACCAGTGTCAGCCAGAACTATTGAAACAAAGCACCTAGAAAGCAACACAAATGCCATAAAAGCAGCACAACACAAAACAAAACACACACACTCACAAATAGACAGCAGGGCAGTGCACAAAGAGTGTCCAGGAAAAGAGAAGCTTAAGGCTGCTTTTCCCTTGGAAAGATGGATCTGGAGAGCATGGAAGGGCAATAGAATCATTTGGTGCTGGACCGATGGGGTTGTATCCAAGGCCACAGATGTCCAGTTGTGGATGGTAATCCCAGCTCTTGTCCCCTGCAGACCCCACCCATTGCATCCTCAAAATCTATTCCAAGGTATTGGGCAATGTGGGATAATACCCTCCAGATCAGCTTTGGGTGGTGCCGAGGGAGAGGAGAGGATGCAGAACTCAGTTTGTGAAGTTGGGGACAACCTGTTGAGTTGGAGAGGGTGGTGAGCAGGTCCAAGCAGAAATGTTGACACAAGATATGGATCTGCAGGACTGAGCCTGAGAAGAGCCCTGCAGCTGGGTGAGGCCAAAGGAACGTCTAGCTGGGCCCCCAAGCAGGTGTGGTGTTGGGAGATTACCTGGCTCTTGGGCATGGACTGCATGAGAACACCTCCATCAGGGCTGGACTACTTATCCAAAAACATTTTGTACCTCAGCTGCAGGTGAGGAGGCAGCACAGCACGGCCCTGTGAACCCTCTGTGCCCCATGCCTGCCCAGCAGTGATGGCGTCTAGAGTTGGGCTAGCGGGAAGGGTTTTGTTCACCCCCTGCACCCAGGCCTTGGTCCCGCCTGCAGAGCTCCCCCCCCCCCCCAGGGGAAATCAAAAGATGCTGTGCCACTGTGAGCAGAGAGCAAGACACAAACTAACAGATTCACTTTCTGAGATGTTCAACGGTGGAACGGAGCCCTTCTTAAGGTGCCAGATTCTCCTTTGCAGGAGGTTGGATTTCAAGCAGAGATTAGATGGGGACCTGTCAGGGATGATATAGCTGTGATGCCTGCATTGCAGGGGTTGAATTTGATGATCCTTGGTGTCCCTTCTGTGAACCTATGATTCTGTGGTCTTTGGCTGCTCCTTGGCACATGAAGCTCAGAGCTTGCCACATCCATCCTGCAAACAACAGTTGGCATCCCACAAGGTTTCATCAGTCCTCCAGCCACCTATAAGTAGGGGGAGCTTTCCCTCCCCTAGCAATTGCTCTTCCACTTGGCTTCTGGTACCTCCAGGATTCCCACCAACCTCCAGCCATGAAGATCTTCTGCCTCCTCTCTGTGGCCGTCCTCTTCTTGATGCTGCTGGCTCCAGGTATAGCCTTCTTCTCAGATGCTTCTTCTCTGAGCAGCCCCACAGCTCTCAGCTTTATTCTCAGCCACTTGCTGTGACTCCCAAAGAGGTGGGATCTTGCCCCTCTGTCTTCCTGGAGAATATCCCAAATGGGATTTCAGGTGGACCCTGGGAGAAGAGGATGCTGGTCTTGATTAGTCTCCTTTAACCAGATTCATCAGTCAGGCGCTTCTTATTACCTCCTTTATATGATCCACAGAAGCTCTTGCTTTCAAATCTGCAATAATGTGCTTCAGCACACTCAGATTTGTATGGGTAAAAGAACGGGCCAGTTTCCTGGGCAAGGGGGCTTCTCTCTCCCAGTTTGCCACTGGTCACCCAGGGAAGCCAGTGACTCTGACGCAGCCTTCCCTACCACCTTGGCTCAGACCCTGTCCTGAAGGTGCAGGGAGGCTGCAGAAGGGACTGGCTCTCTGCTCCAGCCCTGCATTCTTGCTGCACCAGATTTCCCCAACCTGGTGCCCTCCAGGTGTCCAAGCCAGCGGGGCCATTGTGTAAGAAGTTGTGGAAGGTGTGGAAGGACAGTCCTGTGAGACAGAGCCTTCAAAGCCTTCTTTTTCTTCCTCCAGATTTCACCAGAGCCCAATCTAATTGCCTTCCAAGATGTCGACGGCAGAGAGGGATACTGCAACTTTTTAGGTGCCGGCCGCCCCTAAGGCAACTATTTCGGTGTAGTCGTCAAGTGGTGTGTTGCCGTAGAGGTGAGTTAACTCTAATCTTAGTTTGTCGGGAAAATAAGTCAGAGGTGTCTCATGATCCCACATACATGAGACTCATCGCTCTCCCCCCCCCCCCCGCCACCTCCCTCTCTTAATCTTTATAGCCACTCTGAGGGGGAGCAATATTAGTGTGCACACTGGGAGTTGTGCTAACCCTGTCCTCTCCCCTTGCCGTCCCCATGAAAGCTATCCAACCCTCTCAGCCACAACTCCCCTTAGCCTCCCTTGGCTGAAAGAACAGCTCTTCGTGGCATGAGGGGGTGGGGGCTCAGTCGCTGACCCTCCTCAAATAGCAAAGGCAACCTGTGTGAAACGTCCCTGTGAAGGAGGTTATTGAATCACAGAATTGCAGAGTTGGAAGGGAAAGAGTTCAATGCACAGCAATTCACACCAACACAATGATCTCCTCAAATGTGTCCTTTCCTGGGGTTGCTGTTCGCATAAAGAAGAAGAAGGGAAAAGGACCACATTAGAAAAAAAAGTGTGTGTGGCAACAAAGCCCCGCTCAAATTCCCCCAAGTGCATACAAGAAATGCCCAGAGGTCTCTCTTACAATCATAGAATAGAAATGTAGCGTTCGGAGAGACAGAAGGGGTCATCTAGTCCAACCCTCTGCAAAACAGACCCTCTGTGTGCAATTTGAACTCTGACAACAGCAGCTCTTCTGCCTCCCAGTTGGAGTCACTAGTTGGGGTTTTCAGAAGCACCACCAACACCTTTTTTAACAGTATTTCTTCTTCCCACAGGGGGTGGGTAACTCTGCAGATCTCCGGTGCAAGACCTCTGGTGAAAGGAAGACCACCCTGCTCTCCTCTGATGTGCAGCTGCCTCGACTGCACCCCCCATCTCTGCTGGGGAAGAAACCGCTTTGCTTGATGCTGCTGATGGCGATGCTGGGAAGGAGTCAAGAGGGACCCATCCTGCCTGCCTGTCTACTCATGAGTAAGCCCACTATGGCCAGTGGGTCCTGACTCCTTAGTAGATGGGCTCGGGATTGGAGCTTGGATTTGGTTTGCCTGCAAAAATGCTTTAGCTTCTTCTTTTTAATAAATGCAAGCATTGGAAACCTTTGTGTTGGTTCATGGTGTGGAAACGTGTGCTGGGTTGAGGGGATATTTTTGGTCAGGCTGTCAGACCCTTTCTCTCTCTCTCTCTCTCTCTCTCTCTCTCTCTCTCTCTCTCTCTCTCTGCCAGTCAGTGGTGCCATCCAGGCTTTGTGGTTCTTTTCCAAACATGGCTTTGCACAAGGGCATTTCTCACCTTGTAGGCCCCCACCTCTCCCAGGGGTCTCCCTGCCCCTCCTCCTGCCCCTTTCTCTCTCTCTCTCCTCCAACTGTCCTCTCAAACTCCACACCCTCCAACATTTCTCTGATGGAAATGGGAACGTCCTTAGGAAAAGTGGGACATTCTAAGATCAAATCAGCAACTGGGAGAGCTTCTGTAAGTCCAGGACTGTTCAGGGAAGATGGGGACACTTGGAGGGTTGGAGGGGCATGGAGGAAGAAGAAGGGGGCGATGAAGGAGAAGGGGGGAAGGGAGGGCCTTGTGGGCAGGACCAGCCCAAGACATTTGAGCCCCTGAGGCAAACCACAAAATGGTGCTTTCCAGCCCCCACCCAGCCCCTACCCAGGGAAGAAGGGGTGAGTTGACATCTACAATAGGGTCAAGGGGGAAGATATCAGCAATGCCTCCGAGTCACCAATATGCATTTCTTCGAGGATGAAACTGATTCCCCTGTGGATCCTGCCAACCGAGGTGGGCACTGCCCCTTGCCTCATGAGCGGACTGGCCCAGCATGTGGATCTCTGTCCTTCATGGCAGGGAAGGTAGAGATGGGGAGGGTGGGAAGCAGAGCTGGGGGAAAGATAGGCAATGGGTGGGAGGCAGTGATGTTTCCGCCATGCTTCTAGGCAAGGCATGCACACCCCCAAGAGTTCTCCAGTTAAAAGAGGGGTGTCCTTTTCCATCATCATCATCATTATGATGTATATTCCTTATAACCCACCCATTGGACTGGATTGCTCCAGCCACTCTGGGCAGCTTCCAAGATGTAGAAAACCGTGATGCTCCTCTTCTCTTGCTTGCTAGCGAGTTGGCATCCTGCTTCACATCCACAGCCTGTGAGGTGTTGACACCTGGAGGCTTAGGCAAAAAGGTTTCTCATCTTGCTGTGGATCAGGGAGTGCCCTGCACCCCTTCCAATCCTTGGGGTTCTGAACCCACAGTGGGTTAGAATCTAAGAGAGGAGTTTGCTGAGCTGGTGAGACAACTTTCTTTGTAAGACTAGGACCTTCGCTGGCCACTGGAGTGTCCTCATCAGCATCTCAAAAGAATAAGGCAGGTGGGAAGAGCTGCAACTAAGAGGGATCCTAGAGGCATATAGGTGAGCCATTGCACCATCCTCATCCCCTAGCTCAGCCTTTCTCAACCTTGGGTTCCCAGATGTTTTTGGCCTACAACTCCCATCATCCCTGACCACTGGTCCTGTGAGCTAGGGATCATGGGAGTTGTAGGCCAAAAACATCTGGGGACCCAAGGTTGAGAACCACTTCCGTAGCTGATAAGCAGGGCAACAGTGGTATTATTATTAATATTATTATTAACAATTAGATTTCTATGCAACCCTTCATCTGAGGACCGCAGCACAGTTCAAAATACTAAAACATCAAAATACATACCAAATTAACAAAGTAAACAATAAAACCCTAACATAGTTTAAAAGACAATAGATTTTTTCATTAGCCGAAGGCTTGGGAGAAGAGGAATGTATTTCCCTGGTGCCTAAACGAGCAGAATTAGCCTTCTGGGGAAGAGCATTCCACAAACAGGGAGCCAAAACAGAAAAGAGCTCTTCTCGCAGTGCCGCCCTCTGGACATTTTGTGAAGGAGCCACATGAAGAAGGGCTTCTGGTGATGATCTCAGGGTCCAGGTCAGTTCATATGGGGAGAGGCAATCCTTGAGATTTTGTGGTCCTGAGCCCATGAGGTGTGTGAGAGCTGAGTTGGAAGCAGCCTGGAAGCTGCTGACACAGGACTGCCTTCAGATGCCTTCTAAAGGGTGTAATATTTCTTAACTCCTTAACTCGGAGGTCGCATAACTGCATCCCCTCCAGCTTTTCTCCGATGAACAAAGAGACATGCTAAGGAAAAGAGCAAAGTTCTACCCTGATGGTGGGACCTCTCGTGCTTGCTAGTGAAATGGCCCCCTGATCCAGATCAGCAAACTGCAGGGTGTGGACCTCTGGGGCCTTGGTGTGGAGCTCTTGGGCACATGATTTTGAGGGGGGCATGAGCCAGATGCCCCCATGCAAGGATCCCTGCCTTGCCTGCTCCTGGGCCTCTCTGACCACTGGAGCCCAGCCTGGCCTTGCTGCCAAGACCCCGACCCCTTCCTGAATGGCCACCCAGTCAGTGTTTGGGGGGGGGGCGATGCACCTGCCAGGAGCAGCCATGGCCAGGCAGGCTCCCCCCTTGGTGTGGGCAGGTGAGGAGGCAGCACAGCACGGCCCTGTGAACCCTCTGTGCCCCATGCCTGCCCAGCAGCGATGGTGTCTAGAGTTGGGCTAGCGGGAAGTGTTTTGTTCACCCTCAGCGCCCAGTTCCTGGTCCCACCTGCAGAGCGCCCCCCCCCCAGGGGAAATCAAAAGATGCTGTGCCACTGTGAGCAGAGAGCAAGACACAAACTAACAAATTCACTTTCTGAGATGTTCAATGGTGGAACGGAGCCCTTCTTAAGGTGCCGGATTCTCCTTTGCAGGGAGATTTTGAGCAGAGGTTAGATGGGCAGCTGTCAGGGATGCTGTAGCTGTGATGCCGGCATTGCAGGGAGATGGACTTGATGATCCTTGGTGTCCCTTCTGTGAACCTATGATTCTGTGGTCTTTGGCTGCTCCTTGGCACATGCACATCAGGGCTTGCAACATCCATCCTGCAAACGACGGTTGGCATCCCACAAGATTTCAACAGTCCCCCAGGCACCTATAAGTAGAGGGACCTCTCCTTCCCCAGTCAACTGCTCTTCCACTTGGCTTCTGGTACATCCAGGATTCCCACCAACCTCCAGCCATGAAGATCTTTTGCCTCCTCTCTGTCGCCTTCCTCCTCCTGATGCTGGTGGCTCCAGGTATGGCCTTCTTCTCAGATGCTTCTTCTCTGAGCAGCCCCACAGCTCTCAGCTTTATTCTCAGCCACTTGCTGTGACTCCCAAAGAGGTGGGATCTTGCCCCTCTGTCTTCCTGGAGAATATCCCAAATGGGACTTCAGGTGGACCCTGGGAGAAGAGGACGCTGGACTCAATGGGCCCCCTTTGGCCAGATCCACCAGCCAGTCTCTTCTTATTACCTCATTCATGTGATCCAAGGAAGCTCTTGCTTTCAAATCTGCAATAATGCGCTTCAGTAAACTCAGCTTTGTGGTGGGTAAAATAACGGGCCAGTTTCCTGGGCAAGGGGGCTTCTCTCTCCCAGTTGGCCAGTGGTCACCCAGGGAAGGCAGTGACTCTGATGCAGCCTTCCCAACCACCTTGGCTCAGACCCTGTCCTGGAGGTGCAGGGAGGCAGAAGAAGGGACTGACTCTCTGCTCCAGCCCTGCATTCTTGCTGCACCAGTTTCCCCAACCTGGTGCCCTCCAGGTGTCCAAGCCAGCGGGGCCATTGTGGAAGAAGTTGTGGAAGGTGTGGAAGGACAGTCCTGAGAGACAGAGCCTTCACAGTCTTCTTTTTCTTCCTCCAGATTTCATCAGAGCCCAAGGTAATTGCAGGCCGAGATGTCAAAGGCAGAGAGGGGTACTGCGAATTGGTAGGTGCTGGCCACCCCGAAGGCCAATATTCCGGTGTGGTTTCTGGGTGTGTTGCCGTTAAGGTGAGTTAAATCAAATCTTAGTTTTCCTCGAAAATTTGTCAGCTGTGTATCATGACCCCAAATGCATGAGAGTCATCTCTCTGTTTCCCCCCCACTCCACTTCTCTCTTAAACTTTACATCCACTGTGAGTTGGAGCAATATTAGTGTGCACACTGGGGGGTGACAACCCTGTCCTCTCCCCTTGCCGTCCCCATGAAAGGTCTCCAACCCTCTCAGCCACAACTCCCCTTAGCCGCCCTTGGCTCAAAGAACAGCTCTTCATGGCATGAGGGGGTGGGGGTTGCTGTTCACATAAAGAAGAAGAAGGAAAAAGAACCACATTAGAAACAAAGTGTGTATGGCAGCCAAGCTCCACTCAAATTCCCCCAAGTGCATACAGGAAATACTCAGAAGTCTCTCCTACAATCATAGAATAGAAATGTAGCGTTGGGATGCACCAAAGGGTCATCTAGTCCAACCCTCTGCAAAACAGACCCTCTGTGTGCAGTTTGAACTCTGACAACAGCAGCTCTTCTGCCTCCCAGTTGGAGTCACTGGTCTGGGTTTTCAGAACCATCACCAGCACCGGTTTTAATAGTGTTTTATCTCACAGGATACTAACTCTGCAGATCTCCGGTGCAAGACTCTGGTGAAAGGAAGACCACCCTGCTCTCCTCTGATGTGCAGCTGCCTCGACTGCACCCCCATCTCTGCTGGGGAAGAAACCGCTTTGCTTGATGCTGCTGAAGGCGATGCTGGGAAGGAGTCAAGAGGGAGCCATCCTGTCTGCCTGTCTACTCATGAGTAAGCCCACTGTGGCCAGTGGGTCCTGACTCCTTAGAAATGGGCTCGGGATTGGAGCTTGGATTTGGTTTGCCTGCAAAAATGCTTTAGCTTCTTCTTTTTAATAAATGCAAGCATTGGAAACCTCTGTGTTGGTTCATGGTGTGAAAACGTGAGCTGGGTTGAGGGTATTTATGTTTTTTATCAGGCTCCCAGCCCCTTTCTTTCTCTCTCTCTCTCTCTGCCAGTCAGTGGTGCCATCCAGGCTTTGTGGTTCTTTTCCAAACATGGCTTTGCACAAGGGCAATTCTCACATTGTAGGCCCCCACCTCTCCCTGGGGTCTCCCTGCCCCTCCTCCTGCCCCTTTCTCTCTCTCTCTCCTCCAACTGACTTGCTTCCTTGGGCAGCTGCACAGAGAAGGATGTTTCAGAAACAGGAATTGGGCAGAGCTAGAAAAGCTAGGAGACATACGCTGCAACATTTCTGCCATGAAAATATTGGTGTTCTATTCAATAATAGTAGTAGTAGTAGTAGTAGTAGTAGTAGTAGTAGTAGTAGTAATACTCCACCCATCTGACTGGGTTGCCCCAGCCACACTGTGTGGCTCAAATATATATACAAAAACATCACAACACATTAAAAATTAAAGAACCTCCCTATACAGGACTGCCTTCCAATGACTCTGGGGTCAAATAACTCCACACACTCCAACATTTCTCTGATGGAAATGGGGATGTCCTTAGGAAAACTGGGACATTCTGAGATCAAGTCAGATCAACTGGGAGAGCTTTTGTAAGTCCAGGACTGTTCAGGGAAGATGGGGACACTTGGAGGGTTGGAGGGGCATGGAGGAAGAAGGGGGTGATGAAGGAGAAGGGGGGAAGGGAGGGCCTTGTGGACAGGACCGGCCCAAGACATTTGAGCCCCTGGGGCAAACCACAAAATGGTGCTTTCCAGCCCCCACCCAGCCCCTACCCAGGGAAGAAGGGGTGAGTTGACATCTACAATAGGGTCAAGGGGGAGGATATCAGCAACGCCTCCGAGTCCCCAAGATGCATTTCTTTGAGGCTGAATCTGATGCCCCTGTGGATCCTGCCACCTGAAGTGGGCACTGCCTCTTGCCTCATGAGCGGACTGGCCCAGCATGTTGACCTCTGTCCTTCATGGCAGGGAAGGAAGAGATGGGGAGGGTGGGAAGCAGAGCTGGGGGGGAAGATAGGCAATGGGTGGGAGGCAGCTTGGCCCACACAACGTGGTTTCCCCCAGGCTTCTAGGCAAGGCATGCATACCTCCCAAAAGTTCTCCAGTTAAAAGAGGGGTGTCCTTTTCCATCATCATCATTATGATGTATATTCTTTATAACCCACCCATTGGACTGGGTCTTCCCCCACTCTGGGCGTCTTCCAAGATGTAGAAAACCCTGACGCCTCCTGTCTTCTCCTCTTGCTTGCTAGCGAGTTGGCATCCTGCTCCACATCCGCAGCCTGTGAGGTGTTGACACCTGGAGGCTTAGGCAAAAAGGTTGCTCATCTTGCTGTGGATCAGGGAATGCCCTGCACCCCTTCCAATTCTTGGGGTTCTGAACCCACAGAGGGTTAGAATCTAAGAGAGGAGTTTGCTGAGCTGGTGAGACAACTTTCTTTGTAAGACTAGGAGCTTCGCTGGCCACTGGAGTGTCCTCATCAGCATCTCAAAAGAATAAGGCAGGTGGGAAGAGCTGCAACTAAGATATATATACAACCCTTCAATATACAACCCTTCATCTGAGGACCGCAGCACAGTTCAAAATACTAAAACATCAAAATACATACCATATTAACAAAGTAAACAATAAAACGCTAACATAGTTTAAAAGACAATAGATTTTTTCATTAGCCGAAGGCTTGGGAGAAGAGGAATGTATTTCTCTGGCACCTAAAAGAGTAGAGTTATCCTTCTGGGGAAGAGCATTCCAGAAACGGAGCCACCACAGAAAAGAGCTCTTCTCGCAGTGTCGCCCTCTGGACATTTTGCGAAGGAGGGCTATGAAGAAGGGCTTCTGGTGATGGTCTCAGGGTCCAGGTCAGTTCATACGGGGAGAGACAGTCCTTGAGATGTTTTGGTCTGAGCCCATGTGGAGTGTGACAGCTGAGTTGGAAGTAGCCTGGAAGCAGGAGACACAGGACTGCCTTCAGATGCCTTCTAAAGGGTGTAATATTTCTTAACTCCTTGACTCGGAGGTCGCATAACTGCATCCCCTCCAGCTTTTCTCCGATGAACATGCAAAGAGCAAAGTTCTACTCTGACAGTGGGACCTCTCCTGCTTGCTAGTGAAATGGCCCCCTGATCCACATCAGCAAACTTCAGGGTGTGGACCTCTGGGGCCTTGGTCCCAGCGTCCTCATATTCTTAAGGAATCCTCGTGTGTGCTAATTGCCACCTTTCTCCAGCTCCCAATCAGTGATGATGAACAGGGTTGTAGGTGGGCTCAGCATAACACCAAGGGATCAATCCCAATATCCTCTACAAGGCAATCCTTTTATGGTGGAGTATAAATATCTGTTTAGGGCATTGCCCAAAAGGAAGTGGGTGACACCTGACCCAGAGACAACTGTCTGACAAGGGTCTGATAGTGATGTCCACCCCCTGTCACATCTACCCACATTCATCCTGCATTGGTTTTGAAAGCCTTTGCAGGACTTGGGAGGTAAGGTGGATTCCACATGGAGTCTTGACCTCAATGTCTTGCTTCTCTGCTCCTCCTGACATATCCTTTGAGCCATCCAATCTCTTTCTTTCACTTTCCACATCCAAGTCATGAAAAGAGGAGGCACAGCATGAGTAGAATAGAATCAGAGATCTGAAAGGTACAACCCAAAACTGCTCTTGAGTAGAGCCCTGGACTTCTGCCCCCAACCCAACCCTGATGGCATCTCTCCTCTTGCTTGCAAGCGAGTTGTGGCATCCAGCTCCACATCAGAAACCTGAAGGGTGTTGACCCCTGGGGTTTGGCAAAACGGTTATTCATATTGTGGATTGGAGCGTGCCCTGAGTTTTCATTCATGGAGTTCTGAACCTACAGAAGGTTAGAATCTAAGAGAGAAGGTTGCTGAACTGGTCAGACATATACTGCGAGGTTTCGTTGAAGGTAAAGAGGTCCTGAGCCAGTCTGAGAGTTTTGCAGGTGTTAATGCACTGAAGTCTTGCATTTTATGATAAGACTGTCTATATGTGTAAATAACACCAGATATCCTAAAGGCAGAACAGCCTCCACTGACCTTCATTCCAAGGAGACCAAACTCTAGGCAAACACTGATACCCCTGGATTTTCTCACCGCTCAGAGATTTGGCTGCTGCATAAGAAAATTTTCAGGGAACCTGAAATGTGTTATTTGCACCTTTTCTCCAGCTCCATCCCTAAATCTGTTTGCATGGAAAGGGATCTCTTTGGCCTTGCTGCTCCCCATTCCCAACACACACACACACACACACACACACACACACACACACACACACACACCAATATTGCCTTCTGATCTGGGCTCATTCCCAAGTTCACTGTGCTGAATCTGGCAGTTGCTTCACCCAACTTTGCTGCCTGTGGGCATCCAATGGAGCAACGCTTGTCCGTTAACTTGAAGCAAGACCAGGTGGGGAAATGGGGGGAATTACAAAAAGTGGGCACCCAAAGGTGAGGACAAAACACCAGCAACTGCTTGCTAAATGTTGCAGGAACAACCCACACCAACAGCTCACGACTGGCACTGATACTTCTCCCCTTTCTGCAAAATTAAATGGAAAAGCCTTGTCCTCACTTTGGGTGCCCACTTTTTGTAATTCCCCCCATATATTTACAACAATGCACAGAATTTTAAACCAGTGTCAGCCAGAACTGTTGAAACAAAGCACCTAGAAAGCAACACAAATACCATAAAAGCAGCACAACACAAAACACACACACTCACAAATAGACAGCAGGGCAGTGCACAAAGAGTGTCCAGGAAAAGAGACGGTCAAGGTTGCTTTTCCCTTGGAAAGATGGATCTGGAGAGCATGGAAGGGCAACAGAATCATTTGGTGCTGGACCAATGGGGTTGTATCCAAGGCCACAGATGTCCAGTTGTGGATGGGAATCCCAGCTCTTGTCCCCTGCAGACCCCACCCATTGCATCCTCAAAATCTATTCCAAGGTATTAGGCAACGTGGGACAATAGCCTCCAGGTTTTGGTGGTGCCTAGGAGGGGAGAGGATGCAGAACTCAGCTTGTGAAGTTGGGGACAACCTGTTGAGTTGGAGAGGGTGGTGAGCAAGCCCAAGCGGAAATGTTTCCATAAGATTCTCAGGACTGATCCTGAGAAGAGCCCTGCAGCTGGGTGAGGCCAAAGGCCCTTCTAGCTGGGCCCCCAAGCAGGTGTGATGTTGGGAGATTACCTGGCTCTTGGGCATGGACTGCATGAGAACACCTCCATCAGGGCTGGACTATTTCCCAAAAAAACGTTTTGTACCTCAGCTGCATGTACTTTCTGCAACTATGTATGATTGGGAACAGAGCTGTCCTTCCAAGTGTTCTCCTTCCATGAATTCTGCAAGGCAGTTCAATCAAGTAATGTCCACCAAAACACATACAGTGGTGTAATATGTACCCACATGGCTGAAAATAGCATGCAAAAATGGGGGAGGGGAGGATTGCTGCCGGGACCCTGGCCCCATGCTGAATAGCCGCCCGGCCAGTGTTGGCGGGGGGGGATCACCTGCCAGGAGCAGCTGTGGCCAGACAGGCTCCCCCCTTGGTGTGGGCAGGTGAGGATGCAGCACAACACGGCCCTGTGAACCCTCGGTGCCCCATGCCTGCCTAGCAGTGATTGGGTCTAGAAGTGGGCTAGCCGGAAGGGTTTTGTTCACCCTCAGCGCCCAGTTTCTGGTCCCACCTGCAGAGCGCCCCCCCCCCAGGGGAAATCAAAAGATGCCATGCCACTGTGAGCAGAGAGCAAGACACAAACCAACAGATTCACTTTCTGAGTTGTTCAACGGTGGAACAGAGCCCTTCAGAAGGTGCCTGATTCTCCTTTGCAGGAGGTTGGATGGGCACCTGTCAGGGATGCTACAGCTGTGATGGGGTTGGACTTGATGAACCTATGATTCTGTGGTCTCTGGCTGGTCCTTGGCACATGAAACTCAGAGCTTGCCACATCCATCCTGCAAACAACGGTTGGCATCCCACAAGATTTCATCAGTCCCCCAGGCACCTATAAGTAGAGGGACCTTTCCTTCCCCAGACAATTGCTTCTCCACTTGGCTTCTGGTACCTCCAGGATTCCCACCAACCTCCAGCCATGAAGATCTTCTGCCTCCTCTCTGTGGCCGTCCTCCTCTTGATGCTGCTGGCTCCAGGTATGGCCTTCTTCTCAGATGCTTCTTCTCTGAGCAGCCCCACAGCTCTCAGCTTTATTCTCAGCCACTTGCTGTGACTCCCAAAGAGGTGGGATCTTGCCCCTCTGTCTTCCTGGAGAATATCCCAAATGGGACTTCAGGTGGACCCTGGGAGAAGAGGATGCTGGACTCGATGGGCCCCCTTTGGCCAGATCCACCAGCCAGTCTCTTCTTATTACCTCATTTATGTGATCCACGGAAGCTCTTGCTTTCAAATCTGTAATAATGCGCTTCAGTAAACTCAGCTTTGTGGTGGGTAAAATAACGGGCCAGTTTCCTGGGCAAGGGGGCTTATCCCAGTTTGCCAGTGGCCACCCAGGGAAGCCAGTGACTCTGACGCAGCAGCCTTCCCAACCACCTTGGCTCAGACCCTGTCCTGGAGGTGCAGAGAGGCAGCAGAAGGGACTGACTCTCTGCTCCAGCCCTGCATTCTTCCTGCACCAGATTTCCCCAACCTGGTGCCCTCCGAGTGTCCAAGCCAGCGGGGCCATGGTGGAAGAAGTTGTGGAAGGTTTAGAAGGTCAGCCCTGAGAGACAGAGCCTTCAAAGTCTTCTTTTTCTTCCTCCAGATTTCACCAGAGCCCAAGGTTATTGCATTCAGAGATGTCGACGGCAGAATGGGATACTGCAATCTCGTAGGTGCAGGCCGCCCCAAAATATACTTTTTCGGTGTGGTCGCCAATGGTGCTGCCGTAGAGGTGAGTTAAATCAAATTTTAGTTTTCCTTGAAAATTAGTCAGTGGGGTCTCATGATCCCACATGCATGAGACTCATCGCTCTGCTCCCCCCTCCCCCTCTTAATCTTTACAGCCACTGTGAGGGGGAACATTAGCGTGTGCACAGGGGGTTGAAGACCCTTTCCTCTCCCCTTGCTGTCCCCATGAAAGCTCTCTGACCCCTCAGCCACAACTCCCCTTAGGATGGGAGGAATGCCTGCATTGGCTCAAAGAACAGCTCTTTGTGGTATGAGAGGGTGGGGGCTCAGTCGCTGACCCTCCTCAAATAGCAAAGGCAACCTGTGTGAAACATCCTTGTGCAGGAGATTGTTGAATCACAGAATCGTAGAGTTGGAAGAGAAATTCCAATGGCTGGGAGGGAAAGGGTTAAATGCACACCAGTGCACAAACAATGATCTTCTCAAATGTGTCCTCTTCTGGGGTTGTTGTTTGCAAAAAGAAGAAGGAAAATGAACCACATTAGAAAAAATGTCTGCGTGGTAGCAAAGCCGCTCTCAAATTCAACCAAGTGCATATATGAAATGCTCAGAGGTCTCTCCTACTATCATAGAATAGAAATGTAGTGTTGGGAGGGACCTAAGGGGTCATCTAGTCCAACCCTCTGCAAAACAGACTCTCTGTGTGCAATTAGAGCTCTGACAACAGCAGCTCTTCTGCCTCCCAGTTGGAGTCACTGGTCTGGGTTTTCAGAACCACCACCAACTCCCATTTTAATAGTGTTTTCTCTCACAGGATACTAACTCTGCAGATCTCCGGTGCAAGACCTCTGGTGAAAGGAAGACCACCCTGCTCTCCTCTGATGTGCAGCTGCCTCAACTGCACCCCCATCTCTGCTGGGGAAGAAACCGCTTTGCTTGATGCTGCTGATGGTGATGCTGGGAAGGAGTCAAGAGGGACCCATCCTGCCTGCCTGTCTACTCACGAGTAAGCCCACTGTGGCCAGTGGGGCCTGACTCCTTAGTAAGTGGGCTTGGGATTGGAGCTTGGATTTGGTTTGCCTGCAAAAATGCTTTAGCTTTTTCTTTCTAATAAATGCAATCATTGGAAACCTCTGTGTTGGTTCATGTTGTGAAAACGTGAGCTGGGTAGAGGGGATATTTTTGGTCAGGTTCTCAGGTTCTCTCTCTCTCTCTCTCTCCCAGTCAGTTGTGCCATCCAGGCTTTATGGTTCTTTTCCAAACATGGCTTGGCACAAGGGCATTTCTCACATTGTAGGCCCCCACCTCTCCCTGGGGTCTCCCTGCCCCTCCTCCTGCCCCTTTCTCTGTCTCTCCCCTCCAACTGACCTGCTTCCTTGGGCAGCTGCAGAGAGATGCATGTCTCACAAACAGGAATTGAGCACAGCTGAAAAAGCTAGGACACACACAAACACAGAGAACATTTAAAAACTTCCCTATACAGGACTGCCTTCCGATGGCTCAGGGGTCATAGAATCATAGAGTTGGAATAGACCACAAGGGCCATCGAGTCCAACCCCCTGCCAAGCAGGAAACACCATCAGAGCACTCCTGACATATGGTTGTCAAGCCTCTGCTTAAAGACCTCCAAAGAAGGAGACTCCACCACACTCCTTGGCAGCAAATTCCACTGTCAAACAGCTCTTACTGTCAGGAAGTTCTTCCTAATGTTTAGGTGGAATCTTCTTTCTTGTAGTTTGGATCCATTGCTCCGTGTCCGCTTCTCTGGAGCAGCAGAAAACAACCTTTCTCCCTCCTCCATATGACATCCTTTTATATATTTGAACATGGCTATCATATCACCCCTTAACCACCTCTTCTCCAGGCAAAACATGCCCAGCTCCCTTAGCCGTTCCTCATAAGGCATCGTTTCCAGGCCTTTGACCATTTTGGTTGCCCTCCTCTGGACACGTTCCAGTTTGTCACTGTCCTTCTTGAACTGTGGGTCACATAACTCCACACCCTCCAACATTTCTCGGAAAAGTGGGACATTTGAGATCAAGCCAGATCAACTGGGAGAGCTTCTGTAAGTCCAGGACTGTTCCTGGAAGATGGGGACACTTGGAGGGTTGGAGGGGCATGGAGAAAGAAGACGGGGACAATGATGTCAACAATGGAGTTCAAATTGTAAACATCGAAGGAACGATAATAAACAGTAGTGACACCTGAATTGAATTTTTAAAACCTTAGTCAAAACCTGGCCATAAATATAAGCACCAATTCTGTGAATTGGCCATATTTCTACTGTTATTTGTAGCACAATACTACTTTTAATGTCATATTTCTTTTTATAAATTGCTTTCTGGTCACTGACCGTATTAAAGATATTTGATTTGATTTGACGGGGGCCATGAAGGAGAAGGGGGGAAGTTAGAGCCTTGTGGACAGGACCAGCCCAAGACATTTGAGCCCCTGAGGCAAACCACAAAATGGTGCTTTCAAGCCCCCACCCAGCCCCTACCCAGGGAAGAAGGGGTGAGTTGACATCTACATTAGGATCAAGAGGGAAGAGATCAGCAAGTCACCAATATGCATTTCTTCGAGGATGAAACTGATGCCCCTGTGGATCCTGCCACCTGAGGTGGGCACTGACCCTTGCCTCATGAGTGGGCGGCCCAGCATGTTGATCTCGGTCCTGCATGGCAGGGAAGGAAGGGACAGGGAGGTTGGGAAGCAGAGCTGGGGGGAAGTAAAGCAATGGGTGGGGGACACAGCGAGGTTTCCCCCAGGCTTCTAGGCAAGGCATGCATACCCTCCAACATTTCTCCAGTGAAAAGAGGTATGTTCTGTTCCTTCATCATCATCATGAGGTTTTTACTTATAACCCACCCTTTGGACTGAGTTGCTCCAGCCACTCTGGGCGGCATCCAACATATAGAAAAACATAATAAAACAGCAAACTTTTTATAAAAAAACTCCCCATACAGGACTTCCTTCAAAAGCCTTCTAAAGGGTGTAATATTTCTTAACTCCTTGACTCGGAGGTCGCATAACTGCATCCCCTCCAAAATTTCTCCAATGAACATGCAAAAAGCAAAGTTCTACTCTGATGGTGGGACCTCTCCTGCTTGCTAGTGAAATGGCCCCCTGATCCACATCAGCAAACTGCAGGGTGTGGACCTCTGGGGCCTTGGTCCCAGGGTCCTCATATTCTTAAGGAATCCTCGTGTGTGCTAATTGCCACCTTTCTCCTGCTCCCAATCAGTGATGATGAACAGGGTTGTAGGTGGGCTCAGCATAACACCAAGGGATCAATCCCAATATCCTCTACAAGGCAATCCTTTTACGGTGGAGTATAAATATCTGTTTAGGGCATTGCCCAAAAGGAAGTGGGTGACACCTGACCCACAGTCTGACAAGGGTCTGATAGTGATGTCCACCCCCTCTCACATCTACCCACATTCATCCTGCATTGGTTTTGAAAGTCTCTGCAGGGCTCCTTCCACACGGAGTCTTGACCTCAATGGAATTTTAACCTCAATGTCTTCCTCCTCAGCTCCTCCTGACATGTTCTTTGAGCCATCCAACCTCTGCCTTTCACCTTCCGCAGCCAAGTCATGAAAAGAGGAGGCACAGCATGAGTAGCCCAGAATAGAATCAGAGATCTGAAAGGTACAACCCAAAAGTGCTCTTGAGTGGAGCCCTGGACCTCTGCCCCAAATCCAACCCTGATGGCATCTCTCCTCTTGCTTGCAAGCGAGTTGTGGCATCCAGCTCCACATCAGAAACCTGAAGGGTATTGACCCCTGGGGTTTGGCAAAACGGTTATTCATATTGTGGATTGGAGCGTGCCCTGAGTTTTCATTCATGGGGTTCTGAACCTACAGAAGGTTAGAATCTAAGAGAGAAGGTTGCTGAACTGGTCAGACAAAGGTTTTTTTTTTGTTAGGCAACAACTCTGGCTGGCTAGTTGAGTGTCCTCATGAGCATCTCAAAAAAATGAGCCAGGTTGCAAGAGCAGCAAGTCAGTGAGGGGGTCTTTCAGATTAACGGGTGGGCCTTTCCTCCACCCCAACCCCCAGAAGCCTAGTGTTGCCCCTCTCCAGACCTCTCGTCTAGGAGGCGCATGAAGAAGGGCCTCAGATGATGAACTCAGGATCCAGGTTGGTACATATGGGGTGAGGTGGCGTTGGAGGTAAAGAGGTCCTGAGCCAGTTTGAGAGTTTTGCAGGTGGTAATGCACTGAAGTCTTGCATTTTATGATAAGACTGTCTATATGTGTAAATACCTCCAGATATCCTAAAGGCAGAACAGCCTCCACTGACCTTCATTCCAAGGAGACCAAACTCTAGGCAAACATTGAAACCCCTGGATTTTCTCATCGCTCAGAGATTTGGCTGCTGTGTAACAATATTTTCAGGGGAACCTGAAATGTGTTTTTTCTCTCCAGCTCCATCCCTGAATTTGCTTGCATGGAAAGGGATGTCTTTGGCATTGCTGCTCCCCATTCCCAACATCCCCCCACCCTCGATATCACCTTATGAACTGGGAAAATTCCCAATTTCACTGTGCTGAATCTGGCAGTTGCTTCACCCAACTTTGCTGCCTGTGGGCATCCGATGGAGCAATGCTTGTCCGTTCACTGGGTTTGAACTTCGGGCTCTTGGGAAAGGATGCTGAAGACATCTCAGGGGCCCATCTCTGTGGAGATTGCAAAAGACCAGCAACTGCCTCCTAAATATCACTGGGCAGGACACAGCTCAGACCAACATCTCAGAGCAAGCACCGATCCTTCTCACTCCTCCTCAAAATAAGATATAAAATATCTCTTTGTTGTCCCCTTCCTTCTGTTCCTGGGAGCCAATGTGGGGACTTCCCATTGTTGAGGGGGACCTGCAGCTCCCCCTGCCCCGCAAGCCAGAAGGGCCACCAGCCAGGAGTAATGGGAGATGCAGTCCACAAACATCTGACGGTCCCTACACTAGCTGACCCTCAAGTAAAGTGGGGAGGGAACATTGAGGAATGATCAGCCCCCAAAATAGAGCATGAAGGGGAAGGGGAGAAATCTCAAGATTCTGGATATGGATTTATGGAGGAGCTTGTGGCCTTTCCTTACTGGAGCTGGGGTGGGATGGCCATCTGTCCTTGATGCTTTAGTTGAGTTTCCTGCATTGAAGGGGCTTGAACTGGATGACCCTCAGGGTCCCTCCTCACTCTACAATTTTATGAGTTATCCCTGACTGTAGGAGGGCCTAAGATGATGATCTCAGGATCCAAGTTCATACATATGGGGAGAGGTGGCATGGGAGGTAAAGAGGTCCTGAGCCAGTTTGAGAGTTTTGGAGGAAGCAGGTTGGAAGCTAGAGGCACAGAGATGGGTTGCTGTGTACCAAATCCAAAGCTCTGACTGAGAAGGAGGATTTTTTTGAGGGGTGTGTGTTAATGCTTTGAAGCCCTGCATTTTATGCTCAGGCTGTCTATATGTGTAGATAACACCAGATATCCAAACGACAGCACAGCCTCCGCTGACCTTCATTCCAAGGAAACCGAACTCTGGGCAAGCACAGAAACACGTGGATTTCCCCCCAGCTCAGAGATTTGGCTGCTGCGAAACAATATTTTCAAGGAACCTGAAATATGCTTTTTTGCACCTTTTCTCCAGCTCCATCCCTCAATCTGTTTGCATGTCTTTGGCATTGCTGCTCCCCACTCCCACCCACTGTCCCCCAATATGACCTTCTGATCTGGGCTCATTCCCAAGTTCAATAGGCTGAATCTGGCAGTTGCTTCACCCAACTTTGCTGCCTGTGGGCATCCGATGGAGCAACGCTTGTCCGTTAACTTGAAGCAAGACCAGGTGGGGAAATGGGACTTAGCCCTGTGACCACAGGTTCCCCACCTTCCCTGCTGGGTTTGAACTTCAGACTCTTGGGAAAGGATGCTGAAGACATCTCATGGGGCCCATCTCTGTGGAGATTGCAAAAGACCAGCAACTGCCTGCTAAATGTTACAGGAACAGCCCAGACCAACAGCTCACAACTGGCACTGATACTTCTCCCCTTTCTCCAAAATTAAATGGAAAAGCCTTGTCCTCACCTTTGGGTGCCCACTTTTTGTAATTCCCCCCATATAATCACAACAATGCACAGAATTTTAAATCAGTGTTAGCCAGCAACATTAAAACGAAGAATCAAGCAAGCAACACAAATACCATAAAAACAGCACAACACACAAACACACACTCACAAATAGACAGCAGGACAGTGCACAAAGAGTGTCCAGGAAAAGAGAAGGTCAAGGCTGCTTTTCCCTTGGAAAGATGGATCTGGAGAGCATGGAAGGGCAATAGAATTATTCATGGCAGAAATGTTGCAGCGTATGTCCCCAAATTTTTCCGGCTCTGCTCAATTCCTGTCTGTGAAACATCCTTCTCTGTGCAGCTGCCCAAGGAAGCAGGACAGTTGGAGGAGAGAGACAGAGAAAGGGGCAGGAGGGCTTTGATTTTCATTGATGCCGAAAAGGCCTTCGATAACGTTTCCTGGTGCTTCCTGACGAAAATCTAAAAACGATGGGGCTGGGGGAAAGATTTAGAAAAGGTATAGAAGCTATCTATAATGAACAAAAAGCTAAGCTAATAATAAATAACTCGACATCAGAATTTTTTGACATATCTAAAGGGACTAGACAAGGATGCCCCCTGTCTCCTCTGTTATTTATAACAGTACTTGAAGTACTTACTAAGAGACTGAGAGAGGCGGCGGAAGTGAAAGGGATTAAGGTAGGGACTAAAGAACATAAGATAAAAGCTTTCGCGGATGATATTGTATTAACTTTAGAAGACCCGAAAAATAGTATGAAAGAAGCCTTGCAAAAATTTGAAGAGTTTGGAGCGGTGTCAGGCCTCAAGATTAATAAAAATAAGACTAAAATGTTGACTAAAAATCTAACTAAGGAAGATATTGTAGAACTAGAACAAAAGATGGGAATTATGTCAGCAAAGAAAGTGAAATACCTTGGAGTGTGGATATCAGTGAAAAATATTAACCTATATAAGGATAATTATGAAGTCACTTGGAAGAATATTAAAAAAGATCTTGAAATCTGGGAGAGATTGAGGTTATCTTTTCTGGGGAGGATAGCGGTTATCAAAATGAACGTTCTCCCCAGAATGTTATTTCTGTTCCAAACCATTCCGGTACTAAAAGGTCTGAAGCAGTGTAAAGAGTGGCAAAGGGCCTTAGCGAGATACATCTGGCAAGGCAAAAGACCACGAATAAAAATGAAAATATTGGTGGACAAAAAAGAAAGAGGGGGATTCTCTCTACCGGATCTAAGTTTATATTATGAAGCGGCGTGCTTACTGTGGCTGAAGGATTGGATAAGATTGGAAAATAGGGACATCTTGGACTTGGAAGGTTTCGATAACAGGTACGGGTGGCACTCGTACCTGTGGTACGAAAAGGTGAAAGTTCATAGAGGCTTTCTAAATCATATTTTTAGGGGACCACTATTCCAAGTATGGGAAAGAAATAAAAATATATTGGAAAGGAAGATACCTTGGTGGATTTCACCAATAGAGGTGTTAACTATAAAAAAAATAAACATGGAAGGGAAGAATGCCACCTATGAAGAACTAACCTGGAAGACAGATCAAGGGATTAAACTTAGACCATATGAAGAGATCAAAAATTTATTTACAGGGTGGTTGCAATACCACCAAGTAAATAACCTGCTAAAAGAGGACAAAGAGAAAATAGGATTTGAAGATAAAAAAATCAAAATTTAATGTAGAAGTTATAGAAGGTAAGAACAAAACACTGTCAAGGATGTATGATATTTTGCTGGAGTGGTATACAAAAGATGAGGAGGTGAAGGAGGCCATGATTAAGTGGGCGATAGACATTGGATGGATCACTGCCTTGCCGTGGATCACTGCCTTGCCGTGGATCACTGCCTTGCCGTGGCGAAGGGGCTTGAATAACTCAGAGAAGCTATGAGCTATGCCGTGCAGGGCCACCCAAGATGGACAGGTCATAGTGGAGAGTTTTGACCAAACGTGATCCACCTGGAGCAGGAACCGGCAAGCCACTCCAGTATCCCTGCCAAGAAAACTCCATGGACAAAGACACAGGCATATAAAAGTTATGACGCTGGAAGATGAGCCCCTCAGGTCGGAAGGTGTCCAACATGCTACTGGGGAAGAGCGGAGGACAAGTACAAGTAGATCCAGAGCTGATGAAGCGGCTGGGCCAAAGCCGAAAGGACGCTCAGTTGCGGATATGCATGGAAGCGAAAGGAAAGTCCAATGCTGTAAAGAAAAATATTGCATAGGAACCTGGAATGTAAGAACCATGAACCTTGGTAAGTTGGATGTGGTCAAAAATGAGATGGCAAGAATAAATATTGACATCCTGGGCATCAGTGAACTAAAATGGACGGGAATGGGCGAATTCAGTTCGGATGACTATCATATCTACTACTGTGGGCAAGAAACCCGTAAAAGAAATGGAGTGGCCCTCATAGTCAACAAAAGAGTGGTGAAAGCTGTACTGGGATGCAATCTCAAAAATGATAGAATGATCTCGATACGAATCCAAGGCAGACCTTTTAACATCACAGTAATCCAAGTTTATGCACCAACTACTGGTGCTGAAGAAACTGAAATTGACCAATTCTATGAAGACTTACAAGACCTTATAGAAGTGACACCAAAGAAGGATGTTCTGCTCATAATAGGGGATTGTAATGCTAAAGTAGGGAGTCAAGAGATAAAAGGAACAACTGGCAAGTTTGGCCTTGGAGTTCAAAACGAAGCAGGGCAAAGGCTAATAGAGTTCTGTCAAGAGAACAAGCTGGTCATCACAAACACTCTTTTCCAACAACACAAGAGACGACTCTACACATGGACATCACCAGATGGGCAGCATCGAAATCAGATTGATTATATTCTCTGCAGCCAAAGATGGAGAAGCTCTATACAGTCAGCAAAAACAAGACCTGGAGCTGACTGTGGCTCAGATCATCAGCTTCTTACAGCAAAATTCAAGCTTAAACTGAAGAAAGTAGGAAAAACCACTGGGCCGGTAAGATACAATCTAAGTCAAATCCCTTATGAATACACAGTGGAAGTGAGGAACAGGTTTAAGGATTTAGATTTGGTGGACAGAGTGCCTGAAGAACTATGGATGGAGGCTCGTAACATTATACAAGAGGCAGCAACTAAAACCATCCCAATGAAAAGGAAATGCAAGAAAGCAAAGTGGCTGTCCAACGAGGCCTTACAAATAGCGGGGGAGAGAAGGCAAGCAAAATGCGAGGGAGATAGTGAAAGATACAGGAAATTGAATGCAGATTTCCAAAAAATAGCAAGGAGAGACAAGAAGGCCTTCTTAAACGAGCAATGCAAAGAAATAGAGGAAAACAATAGAATGGGAAAAACCAGAGATCTGTTCAAGAAAATTGGAGATATGAAAGGAACATTTTGTACAAAGAGTTCCATAATAAAAGACAAAAGTGGAAAGGACCTAACAGAAGCAGAAGACATCAAGAAGAGGTGGCAAGAATACACAGAGGAACTATACCGGAAAGAAATGGATGTCTCGTATACCCCAGGAAGTGTGGTTGCTGACCTTGAGCCAGACATCCTGGAGAGTGAAGTCAAATGGGCCTTAGAAAGCATCGCTAATAACAAGGCCAGTGGAAGTGATGATATTCCAGCTGAATTATTTAAAATTTTAAAAGATGATGCTGTTAAGGTGCTACACTCAATATGCCAGCAAATTTGGAAAACTCAGCAGTGGCCAGAGGATTGGAGAAGATCAGTCTACATCCCAATCCCAAAGAAGGGAAGTGCCAAAGAATGCTCCAACTACCGCACAATTGCACTCATTTCACACGCTAGCAAGGTTATGCTTAAAATTCTACAAGGCAGGCTTAAGCAGTATGTGGACTGAGAACTCCCAGAAGTGCAAGCTGGATTTAGAAGAGGCAGAGGAACCAGAGACCAAATTGCAAACATGCGCTGGATTATGGAGAAAGCTAGAGAGTTCCAGAAAGACATCTACTTCTGCTTCATTGACTATGCAAAAGCCTTATGCAAAAGCAAACTATGGCAAGTTCTTAAAGAAATGGGAGTGCCTGATCACCTCATCTGTCTCCTGAGAAATCTCTATGTGGGACAAGAAGCTACAGTTAGAACTGGATATGGAACAACTGATTGGTTCAAAATTGGGAAAGGAGTACGACAAGGCTGTATATTGTCCCCCTGCTTATTTAACTTATATGCAGAATTCATCATGCGAAAGGCTGGGCTGGATGAATCCCAAGCCGGGATTAAGATCGCCGGAAGAAATATCAACAACCTCAGATATGCAGATGACACAACCTTGATGGCAGAAAGTGAGGAGGAATTAAATAACCTTTTAATGAGGGTGAAAGAGGAGAGCGCAAAATATGGTCTGAAGTTCAACATCAAAAAAACGAAGATCATGGCCACTGGTCCCATCACCTCCTGGCAAATAGAAGGGGAAGAAATGGAGGCAGTGAGAGATTTTATTTTCTTGGGCTCCATGATCACTGCAGATGGTGACAGCAGTCACGAAATTAAAAGACGCCTGCTCCTTGGGAGAAAGGTGATGGCAAATCTAGACAACATCTTAAAAAGTAGAGACATCACCTTACCAACAAAGGTCCGTATAGTTAAAGCCATGGTTTTCCCAGTAGTGATGTATGGAAGTGAGAGCTGGACCATAAAGAAGGCTGATCGCCGAAGAATTGATGCTTTTGAATTATGGTGCTGGAGGAGACTGTTGAGAGTCCCATGGACTGCAAGAAGATCAAACGCATCCATTCTTAAGGAAATCAGCCCTGAGTGCTCACTGGAAGGACAGATCCTGAAGCTGAGGCTCCAAGACTTTGGCCACCTCATGAGAAGAGAAGACTCCCTGGAAAAGACCCTGATGTTGGGAAAGATGGAGGGCACTAGGAGAAGGGGACGACAGAGGATGAGATGGTTGGATAGTGCTCTCGAAGCTACAAACATGAGCCTGACCAAACTGCGGGAGGCAGTGGAAGACAGGAGTGCCTGGCGTGCTCTGGTCCATGGGGTCACGAAGAGTCGGACACGACTAAACGACTAAACAACAACAACAACAACAACAGACATTGGATATAACATTGATTTTGAGAGGTGGTTGGAACTATGGAACAGGAATATGAGATTTACGGCATGCACGGCATTAATGGAAAACCTGTGGAAAATGATCTACAGGTGGTATCACACACCAGTGAAATTAGCGAAGATTTATAAGTTGAAGGATAAAAGATGCTGGAAATGTAGAGAGGTAGAAGGTGACCTCTATCATATGTGGTGGACGTGTTGCAAAGTGAGAGGCTTTTGGGAATTGGTTTACAATGAACTTTAAAAAATCTTGAAATATACATTTCCCAAAAAGCCAGAAGCTTTTTTGTTAGGAATGGTCGGTAAAGAAATTAAAAAAGAAGATAAGACCTTGTTTCTATATGCTACGACAGCTGCAAGAATGATGTTAGCACAAAATTGGAAATTAGAAGTAATACCCAATATAAATGAATGGCAGGTTAAAATGTTAAACTATGTGGAGCTTCATAGAATATCAAGATTAAGGGACCAAGACGAACAGAAATTTCATGATAATTGGAAGAAATATTTAATGTATATGGAATCTAAATCTCAGGTGACACTGGCGGGGTTGAAATAACTCTAACAGCGGGAAAAGCTTATGTAAAAGAGTTAAAAAGTACGTGATTATATAATTTATTCGATACTTACCAAAGGAGTGGAGGGAAGTCCAAGGCTCAGTTGAGATTAACTTAGTTATGTATTTTATTTATGATTTGTGAAGTGGATATAATTTGTTTAAGGTATGTGGTGAATTTTTTTGTTTATGTTTTTTCTGTATATATGTGCAAATATGAATAAAAATTTATTAAAAAAAAGAAAGAGAAAGGGGCAGGAGGAGGGGCAGGGAGACCCCTGGGAGAGGTGGGGGCCTACAAAGTGAGAAATGCCCTTGTGCAAAGCCATGTTTGGAAAAGCAACCACAAAGCCTGGATGGCACCACTGACTGGCAGAGAGAGAGAGAGAGAGAGAGAGAGAGAGAGAGAGAGAGAGAAAGGGTCTGAGAGCATGACCAAAAATATCCCCACTACCCAGCAGACGTTTCCACACCATGAACCAACACAAAGGTTTCCAATGCTTGCATTTATTAAAAAGAAGAATCTAAAGCATTTTTGCAGGCAAACCAAATCCAAGCTCCAATCCCGAGCCCATTTACTAAGGAGTCAGGACCCACTGGCCACAGTGGGGCTTACTCGTGAGTAGACAGGCAGACAGGATGGCTCCCTCTTGACTCCTTCCCAGCATCGCCTTCAGCAGCATCAAGCAAAGTGGTTTCTTCCCCAGCAGAGATGGGGGTGCAGTCGAGGCAGCTGCACATCAGAGGAGAGCAGGGTGGTCTTCCTTTCACCAGAGGTCTTGCACCGGAGATCTGCAGAGTTACCTGACTGTGAGAGGAGGAGACACTGTTAAAATGGGTGTTGGTGGTGGTTCAGAAAACCCAAACCAGTGACTCCAACTGGGAGGCAGAAGAGCTGCTGTTGTCAGAGTTCAAAATGCACACAGAGGGGACCTGCCCAAAAGTGAAGGCCTTCTGGGAAATGATTTATAATGAATTGAAAAAGGTATTTAGGTATACCTTCCCTAAGAATCCAGAGGCCTTCCTGCTGGGCATGGTAGACCAGAAAGTGTCAAAGAAAGACAGAACGTTGTTTATGTATGCCAGCACAGCAGCAAGAATACTCATCACAAAGAACTGGAAGACACAAGATTTACCCACGTTGGAGGAATGGCAGACGCAGTTGATGGACTACATGGAGTTAGCTGAAATGACCGGCAGAATCCGAGATTTGGAGGAGGAATCGGTTGAGGCGGATTGGAAAAAATTTAAAGACTATTTGCAAAAATATTATAAGTTGTATGAATCCTAAGATAGTGCATGTTATTGAAAATGTTATGCTTTAGCAAATATGATAAAGTAAATGGCAAAATAGGTGATAAAAGAGAAAAGAGGACAAGGTGAACCAAACATATCATGTTTATTTTAAAGATATCAAATTTGAGATACAATATATTGAATATGGATACATAATAATTGAAAGTTGTAACAAGGTTTGAAATAAGGTAACAAATTGCTGACATTGATATTACAAAGAATGCAGATTTGGAAGGTGTGAGGAAGTACAATGGTTTTTTCTTTCTTTTTTCCTTTCTTTTTCCTTTGTTAAGAAAAATCAAAAAATTGTTTCTTGTATTTGACCTATTTTGTATTGGAATGTTCAAAATTATGAAAAGAAACGCAATAAAAAATTTATAAAAAAAAACAAAAAACAAAATGCACACAGAGGGTCTGTCTTGCTGAGGGTTGGACTAGATGACCCCTTAGGTCCCTCCCAATGCTACATTTCTATTCTATGATTGTAGGAGAGACCTCTGAGCATTTCATGTATGCACTTGGGGGAATTTGAGTGGAGCTTGGCTGCCATACACAATTTGTTTCTAATGTGCTTCTTTTTCCTTCTTCTTCTTTATGTGAACAGCAACCCCAGGAGAGGACACATTTGAGGAGATCATTGTGTTGCTCTGCATTGAACTCTTTCCCTTCCAACTCTGCAATTCTGTGATTCACAGGGACGTTTCACACAGGTTGCCTTTGCTATTTGAGGAGGGTCAGCGACTGAGCCCCCACCCTCTCACACCAGGAAGAGCTGTTCTTTCAGCCAAGGGAGGCTAAGGGGAGTTGTGGCTGAGAGGGTTGGAGACCTTTCATGGGGGCAGCAAGGGGAGAGGACAGGGTTGTCACCCCCCAGTGTGCACACTAATATTGTTCCAACTCACAGTGGATGTAAAGATTAAGAGAGAAGTGGAGTGGGGGGGAAACAGAGAGATGAGTCACATGCATGAAACATAGCTGACAAATTTTCGATGAAAACTAAGATTTGATTTAACTCACTTCTACGGCAGCACACCAAGGGACGCATAGGACAATAAAATAGTAGCGTTTGGGGCCGGCA
The DNA here is from genome assembly GCF_964188315.1 of Podarcis muralis. NCBI lineage: Eukaryota > Metazoa > Chordata > Lepidosauria > Squamata > Lacertidae > Podarcis > Podarcis muralis. The sequence continues at coordinate 2,586,591 of NC_135657.1, forward strand.
CCTAACATTTTGCAGTCTCCCTCCCTGCTGTTGACATCTCTGAAGGCAAGGACGTTGGCCTCTGGTGAAATCTGGAGGAAGAAAAAGAAGACTTTGAAGGTTATGTCTCACAGGACTGCCCTTCTACACCTTCCACAACTTCTTCCACAACGGCCCTGCTGGCTTGGACACCCGGAGGGCACCAGGTTGGGGAAAGCTGGTAAAGGAAGAATGTAATGCTGGAGTCAGTCCCTTCTACTGCCTCCCTGCACCTTCAGGACAGGGTCTGAGCCAAGGTGGTAGGGAAGGCTGCGTCAGAGTCACTGGCTTCACTGGGCGGCCACTGGCAAACTGGGAGAGAGAAGCCCCCTTGCCCAGGAAACTGTCCCGTTCTTTTGTCCATTGCAAAGCTGAGTTTACTGAAGCACATTATTGCAGATTTGAAAGAAGAGCTTCCGTGGATCACATAAATTAGGTAATAGGAAGAGACTGGCTGGTGGATCTGGCCAAATGGGGCCCATCCAGACCAGCATCCTCTTCTCGCAGGGTCTACCTGAAGTCCCATTTGGTATATATTCTCCAGGAGGACAGAGGGGCAAGATCCCACCTCTTTGGGAGTCACTGCAAGTGGTGCTCAGAGGCAGGTTTAAAAGGAGTAAAGCAGAGAGCTGTTAAGCTGCTCAGAGAAGAAGCATGTGAGAAGAAGGCCATACCTGGAGCCAGCAGCATCAAGAAGAGGACGGCAACAGAGAGGAGGCAGAAGATCTTCATGGCTGGAGGTTGGTGGGAATCCTGGAGGTACCAGAAGCCAAGTGGAAGAGCAATTGCCAGGGGAAGGAGAGGTCCCTCTACTTAAAGGTGCCTGGGGGACTGATGAAATCTTGTGGGATGCCAACCGTCGTTTGCAGGATGGATGTGGCAAGCTCTGAGCTTCATGTGCCAAGGAGCAGCCAAAGACCATAGAATCGTAGCTTCACAGAAGGGACACCAAGGATCATCAATTCCATCCCCCTGCAGTGCAGGCATCACAGCTATAGCATCCCTGACAGGTGCCCATCCAACCTCTGCTTAAATCTTCCTGCAAAGGAGAATCAGGCACCTTCTGAAGGGCTCCATTCCACCATTGAACAACTCAGAAAGTGAATCTGTTGGTTTGTGTCTTGCTCTCTGCTCACAGTGGCATGGCATCTTTTGATTTCCCCTGGGGGGGGGAGCTCTGCAGGTGGGACCAGGGCCTGGGTGCAGGGGGTGAACAAAACCCTTCCGGCTAGCCCACTTCTAGACCCAATCACTGCTAGGCAGGCATGGGGCACCGAGTGTTCACAGGGCCGTGCTGTGCTGCATCCTCACCTGCCCACACCAAGGGGGGAGCCTGTCTGGCCACGGCTGCTCCTGGCAGGTGACCCCCCCCCGCCAACACTGGCTGGGCGGCCATTCAGCATGGGGCCAGGGTCCCAGCAGCAAGGCTCCCCCCCCCCTTTTTGCATGCTATTTCACCCATATGGATACATATTACACCACTGTATGCGTTTTGGTGCACATTACTTGATTGAACTGCCTTGCGGAATTCATGGAAGGAGAACACTTGGAAGGACAGCTCTGTTCCAAATCATGCATAGTTGCGGAAAGTGCATGCAGCTGAGGTACAAAACATTTTTGGGGGAAATAGTCCAGCCCTGATGGAGGTGTTCTCATGCAGTCCATGCCCAAGAGCCAGGTAATCTCCCAACACCACACCTGCTTGGGGGTCCAACAAGAAGGGCCTTTGGCCTCACCCAGCTGCAGGGCTCTTCTCAGGATCAGTCCTGAGAATCTTATGGAAACATTTCCACTTGGGCTTGCTCACCACCCTCTCCAACTCAACAGGTTGTCCCCAACTTCACAAACTGAGTTCTGCATCCTCTCCTCTCCCTCGGCACCACCCAAAGCTGATCTGGAGGGTATTATCCCACATTGCCCAATACCTTGGAATAGATTTTGAGGATGCAATGGGTGGGGTCTGCAGGGGACAAGAGCTGGGATTACCATCCACAACTGGACATCTGTGGCCTTGGATACAACCCCATCGGTCCAGCACCAAATAATTCTATTGCCCTTCCATGCTCTCCAGATCCATCTTTCCAAGGGAAAAGCAACCTTGACCTTCTCTGTTCCTGGACACTCTTTGTGCACTGCCCTTCTGTCTAGTTGTGAGTGTGTGTTTGTGTGTTGTGCTGTTTTTAAGGTATTTGTGTTGCTTGCTTGATGCTTCGTTTTATTTTTATTTTTTAATGAATATTTATTAGCATTTTCTATAATGAAACAAAAACAAAAGTAAACAAAAAATAACAAACATACAAAAATACAAAACTTAAAAACAATTAAAAACACATAAAATTTCAATTGCTTATTTCTTTTAACTTATTTCTCAGACCTCCCCACACCTTCCCTTACTGTATTCCAATTCAAATTATTAGCTCAGCAAATCCTTATTACTTATTTCTCAACTTTAACTTAATAATTTAATTTAACATATTTCCTCAATTTATTTTTGCTAACCTTATTTTCATTTAATTTTGTTCATTTTAAAAAACCAATTTTGCCTTATCCAAACTTAAACATGAATACTTATATATCAATACTCATTCTTAGAACATTTTTTCTAAAGTCGACCCAAATTCCCTTCCACGAATTTCTCAATTTTCATACAAATAACAAAACAAAATAAAAACAGAACAAATTATAGTTATGCACCCTTTGGATTCCCAAACTCCACCCACCCCCTTTCCCGGTTTCAGTCCCCAACAAATGTCCATCAGTCATAATCTACTATCAGCCTGGAGATCTCACATCCGAGGCTCTTGGTTCTCTCTCAATTCCTCTCTGCCGGTTTTTTTGATAGGCCTTAATATTGAACACCAAATCTCGGAGAAGCTCTGGCCCAACAGGATCCATGTTTCTTCCAGCCAGACCTCCATACTTAAAAGTGGAGCCCGAATCTTGTTTCTTACTCCTTTCAAGTCCAAATGTCCCCAAAGCTCCAATTTCCACCTTAAACAAATTTGTAATCCTTAGGTCTTCAGATCTCCACATAAGGAGATCTCTCCATTTTTCGATGCTTCGTTTTAATATTGCTGGCTAACACTGATTAAAAATTCTGTGCATTGTTGTGATTATATGGTGGGAATCACAAAAAGTGGGCACCCAAAGTGAGGACAAGGCTTTTCCATTTAATTTTGGAGAAAGGGGAGAAGTATCAGTGCCAGTTGTGAGCTGTTGGTCTGGGCTGTTCCTGTAACATTTAGCAGGCAGTTGCTGGTCTTTTGCAATCTCCACAGAGATGGGCCCCATGAGATCTTTTCAGCATCCTTTCCCAAGAGCCTGAAGTTCAAACCCAGCAGGGAAGGTGGAGAACCTGCGGTCACAGGGCTAAGTCCCATTTCCCCACCTGGTCTTGCTTCAAGTTAACGGAGAAGGGTTGCTCCATCGGATGCCCACAGGCAGCAAAGTTGGGTGAAGCAACTGCCAGATTCAGCCTATTGAACTTGGGAATGAGCCCAGATCAGAAGGTCATATTGGGGGACAGTGGGTGGGAGTGGGGAGCAGCAATGCCAGAGACATGCAAACAGATTGAGGGATGGAGCTGGAGAAAAGGTGCAAAAAAGCACATTTCAGGTTCCTTGAAAATATTGTTACGCAGCAGCCAAATCTCTGAGCTGGGGGAAAATCCACGTGTTTCTGCGCTTGCCCAGAGTTTGGTTTCCTTGGAATGAAGGTCAGCGGAGGCTGTGCTGTCGTTTGGATATCTGGTGTTATCTACACATATAGACAGCCTGAGCATAAAATGCAGGGCTTCAAAGCATTAACACACACACCCCTCAAAAAAATCCTCCTTCTCAGTCAGAGCTATGGATTTGGTACACAGCAAGACAATCTCTGTGCCTCTAGCTTCCAACCTGTTCCTGCAAAACACTCAAACTGGCTCAGGACACCTTTACCTCCAATGCCACCTCTCCCCATGTGTACAGACTTGGATCCTGAGATCATCATCTTAGGCCCTCCTACAGTCAGGGATAAATCATAAAATTGTAGAGTGAGGAGGGACCCTGAGGGTCATCCAGTTCAAGCCCCTTCAATGCAGGAAACTCAACTAAAGCATCAAGGACAGATGGCCATCCCACCCCAGCTCCAGTGAAGGAAAGGCCACAAGCTCCTCAATAAATCCATATCCAGAATCTTGAGATGTCTTCCCTTCCCCTTCATGCTCTATTATGGGGGCTGACCGTTCCTTGCTGTTCCCTCTGCACTGTACTCAAGGGGCAGCTAGTGTTGGGACTGTCAGATATTTGTGGACTGCATCTCCCATTACTCCTGGCCAGTGGCCCTTCTGGCTTGCGGGGTAGGGGGAGCCGGAGGTCTCCCTCAACACTGGGAAGTCCCCACAGTGGCTCCCAGGAAGGGGACAACAAAGAGATATTTTATATCTCATTTTGGGGAGGTGAGAGAAGGATCGGTGCTTGCTCTGAGATGTTGGTCTGAGCTGTGTCCTGCCCAGTGATATTTAGGAGGCAGTTGCTGGTCTTTTGCAATCTCCACAGAGATGGGCCCCAGGAGATGTTTTCAGCATCCTTTCCCAAGAGCCTGAAGTTCAAACCCAGCAGCCAAGGTGGGGAAACTGGGGTAACAGGGCTAAGTCCCATTTCCCCACCTGGTCTTGCTTCAAGTTAACGGACAAGCGTTGCTCCATCGGATGCCCACAGGCAGCAAAGTTGGGTGAAGCAACTGCCAGATTCACCACAGTGAACTTGGGAATGAGCCCAGATCAGAAGGTGATATTGGGGGACAGTGGGTGGGAGTGGGGAGCAGCAAGGTCAAAGACATCCCTTGCCATGCCAACAGATTCAGGGATGGAGCTGGAGAAAATGGGCAAATAACACAATTGAGAATTCATTGAAAATATTGTTACTCTGCACCCAAATTGCTGAGCATGGAGAAAACCCAGGAGTTCCAGTGTTGCCCAGACTTTGAGTTTTTTGAAGGTGAGCGGAGACTTTGGTGTCTTTAGGAGATATGGGTTTGTTTTAAACATGTAGAGAGAGCCTGAGCATAAAATGGATGGGGTCACAGCATTAACACCCCCCAAATCATCCTTCTCAGTTCCTCACAGCTTTGGATCACCTACACAGGGAACAGGAACCTGTGTCTCCAGCTTCCAGGCTGCTTCCAACTCGGCTCTCACACTCCACATGGGCTCAGGACCATAGAATCTCAAGGATGGACCCTCCCCATATGAAATGACCTGGACCCTGAGAATATCATCAGAAGCCCTTCTTCATGTGCCTCCTTTGCGAGAGGTATTTAAGGCAGCACTGTGAGAAGAGGCCTTTTCTGTGGTGGCTCCCTGTTTGTGGAATACTCTTCCCTGGGAGTCTCATTCTGCTCCTTTAGCTGTCAGGCAAATTCCTCTTCTCCCAGGCCTTGTGCTAATGAAAAAATGTACAGTCTTTTATATGTGTGGGGTGTTATTGTTTGGTTTGTTAATATGATGTGTATTTTGCAGTTTTTGAATTTTTAACTGAGCTGTGGTCCTCAGATAAAGAACAGCTTGGACTTGATATCCCACCTTTCACTCCCCTTAATCAGCCTCAAAGCAGCTAACAATCTCCTTTCCCTTCCTCTCCCACAACAAACACTCTGTGAGGTGAGTGGGACTGAGAGACTTCAAAGAAGTGTGACTGGCCCAAGGTCACTCAGCAGCTGCATGTAGAGGAGTGGGGAAGCGAACCCGGTTCACCAGAGTGAGGCTGAGAAAAATATCCCCTCAACCCAGCAGACGTTTTCACAACATGAACCAACACAAAGGTTTCCAATGCTTGCATTTATTAAAAAGAAAAAGCTAAAGCATTTTTGCAGGCAAACCAAATCCAAGCTCCAATCCCGAGCCCACTTACTAAGGAGTCAGGACCCACTGGCCACTGTGGGCTTACTCATGAGTAGACAGGCAGACAGGATGGCTCCCTCTCGACTCCTTCCCAGCATCACCTTCAGCAGCATCAAGCAAAGCGGTTTCTTCCCCAGCAGAGATGGGGGTGCAGTCGAGGCAGCTGCACATCAGAGGAGAGCAGGGTGGTCTTCCTTTCACCAGAGGTCTTGCACCGGAGATCCGCAGAGTTATTTGTCTGTGAGAGGAAACATTGTGAAAATGGGTGTTGGTGGTGGTTCAGAAAACCCAAACTAGTGACTCCAACTGGGAGGCAGAAGAGCTGCTGTTGTCAGAGTTCAAACAGCACACAGAGGGTCTGTTTTGCAGAGGGTTGGACTAATTGACCCCTTGGTGCATCCCAATGCTACATTTCTATTCTATGATTGTAAGAGAGACTTCTGGGCATTTCATATATGCACTTGGGGGGATTTGAGCAGGGCTTGGCTGCCACACACACTTTTTTCTAATATGGTTCTTTTTCCTTCTTCTTTATGTGAAGAGCAACCCCAGGAGAGGACACATTTGAGCAGATCATTGTGTTGGTGCGTGCTGGTGTGCATTTAACTCTTTCCCTTCCAACTCTACAATTTTGTGATTCAATAACCACCTTCACAGGGACGTTTCACACAGGTTGCCTTTGTATTTGAGGAGGGTCAGCAACTGAGCCCCCACCCTCTCACACTAGGAAGAGCTGTTCTTTCAGCCAAGGGAGGCTAAGGGGAGTTGTGGCTGAGGGGTCAAAGAGCTTTCATAGGGGCAGCAAGGGGAGAGGACAGGGTTGTCACAACTCCCAGTGTGCACACTAATATTGCTCCAACTCACAGTGGATGTAAAGATTAAGAGAGAAGTGGAGTGGGGGGGAGACAGAGAGATGCGTCACATGCATTTGGAGTCATGAAACACAACTGACTAAATTTCGAGGAAAACGAAGATTTGATTTAACTCACGTCTACTGCAACACCATTGGCGGCCACACTGAAAAAGTATCCTTCGGGGCGGCCAGCACCTACGAGATTGCAGTGTCCCTCTCTGCTGTTGACATCTCTGAATGCAATTACATTGGGCTCTGGTGAAATCTGGATGAAGAAAAAGAAGACTTTGAAGGCTCTGTCTCTCAGGACTGACCTTCTGCACCTTCCACAACTTCTTCCACCTTGGCCCTGCTGGCTTGGACACCTGGAGGGCACCAGGTTGGGGAAATCTGGTGCAGGAAGAATGCAGGGCTGGAGCAGAGAGCCAGTGCCTTCTGCTGCCTCCCTGCACTTCCAGGACAGGGTCTGAGCCAAGGTGGTAGGGAAGGCTGCGTCAGATTCATTGGCTTCCCTGCGTGACCACTGGCTAACTGGGAGAGATAAGCCCCCTTGCCCAGGAAACTGGCTCGTTCTTTTATGCACCACAAAGCTGAGTTTACTGAAGCGCATTATTACAGATTTGAAAGGAAGAGCTTCCATGGATCACATAAATGAGGTAAATAAGAGTCTGACCGATGGATCTTGCCAAAGGGGCCCATCTAGTCCAGCATCCTCTTCTCCCAGGGTCCAACCTGAAGCCCCATTTGGGAAACTCTCCAGGAGGACAGAGGGGCAAGATCCCACCTCTTTGGGAGTCACTGCAAGTGGTGCTCAGAGGCAGGTTTAAATTGAATACAGCGGAGAGCTGTGAAGCTGCTCAGAGAAGAAACATGTGAGAAGAAGGCCATACCTGGAGCCAGCAGCATCAAGAAGAGGACGGCCACAGAGAGGAGGCAAAAGATCTTCATGGCTGGAGGTTGGTGGGAATCCTGGAGGTACCAGAAGCCAAGTGGAAGAGCAATTGCCAGGGGAAGGAGAGGTCCCCCTACTTATAGTTGGCTGGAGGACTGATGAAATCTTGTGGGATGCCAACCGTTTGCAGGATGGATGTGGCAAGCCCTGAGAGGCATGTGCCAAGGAGCAGCCAAAGACCACAGAATCATAGGTTCACAGAAGGGACACCAAGGATCATCAAATTCAACCCCTGCAATGCTGGCATCACAGCTATAGCATCTCTGACAGGTGCCCATCCATCCTCCGGCAAAGGAGAATCAGGCACCTTCTGATGGGCTCCCTTCCACTGTTGAACAACTCAGAAAGTGAATCTGTTGGTTTGTGTCTTGCTCTCTGCTCACAGAGGCACAGCATCTTTTGATTTCCCCTGGGGGGGGCGCTCTGCAGGTGGGACGAGGGCCTGGGTGCAGGGGGGTGAACAAAACCCTTCCCGCTAGCCCAACTCTAGACCCCATCACTGCTAGGCAGGCATGGGGCACTGAGGGTTCACAGGGCCGTGCTGTGCTCCCACCTCACCTTCCCACACCAAGGGGGGAGCCTGCCTGGCCACGGCTGCTCCTGGCAGGTGACCCCCCCCCCCCCGCCAACACTGGCTGGGCGGCCATTCAGCATGGGACCAGGGTCCCGGCAGCAAGGCCCCCCCCCCCCCATTTAAGCATGCTATTTTCACCCATGTGGGTACATATTACACCACTGTATGTGTTTTGGTGGACATTACTTGATTGAACTGCCTTGCGGAATTCATAGAAGGAGAACACTTGGAAGGACAGCTCTGTTCCAAATCATGCATAGTTGCGGAAAGTACATGCAGCTGAGGTGCAAAACGTTTTTTGGGGAAATAGTCCAGCCCTGATGGAGGTGTTCTCATGCAGTCCATGCCCAAGAGCCAGGTAATCTCCCAACACCACACCTGCTTGGGGGCCCAACTAGAAGGGCCTTTGGCCTCACCCAGCTGCAGGGCTCTTCTCAGGCTCAGTCCTGCAGATCCATATCTTGTGCCAACATTTCTGCTTGGACTTGCTCACCACCCTCTCCAACTTAACAGGTTGTCCCCAGCTTCACAAACTGAGTTCTGCATCCTCTCCTCTCCCTAGGCACCACCAAAACCTGGAGGCTATTTTCCCACGTTGCCTAATACCTTGGAATAGATTTTGAGGATGCAATGGGTGGGGTCTGCAGGGGACAAGAGCTGGGATTCCCATCCACAACTGGACATCTGTGGCCTTGGATACAACCCCATCGGTCCAGCACCAAATAATTCTATTGCCCTTCCATGCTCTCCAGATCCATCTTTCCAAGGGAAAAGCAGCCTTGACCTTCTCTTTTCCTGGACACTCTTTGTGCACTGCCCTGCTGTCTATTTGTGAGTGTGTGTGTTTGTGTGTGTGTTGTGCTGCTTTTATGGTATTTGGGTTGCTTTCTGGATGCTTTGTTTCAATAGTTCTGGCTGACACTGGTTTAAAATTCTGTGCATTGTTGTGAATATATGGGGGGAAATACAAAAAGTGGGCACCCAAAGTGAGGACAAGGCTTTTCTATTTAATTTTGGAGAAAGGGGAGAAGTATCAGTGCCAGTTGTGAGCTGCTGGTCTGGGCAGTGCCTGTAACATTTAGCAGGCAGTTGCTGGTCTTTTGCAATCTTCACAGAGATGGGCCCCATGAGATGTCTTCAGCATCCTTTCCCAAGAGCCTGAAGTTCAAACCCAGCAGTCAAGGTGGGGAACCTGTGGTCACAGGGCTAAATCCCATTTCCCCACCTGGTCTTGCTTCAAGTTAACGGACAAGCGTTGCTCCATCGGATGCCCACAGGCAGCGATATTGGGGGACAATGCATGGGATTGGGGAGCAGCAAGGTCAAAGACATCCCTTTCCATGCATCCAAACTTCCTTCCCTGCCACACAAGACAGAGATCTACATGCTGGAGCAACCCAGTATAAATAATATAATGATGATGATGATGATGATGGAACAGGACATCCCTCTTTTCACTGGAGAAATGTTGGGGGGGTATGCATGCCTTGCCTCGAAGCCTGGGGAAAACCTTGCTGTGTGGGCCACGCTGCCTCCCACCCATCGCCTTCCTTCTTCAAAGCTCTGTGTCCCATCCTCCCCATCTCTTCCTTCCCTGCCACACAGGACAAAGATCATCAGGTGGGCCAGCCCACTCATGAGGCAAGGGGCAGTGCCCAACTTGGGTGGCAGGATCCATAGGGGCATCAGTTTCATCCTCGAAGAAATGCATCTTGGGGACTTGGAGGCGTTGCTGATATTCTCCCCCTTGATCCTAATGTAGATGTCAACTCACCCCTTCTTCCCTGGGTAGGGGCTGGGTGGGGGCTGGAAAGCACCATTTTGTGGTTTGCCTCAGGGTCTCAAATGTCTTGGGCTGATCCTGTCCACAAGGCTCTCCCTTCCCCCCTTCTCCTTCATCACCCCCATCTTCCTCCATGCCCCTCCAACCCTCCAAGTGTCCCCATCTTCCAGGGACAGTCCTGGATTTAAAGAAGCTCTCCCAGTTGATCTGACTTGATCTCAGAATGTCCCACTTTTCCTAAGGGCCTCCCCGTTTCCATCAGAGAAATGTTGGAGGGTGTGGAGTTATTTGACCCCTGAGCCATCGGAAGGCAATCCTGTATATGAATGTCTTTTAATGTTTAATGTGTTGTGATGTTTTTGTATATATATTTGAGCCACACATAGTGGCTGGGGCAACCTAGTCAGATGGGTGGAGTATTACTACTACTACTACTACTACCACTACTACTACTACTACTACTCCTACTACTACTATTGAATAGAATGTCCCTATTTTCATTGGAGAAATGTTGCAGCATATGTCCCCAAACTTTTCCGGCTCTGCTCAATTCCTGTTTGTGAAACATCCTTCTCTGTGCAGCTGCCCAAGGAAGCAGGACAGTTGGAGGGGAGAGACAGAGAAAGGGGCAGGAGGAGGGGCAGGGAGACCCCTGGGAGAGGTGGGGGCCTACAAAGTGAGAAATGCCCTTGTGCAAAGCCATGTTTGGAAAAGAACCACAAAGCCTGGATGGCACCACTGACTGGCAGAGAGAGAGAGAGAGAGAGAGAGAAAGGGGCTGAGAGCATGACCAAAAAAGTCTCCTCAACCCAGCACACGTTTTCACAACATGAACCAACACAAAGGTTTCCAATGCTTGCATTTATTAAAAAGAAGAAGCTAAAGCATTTTTGCAGGCAAACCAAATCCAAGCTCCAATCCCGAACCCATTTACTAACGAGTCAGGGCCCACTGGCCACAGTGGGCTTACTCGTGAGTAGACAGGCAGACAGGACGGCTCCCTCTTGACTCCTTCCCAGCATCGCCATCAGCAGCATCAAGCAAAGCGGTTTCTTCCCCAGCAGAGATGGGGGTGCAGTCGAGGCAGCTGCACATCAGAGGAGAGCAGGGTGGTCTTCCTTTCACCAGAGGTCTTGCACTGGAGATCTGCAGAGTTAGTATCCTGTGAGAGAAAACACTATTAAAACCGGTGCTGGTAGTGGCTCTGAAAACCCAGACCAGTGACTCCAATTGGGAGGCAGAAGAGCTGCTGTTGTCAGAGTTCAAACTGCACACAGAGGGTCTGCATTGCAGAGGGTTGGACTAGATGACCCCTTCAGTCCCTCTCAACGCTACATTTCTATTCTATGAATGTAAGAGAGACTTCTGGGAATTTCCTGTATGCACTTGGGGGGATTTGAGCAGGGCTTGGCTGCCATACACACTTTGCTTCTAATGTGGTTCTTTTTCCTTCTTCTTCTTTATGCAAATAGCAACCCCAGGAGAGGACACATTTGAGGAGATCATTGTGTTGCTGTGCATTGAACTCTTTCCCTTCCAACTCTGCAATTCTGTGATTCAATAACCTCCTTCACAGGGACGTTTCACACAGGTTGCCTTTGCTATTTGAGGAGGGTCAGTGACTGAGCCCCCACCCCCTCATGCCATGAAGAGCTGTTCTTTCAGCCAATGGAGGCATTAATGGGAGTTGTGGCTAAGAGGGTTGGAGACCTTTTATGGGGACGGCAAGGGGAGAGGAAAGGGTTGTCACCCCCCAGTGTGCACACTAATATTGTTCCAACTCACAGTGAATGTAAAGATTAAGAGAGAAGTGGAGTGGGGGGGGGGGAGACAGAGAGATGAGTCACATGCATGAAACATAGCTGACAAATTTTCGATGAAAACTAAGATTTGATTTAACTCACTTCTACGGCAGCACACCAAGGGACGCATAGGACAATAAAATAGTAGCGTTAGGGGCCGCCGGCACCTAACATTTTGCAGTATCCCTCCCTGCTGTTGACATCTCTGAAGGCAAGGACGTTGGCCTCTGGTGAAATCTGGAGGAAGAAAAAGAAGACTTTGAAGGCTATGTCTCACAGGACTGTCCTTCTAAACCTTCCATAACATCTTCCACCATGGCCCCGCTGGCTTGGACACCTGGAGGGCACCAGGTTGGGGAAAGCTGGTGCAGGAAGAATGCAGGGCTGGAGCAGAGATTCAGTCCCTTCTGCTGCCTCCCTGTACCTTCAGGACAGGGTCTGAGCCAAGGTGGTTGGGAAGGCTGTGTCAGTGTCACTGCCTTCCCTGGGTGACCACTGGCAAACAGGGAGAGAGAAGCCCCCTTGCCCAGGAAACTGGGCCGTTCTTTTACCCACCACAAAGCTGAGTTTACTGAAGCGCATTATTACAGATTTGAAAGGAAGAGCTTCCATGGATCACATAAATGAGGTAATAAGAAGAGACTGGCTGGTGGATCTGGCCAAAGGGGGCCCATCAAGTCCAGCATCCTCTTCTCCCAGGGTCCACCTGAAGCCCCATTTGGGATATTTTCCAGGAGGACAGAGGGGCAAGATCCCACCTCTTTGGGAGTCACACCAAGCGGTGCTCAGAGGCAGGTTTAAAGTGAATAAAGCTGAGAGTTGTGGAGCTCAGAGAAGAAGCATCTGAGAAGAAGGCCGTACCTGGAGCCACCAGCATCAAGAAGAGGACGGCAACAGAGAGGAGGCAGAAGATCTTCATGGCTGGAGGTTGGTGGGAATCCTGGAGGTACCAGAAGCCAAGTGGAAGAGCAATTGCCAGGGGAAGGAGAGGTCCCCCTACTTATAGTTGGCTGGAGGACTGATGAAATCTTGTGGGATGCCAACCGTTGTTTGCAGGATGGATGTGGCAAGCTCTGAGCTTCATGTGCCAAGGAGCAGCCAAAGACCATAGAATGGTAGCTTCACAGAAGGGACACCAAGGATCATCAAGTCCACCCCCCTGCAGTGCAGGCATCAAAGCTATAACATCCCTGACAGGTGCCCATCCAACCTCCAGCAAAGGAGAATCAGGCACCTTCTGAAGGGCTCCCTTCCACTGTTGAACAACTCAGAAAGTGAATCTGTTGGTTTGTGTCTTGCTCTCTGCTCACAGTGGCATGGCATCTTTTGATTTCCCCTTGGGGGGGGGAGCTCTGCCGGTGGGACGAGGGCCTGGGTGCAGAGGGTGAACAAAACCCTTCCCGCTAGCCCACCTATAGACCCAATCACTGCTAGGCAGGCATGGGGCACCGCGGGTTCACAGGCTGTGCTGTGCTCCCTCCTCACATGCCCACACCAAGGGGGGAGCCTGTCTGGCCATGGCTGCTCATGGCAGGTGACCCCCCCCCCCGTCAACACTGGCTGGGCGGCCATTCAGCATGGGGCCAGGGTCCCGGCAGCAAGGCTCCCCCCCCCCCCACATTTTTGCATGCTATTTCACCCCTATGGATACATATTACACCACTGTATGTGTTTCGGTGGAAATTACTTGATTGAACTGCCTTGCGGAAATCATGGAAGGAGAACACTTGGAAGGACAGCTCTGTTCCAAATCATGCATAGTTGCAGAAAGTACATTCAGCTGAGGTACAAAACGTTTTTTGGGGAAATAGTCCAGCCCTGATGGAGGTGTTCTCATGCAGTCCATGCCCAAGAGCCAGGTAATCTCCCAACACCACACCTGCTTGGGGGCCCAACTAGAAGGGCCTTTGGCCTCACCCAGCTGCAGGGCTCTTCTCAGGATCAGTCCTGAGAATCTTATGGAAACATTTTCGCTTGGGCTTCCTCACCACCCTCTCCAACTCAACAGGTTGTCCCCAACTTCACAAACTGAGTTCTGCATCCTCTCCCTGGGCACCACCCAAAGCTGATCTGGAGGGTATTATCCCACATTGCCCAATACCTTGGAATAGATTTTGAGGATGCAATGGGTGGGGTCTGCAGGGGACAAGAGCTAGGATTCCCATCCACAACTGGACATCTGTGGCCTTGGATACAACCCCATCGGTCCAGCACCAAATGATTCTGTTGCCCTTCCATGCTCTCCAGAAAGGGGAGAAGTATCAGTGCCAGTTGTGAGCTGTTGGTCTGGGCAGTGCCTGTAACATTTAGCAGGCAGTTGCTGGTCTTTTGCAGTCTCAACAGACATGGGCCCCATGAGATGTCTGCAGCATCCTTTCCCATCCTTTCCCAAGAGCCTGAAGTTCAAACCCAGCAGGCAAGGTGGGGAATCTGTGGTCACAGGGCTAAGTCCCATTTCCCCACCTGGTCTTGCTTCAAGTTAACGGACAAGCGTTGCTCCATCGGACGCACACAGGCAGCTAAGTTGGGTGAAGCAACTGCCAGATGCAGCCCAGTGAACTTGGGAATGAGCCCAGATCAGAAGGTGATATTGGGGGACAGTGCATGGGATTGGGGAGCAGCAAGGTCAACGACATCCCTTGCCATGCAAACAAATTCAGGGATGGTACTGGAGAAAAGGGGCAAATAACACATGTGAGGATTCCTTGAAAAATATTGTTACACTGTACCCAAATTGCTAAGCATGGAGAAAACCCAGGAATTTCAGTGTTTGCCAAGAGTTCCGTTTCCTTGAAGGTGAGTGGAGACTTTGGTGTCTTTAGGAGATATAGGTTTGTTTTAAACATATAGAGAGAGCATGAGGATAAAGTGGATGGGGTCACAGCATTAACACCCCCCAAATCATCCTTCTCAGTTCCTCACAGCTTTGGATCCCCTACACAGGAAACAGGAATCTGTGCCTCCGGCTTCCAGGCTGCTTCCAACTCCGCTCTCACACTCCACCTGGGCTCTGGACCACAGAATCTCAAGGATGGCCTCTTCCCACCTGAACTGACCTGGACCCTGAGATCATCATCAGAAGCCCTTCTTCATGTGCCCCCTTCTCAAGAAGTCTGGAGGGCAGCACTGTGAGAAGAGGTCTTTTCTGTGGTGGCTCCCTGTTTGTGGAATACTCTTCCCCGGGAGTCTCATTCTGCTCCTTTAGGTGCCAGGCAAATTCCTCTTCTCCCAGGCCTTGTGCTAATGAAAAAATCTATGGTCTTTTACATATGTGGAGTGTTATTTTTTGGTTTGTTAATAAGATATGTATTTTGCAGTTTTTGAATTCTTAACTGAGCTGTGGTCCTCAAATGAAGAAGATGAAGAACAGCTTGGACTTGATATCCCGCCTTTCACTCCCCTTAATGAGCCTCAAAGCAGCTAACAATCTCCTTTCCCTTCCTGCCCCACAACAAACACTCTGTGAGGTGAGTGAGGTTTTGAGACTTCAGAGAAGTGTGACTGGCCCAAGGTCACCCAGCAGCTGCATGTGGAGGAGTTGGGAAGCGAACCCGGTTCACCAGATTACGAGTCCACCGCTCTTAACCACTACACCATCCTGGCTCTCAACAGCATGCTGGCTGAAGGGTTATCTAGAAATCTAATTACATGATAACAACAACATGTTATCATGTTGGGCATGGTTGGCCAATTGGTGCCAAAGAAGGATAGAACTTTCTTTATGTATGCTAGAACAGCAGCGAGAATACTTATTGCAAAGTATTGGAAGACACAAGATCTACCCACCCTGGAAGTATGGCAGATGAAGGTGATAGACTATATGGAACTGGCAGAAATGACCGGCAGAATCCGAGACCAGGGAGAAGAGTCGGTGGAAGAAGATTGGAAGAAATTTAAAGACTATTTACAGAAATACTGCAAAATTAATGAATGTTAGAATGATGTCGGAATGAAGTTAAGTGGTTTTTAGCAGCAATGTTATAAAGGAATATGTAAAAATGGATTGTTAACAGGTGATAATCTAAAGCTATAATATATTAAGATAAAGGATTAAGATAAAAACAAAGAGGGAAAGGATTTGCTGAATTAACTAATTGAACTGGAATACAAAAAAGGGAGGTGTGAGGAGGTCAGGGAAACAAGCAAACGAAAGACAAGATATGGAAAGATTGATTTGTTTTTAACTGTTTTTATTTTTCCGTATTTTGTATTTTCTTTTTTTTCTTTTTCTTATTTTTGTAATATTTTGAAACGTTAATAAATCTCTTTAAAAACAACAACAACAATAACAACAACAAACAACCCCCCCCCCCCACTGTTCTCCTGCTTATCAGCCAGGAGATGAGGATGGTGCAATGGCTCATGTATTTGTCTGTAGCATCCCTCTTAGTTGCAGCTCTTCCTACCTGCCTTATTCTTTTGAGATGCTGATGAGGACACTCCAGTGGCCAGCGAAGGTCCTAGTCGAGATTCTAAGCCTCAGGACCCCAAGAATTGGAAGGAATGAAGGGAACTCCCTGGTCAACAACAAGATGAGTAACCTTTTTGCCTAAACCTCCAGGTGTCAACACCCCACAGGTTACTGATGTGCCAAGTTGCTAGCAAGCAAGAGGAGAGGAGAGGGTTTTCTGGTTGGACCCACGGAGGGGTTGAATTTAACAGAGGAGTTTAGAAAACTTTCTTTGTAGTACTAGGACCTTCGCTGGGCACTGGAATGTCCTCATCAGCGTCTCAAAAGAATAAGTCAGGTGGGAAGAGCTGGAACGAAGTGAAGGGCTCCTCTGCGGTAATAGGTGAGCCATTCCACCATCCTCGTCCCCTAGCTGATAGGGAAGAGAAGAGTGATTGTTGACAACAGATTTGGGTGGCACGCATATCTATGGTTTGAAAAGAAGGAAATGCATAAAGGTTTTGAGAACCACATTTTCCGAAGATCGTTGATAGAAATATGGGATAGGTATAAAAGCCTACTCGAACCAAAAACTCCGCACTGGTTATCTCCATTAGAGGTTATGAGTGTTAAAAAAATCAATATGAGAAGGAATTGGATTACATATGGAAATCTGATTGTAAAGGAAGGGGGGAAATGGAAAATGAAACCCTATGAAGAAGTAAAAGAGTATGTATATGATTGGTTGCATTATTTTCAAATAAATGAAATGTTTAAAAAGGATCTTAAGGAATATGGATATATAGAGAATGATTCAAAATTTCAAACAGAAATAATAAATAATGAATATAGAATTTTATCTAAAATGTATAAGATATTGCTGGAATGGCATACAAAAGATGAAGAAGTTAAATCTGTTATGATACAATGGGCCAGAGACTTTGGATATAATATAAAATTTAAAGACTGGACTAAACTATGGAATGAAAATATTAAATTTACCGCATGTACTGCGTTAAAAGAAAATGTTATGAAAATTATTTATAGATGGTATATTACACCGGTAAAACTAGCAAAAATGTATAAAACATGCAAGAAATGTTGGAAATGAAAAGGATGGCACTTTTTATCATATGTGGTGGGAATGTAAGAAAGTGAAGAACTTCTGGGAATTGATACATAATGAATTGAAAAAAATGTTGAAATATACATTTGTTAAGAAACCAGAGGCCTTTCTTCTAGGAATTATAGGAAATGAAATAAATAGAAAGGATTGTAAACTTTTCCAATATGCAGTAACAGCGGCAAGAATATTATTGGCCCAGAAATGGAAACAGGAACAAGTACCAACATTGGAGGAGTGGAGAATGAAGCTGATGGACTATGCAGCAATGCCTTAAGAGAGAATATTATGAAAATGATATACAGGTGGTACATGACACCAGTCAAGCTTGCAAAAATCTATCATTTGCCCGATAACAATTGTTGGAAGTGTAAGGAAACTGAAGGTACATTCTTTCACCTTTGGTGGACGTGCCCAAAGATCAAGGCTTTCTGGGAGATGATCTATAATGGAATGAAAAAGGTATTTAAATATACCTTCCTGAAGAAACCAGAGGCCTTCCTCTTGGGCATAGTCGGCCAATTGGTGCCAAAGAAGGATAGAACTTTTTTTATGTACGCAACAACAGCAGCAAGGATACTGATTGCAAAGTATTGGAAGACACAAGAATTACCCACACTGGAAGAGTGGCAGACGAAGGTGATAGACTACATGGAATTGGCAGAAATGACTGGCAGAATCCGAGACCTGGGAGAAGAGTCGGTGGAAGAAGATTGGAAGAAATTTAAAGAATACTTGCGGAAATACTGTAAAATTAATGAATGTTAAAATGATGTTGGATTGAAAATAAGTGGTATTGGCAATAAGATTAATAAGAATATGTAAATACGGATTGATAATGGATGAAAATATATTGTTATAATAGGTTAAGATCTAAAGTTAAAATTAATGAAAGAGGGTAAGGATTTGCTGAATCGATTATATAAATGGGAATACAAAAAGGGGAGGTGTGAGGAAGTCAGGAAAATAAGCAAATGAGTTTATAGATATTGAAAACTGGATTTGTTTTTAAACGTTTTTTCTTAGCTATTTTGCTTTTTGTATTTTGTATGTATTTTCTATGTATTTTTTTAAAAAATACATGTATTTATTTCTTCCTATTTTCTATGTTTTCTTGTTATTTTTGTAACTCTCTGTTTTTATTTCTTATATTTTGTAAATTTATGTCTTTCCTTGAAAAAAAAGGTTAATAAATATCTTATATATATAAAAAAGAAGCTGATGGACTATGCAGAACTTGATAAACTGACAGGGAAGATCAGATACCTACGAGATCAAAAGTTCATCGAGGACTGGGGAAAGCTAGTGGAGTATTGGGGATGTATAAGTGATAATGAAATAACGTTAGTGGCATTTAAAGAAGCTCTGTAAAAACCTAAGAAATAGTGTAAGAAAGGAAAACAGGTGGGGAAGGGTATGTTAAAAGGCAATAGAAAATTTAGGAAATGTGTAATTAAAAAGTCCAATTCGGATGGTTGTCAGAGAGGCTGAAGGAAGTCCAAAAAGGAGATAATTTGTTAAGTTGCAATGTGGTTGCGATATGTATTTTTCTTGATGGAAATTAATAAAAAATATTAACAAAAAAAAAAGAGAGAGAGAGAAGAGTGATTGTTGTTGTCGTCGTCGTTGTGTGTGGGCCTCCTGTATTCTTTCTGTTTCTAGCAGGTTGTGAAAATGCGATAATACACCTGCTCTGAAGGCAGAGTGTGAGCAGGGAAACCATGTCCCAGATTGGGCAGGATCCTCTGCAGCATCACCAGACCCCCCAAACATGGGTGTAGCCAGGATTAATGTTTGCAGGGGTGGGGTCAAGACTTTGTTGGAAGGAAAGAACTTTTGTTAGGGGGGCAGTTAGATAAGTATTTCCATTGTTTTCCTTGATCTGGGGTGGGGGAACCACCCCCTGCCCCCACTGGCTATGCCCATGCCTACAAGTCTCCCTATTTTCCAGGGACAGTCCTGCATTTACAGAAACCATCCCAGTTTCTCACTTGATCCCAGAAATGTTGCTCGCTTCTTCTTGCATGTCCACCGGAGGAATGTTGGAGGCTATGAAGTTATGTGACTTCCGAGCCAAGGAGATAAGAAATATTACACCCTTTGGAAGGCATCTGAAGGCAGTCCTGTATAGGGGTGTTTTTTTCAAAAAAAATGTTTGCTCTTTTATTCTGTTTTTTTACATGTTGGAAGCCGCCCAGAGTGGCTGGAGAAACCCAGTGCAAAGGTTGGGTTATAAATAATTTGATGACGATGATGTTGATGATGGAACAGGACATCCCACTTTTCACAGGAGAAATGTTGGGGGGTATGCATGCGTTGCCTAGACGCCTCGGGGAAACCTTGCTGTGTGTTCCACGCTGCCCCCCACTCAATGCCTTCCTTCCCCTCTGCTCATCTTCCCACCCTCCCTGTCTCTTCCTTCCCTGCCACGCTGGACAGAGATCATCAGGTGGGCCAGCCCACTCATGAGGCAAGGGGCAGTGCCCACCTTGGGTGGCAGGATCCACAGGGGCATCAGATTCAGCCCCCAAGAAATGCATCTTTTGATTTCCCCTGGGGGGGGGGGCGCTCTGCAGGTGGGACCAGGGTCTGGGGGCAGAGGGTGAACAAAACACTTCCCACTAGCCCAACTCTAGACACCATCGCTGCTGGGCAGGCATGGGGCACAGAGGGTTCACAGGACCGTGCTGTGCTACCTCCTCACCTGCCCACATGCGGGTAGCCTGCCCGGCCATGGCTGCTCCTGGCAGGTGCATTGCCCCCCCCCCAACACTGACTGGGTGGCCATTCAGCATGGGGTCAGGGTCCTGGCAGCAAGGCCAGGCTGGGCTCCAGTGGGCAAAGAGGCCCAGGAGCAGGCAAGGCGGGGATCCTTGCATGGGGGCATCTGGCTCATCCCCCCTCAAAATCATGTGCCCAAGAGGTCCACACCAAGGCCCCAGAGGTCCATGACAAGGTTAAAGTACATAAGGCATTTAAAAATCACATTGTCAGGAAAGCATTGTTTAATGTCTGGATTAGATATAAGGATTTATTGGAGAACAAAACCCCAAGGTGGTTGTCACCAATGGAAGCAAAGGCTCAGAAAAAGCTCAATATGGAGGCCAAATGGCTGAATTATTGGGAAATTTTGGAACAAGAAGGAGACAGATTGAAATTGCAGAGCTATGAGAAATTAAAAGACAAAGTGCGAGATTGGCTTCATTATTATCAGATAATGGAGGCTTACAATATAGATAAGAAAGTCGGCTTCCAGGTGGAAAACTGTTGGGGGGTATGCATGCCTTGCCTAGAAGCCTGGGGGAAACCTCGTTGTGTGGGCCAAGCTGCCTCCCACCCATTGCCTATCTTCCCCCCCAGCTCTGCTTCCCACCCTCCCCATCTCTACCTTCCCTGCCATGAAGGACAGAGGTCAACATGCTGGGCCAGTCTGCTCATGAGGCAAAAGGCAGTGCCCACTTCAGGTGGCAGGATCCACAGGGGCATCAGATTCAGCCTCAAAGAAATGCATCTTGGGGACTCGGAGGCGTTGCTGATATCCTCCCCCTTGACCCTATTGTAGATGTCAACTCACCCCTTCTTCCCTGGGCTGGGTGGGGGCTGGAAAGCACCATTTTGTGGTTTGCCCCAGGGGCTCAAATGTCTTGGGCCGGTCCTGTCCACAAGGCTCTCCCTTCCCCCCTTCTCCTTCATCACCCCCTTCTTCCTCCATGCCCCTCCAACCCTCCAAGTGTCCCCATCTTCCAGGGACAGTCCTGGACCTACAGAAGCTCACCCAGTTGATCTGACTTGATCTCAGAATGTCCCAGTTTTCCTAAGGACATCCCCATTTCCATCAGAGAAATGTTGGAGGGTGTGGAGTTATTTGACCCCAGAGTCATTGGAAGGCAGTCCTGTATAGGGAGGTTCTTTAATGTTTAATGTGTTGTGATGTTTTTGTATATATATTTGAGCCACACAGTGTGGCTGGGGCAACCCAGTCAGATGGGTGGAGTATTACTATTACTACTACTACTACTATTGAATAGAACATCAATATTTTCACAGCAGAACTGTTGCAGGTATGTCTCCTAGCTTTTCTAGCTCTGCTCAATTCCTGTTTGTGAAACATCCTTCTCTGTGCAGCTGCCCAAGGAAGGAGGACAGTTGGAGGAGAGAGACAGAGAAAGGGGCAGGAGGAGGGGCAGGGAGACCCCAGGGAGAGGTGGGGGCCTACAATGTGAGAAATGCCCTTGTGAAAAGCCATGTTTGGAAAAGAACCACAAAGCCTGGATGGCACCACTGACTGGCAGAGAGAGAGAGAGAGAGAGAGAGAAAGGGGCTGAGAGCATGACCAAAAAAGTCTCCTCAACCCAGCACACGTTTTCACACCATGAACCAACACAAAGGTTTCCAATGCTTGCATTTATTAAAAAGAAGAATCTAAAGCATTTTTGCAGGCAAACCAAATCCAAGCTCCAATCCCGAACCCATTTACTAACGAGTCAGGGCCCACTGGCCACAGTGGGCTTACTCGTGAGTAGACAGGCAGACAGGACGGCTCCCTCTTGACTCCTTCCCAGCATCGCCATCAGCAGCATCAAGCAAAGCGGTTTCTTCCCCAGCAGAGATGGGGGTGCAGTCGAGGCAGCTGCACATCAGAGGAGAGCAGGGTGGTCTTCCTTTCACCAGAGGTCTTGCACCGGAGATCTGCAGAGTTAGTATCCTGTGAGAGAAAACACCATTAAAACGGGAGTTGGTGGTAGTTCTGAAAACCCAAACCAGTGACTCCAACTGGGAGGCAGAAGAGCTGCTGTTGTCAGAGTTCCAATTGCACACAGAGGGTCTGTTTTGCAGAGGGTTGGACTAGTTGACCCCTTCAGTCCCTCCTAATGCTACGTTTCTATTCTATGATAGTAGGAGAGACCTCTGAGCATTTCCTGTATGGACTTGGGGGAATTTGAGTGGAGCTTGGCTGCCACACACACTTTGTTTCTAATGTGGTTCTTTTTCCTTCTTCTTCTTTATGCGAACAGCAACCCCAGGAGAGGACACATTTGAGGAGATCATTGTGTTGCTGTGCATTGAACTCTTTCCCTTCCAACTGCAATTTTGTGATTCAATAACCACCTTCACAGGGACGTTTCACACAGGTTGCCTTTGCTATTTGAGGAGGGTCAGCGACTGAGCCCCCACCCTCTCACACCAGGAAGAGCTGTCCGTTGAGCCAAGGGAGGCTAAGGGGAGTTGTGGCTGAGGGGTCAGAGAGCTTTCATGGGGACAGCAAGGGGAGAGGACAGGGATGTCACCCCCCAGTGTGCACACTAATATTGTTCCAACTCACAGTGAATGTAAAGATTAAGAGAGAAGTGGAGTGGGGGGGGGGAACAGAGAGATGAGTCACATGCATGAAACATAGCTGACAAATTTTCGATGAAAACTAAGATTTGATTTAACTCACTTCTACGGCAGCACACCAAGGGACGCATAGGACAATGAAATAGTAGTGTTAGGGGCGGGCGGCACCTACGAGGTTGCAGTATCCCTCTCTGCCTTTGACATCTCTGAAGGCAAGGAGGTTGTCCTCTGGTGAAATCTGGAGGAAGAAAAAGAAGACATTGAAGGCTCTGTCTCTCAGGAGTGACCTTCTACACCTTCTACAACTTCTTCCACCATGGCCCCACTGGCTTGGACACCCGGAGGGCACCAGGTTGGGGAAACTGGTGCAGGAAGAATGCAGGGCTGGAGCTGAGAGTCAGTCCCTTCTGCTGCCTCCCTGCACCTTCAGGACAGGGTCTGAGCCAAGGTGGTAGGGAAGGCCGCGACAGAGTCACTGGCTTCTCTGGGTGGTCACTGGCCAACTGGGAGAGAGAAGCCCCCATGCCCAGGAAACGTTCTTTTGTTCACTGCAAACCTGAGTGTGCTGAAGCGCATTATTACAAGTTTGATAACTTCTGTGGATCTTATAAAGGATGTAATCAGAAGAGACTGACTGGTGGATCTGCCCAAAGGGGGCCCATCAAGTCTAGCATCCTCTTCTCCCAGGGTCCAACCTGAAGCCCCATTTGGGAAACTCTCCAGGAGGACATAGGGGCAAGATCCCACCTCTTTGGGAGTCACTGCAAGTGCTGCTCAGAGGCAGGTTTAAATTGAATACAGCGGAGAGCTGTGAAGCTGCTCAGAGAAGAAGAATGTGAGAAGAAGGCCATACCTGGAGCCAGCAGCATCAAGAAGAGGACGGCAACAGAGAAGAGGCAGAAGATCTTCATGGCTGGAGGTTGGTGGGAATCCTGGAGGTACCAGAAGCCAAGTGGAAGAGCAATTGCCAGGGGAAGAAGAGGTTCCTCTACTTATAGTTGGCTGGAGGACTGATGAAACCTTTTGGGATGCCAACTGTTGTTTGCAGGATGGATGTGGCAAGCTCTGAGCTTCATGTGTCAAGAACCAGCCAAAGACCACAGAATCATAGGTTCACTGAAGGGACACCAAGAATCACCTAGTCCAACCCCTGCAGTGCAGGCATCAAAGCTATAGCATCCCTGACAGGTGCCCATCCAACCTCTGCTGAAAATCTCCCTGCAAAGGAGAATAAGGAACCTTCTGAGGGGCTGCCTTCCACTGTTTCAGAAAGTGAATCTGTTGGTTTGTGTCTTGCTCTCTGCTCACAGTGGCACAGCATCTTTTGATTTCCCCTGGGGCGGGGGTGCTCTGCAGGCGGAGACCAGGGCCTCGGTGCTGAGGGTGAACAAAACCCTTCCCGCTAGCTCAACTCTAGACGCCATCACTGCTGGGCAGGCATGGGGCACCGAGGGTTCACAGGGCTGTGCTCTGCTACCTCCTCACCTGCCCATCTCACCTGCAGCTGAGGTACAAAATGTTTTTGGATAAGTAGTCCAGCCCTGATGGAGGTGCTCTCATGCAGTCCATGCCCAAGAGCCAGGTAATCTCCCAACACCACACCTGCTTGGGGGCCCAACTAGAAGGGCCTTTGGCCTCACCCAGCTGCAGGGCTCTTCTCGGGATCAGTCCTGCAGATCCATATCTTGTGCCAACATTTCCGCTTGGGCTTGCTCACCACCCTCTCCAACTCAACAGGTTGTCCCCAACTTCACAAACTGAGTTCTGCATCCTCTCCTCTCTGTAGGCACCACAAAAAACTGATCTGGAGGGTATTATCCCACATTGCCCAATACCTTGGAATAGATTTTGAGGATGCAATGGGTGGGGTCTGCAGGGGACAAGAGCTGGGATTACCATCCACAACTGGACATCTGTGGCCTTGGATACAACCCCATCGCTCCAGCACCCAATAATTCTATTGCCCTTCCATGCTCTCCAGATCCATCTTTCCAAGGGAAAAGCAGCCTTGACCTTTTTTTTTTTCTGGACACTCTTTGTGCACTGCCCTGCTGTCTATTTGTGAGTGTGTGTGTTTGTGTGTTGTGCTGCTTTTATGGTATTTGGGTTGCTTTCTGGATGCTTTGTTTCAATAGTTCTGGCTGACACTGGTTTAAAATTCTGTGCATTGTTGTGAATATATGGGGGAAAATACAAAAGGTGGGCACCCAAAGTGAGGACAAGGCTTTTCTATTTAATTTTGGAGAAAGGGGAGAAATATCAGTGCCGGTTGTGAGCTGCTGGTCTGGGCAGTGCCTGTAACATTTAGCAGACAGTTGCTGGTCTTTTGCAATCTCCACAGAGATGGGCCCCATGAGATGTCTTCAGCATCCTTTCCCAAGAGCCTGAGGTTCTAACCCAGCAGTCAAGGTGGGGAACCTGCGGTCACAGGGCTAAGTCCCATTTCTCCACCTGGTCTTGCTTCAAGTTAACGGACAAGCGTTGCTCCATCGGATGCCCACAGGTAGCAAAGTTGGGTGAAGCAACTTCCAGATGCAGCCCAGTGAACTTGGGAATGAGCCCAGATCAGAAGGCTATATTGGGGGACAATGCATGGGATTGGGGAGCAGCAAGGTCAAAGACATCCCTTTCCATGCATCCAAACTCTTCCTTCCCTGCCACACAGGACAGAGATCTACATGCTGGAGCAACCCAGTATAAATAATATAATGATGATGATGATGATGATGATGATGATGATGATGATGATGGAACAGGACATCCCTCTTTTCACTGGAGAAATGTTGGGGGGGGGGTTATGCATGCCTTGCCTAGAAGCCTGGGGGAAACCTTGCTGTGTGGGCCATGCTGCCCCCCACCCATCGCCTTCCTTCTTCAAAGCTCTGTGTCCCACCCTCCCCATCTCTTCCTTCCCTGCCACACAGGACAAAGATCATCAGGTGGGCCAGCCCACTCATGAGGCAAGAGGCAGTGCCCACTTCAGGTGGCAGGATCCACAGGGGCATCAGATTCAGCCTCAAAGAAATGCATCTTGGGGACTCGGAGGCGTTGCTGATATCTTCCCCCTTGACCCTATTGTAGATGTCAACTCACCCCTTCTTCCCTGGGTAGGGGCTGGGTGGGGGCTGGAAAGCACCATTTTGTGGTTTGCCCCAGGGGCTCAAATGTCTTGGGCCGGTCCTGTCCACAAGGCTCTCCCTTCCCCCCTTCTCCTTCATCGCCCCCGTCTTCTTCCTCCACGCCCTTCCAGCCCTCCAAGTGTCCCCATCTTCCAAGGGCAGTCCTGGATTTAAAAAAGCTGTCCAGGTTGAACTGACTTGATCTCAGAATGTCACACCTTTCCTAAGGGCGTCCCCGTTTCCATCAGAAAAATGTTGGAAGGTGTGGAGTTATGTGACCCCTGAGCCATCGGAAGGCAGTCCTGTATATGAATGTCTTTTAATGTTTAATGTGTTGTGATGTTTTTGTATATATATTTGAGCCACACAGAGTGGCTGGGGCAACCTAGTCAGATGGGTGGAGTATTACTACTACTACTACTACTACTACTACTACTACTACTACCACTACTACTACTACTACTACTCCTACTACTACTATTGAATAGAATGTCCCTATTTTCATTGGAGAAATGTTGCAGCGTATGTCCCCAAACTTTTCCCGCTCTGCCCAATTCCTGTTTGTGAAACATCCTTCTCTGTGCAGCTGCCCAAGGAAGCAGGACAGTTGGAGGGGAGAGAGAGAGAAAGGGGCAGGAGGAGGGGCAGGGAGACCCCTGGGAGAGGTGGGGGCCTACAAGGTGAGAATTGCCCTTGTGCAAAGCCATGTTTGGAAAAGGAACCACAAACCCTGGATGGCACCACTGACTGGCAGAGAGAGAGAGAGAGAGAGAGAGAGAGAGAGAGAGAGAGAGAGAGAGGGAGAGAAAGGGTCTCAGAGCCTGACCAAAAAAGTCCCCTCAACCCAGCACACGTTTCCACACCATGAACCAACACAAAGGTTTCCAATGCTTGCATTTATTAAAAAGAAAAAGCTAAAGCATTTTTGCAGGCAAACCAAATCCAAGCTCCAATCCCGAGCCCACTTACTAAGGAGTCAGGCCCTACTGGCCACAGTGGGGCTTACTCGTGAGTAGACAGGCAGGCAGGATGGGTCCCTCTTGACTCCTTCCCAGCATCGCCTTCAGCAGCATCAAGCAAAGCGGTTTCTTCCCCAGCAGAGATGGGGGTGCAGTCGAGGCAGCTGCACATCAGAGGAGAGCAGGGTGGTCTTCCTTTCACCAGAGGTCTTGCACCGGAGATCTGCAGAGTTAGTATCCTGTGAGAGAAAACACTATTAAAATGGGAGTTGGTGGTGGTTCTGAAAACCCAGACCAGTGACTCCCACTGGGAGGCAGAAGAGCTGCTGTTGTCAGAGTTCCAATTGTACACAGAGGGTCTGTTTTGCAGAAGGTTGGACTAGATGACCCCTTCAGTCCCTCCTAATGCTACATTTCTATTCTATGATTGTAGGAGAGACCTCTGGGCATTTCCTGTATGCACTTGGGGGAATTTGAGTGGGGCTTGGCTGCCACACACACTTTGTTTCTAATGTGGTTCTTTTTCCTTCTTCTTCTTTATGCGAACAGCAACCCCAGGAGAGGACACATTTGAGGAGATCATTGTGTTGCTGTGCATTGAACTCTTTCCATTCCAAATCTACAATTCTATGATTCAATAACCACCTTCACAGGGACGTTTCACACAGGTTGCCTTTGCTATTTGAGGAGGGTCAGTGACTGAGCCCCCACCCTCTCATGCCATGAAGAGCTGTTCTTTCAGCCAATGGAGGCATTAAGGGGAGTTGTGGCTGAGAGGGTTGGAGACCTTTCATGGGGACAGCAAGGGGAGAGGACAGGGTTGTCCCAGTGTGCACACTAATATTGTTCCAACTCACAGTGAATGTAAAGATTAAGAGAGAAGTGGAGTGGGGGGGGGAGAGAGATGCGTCACATGCATTTGGGGTCATGAAACACAATTAATTTTTGAGGAAAACTAAGATTTGATTTAACTCACCTCTACGGCAACACCATTGGCGACCACACGTAAAAAGTGTGTTTCGGGGTGGCCAGCACCTACGAGATTGCAGTACCCCTCTCAGCCTTTGACATCTCGGCCTGCAATTAAATTGGGCTCTGGTGAAATCTGGAGGAAGAAAAAGAAGACATTGAAGGCTCTGTCTCTCAGGACTGACCTCCTACACCTTCCACAACTTCTTCCACAATGGCCCCGCTGGCTTAGACACCCAGAGGGCACCAGGTTGGGGAAATCTGGTGCAGGAAGAATGCAGGGCTGGAGCAGAGAGTCAGTAAATTCTTCTGCCTCCCTGCACTTCCAGGACAGGGTCTGAGCTAAGGTGGTAGGGAAGGCTGCGTCAGAGTCACTGGCTTCCCTGGGCAACCACTGGCAAACTGGGAGAGAGAAGCCCCCTTGCCCAGGAAACTGGTCCGTTATTTCACCCACCACAAAGCTGAGTTTACTGAAGCGCATTATTACAGATTTGAAAGCAAGAGCTTCCGTGGATCACATGAATGAGGTAATAAGAAGAGACTGGCTGGTGGATCTGGCCAAAGGGTCCCATCAAGTCGAGCATCCTCTTCTCCCAGGGTCCACCTGAAGTCCCATTTGGGAAACTCTCCAGGAGGACAGAGGGGCAAGATCCCACCTCTTTGGGAGTCACTGCAAGTGGTGCTCAAAGGCAAGTTTAAAACGAATAAAGTGGAGAGCTGTGAAGCTGCTCAGAGAAGAAGCATGTGAGAAGAAGGCCATACCTGGAGCCAGCAGCATCAAGAAGAGGACGGCAACAGAGAAGAGGCAGAAGATCTTCATGGCTGGAGGTTGGTGGGAATCCTGGAGGTACCAGAAGCCAAGTGGAAGAGCAATTGACTGGGGACTGAGAGGTCCCTCTACTTATAGGTGCCTGGGGGACTGATGAAATCTTGTGGGATGCCAACCGTTGTTTGCAAGATGGATGTTGCAAGCCCTTAAGGGAATGTGCCAAGGACCAGCCAAAGACCATAGAATCGTAGCTTCACAGAAGGGACACCAAGGATCATCAAGTCCATCCTCCTGCAATGCAGGCATCACAGCTATAGCATCCCTGACAGCTGCCCATCCAACGTCTGCTTAAATCTTCCTGCAAAGGAGAATCAGGCACCTTCTGAAGGGCTCTGTTCCACTGTTGAACAACTCAGAAAGTGAATCTGTTGGTTTGTGTCTTGCTCTCTGCTCACAGTGGCATGGCATCTTTTGATGGTGGTTTGCACTCAGGACCAGGAACTGGGCGCTGAGGGTGAACAAAACCCTTCCCGCTAGCCCAATTCTAGACTCCATCATTGCTGGGCAGGCATGGGGAACAGAGGGTTCACAGGACCGTGCTGTGCTACCTCCTTACCTGCCCACACTAAGGGGGGAGCCTGCCTGGCCATGGCTGCTCCTGGCAGGTGCACCCCCCCCAACACTGGCTGGGCGGCCATTTAGCATGGGGCCAGGGTCCTGGCAGCAAGGCCAGGCTGTGCTCCAATGGGCAGAGACGCCTAGCAGCAGGCAAGGCAGGGATCCTAGCATGGGGGCATCTGGCTCATGCCCCCTCAAATTCATGCGCCCAGGGCTACAGGCCACCTGGCCCTCCCCATGATGAGCAGGAAAAAACAAGCTTGCCCATGCCTCATTGTGACAGCCCTTCAGAGTTTCTTTCTGGATTAAAAGCAGGCATAAAGTGTTGTGGGAGTGTTTGCGCACTTACCTGATGGATGAAGAAGGGGAGCCCAACTCAGTTTTCCCGATGAAAAGGAAGATAAGACAGTAGAAACCAATCCTTGGGGCAGAAGGCTGCCCATGGCTATCAGCCAACATGGCTACTTTCTCCTTCCCCTGCTGGAGACAGGAGGCCTCTGAACATCACTGGCCCAGAATCACAAGTGGGGAGAGTGGTGTTCACTCAGGTCATCTTTGCAGGCTACCAATGGCCATGGATCACATGGGATTCCCGGGAACTGGCATTCAGAAGCATTGTGGCCTCTCACTGCAGGGGTAGAGCATCTCCCTCATGGCCAGCAGCCCCTGGTCTTCATTTCAAGCCATCCCAGTCAGTGGTCATCGCTGCCTCCTGGGCGAGGGAGTTCCATAGTTTCACTACAAGCTGCACGAAAAAAGCCCTTGGTTTTATCCCTCCCGAATCTCTGGACACTCAGCTTCCCGTCATGTCTCCATTGCACTCCTATTTAAATCCACTTTACCTCCCATTAGGAAACCCCTGCATCTCTTCCACCTTTTCCCCACACACAACCTGCCCCACTGATTCAGCTGCTTGGTAGCCTAGGCATTCTGGAGGGCAGTGTGTCAGCATCTGACAAATTACTCCATGCCTTCTCCATGATTCCACATCACTTTGCTTGAAAACACAAAGTCATTAGCATTTTGGGGTGAATTTTTTCCTAATACACAGGCATTTTTATGTAATCGTACCTAATATACCCCCTTTTTTTGCAAGGCAGTCCCCCCCCCATTCTTTCATGCTATTTTCACGCATGTGGGTACATATTACACCACTGTATGTGTTTTGGTGGACATTACTTGATTGAACTGCCTTGCGGAATTCATAGAAGGAGAACACTTGGAAGGACAGCTCTGTTCCAAATCATGCATAGTTGCAGAAAGTACATGCAGCTGAGGTGCAAAACGTTTTTTGGGGAAATAGTCCAGCCCTGATGGAGGTGCTCTCATGCAGTCCCTGCCCAAGAGCCAGGTTTACATTTCCATTGGGCTTGCTCACCACCCTCTCCAACTCAGCAGGTTGTCCCCAACTTCACCAACTGAGTTCTGCATCCTCTCCTCTCCCTGGGCACCACCCAAAGCTGATCTAGAGGCTTGTATCCCACATTGCCCAATACCTTGGAATAGATTTTGGGGATGCAATGGGTCTGTAGGGGGGAAGAGCAGGGATTCCCATGCACACGCGGACGTCTGTGGCATTGGATCAAACCCCATCAGTGCTGCACCAAACTATTCTGTTGCCCTTCCATGCTCTTGAATATTCCCCAATCCATTTTTCCAAGGGAAAGGCAGGCATAGCCTTCTCTTTTTATGGACACTCTTTGAGCACTGTCCTGTTTGTGTGTGTGTGTGTGTGTGTGTGTTGTGCTGCTTTTATGGTATTTGTGTTGCTTGCTTGATGCTTCATTTCAATATTGCTGGGTTACCCTGGTTTAAACTTCTGTGCATTGTTGTGAATATATAGGGGGAACTAGTAGGTCAGGGCAATTCTTTTATATTTGAATTTGGAGATGGGGGAGAAGTATCAGTGCCAGTTGTGAGCTGTTGGTGTGGGCTGTGCCTGTAACACTTACAAGTCAGTTGCTGGTCTTTTGCAATCTCCACAGAGATGGGCCCCAAGAGATGTCTTCAGGATCCTTTCCTGAAGTTCAAACCCAGCAGGCAAGGTGGGGAACCTGTGGTCACAGGGCTAAGTCCCATTTCTCCACCTGGTCTTGCTTCAAGTTAACTGACAGGCCTTGCTCCATCGGATGCTCACAGGCAGCAGAGTTGTGTAAAGCAATTGCCAGATGCAGCCCAGGGAAATTTGGAATGAGCCCAAATCAGAAGGCGATATTGGGGTGTGTGAAATGTTGGGAATGGGGAGCAGAAATGCCAAAGAGATCCCTCTCCATGCAAACAGATTCAGGGATGGAACTGGAGAAAATGGGCAAATAACACATGTGAGGATTCCTTGAAAATATTGTTACACAGCACCCAAATTGCTGAACATTGAGAAAACCCAGGAGTTTCAGTGTTTGCCCAGAGTTGGGTTTCCTTGAATGTGAGCGGAGATATAGATTTTTTTGAACATATAGAGAGAGCATGAGCATAAAATGGATGGGGTCACAGCATTAACACCCCCCAAATCATCCTTCTCAGTTCCTCACAGCTTTGGATCCCCTCCTCAGGAAACAGGAATCTGTGTCTCCAGCTTCCAGGCTGCTTCCAACTCAGCTCTCAAACTCCACATGGGCTCAGGACCAAAATATCTCAAGGGACGCCTCTCCCTACATGAACTGACCTGGACCCTGAGATCATTATCAGAAGCCCTTCTTCATGTGCCTCCTTTGCAAGAGTCCTGGAAGGCTGCACTATGAGATGAGGTCTTTTCTGTGGTGGCTCCTGTTTGTGGATTGCTCTTCCCCGGGAAGCTCACTCTGTTCCTTTAGGTGCCAGGCAAATACATTCCTCTTCTTCCAGCCTTGGACTAATGGAAAAATGGTGTTTTACACTATGTGTGAGTGTTATTGTTTGTTTTCTTAATATGGTATGTATTTTGATGTTTTTGTATTTTAAACTGCGCTGTGGTTTATTCTTTTGAGATGCTGATGATGACACTCCAGTGGCCAGCGAAGGTCCTAGTCCTACAAAGAAAGTTGTCTGACTAGCTCAGCAAACTCCTCTTTGAGATTCTAACCCTCCCTGGAATCAGGACCCCAAGAATTGGAAGGGGTGCAGGGCACTCCCTGATCCACAGCAAGATGAGAAACCTTTTTGCCTAAGCCTCCAGGTGTCAACACCTCACAGGTTGTGGATGTGGAGCAGGATGCCAACTCACTTGCAAGCAAGAGGAGAGGGGAGGGGAGGTGGCATCAGGGTTGGATTGGGGGCAGAGGTCCAGGGCTCCACTTAGCAAAAAGAGGAGGAGGAACCCCAGATCCAGCAGGGCTGGCTGAACCACATTTTGAGGGGCTCACTTGCCTTTTCCCTTCTGCTTGCTTCTTATCCGAAGCAACAATTGCTTCTGTGTGCAGACTTTAAAATATTTTCCAGGTGTGGACATTTCCTGGCTCTGGACTCTGGAGCTAATGGAGGGATTTATTGCTAGTTGCCATAGTGCAATTCCCACTTCCTTTCGGTCAGCATCCTAAACTCCACTGTGAGCAATCCAGAAAAAGCATTGACTTGCGGGGGATATTGGAATTGAGCCCTTGGTGGTATGATGGGATGGAAGCGGGGGGGAGGGGAAGGAGAGCAGCACCTGAACCAAACCTGGTGGCTTAGGTGAGTGTCACTCAGATGATGGGGAGGAGGAGTTCACCTGAGGGGTCTCACCTGTCTTGGATGAAAATGAGGCTTTGGACATCCATCAGCACCCCCTCCCTTAAGGAGACAAGGATGAGGAGCCTGGAGTTCTCCAGATAATGTTGAGGACTAACAATGGTGACTCTGTGTTTGTGTGTTTGTATGTGTGACACATCGGATAGTAGAGTCTGACCCCCAAAATCCCCCTTCCCCACATACGTTTTCACAACAGATTTTTCCAATGTTTGCATTTATAACTCACCTTAATGGCAACATAATAGGCCAATTGAACCCCCAAAACGAGGCCTCCCACACCATTTTTGGCATCTCCCCCCCCCCCCAAGACGTTGACATCTCCAATTTTCACATTGGGCTCTGGTGAAATCTGCTTCTTCTTTCTCCACCTCCTCCCCGCTTTCTCTGCCCTGGTCAAGTCCTGCTTAGGAAACACCCCGTCCCTCTCTGCGCAACTGATCAAGGAAGCGCGGCAGTTGGAGCAGAGATATGGAGAAAGAGGCACAAGGAGAAGCGGGGTGGGGGGACTGGGCAAGAGGGGTGGGCCCACAATGTGAGAAATGCTCTTGTGCAAAGCCATGTTTGCAAAAACAAACACAAAACCGGGATGGCACCACTGACCTTGAAGAATGCTTTTTCTGAAATGCATTCAGCCTACAATAAAGATAAGGGAGGAGGTGCAGGTCCTTGGGGCAGAAGGATGTTCATGGCTACCAGCCAGGATGGCTACTTTCTCCCTCCCCTGATGGAGACAGGAGGCCTCTGAACATCAGAATCGCAAGTGGGGAGAGTGGTGTTCACTCAGGTCCTCCTTGCAGGCTACCAATGGCCATGGATCACATGGGATGCCCAGGAACTGGCATTAAGAAGCATTGTGGCCTCTCACTGCAGAGGCAGAGCATCTCTATCGTGGCCAGCAGCCCCTGGTCTTCATTTCAGGCCACCCAAGTCAGTGGTCATCCCTGCTTCCTGGGCGAGGGAGTTCCATAGTTTCACTACAAGCTGCATGAAGAAGCCCTTGGTTTTATCTCTCCCAAATCTCCTGACACTCAGCTTCCCGTCATGTCTCCATTGCACTCCTATATGAATCCACCTTACCTCCCATTGGGAAACCCCTGCATCTCTTCCACCTCCCCCCCCCCCCCACAACCTGCCCCACTGATCCAAATCTCTCCTGAATCACCTGACGGTGGAGCCTTCCCTACGTTCGTCACGATTTCACATCAGTTTGCTTAGAACACAAAAAAAGTTCCTGAAAATTCATCAGCATTTGAGTGTGAATTCCCCCCCCCCTAATACACAGGTATTTTTATGTAATTTTGGCTAATATTCACCTTTTTGCAAGGCTCCCCGCCCCATTCTTACATGCTATTTTCACCCACATGCATACATATTAGGGATGCAGAACCTAGGACCACAGAACCTAGGACTTGCCAATCAGAAGGTCGGCGGTTCGAATCCCCGCGACGGGGTGAGCTCCCGTTGCTCGGTCCCTTCTCCTGCCAACCTAGCAGTTTGAAAGCACGTCAAAGTGCAAGTAGATAAATAGGTACTGCTCTGGCAGGAAGGTAAATGGCGTTTCCGTGCACTGCTCTGGTTCGCCAGAAGCGGCTTAGTCCTGCTGGCCACATGACCCGGAAAACCTGTACGCCGGCTCCCTCGCCTGGTAAAGCGAGATGAGTGCCTTAACCACAGAGTCAGCCACGACTGCACCTAATGATCAGGGGTCCCTTTACCTTTACCTTTTATGTGTTTTGGTGGACATTACTTGATTGAACTGCCTTGCAGAATTCATGGAAGGAGAACACTTGGAAGGACAGCTCTGTTCCAAATCAGGCATAGTTGTGGAAAGTACATGCAGCTGAAGTGCAAAACGTTTTTTGGGGAAATAGTCCAGCCCTGATGGAGGTGTTCTCATGCAGTCCATGCCCAAGAGCCAGGTAATCTCCCAACACCACACCTGCTTGGGGGCCCAACTAGAAGGGCCTTTGGCCTCACCCAGCTGCAGGGCTCTTCTCAGGATCAGTCCTGCAAATCCATATCTTGTGCCAACATTTCCGCTTGGGCTTGCTCACCACCCTCTCCAACTCGACAGGTTGTCCCCAACTTCACTGTCCTGCATCCTCTCCTCTCCCTGGGCACCACCCAAAGCTAATCTGGAGGCTATTATCCCACATTGCCCAATACTGTGGAAAGGATTTTGAGGATGCAGTGGGTGGGGTCTGCAGGGGAGAAGAGCTGGGGTTCCCATCCACAAGTGGAAGTCTGTGGCCTTGGATACAATCCCATCGGTCCAACACCAAACTGTTCTGTTGCTCTTCCATGCTCTCCAGATCCATCTTTCTAAGGGAAAGGCAGCCTTAACCTTCTCTTTTCCTGGACAGTCTCTGAGCACTGCCCTTCTCTCTCTCTCTCTCTCTCTCTCTCTCTCTCTCTCTCTCTCTCTCTCTCTCTCTCTCTCACTGGTTTAAACATCTGTGCATTGTTGTGAATATATGGGGGAAACTACAAAAAGTGGGCACCCAAACTGAGGACAAGGCTTTTCTATTTAATTTTGGAGAAAGGGGAGAAGTATCAGTGCCAGTCGTGAGCTGTTGGTCTGGGCTGTGCCTGTAACATTTAGCAGGCAGTTGCTGGTCTTTTGCAATCTCCACAGAGATGGGCCCCATGAGATGTCTTCAGCATCCTTTCCCAAGAGCCCGAAGTTCAAACCCAGCAGGCAAGGTGGGGAACCTGTGGTCACAGGGCTAAGTCCCATTTCCCCACCTGGTCTTGCTTCAAGTTAACGGACAAGCGTTGCTCCATCGGACACCCACAGGCAGCAAAGTTGGGTGAAGCAACTGCCAGATGCAGCCCAGGGAAATTTGGAATTAGCCCAGATCAGAAGGTGATATTGGGGTGTGTGGAATGGTGGGAGTGGGGAGCAGCAAAGCCAAATATATCCCTTTCCATGCAAACTGATTCAGGGATGGAGCTGGAGAAATGGGGCAAATAACACATTTCAGGTTCCTTGAAACTATTTTATGCAGCAGCCAAATCTTTGAGCAGTGAGAAAATCCAGGGGTTTCCATGCTTGCCCAGAGTTTGGTTTCCTTGGAATGAAGGCTGTGCTGTCTTTAGGATATCTGGTGTTATTTTCACATATAGACAGCCTGAGCATAAAATGTAGGGCTTCAAAGAATTAACACACACACCCCTCAAAAAAATCTTCCTTCTCAATCACAGCTTTGGATTCAGCACACAGCAAGCTCTTCTCTGTGTCTCTAACTTCCAACCTGCTTCCAGCAAAACTCTCAAACTAGCTCAGGACCTCTTTACCTCCAGTGCCACCTCTCCCTATATGTACCGACTTGGATCCTGAGATCATCATCTGAGTCCCTTTTTGATGCTTCTTGGCCAGACGTCTGGAGATGGGGGTGGAGGAAAGGTCCGCCCATTAGTCAGACAGACCCCTTCACTCAGTTGTGGCTCCTGCAACCTGACTCGTTCTTTTGAGATGCTCATGAGGACACTCTTGTGGCCGGCCAGAGTCATTGCCTTACACATAAACTTATCTGACCAGTTCAGCTACTTCCCCTCTTAGACTCTAACGCTCTGTGGGTACAGGACCCCATGAATGATAAGAAACCGAAGGCACGCTCCAATCCACAATATGAATCACCTTTTGGCCAAATCCCCCAGGTGTCAACACCCCACAGGTGGAGCTGGATGCCAACTCGCTTGAAGGCAAGAGGAGACATGCCTGTTGGGAAATGCCCTGAGGTTCTCCTGCAGCACCCTCTCTCTGAGTGTCCTCCGGTATGCGCAGCTCTGGAAAAGGTATTTCCTTTCTTCTCCAATGCCTTTAGCAGCATATATCAAATGAAAAATGCACACTAAACTTCTAGCATTACACAGCAAGAAGCATAAGACATCGTAGAGCTAATCTACGTATTTATTTACACACTATGTACCTTGCCAACAAAGGTCCGTATAGTTAAAGCTATGGTTTTCCCAGTAGTGATGTATGGAATTGAGAGCTGGACCATCAAGAAGGCTGATCGCCGAAGAACTGATGCTTTTGAATTATGGTGCCGGAGGAGACTCTTGAGAGTCCCATGGACTGCAAGAAGATCAAACCTCTCCATTCTTAAGGAAACCAGCCCTGAGTGCTCACTGGAAGGACAGATCCTGAAGCTGAGGCTCCAATCCTTTGGCCACCTCATGAGAAGAGAAGACTCCCTGAAAAGACCCTGATGTTGGGAAAGATGGAGGGCACAAGGAGAAGGAGACGGCAGAGGACGAGATGGTGGGACAGTGTTCTCGAAGCTACCAGCATGAGTTTGACCAAACTGCGGGAGGCAGTGGAAGACAGGAGTGCCTGGCCTGCTCTGGTCCAGGGGATAACGAAGAGTCGGACACGACTAAACAACAACAACAACAACAACAACAACAACAACAACAAATGTACAGAAAAGCAATCATGGAGTCCCCTCTCATCAGTTCTGAGAGAGAAAAACAGGAACACAGTAAAAGCAAAAGTACATTACAACAGTACAGACAGCAGGAGAGATAAGACTGTCTTCAGTTCCCACAGTCTTCTCAGACAGGCATGTGATTTACACCAATCACATCTGCAGCATCGAATGGTTTATGTTACTTTTCTAAGCTAAGTGCCTTCTGGGATCCGATTGTGAACAGAATGATATGTGAGTACAGTGGTGGCTCGCAAGACGAAAAGAATCCGTTCCGCGAGTCTCTTCGTCTTGCGGTTTTTTCGTCTTGCGAAGCAAGCCCATTAGCGGCTTAGCGGCTTAGCGCTATTAGGGGCTTAGCGGATCAGCTGATAAGCGGCTTAGCGGCTCAGCTGTTAAGCGGCTTAGCGATCAGCTGTTAAGCGGCTTAACGGCTTAGCCGATCAGCTGTTAAGCGGCTTAGCTGCTTAGAGGATCAGCTGATAAGCGGCTTAGCGGCTTGGGAAAAAGGGGGGGGGGGAAACCCTGCAGGAACTCGCAAGACATTTTCGTCTTGCAAAGCAAGCCCATAGGAAATTCGTTTTGCGAAGCACCTCCAAAACAGAAAACCCTTTCGTCTAGCGGGTTTTCCGTCTTGCGAGGCATTCGTCTTGCGGGGCACCACTGTAAACTCTTTTTATACTTTTTATAGAAGACTGTGTCGTGTCTTATCTTTTATGAGGGAATAAGGGGAAGATACCAGAACAGTTATTATAGAGGCTTTAGTGAGCCTTAGCAAACGCATCCGCTGTGAGTTTAAAAAGGGGAATGTTACTCTGCTAAATTGTGAACTTGTTAACACAAGTTGGAAAGGCTATAATCGAACCATATATCCTCTCCTGCATCCCTGAACATTCCCACAGGTATATGAAGTAGAACACATTGCCTTCTAAAGAAGACCTCCTGTGAGGCCACAGAGGCACAAGACGCCAACTTCTGGCTGGGGATTCCTGGGGAATTAGAATGGGAATTGGGGTGAGCTCCTAGCATCTCCACTTGCCCCCACATCCCAATGCTCCTCGCCAGCCTTTATCCCTCTGCTTGCTCCTTATCTGAAGCAAGGACTACTTCTGGGTACTGCCTTTAAAATGTTTTGTAGCTATGGATTTTTTCTAGCTCTGGTGTTAATGGTGCTAAACATTGCTGGCTGCCATTGTGCAGTCCCAAAAGACGATTCCCTTTGGGTTGCTCTTCAGGTTTGGCATGAAAGTGGGGACACCACTCCCTTGACCTTTTTCCTCACCCCAAGAGCACTTTTGGGCTGTACCTTTCAGATCTCTGATTCTATTCTGGGCTACTCAAGCTGTGCCTCCTCTTTTCATGACTTGGATGTGGAAGGTGAAAGGCAGAGGTTGGGTGGCTCAAAGGACACGTCAGGAGGAGCTGAGGAGCAAGACGTTGAGGTCAAAACTGCATGTGGAAGGAGCCCTGCAAAGGTAGGCTTGAGAGGGGGTGGACATCACTATCACACCCTTGTCAGACAGGTACCTGTGGGTCAGGCGTCACCCACTTCCTTTTGGGCAATGACCTAAACAGATATATATATATACTCCACTGTTGGCAATCCAGTAAAAGGATTGGCTTGTAGAGGATATTGGAATTGAGCCCATGGTGGTATGATGGGATGGAAATGGGGGGGGAGAGAGAGAGAGCATAATCTGAATCAAACCTGGTGACTTATGTGAATGTCACTTAGATGATGGGGAGGAAGAACTCACCTGAGGAGTCTCACCTCTCTTGGGGGATAATTGCAGATAAAGTCGTTCATATGCGGAAGGAGGTAGACACCACCGTGGGAGCAGGGCCGGGCGGGAGAGTGCTAGAGCCCGGTCGAGTTGCATGGAATCAATTTCTTTTCTTTTAAAATGAATTTTATTAGTATTTTCCACACAACAACAGCAACACAAAAGATATCAAAAGATAGCAATACACAACACACAAAAATCAACATTCGAAAACTAAAAAAGCCAACAACAACAAAATCAAATCCATATCTTACAAGTTAATATTATAAACACTAAAACAACAACAACAACAAAACATTGACTTCCACCAATCCCACAGCACCTCCTTTATCTCTCATTCTGTCTTCCTGTTTTCCTGTTTTCTTTATCCTCTCTATCCTAACATCTAGATATAAATCCTTCTTTCATATCCTTTCACTTCACAAGGTTATTCCAGACTCAGCCAGATTTCTGCCCTCGAACCTTGACTTTTGAGGTATTCATTTAGGCACTCCCATTCTTTTTTAACTTCACTTTTTGGTCTTTGTCTTATTATATCTGTCAATTTGG
This sequence comes from Podarcis muralis, assembly GCF_964188315.1. NCBI lineage: Eukaryota > Metazoa > Chordata > Lepidosauria > Squamata > Lacertidae > Podarcis > Podarcis muralis. The sequence goes on from NC_135657.1 coordinate 2,626,206, forward strand.
CTAATTCTAATGGAATCAATTTCAATCCATTACCCTCAAGGATGTTGACAGCCCTGTTTAGAGAAGCTTTTAATGTTTAATAGGTTATTGTATTTTAGTGTTTTGTTGGAAGCCGCCCAGAGTGGCTGGGGAAACCCAGCCAGATGGGAAGGGTATAAACAAATTATTATTATTATTATTATTATTATTATTATTATTATTATTATTATTATTATTATCAGATGTGTAAAACCAACAACCTGTCTCCTTGATCTATGCCCATCCTGGCTAATAAAAGCAAGCCGGGAAGGGCTGGGCGATGGGCTCTGCAGGGTGGTGAATGCTTCAGTCTGTGAAGGAGCGTTCCTAGACCTGCTGAAAGAGGCGGTCATTAAACCGCTTCTTAAAAAAAACATCTTTAGACCTGGCCAATATGGCGAACTATCACCCATTATCAAATCTTCCATTCTTGGGCAAGGTGATTGAGCAGGTGGTTGCTGAACAACTCTAGGCACGCCTGGAGGATGAGGACCATTTGGATCCCTTCCAATCAGGGTTCAGGCCTCATCATGTGACTGAAACTGCCTTGGTCACACTGGTTGATGATCTTCGGTGGGCTAGGGACAAAGGTGAAAGCTGTTTCCTAGTTCTGCTGGATCTCTCAGCGGCTTTTGACACCATCAACCATCCTTCTGGACCATCGCCCAGCCCTTCCCGGACCAACATCCTTCTGGACCATCTAGAGGGGTTGGGAGCTGGGGGCACTGATATATAGTGGTTCCGCTCCTTCCTCCTGGGCTGTATCCAGAAAGTGGGGAGGGGATGAGTGTTCAGACCCCTGTGCCCTCACTTGTGGGGTGCCTCAGGGTTCTGTCCTCTCCCCTATGCTTTTAAACATCTACATGAAGCTGCTGAGAGAGATCATCTGGGGGGTTGGGCTGGGTTTCCATCAATATGTGGTTGATACCCAGCTCTACCTCTCTTTTAAATCGAAACCAGTGAAGGCAGTGAAGGTCCTGTGTGAGTGCCTGTAGGTGGTTGGAGGATGGATGGAGGCTAATGAATTGAGGTTGAATCCTGACAAGACAGAAGTACTGTTCTTGGGGGACAGGGGGCGGGCTGGTGTGGAGGACTCCATGGTCCTGAATGGGGTAACTGTGCCCCTGAAGGACCAGGTGCGTATGGAATCATTTTGGACTCACAGCTGTCCATGGAGGCACAGGTCAATCCTGTGTCCAGGGCAGCTGCTCCCAGCTCCACCTGCTACGCAGGCTGAGACCCTACCTGCCCTCAGACTGTCTCGCCAGAGTGGTGCATGCTCTAGTTATCTCCTGCTTGGACTACTGCAATGCGCTGTATGTGGGGCTACCTTTGAAGGTGACCCAGAAACTACAACTAATCCAGAATGCGGCAGCTAGACTGGTGACTGGTTGTGGCTGCTGAGACCATATAACACCAGTCCTGAAAGACCTTCATTGGTGTCCAGTACGTTTCCGAGCACAATTCAAAGTGTTGGTGCTGACCTTTAAAGCCCTAAACAGCCTCGGCCCAGTATACCTGAAGGAGCGTCTCCACCTCCATCATTCAGCCCGGACGCTGAGGTCCAGCGCCAAGGGCCTTCTGGCAGTTCCCTCACTGCGAGAAGCAAAGCTATAGGGAACCAGGCAGAGGGCCTTTTCGGTGGTGGCGCCTGCCCTGTGGAACGCCCTCCCACCAGATGTCAAAGAGATAAACAACTACCTGACATTTAGAAGACATCTGAAGGCAGCCCTGTTCAGGGAAGTTTTTAATGTGTGACATCTTAGTGTATTTTTAATCTTTGTTGGAAGCCGCCCAGAGTGGCTGGGGAAACCCAGCAAGATGGGCAGGGTACAAATAATAAATTGTTGTTGTTGTTATATTATTATTATTATTATTATTATTATTATTATTATTAGGCTTTGGTCATCTATGGACACCCCCTTCCTAAAGAAAACAGGGAAGTTGAGTCTGGAGTTCTCCAGACAATGTTACACTCAGGGAGGAATCTCAACACTTGAAAGGTTGGAGGGGCATGAAGAAAGAAGAAGGGGGAGATGAGAGAGAAGTAGGGATGGAGAGCCTTGTTGACAGGACCGGCCCAAGACATTTGAGTACCTGAGGCAAACCACAAAATGGTGTTTTCCAACCCCCACCCACCCCCTACTGAGGGAAGAAGGGGTGAGTTAAAATCTACATTAGGAGCAAGGGGGAGTTCCGGAATCTTCGGGGCAGTTGGAAACTATGATTTTGCAAATTTGACAGTTGGGCAAGAACACATAATACAGCGGAACCTCGACTTATAAACGCCTCAGGTTACAAACTCTGCTAACCTGGAAGAATTACCTCAAGTTGAGAACTTTGCCCCAGGATGAGAACGGAAATGGTGTGCCGGCGGCGCAGCAGCAGCAAGAGGCCCCATTAGCGAAAGCACGCCTCTAGCTAAGAACAGTTTCTGGTTAAGAACGGACCTCCAGATCGAATTAAGTTCATAACTAGAGGTACCACTGTAATAATAATAGCAACATGATTGAGGGAGTTGGGGAGAGAGAGAGAAGAAATGATAGCCACATCTCTAAGCATAGAGGATGGAGCAAGTTTGTTTTCTCCCTGCTCCAGAGGGGAGGATCCCAAACAACAGATTAAATGGCAAGAAAGAAGATTCCAACTAAACATTAGGAATATCTGAGTTGTTCCACAGTGGAACGGACCCCTTCAGAAGACGTATAGGAGTATAGCATCTAGATCAAGGGAAGTAATAGTGCCAATGTATTCTGCTCTGGTCAGACCTCACCTGGAGTACTGTGTCCAGTTCTGGGCACCACAGTTCAAGAAGGACACTGACAAACTGGAACGTGTCCAGAGGAGGGCAACCAAAATGGTCAAAGGCCTGGAAACGATGCCTTATGAGGAACGGCTAAGGGAGCTGGGCATATTTAGCCTGGAGAGGAGGAGGTTAAGGGGTGATATGATAGCCATGTTCAAATATATAAAAGGATGTCACATAGAGGAGGGAGAAAGGTTGTTTTCTGCTGCTGCAGAGAAGCGGACACGGAGCAATGGATCCAAACTGCAAGAAAGAAGATTCCACCTAAACATTAGGAAGAACTTCCTGACAGTAAGAGCTGTTCGACAGTGGAATTGGCTGCCAAGGAGTGTGGTGGAGTCTCCGTCTTTGGAGGTCTTTAAGCAGAGGCTTGGCAACCATATGTCAGGAGTGCTCTGATGGTGTTTCCTGCCTGGCAGGGGGTTGGACTCGATGGCCCTTGTGGTCTATTCCAACTCTATGATTCTATGATTCTATGATGGGCTCTCTCCAGTGCAGAAGGATCTGAAGCAGAGGTTGGATGGGCACCAGTCAGAGATTCCTGCATTGCAGGGGTTGCACTAGATGACTCTTGGGGTACCTTCCAACGCTGAAACTCTATGAATCTATGATTCTGTGGTCTTTGGCTGGTCCTTGGCACATGCCCCTCAGGGCTTGCCACATCCATCCTGCAAACGACGGTTGGCATCCCACAAGATTTCATCAGTACTCCAGCCACCTATAAATAGGGGGACTTCTCTTCCCCAGTCAATTGCACCTCCATTTGGCTTCTGGTACCTCCAGGATTCCCACCAACCTCCGGCCATGAAGATCTTCTGCCTCCTCTCTGTTGCCGTCCTCTTCTTGATGCTGCTGGCTCCAGGTATGGCCTTCTTCTCACATGCTTCTTCTCTGAGCTCCACAGCTCTCAGCTTTATTCATTTTAAACCTGCCTCTGAATATCTAGCTGCAGGGAACCCCAAAGGGATGGGTGGAGAATTCCTTTGCCCCTCTGTCCTCCTTGAGAACTTCCCAAACGGGGCATCTGGTCGGCCACTTGAAGAGCAATGTGTTTCCTTTGGCTCGATCCAGAAATCAGGCTCTTTCTATGATCTCATTGTAATACTAATCTTGCAACATGAAATATCATCCATAGGAATTGCTTTAAGATGTTTAATACAGTGGTACCTCAGGTTACATACGCTTCAGGTTACATACGCTTCAGGTTAAAGACTCCGCTAACCCAGAAATAGTGCTTCAGGTTAAGAACTTTGCTTCAGGATGAGAACAGAAATTGGGCTCCGGCGGCGTGGCAGCAGCAGGAGACCCCATTAACTAGTGGTGCTTCAGGTTAAGAACAGTTTCAGGTTAAATACGGACCTCCGGAAGGAATTAAGTACTTAACAAAGGGAAGCCAGTCTCTCTCTCTCTCTCCCCCCCCCCCCAATAAATTTGTATTATTTTCTTAACACAGTCTTATACAATACATCAAACCACATATATACTTTTAGCTCTGCCGAGCTTGCAACTTCCCTCCTTCCCTTCAACAGGTATCCCTTATTCTCTTAAATTGCGTATTTTAGTATTCAACCTCTTATCTGTCTTTACATTGTAGGAGTTATTTCAGTCCTGCCAGTGTTTTTAAGGTTTTACAATTATCCTTTAGTGACACAGTGAATTTACTCCAACTTTCCTGGAATCTCTGATCATCCTGATCCCGAATCCTGCCGATCAGCTTAGCTAACTCCGCATAGTTCATCATTTTCATCTGCCACTCCGCAATGGTAGGGATTTCTTGTAGCCAGTCTCTCTGACACAGCCTTCCTGACTGCCTTGGCTCAGCTCTTTTGCTGAAGCTGCAGGCGGGAGGGGAAGGGTCTCTCTCTCCACCCCAGACCCTTTCCCTGCATTCATCCTGCACCAGCCTCCCCCAATGTGGCCCCCTCCAGGTTTCTTGCCCAGCAGGGTTATCAGGGAAGAAGAAGTGAAGGTGTAGAAGGTCAGTTCTGGGGGTGCAGGGCAGGCTTCAAATGGTTCTTTTTCCTCCCCCAGATTTCACCGGAGCCCAAAATCTCGATGAGAGATGTCGCCGTCTCAGGGGAACCTGCCACTATCTTAGGTGCTGGAAAGGCAAAAGACAGATTGGTAAATGCACAGGACTCAAAGTTTGCTGTCGTTAAGGTGAGTTAGATGAAATTATAACTGTGTCTCAAAGAGAGACACCGCCCCCACTCACAACTCCTCTTAGCCTGGAAAGGAAAGCCATCCTTTGCAACGGCTGGAGGGTAAGGGGTTAAGCGTTCTGCTCAAGTTTGTCCTCTCCTGGGGTTGCTGCCAGGTAAAATAGAATTAAATGAACCAGATTAGATCAAATCTAGGCTGTCAGGTGGCATAAGAAAGCTGCAGAGATAGCGCAGGATAGTGCGCACCCCGGAAATGATCTCTCTCAGCTTCTGCCTTCTGGAAGAAGGTCCAGGGTTATAAAGACCAGGACTAGCCGCCTGAGAAACAGTTTCTACCCAAATGCAATTCTGGTTCTAAACGCAACATAAGGAGTCTCTATAGTATATTGTATTTTAAAATGGGGTTTCAGAGTTTTTAGGGGTTTTTGAATGTTTTATGTAAATTTTCAATTTCGTTGTTCCGTATGGGACAATGACAATAAAGATATCGTATCGTATCGTAAAAGTGTAGATGAGATTGCAAAGGCCAAAGTGCACCGCCTGGATGCTCAGAGGTCTGCCTTAGAATTGTAGAATAGAATTGTAGACTTGGAGGGGACCAAAGGGGTTCATCCTGTCCACCCCCATGCAATGCAGTTCAGGCCTTCTGCTAAATATTGGAGCTGAGGGTGTCAGGGGGAATGGGGGTGCTACAATTCAATCTGAACTGCTTCAGAAATCTGACCATGGCTCATCACACATTGAGACTGAGTCTGGATCTGCATCATCATCATCATCATCATCATCATCATATAATAATAATTTATTATTTATACCCCACCCATCTGGCTGGGTTTCCCCAGCCACTCTGGGCGGCTTCCAACAGAATATTAAAATACAATGGTCTGTTAAACATTAAAAGCTTCCCTAAAGAGGGCTGCCTTCAGATGTCTTCTAAAAGTTTGGTAGTTATTTTTCTCTTTGACATCTGGTGGGAGGGCGGGTGCCACTACCGAAAAGGCCCTCTGCCTGGTTCCCTGTAACTTGGCTTCTCACAGTGAGGGAACCCCCAGAAGGCCCTCGGAACTGGACCTCAGTGTCCGGGCAGAACAATGGAGGTGGAGACGCTCCTTCAGCTATACTGGACCGAGGCCGTTTAGGGCTTTAAAGGTCAGCACCAACACTTTGAATTGTGCTCAGAAACATACTGGGAGCCAGTGTAGGTCTTTCAAGACCGGTGTTATGTGGTCTCGGCGGCCGCTCCCAGTCACCAGTCTAGCTGCTGCATTCTGGATTAGTTGTAGTTTCCGAGTCACCTTCAAAGGTAGCCCCACGTAGAGCGCATTGCAGTAGTCTAAGCGGGAGATAACCAGAGCATGCACCACTCTGGCGAGGCAGTCCGCAGGCAGATAGGGTCTCATCCTGCCTACCAGATGGAGCTGGTAGACAGCTGCCCTGGACACAGAAGTGACCTGCGCCTCCATGGACAGCTGTGAGTCCAGAATGACTCCCAGGCTGCGCACCTGCTCCTTCAGGCGCACAGTTGCCCCATTCAGGACCAGGGAGTCCTCCACACCCGCCCGCCTCCTGTCCCCCCAAAACAGTACTTCTGTCTTGTCAGGATCCAACCTCACTACCTACCTGCTCCAGTTCCTCTATTACAGAAACATTGCATCATAGGTTTGCAGAATCGGAGGGGACTCCAAGGGTCCTCTAGTCCAAGCCCCTGCAATGCAGGGATCTCAGGTAAAGCATTCCTGACAGGTGGCCCTCCAAGGAAAGAGGGTCCACCATCTCCTGATGGAGACTGTCCCTCTATCTATCAGCTCTTACCATCAGAAATTCCTTCCAGAGGTTTAGTAGGAATCTCCTTCCAGAGCCTTTCATTGAGTCCTCCAATGTACTGCCTTCTGTCCGTCCCTTCCCACACAATGTCTCCATCATAAGGTCCCAATACCATCTCATGCTGCCAGAATTCAAAGTATTAGCCATTAGTCACCAACCAGATCCTGAAAACTATTGCAGGTGTGTTAGATTCTCTCCACCTGCTCAGTTCCATGTTCCAGGTTATGGTTTTGAGAATGCCCCTGCCCTTGTAGTACTTTCTCTCCAGGAGCTGAGAAATGATAACTCCAAAAGCAAGCAGGCCAACCTTTGGCAACCCTTAAGATTAAGAGCCTCATGTTCTACCAACTGAGGACTACAACTCCCAGCAGCCCCAGGCTACAAGGTCATGTGATGATCATAGCTGTCAACCTTCCCCTTTTTTGCGGCCCAGATTGTTAGATATCCCGTAGACTGTCCCCGGGACAGGTGAGGCTGCTGATCCCTTATTTTCAAATCTGAAAGTTGACAGCTATGGTGATGATGGGTGTAGATGGGAGGGCTTGAGGTCAGGATGGAGACACCCCCCAACACACCCCACATTTAGCTAGAGGTCTGAAACAAACCATCCGTGTGTTGCACTTGCAACAGTCAGCTCTTCTGCCTCCCAGCTGGAGTCACTGGTTCGGGTTTTCAGCACCAGTCTCAGCACCCATATTAACAATGCTTCCTCTCACAGCCAGATAGTTCTGCAGATCTACAGTGCAAGACCTCTGGTGAAAGGAAGACCACCCTGCTCTCCTCTGATGTGAAGCTGCCTCAACTGCACCCCCATCTCTGCTGGGGAAGAAACCGCTTTGCTTGATGCTGCTGAAGGCGATGCTGGGAAGGAGTCAAGAGGGACCCATCCTGCCTGCCTGTCTACTCATGAGTAAGCCCACTGTGGCCAGTGGGGCCTGACTCCTTAGTAAGTGGGCTCGGGATTGGAGCTAGGATTTGGTTTTCCTGCAAAAATGCTTTAGCTTTTTCTTTTTAATAAATGCAAGCATTGGAAACCTTTGTGTAGGTCCATTTTGTGAAAATGTGTGCTGGGTCTTATTTTCTGTTGGACTCTAATATATAATGTGTGAAACACTTAAATACAAAAATACAGAGATACCGAGAAAGGATATGTGGTTAGGATTCCATGGAGACATGAGATTCCTCCATGTGTGTAATATCCTGAAACAGGGCTGGGGAAGGTCTGAGCTCCTCCCAACTTCCTTGGCTATTGTGACAGTGGCCAACCAGATGCCCAGAAACAGGACCACAGCCCAAGAGTGCTCCTTCTTCCCCAAGTCTCCTGCCATGACAATGAAGGGAGAACAAAGGCATTCTGATGAGTAGCCATAGGTATCTTCCACATTGTCTGGAGAACCCCTAGGATCCCATCCCTGCCTTATAGAATTATGGATTTGTAGAGTTGGAAGGGACTGTGAGGGTCAACTAGTCAGGTCCCCTGCAATGCAGGAATCTCAGCTGAAGCATCCACAACAGATGGCCATCCAACCTCTGCTTAAAAGCCTCCAAGGAAGGAGAGACCACAACCTCCTGAGGGAGACTGTTCCACTGTCAAATACAGTGGTACCTCAGGTTAAGTACTTAATTCGTTCCGGAGGTCCGTACTTAACCTGAAACTGTTCTTCACCTGAAGCACCACTTTAGCTAATGGAGCCTCCCGCTGCCGCCGCGCTGCCGGAGCACGATTTCTGTTCTCCTCCTGAAGCAAAGTTCTTAACCCGAGGTACTATTTCTGGGTTAGCAGAGTATGTAACCTAAAGCGTATGTAACCTGAAGCGTAGGTAACCCGAGGTACCACTGTAGCTCTTACTGTCAGAAAGTTTTTCCAAATGTTTAGTCAGAATCTCCTTTCTTGTAAGTTGAAGACATTGGTTTGGGCCCTGGAGCAGCAGAAAACAAGCTTGCTCCATCTTCTGTGTGAAAGCCCTTGAGATATTTGAATTTACCCACCTTGGAAGAATGGCCGATGAAGGTGATTGAATACATGGGTCTGGCAGAAATGACGAGCAGGATCCGAAACCAGGGAAGAGAAACAGCGGAAGAAGATTGGAAAAAATTTAAGGACTATTTAAAGAAATATTGTAAAATTAATGAATGTTAAAATGATGTTGGATTAGAAAATGTGGTTACTAGCGGTAACGGATAAGCTAAAGAGAATAAGTAAGATTAAATTCAAGTTAAAATAAGGGAAGGATTTGCTGAATAATTGATTAGAAATTGGAATACAGAAAGGGGAAGTACGAGGAAGTCGGGGAAGTAAATTATAAGAAAATAAGATTTTGAAATTGTACTTGTTTTTTGTTTGTTGTGTCTATTGTATTGTTTTGTTTTGTTTTTGTTGTTATAAAAATTATGGAAACTTTAATAAAAAAATTATATATATAAAAAAGAGATATTTGAATTTGAAGGTGGCTATTATATCTTCTCAAGGAAAGGTGGGCCTTTTCTGTGATGGAACGATGTCCGCAGGGTGGTTTGGGGGTTTGTTTTGAAGATGGCTATCATATCTTCTTAAGGAAAGGTGGGTTGGAAGCTGCCCAAAACCTTGTGGTCATCCCTGGACAGGTGAGGCCCTTCAGGTGAGTTCTTCCACCCCTTCATCTGGGTGACACTCTCAAAACTCTCAAGATTTGATGCATCTGATGCTCTCCTCCCCCTCCTTTCTTGCTTCTATTCCATCATACCTAATTTCCTCAAGGATCCCCTCTCCCCACATGACCCTACAGAGACTCTGCAATCATCATCTGAGGCCATTCTTTGTGTTCCTCCTCCACAAGATGTCCAGAGGGTGGCAACAGAAGAATAGGCATTTTCTGTGATTGAATGATGCCCCTAGTGTGGTTTGGGGGGACATTGGTTTGTTTGTTTGTATGTATGTGTGTATGTTTGTTTGTTTGTTTGTTTGTTTGTTTATGACACATTTTGTGTTTTTTTATCTTGTACTGTATTTTTATTTTGTGAACTGCCCCAAAATCTATGATTGAAGGGTGGTATACAAATCGGAATCAGAATCTTAATCATACCACCATGGACTAAAATACAATATTTAATGTAAGCCAATACAGTGGTGCCTCTCAAGATGAAATTAATTCGTTCCGCGAGTTTTTTCGTCTTGCGATTTTTTCGTCTTGCGAAGCACGGTGTCGGAAAAGTTTTGGAAAATCTTCAAAAATCACCAAAGTCTTCAAAAACCTCAAAAAAGGCTACCACACCGCATGCTATGAGTTGCTCCTCGAAGTCAAGTCGCAACTGTATTAACGGTTTTAAGAAAAAGGAAACAAACTTGCAAGACGTTTCCGTCTTGCGAAGCAAGCCCATAGGGAAAATCGTCTTGCGAAGCAACTCAAAAAACCAAAAACCCTTTCGTCTTGCGAGTTTTCCATCTTGCGAGGCATTCGTCTTGCGAGGTACCACTGTACCTTTACTGGACTGACCACAGGTCACCAAAAAATAAGCAAGCTTTTGAGTTCCGCAGAATGCTTCTTTGGACTGGATGATAAGCAAATGAGGCAGTGGCTTGGTGTGTGTGTGAAAATCTGGTCTAGGTTTAAAAGGAAGAAGAAGTGTCAGATCGCTTGATACAGATGTTGCTTGGATAACAACTCTGGATCCGACCCCTGACCATTGGCCACTGGTGGGAGTTGCATCTGGAAGGTCAAAGCTTCCCAGACATGACGTGATACTGGAGATTCCAGGTTTCATGCTGGGAGGAGCACAACAGCTCGTTCCCCATATTTGAAAGGATCAGCTACAGCCATCTCCTAGATCCAGCTCTGGCCAAAATGAAACGTCGTCAGGTTCTTGGTGGTCAAAGGTATGAAAGAGAAACACTGTCATATTTATGAATGGCAAACATGGAAGTTTATTGTACACAGAGGAGTAGAAATGTCGGTTTTGGTCCCTGCCCCAAAGGAAGGGGGTGGCGCCCTGAGACACAGGCCCACGTCTGACATCGGAAGCTGTCTTCCATCCATTGGTCCATCAAGCTGAGTGATCTCAGCAGGGTTCCCAGCAGGGATCTCTCCCAGCCCTGCCTGTTTTAAAAGGAGGAATGAAGAGGGTGCTGCTCGCTCAGATGCTCCTTGTAGGTTGGGGCAGCTCTTGGTTAGGAAAATAAACAGAGGAAAGGTAGATGAGATTGCAAAGCCCCAACCAGGCCTCCCAAAGTGCACAGCCCAGAACTGCAGAACTGGAGCATTGGAAGGGACCCCAAAGGGTCATCTACTCCAACCCCAGGCAAAGTTCAAATCACAACTAAAGAATCCTTGATGAAGGACTAAAGAATCCTTGATCAAGAATCCTTGATCAATTTCTCTTTCCTTGATGCCGCAGCTGAAATACTTGCATCTCCCTCCCCTACGGACACATTGCGGTTCGAGATTTTGGGCTTCGGTGAAATCTGGAAGGGGAGAAAACCCTTTGACGCTTGCTCTGCTCCTCCCCCAAAGGCCCCACTGCCTGGGATATCTGGGGGGCACCAGGTTGGGGACTGCTGGTGCAGGAGGAATGCAGGGAAAGGGTCTGGGCTGGAGACTGAGATCATTCCCCTCCCACCTGCACCTCCAGAAGATGGTCTAAGCCAGGCATGTCAAACTCCCAAGCGACTGTGATCCACTCCAAGTATTTAAAAAATAGCAATGATCTACCCATTGTGATTGCCAAGAGTTGTTGGGCTTATTTTAGGGGGCAGTGACCAAAGTTGTTGAGCTGTTTATAAAAAATGTTTTTGGAGGGGAGGCGATTTCTTTAGTCCGCCGAACGACCAGCAGCACCCCTGCAATCGACAGGTAGATCTCGATCGACCTGTTGGACATGCCTGGTTTAAGCCAAGTTGGAAGAGAAGGCTGTGTCAGAGCCACTGGCTTTCCTGGGAGCCACTGTAGAGAGAAGCCCCCTTGCCCAGGAACCTGGCTCACTCTCTGCCCCACTGCAAAGATGAAAGATTTTAAAGCAGCCACTTCTTTGGATTAGATTTCATGTTTTAGGATTAGCATGGCAAGAAGAGCATAAGACTGGCTGCTGGATCAGGTGAAAGGGGCCCCATCTAGTCCCTCTTCTTGCAGGGGCAACCAGATGCCCCATTGGGGAAGATCTCAAGGAGGACAGAGGGCAAGAGAACCCAACGCTCATCCCTTATGGATTCCCTGCAAGTAAACATTCGGAGGCAGTTTTAAAATGAAGAAAGCTGAGAGATGTGAAGTTCAGAGAAGAAACATCTGAGAAGAAGGCCATACCTGGAGCCAGCAGCAGCAGGAGGTGGAAGATGACAGAGAGGAGGCAGAAGATCTTCATGGCTGGAGGTTGATGGGAATCCTGGAGATGCCAGAAGCCAACTGGAGGTGTGATTGACTGGGGACAGAGAGTTCCCTCTACAGTGCCTGGAGGACTGTTGAAATCTTGTGGGATGTCAACTGTTGTTTGCAGGATGGATGTGGCAAGCTCTGAGGGTTGTGTGCCAAGGACCAGCCAAAGACCAAGGCTGTGTTGCTATGATGACGTTGTTGTGTTCCTGCCCCCTGCAGTTTTAAAACTGAAATATACTTGGAGTCGAGTGTGGATTTCATGCTCTTTATTCAGCTCAGAGTAGTGAGGAATGGAAGTTCCCCCGAAAGGTCTGCTTTATATACATTATTTACACAATGGGCCCCGTGTGATTGGCTAATTCTGGGATTCTCCTGTAGGCCAATCCGGTTGCAGATTCACTTCCACCCAGAGTTGGATTGGGTGGCTCTTGTGGACCAATCAGACTGCTGCATTCTGGATCCTATTGTTCTAGGACCAATCAGACTGCTGCATTTTGGATCCGATTCAACTCAGTACATAACAAAAATGATGACATTTGCTCTCTCGGCTGCCCTCCTCTCTCTTTTTCTAGTCACTGGTTGTGCCAACTCTGATATGTTAATTCATTTGGGCTCCACCCCAGCTCCCTCCCCAACTGGTCTGCCTTCACCCATATCAGACCAACCCCCTCCCTCCCCACCTCACCTTCCACTCACAGCTTGCCCCCAAGCCCTTCCCCCTCCTCTCATGGTTCACCCCAACCTTCCCTCCTCTTTCCAGGGAGGTAGGTGCTTCACCCAGTGGCTTTCTCAAATGCTCTGCGGGGTTCCTCTCCCCTCTTCCCCCTGCCAATGAAATTAGTTCTCAAAATGTTTTCCTTCCTCTCTCTGAACCCCAGAACTCGGGGACAACCAATGAAGCTGAATTGCAGGACAGAGACAGGGATGTCCTACTTCCCATGGTTCATCTATGGGACTCCCAACCAACTTGGATGGCTTTGAAAGAGGATGAGAGAGAGGGTGATGGATGGCTGATAGTCAGAGGCAGCAGTGCTTCTGAATCCCAGTTGCTGCCAAAGACAGGAGGGCTCTTGTGCTAGGATCCTGCTCTCGACTTTCCTATAATGTGTATATAATTATACCTGAAGGAGCGTCTCCACCCCCATCATTCTGCCCGGACGCTGAGGTCCAGCTCCGAGGGCCTTCTGGCGGTTCCCTCATTGCGAGAAGCAAAGCTACAGGGAACCAGGCAGAGGGCCTTCTCGGTAGTGGCGCCCGCCCTGTGGAACGCCCTTCCAGCAGATGTCAAAGCGATAAACAACTACCTGACATTCAGAAGACATCTTAAGGCAGCCCTGTTCAGGGAAGTTTTTAACGTGTGACATTTTACTGTATTTGTGGTTTTTATGGAAGCCGCCCAGAGTGGCTGGGGAGGCCCAGCCAGATGGGAGGGGTATAAATAATAAATTATTATTATAAATTATTATTATCTGGCTGCTCACTTTGGAAACAGGATCCTGGGTGAGATGGGATCTCTACAAAAAACCCCGGAGCAGAATCCCTAAGATGAGACCAAACTTTGACCAGAGTGGAAATGGAGGTGGTCTTCAAACGGAGTGTGTATGTGTGTGTGTGTTGTGTGTATACTATCCCACTGTCATGGACTGACCGCTTCCTGTTGAAGTTTGTGTTTGTAGGGGCAAACCTTCTCTGCAGAGGTGGGAGTCCAGTCTGGATAGTTAGGCTTGGTGAAGACTTGACGTTTCCATCCCCCAAAAAGTTTTTGATTTGAGTTTCCACTGAAATGAGGCTGCATTTTAATGTTGTATTTTAATCTTCTTTTTAAAGCTGAATTTCAATCAATTGTTTTCATATTTGGGGTTAGCCGCCCTGAGCCCGGTCTTGGCTGGGGAGGGCGGGGTATAAATAAAATTATTATTATTATTATTATTATTATTATTATTATTATTATTATTATTATTACACCACCACCCCGTCATTTGACAGAATTTGGCTTGGTAAGCCTGAAAAAAAGGAGATTGACAGGAGATATGAGAGCCATCTTCAAATATCTGAAGGGCTGTCACTTCGAGGAGGGATCAAGCTTCCTTTCTCCTGCTCTGGAGGGCAGGACTCGAACCCTTGGCTTCATGTTACAAGGAAGGAGCTTCTGACTAAAGATCAGGAAAATCTTTCTGACAGTAAGAGCTGTTGGATTGTGGAACTGTCTCCCTTGAGCAGTTGTGGACTCTCCTTCCTTGGAGGTTTCTAAGGAGAGGTTGGATGGCCACCTGTCATGGATGCTTCAGTTGACATTCCGACATTGCAGGGGGTTGGACTAGATGACCCTGGAGGTCCCTTTCAACTCTAAAATGCTATGATTCTCTGATCCAGCAGACTCTTTTTATGTACTTATGTGTATGTATAAACACAGCTGGAGGTAATGGTCCTGTTACACAGTGCATCTCCCAGACTCTTGGGATATGATATTCATTCTCTCTTTCTCTCTATTCACAAGACATCTTTCTTCCAAGGGAACCTCCATGAGGGCAGGAACTTCAAAGAACTAGCAGGTGGTGCTCCAGGAGCGGTTGCTTGTTGCAGATGGAGACGGAAAACTGGGAAGTTTTCATTTCACCCAGTGACCACAGGGAAAGGATGCTGTGACTAATCCTGTTGCTTGTTATTATAGAAAAATTGGGGGTTGTCTTTTACAGCCCAGTTCTCCATCAAGGGACTCCTTCTCCCCTAAGTCCATTATCGGTCAGAGAGGAATGGATGGAGGCAGGAGGCAGCAGCAAGCAAGCAAGCTAGCAAGCAAGGTGTTTAATTTTCATCTCCCACTGCAAGGAGGTGAGGATCTAGAAAAAAGGTGTGTAGGAGCTTTCAAAGACTTTAGAAATTTTCCAGCCCCTTAGCCAGAGACCACCCAAAAGCATCATGCAAGCATCACAGAAAGAAGCAGTCTACACAAAATATCCCCTTAAAACAGGATTTGAAGGTTTGTCCAAGATCATAGAATCATAGAGTTGGAATAGACCACAAGGGCCATCGAGTCCAACCCCCTGCCAAGCAGGAAACACCATCAGAGCACTCCTGACATATGGTTGTCAAGCCTCTGCTTAAAGACCTCCAAAGAAGGAGACTCCACCACACTCCTTGGCAGCAAATTCCACGGTCGAACAGCTCTTACTGTCAAGAAGTTCTTCCTAATGTTTAGGTGGAATCTTCTTTCTTGTAGTTTGGATCCATTGCTCCGTGTCCGCTTCTCTGGAGCAGCAGAAAACAACCTTTCTCCCTCCTCTATATGACACCCTTTTATATATTTGAACATGGCTATCATATCACCCCTTAACCTCCTCTTCTCCAGGCTAAACATGCCCAGCTCCCTTAGCCGTTCCTCATAAGGCATCGTTTCCAGGCCTTTGACCATTTTGGTTGCCCTCCTCTGGACACGTTCCAGTTTGTCAGTGTCCTTCTTGAACTGTGGTGCCCAGAACTGGACACAGTACTCCAGGTGAGGTCTGACCAGAGCAGAATACAGTGGCACTATTACTTCCCTTGATCTAGATGCTATACTCCTATTGATGCAGCCCAGAATTGCATTGGCTTTTTTAGCTGCCGGTACTTTTAGATACCGGTACTTCCTTCTGCAGAGAACTATTTGGGGTCATTAAGACTCAACGTGGCTTCTGGATTGCTCTCCTGCACTCTTCCAGACATGGGGTTTATCTACTTATATGTGTGTGTGCTTACCTTGTGCACTTAGGAATATTTGTTTTATTTATGACACCTTTGAATTCTTATGACCCTGTTTATGGGAGATGGAATTCCAAACGATCTCCTTCCTTAAGTTTCTGAAGGCAGCCTTTGCAAAGGGCAGCTGACACCAATCCCAGAATGCTCAGAACTAAGGACAGAGGAAGCTGGGCAGATACAAGCTCTCAGACCTACAAAGGGATCCATCCCCTGAGAAACAGCAGCATCAACAATGGGATTAGGGAGAGGTCCTTGAGCTATTGCAGTCCTGAGTCCTTTCAGCCTTTGTAGGTCAAAACCAGCACTTTCAGTTGGGTCCAACTCAAAGTTCTTTAGCTTGGACTAGAAGACCCACAGGGACCATTCCAACTTTACAATTCTAGAATTCTCTAATTTTACTCTCTTTTGACCTGGAAGGGGATGCGTCTAGCATTGCTTCCCTGGAGTGGAAGACCAGGATTTAAATTCCCATCTAGCTATGAAGCTCACTGGGTGACCCTGGGTGACCTTTCAGCCTAGACTACCTCATAGGGTTGTTGCCAGGAAGGTGTGCAAAGGAGGGGGACCAAGATGATCAAGGTTCTGGAAAAGAAGCCATATGTGGAATGGTTGAGGGAGCTGGGTAGGTTTAGCCTGGAGAAGAGGAGACTGAGAAGAGATATGATATTCATCTTCAAATATCTTAAGGGCTGTCACGTGAAACATGGAGCCAGCTAGTTTTCGCCTGCTCTGGGGGGTAGGGCCCAAACCAATGGATTCAAATTCCATGAATGGAGATTCCTACTAACACTAGGAAGATCTTATTGAAGAAAAGAGTTGTTTGACCGTGGAATGGACTCCCTCAGAAGGTGGTGGACCCTCCTTCAGTGGAGAATTTTAAGCAGAGATTGGATGGCCACCTGTCAGAGAATCTTTAGCTCGGACTAGTTGACCCTCAGGGTCCCTTCCAAATCTATAATGCTAGGATTCTCTGGTCATAATTGCAATCTTGCTCCATTTTGACTTGGAAGGGGATGTGTCTAGCATGGCTTCCCTCCCACTCTCACCAACTGCCCCCCTGAACCTCCTTCAGATATGGGACAATTCCCAATTCCACTGGTTTGCACAGAAACACCTGCCAGTTACTCCCAAATCAAATAAAAGTCACAGTATGGAATGGAACTGGCAGAGCCCTAACCCAGCACCCCTTTTCATAGAAGGCACCACCACACAGAAATTTCCAATGCTTGCATTTATTGAAAGGAAAAGCTAAAGCAAATGAGCAGACAAACCCAATCCTAAACCCATTTACAAAGATGCCAGCCTCACTGAGCACAGCAGGACTTGCTCTGGAGTAAATGGGCAGAAAGGATTGGGCTGTGACGGATCCTTCTCAGAATCGCCTTCAGCAGCAGCAGCAGCAGTGAGCAAAGAGGTTTCTGCAGAGGTGCAGTCAAGGCAGCTGCATCTCCGGAGAAGAAACGGGGTGGTCTTCCTTTCATCACAGATGATGCGTGATGGGTCTGCTGTAGAGTTAAATGATAAAGATAGAAAACACCATGAATATCGGGGGTGCTCAGAACAGGCCAGTAACTCCTTGAAAGAGCAAAGAGCTGAATGCTATTGGAGCTGGGATTTCACATGTTGGTGGGGTGGGGTTCAGTTCAGATTTTCTGCTGGATGTTCAGAAGTTGGGAGAGGTCTCCATCCCAAATCCAAACTGCTCCATGCACTTTCTGGAGCTGATGGGAGATGTACTCCAATACATGTGGTGGGCACCTGGTTGACAAAGGCTGCCCTCCAGGCTTTTAAAAGCCTTGTTCCACATGTAGCTCAGTTATCCTACTCCTATTTTCTAAAGTTGATGGAGTCAAGTGGCTCCAAATGTGATTGGGGAATTCTCAAGGTCCAAACCAAAAACAGTCAAATTAGCATTCGGGCGAATCTAGCCAGTGCCCCCCCCTTGTGGCTGTTAAGGGTCAAAGACAGGGGGAAGAAGCAGAGCTGTAACTCTCAAGCCTTCAGGGTCCTGTCTCCTTGAGATGCTCCAGACTTATTTCCAGGCACAGGTATGGTTTTGCCTATAACTCACCTTAGCTGCGCTTGCAGCAACGCCTGTCTCCCGAACACTTCCCAATCTCTTTCTCGCCTTTGTTGCAGGTTTTTCTGCAGCTGCCCCCATTGTTCTGGCAATCCTGGGTGGGACGCTGAGCTCCAGTGAAATCTGCAGGGCAAAGCGAAGAGAAAAGCAAATTGAGAGGGGGGGGAGGGAGATGTAACTACCCGGGAAAGCTGCCCCAACTCCAAGGACTGGCCATCTACACCTTCCACCCTTTGTTCCTCAACAGCCCTGCTGGCCACGATACATGGAGGGCATCGAGTTGGGGGAGGCTGGTGCAGGATGAATGCAGGGAAGGGGGCTGGAATGGGGAGTGAGAGCCAGGGGCGGAGCTATCTGCCCCAGAACCCGGAGCGGCGCGGGGGCGGGGCTAGGTGCCTGCCACCTGCGCAGCAAGCTCCGTGTGTGCCACCTGCACAGCAAACGTGAGGGGGTGGTGCACCGATGTCGCCCCCCCCTCATGGCTGACACCCTCCCCTTCCCCGCTGCACCTTCAGCAGGAGATCTGAGCCTGTGTCAGAGTCACTGGCTTCCCTGGGGGCCACTAGGAACCTTGGAGAGAGAGGTTCTCTTGCCCAGGAAACTGGCCCACTCTTTTCCCCACCACAAAGCTGAATTCGCTGGAATGTGTTATTTCAGATTTTATAGCAACAGCTTCTTTGGATCAGATTCCATACTTTAGGATTGGGATGGCAATCAGATCCTAAGAGCCTGGCTGCTGGATTAGGCCAAAGGGGCCCCATCTAGTCCATCAACCTGGTCTCACAGTGGCCAACCAGATGCCCCATTTGGGAAGCTCTCAAGGGGGTCAGAGGGTCAAGAGAGTTCCCCACCCATCCCTTTGGGATTCCCTGCAAGTGGGATTCAGAGGCAGGTTTAAAAGGAGTAAAGCAGAGAGCTGTGGAGCTTCTCAGAGAAGAAGCATCTGAGAAGAAGGCCATACCTGGAGCCACCAGCATCAGGAGAAGGAAGGCG
Organism: Podarcis muralis; assembly: GCF_964188315.1. Lineage (NCBI taxonomy): Eukaryota > Metazoa > Chordata > Lepidosauria > Squamata > Lacertidae > Podarcis > Podarcis muralis. The sequence continues at coordinate 2,645,169 of NC_135657.1, forward strand.
ACAGAGAGGAGGCAGAAGATCTTCATGGCTGGAGGTTGGTGGGAATCCTGGAGATGCCTGAAGCCAAGTGGAAGAGCAGTTGTCTGGGGAAGGAGAGGTCCCCCTACTTATAGGTGGATGGAGGACTGGTGAAACCTTGTGGGAAACCAAGTGTCTTTTACAGGATAGATTTCACAATCCCTGTGGGGCAGAAGAAGATGAGTATTGCTGTCTGGATTTGAGTAATGCTCTTGTGCAAAACCACATACGGAAGAATGACCACAAACCAGGCTAGTGTCAGTGACTGACAAAGAGAAGCAGAGAGAGTTCTTTCTGAAACTATGCCACTGGAGAATTAATTTCCCAGCTATGCACTGAGGAAATTGTGTGCAACATTAAGATAAATTCAACAGTGTAAATAAGGTTTGATGGATGTAATAATAGAATACTGAATGGTTTATTTATATAAAATATACTGGGATTTATGCTATGCAAAATGAACCATGGAAAGAGAAGAAGGAAAGTCACTCATATCTTAAGGTTGTCTAAATGAATATTCTAAATTGTAAAATAGATATATGGGAAAGGCGTATCTTCTCAGAGATTCTTACACTTTGCTTCACCTTTGCATTTCAGTGTTTGATGAGGGGCAGAAAAAACATGGGCTTATTTGTAAATAAATTTATATCCATATGACGTTCTTCTACTTCCCATTTTTGGTTTATTTTGGATGCTGAAGGTTCTTTGCTATTGCCCCCTCATCAGTGATGAAGCAATGATTCTCCAATATCAACTTCGTTGGAATGGTCATGAGGTTTAGATGCCTGATTATAATCTTCCAAAGCAACTACTCTATTCCCAACTTCAGAATAGAAAGCGTAATGATGGTGGACAACAAAAGAAATGTCCATTGTGGCAGAGAGCGAGAACGCAAGTCTTGAAGTCCTTGGTGGGGACCAAAGGGCGAAGATGGGAGATCTGGACACAGGTCACATCACAGCCTTCACCAACCTGTGCCCTCCAGATGTTTGCAGCTACTACTCCTCTTACAGGACTGTTGCCCCATACAGGACCATGTTGTCAGGATAACATAGCACGCAAGTTGTAATTAGCTTGAAGATTTATTGCAATACAAACACTCAGCCTCAGAAGCCTATCTGCCCATCCGTGACTTATGAATCAGTTGACCCTTCTGGGGTGTGATTCCGGGTACGGCAGAATATCCAGAACCCTTTCCGTTTCCGGCTTTGTTTTCTATCTAAAACCTTTCCCATACGTCTGTTCCTTGGATGAATTGACTGCCCTTCCGATGTGGAACTGATTTCCTTCCCACCTTCTGACATTGCCTGTGTCACTTGAAAGAGTTGGTTTCTCTCTAGCACACTCTCTGCATTCCTGTCATTCTCACACCAAGGTGGAGTTGATAAACTACCCTTCACAGCTCTCTGGGAAGAATGTGAGCCTCTCTCTTGTTGGCTGCTTCTCTACTCCTCTGAAGCTCTTATACCTTGGGCAGAAGTGTTCATGACACATGTGAGGCTGGTGGGAGTTTTTGCATTTCTATACCACTTGTTTGTCAAAACAGCCTCTAATTGGTTTACAAAAGAGAGAGTGGGCTTGTGGGAGAGAGCAAGGGGTGCTGGACTAGGCAGGCCTTTGGACTGGTCCATTTCAGGGCTCTTCTCATGCAAAGTCCTTCAGATCCACATCTCATACCATCATTTCCACCTGGGCTTTCCCTCCACCATCTGCAACTCAATGGCTTGTCTCCAAATTCACAAATTGAATCCTGATTCCTCTCCTCTCCCTGGACAGTGGTGAGGAAACCATCTTTGCCCCAGGAACCACCAAAATCTGATCTGGAGGGTCATTCCAATCTTTAGAGCAGATTCTGAGGTGCCTGGGGGGAGTCTTCAGGAGAGAGGAGGAAATGTCCTATAACCCAATCATTCCAGCACCTAACTGTTCCATTGTCCTTCCAAGCACTTGATCTGACTCCATATCCATTTTTCCAAAGAAAGGGCAGGTTTTACTCTCTTTTTACAAATGGTCTGAATGTGTGTGTTGTACTGTTTGCATTTTACTTGTAGTGCTGAATCAACACTTGGTTTTGATTTTGTTGCAATGGCAGGCATTGGTATGAAATTGTGTGCACTGTTGTGAATTTATGTGTCCGTGGGAAAGAGATGGGGGCTCAAAAGTGAGGGTCACGTTCCCATATTATTCTGGGGGAGGAGTATTAGTGCCGGTTGTGAGTTGTGTCCTGTCCTGTGAAACCTATGGGGCATCTGCTCATCTTTTGCAACCTACACAGACATGGGACGTCTTCAGCATCCTTTCCCAAGAGACTGATGTGCAAGATGCAGCAGGCAAAGTGGGGAGCCTGTGGTCTCACCGCTGAGTTCTGTTTCCTCACCATGTCTGGCTCCATGTCAGACAAATATTGCTCCATGATCTTCGAATGTCCACAGGTTGAAAAGGTGTGTGAAGTAACAGGCAGCTGCTTCTGTGAAACACACTGGAATTGGGAATTGGCCCAGATCAGAAGGAGGTTGTGGGGGGAGAGGTGGGGGAGAGTGGGGGACAGCAATGCCAGGTCAAAATGCCAGGTCAAAATGGAGCAAAATGGCATTTATCACAGAATCTTGGAATTGTAGAGTTGGAAGGGACCCTGAGAGTCATCTAGTCCAAATTTAACAATCCCTGACAGGTGGACATTGAATCTCTGTTTTTTGTTTTTGTTTTTTGCTTTCCTGTTATATCTCGTCATCAACACATACTATTTTTCAGCCATACATAAAATAATAAGAAAAAGATAAAAGTAAAGGTAAAGGACCTCTGACAGTTAAGTCCAGTCATGAATAACTCTGGGATTACGGCGCTCATCTCGCTTTATTGGCCAAGGGAGTCGGCGTACAGCTTCCGGGTCATGTGGCCAGCATGACTAAGCCGCTTCTGGCGAACCAGAGCAACGCACGGAAACGCCATTTACCTTCCTGCCAGAGCGGTACCTATTTATCTACTTGCACTTTGATGTGCTTTCAAACTGCTAGGTTGGCAGGAGCAGGGACTGAGCAACAGGAGCTCACCCCATCGCAGGGATTCAAACCGCCAACCTTCTGATTGGCAAGCCCTATGCTCTGTGGTTTACACCACAGCGCAACCCGCATTCCCAAGAAGAAGATAGCATAAATATAAATCATAAACATATGATAGTAATAATAACATATCTATATTTTCCCAAGATTATTTAAATCCTCTGTGTCTTGAATCAAACCTCCCTTCCGTTCATTCCAAAGTTTCCTATCTACTATCCTTGTAACTGCATTTTCTCACACTACTAAATAATGCTCACTAACTTACATAATCTCATGTTGTAACGTATACTGCTGAGTATTTTGGCAGCCTGTTATGATTATTTTCTTGTTCTAATATTTTTCCATATAATCCGTAGATAATATCCAGTCCTCTTGCCGTCTTCCCCCTTTGGTCCCCATCCCAACAGTGACTTCAAGATGGCCGTTCTCACTTTCTGTCATAGTTGACATTTCCCTGCTTCCTCTTCTTGGGTGGGAACTGGTGGAGGCTGACTGGGAAGGCCTTTGGGCTGTGCTCACCCTCCCTTCCAGGAATTGGCCTAATACTCTCTTAAAATCATCCAGTTTTGTGAACATCACCACATCTTGGACAAGCCAAGTGACACTGGTCCTGAAAGCAATGCACTGTCTGCCAGTGAACTACAGGGACCAATTTAGGCTGTTGGAATGAGCAGGCTCAAAAGTGCCCCTGAATAAGCATACTTGTAATGGGGATGCGGGTGGCGCTGTGGGTAAAAGCCTCAGCGCCTAGGGCTTGCCGATCGAAAGGTCGGCGGTTCGAATCCCCGCGACGGGGTGCGCTCCCGTTGTTCGGTCACAGCGCCTGCCAACCTAGCAGTTCGAAAGCACCCCCGGGTGCAAGTAGATGCGTCAAAGTGCAAGTAGATAAATAGGGACTGCTTACTGGCGGGAAGGTAAACGGCGTTTCCGTGTGCTACGCTGGCTCGCCAGATGCAGCTTTGTCACGCTGGCCACGTGACCCGGAAGTGTCTCCGGACAGCGCTGGCCCCCGGCCTCTTAAGTGAGATGGGCGCACAACCCTAGAGTCTGTCAAGACTGGCCCGTATGGGCAGGGGTACCTTTACCTTTACCTTTAACCAAAACACCTGGGAACCACCCCCCCACACACCTAACTCTGGAAATATACTCATTCCCATTTATAAAATGCATGCCCTGCTTTTTTCTGGTCACAACAGATTTGCTCAAAAGATAGAAGCAACATCGATCCAACCACTAAAATACAGAACAAACTGAAAACAGAAGTAAAAATGAGAGCATTGGCCAATTCGGTCAATTTTGGTTTGTCCCTGTGTCTCCTTTTCCAAGCTGCAGCTGAGTTTTTCCATTTCAGTTTGCTTTTAAGAACAACACACTCCCCAAGAAAACTCACCAGCATTTCTGTGTGGTTTTCTCCCGATAACATGTCTGTATGTAATTTTGCCTGATCTGCAGATTTTGACAGGGCAAATCTCCCTGGGTGAAATTCACTTTCACATGCTGTTTCCATGAATATATATGGGAACATCAGAGACACCCTTTGCCCTGGCTGTGCTTGGCTGGGCAATGACACTCTGATCTCTATAATGCCAAGGCTGTCGAGCATCTGAATGAGTGGGGCAGGTTGAGTGTGGGAACAGGTGGAAGAGACGCAGGTGTTTCATTATGGGAGGTAAGGTGGATTCATAGAGGAGTTTGATGGAGACATCGGGTGGAGCCGAGTGTCAGGAGATTCAGGAGAGATAAAAGAAAGGACCTTTTCATTCAGCATATAGTTAAACTACGGAACTCACTTCAACAAGAGGCAGTGATGACCAGCCAGTTGCATGGCTTTAATAGCAGATTGGGCAAACTCATGACTTGATCTGCCTTTCAATGGCAACTTGCCATGATGGCTTCTTCCTGCCTCTTCCTGGAAATGGCACTTAGGGCACAGTTGTGACCAGCAGCCACCCGTATCCTACAGGGAAGGCCTTTTCAAACCCATCTAAGGTGGCAGCTGCCACCATGTTTGAAGGAGCAAAGTAAATACTTTAACAGTGTGCTGTGAAGGACCTGTTTTTTAAAAAATGCACCATCTGTATAAACTTTAACTCTGCAAAGGGCATTAGAAGAGCTTTGCTGGATCAGGCCAATGGCCTACAAGATTCAAGCATCTTGTTCTCACAGGAATAACCAGAAGCCAACGGAAACAAAATTTGGGAGCAACAGCAACCCCCTCACTTCTGATTCTGAGAACTGGAGTTCAGAGGCCAACAGTTGTGGGAGAACGTAGCCATGATGGCCAGTAGCCCTGATAGCGCTCTCCTCCAAGAAATAAAATATTTGTAATCTCAAGGCATTCTTGGGAAATTCCTTCATCAATGGCAACATTTTAGAAACAACCCAATTCCCTCTCTTTGCCCGTCATTCTTCCATATGTGGTTTTGCACAAGAACATTACTGAAATCCGGACGGCTCTTCTCATCTTCTTCTGCCCTGCAGGGCTTGCGACATCTATTCTGTAAAAGACATTTGGTTTCCCACAAGGTTTCATCAGGCCTCCATCCACCTATAAATAGGGGGACCTCTTCCACTTGGCTTCAGGTATCTCCAGGATTCCCACCAACCTCCAGCCATGAAGATCTTCTGCCTCCTCTCTGTTGCCGTCCTCTTCTTGATGCTCCTGGCTCCAGGTATGGTGATCTTCTCTTTTTAAAAACTTTTCACCTTTATTATTTTATTCACATAATATACACTCTTTACAACAAACAACTCCAAAACAGACAACTCCAAAATAAAATCATACGTAACAAAACTGTAAGTTTCGTGTTTTAATTTACACTGATCTCCTCTCCGATAACTTTACTTGATATTTCTTGCTGCTTTCTGCTTTCCTTATAGAATCTTTATGAAGATTTAAATCTCTTAAATCCTATACCAATCTTTAACAATTTCAATTAATCCCTTCACCTCCTTCCCCTACAACCCAATTATCCAATCTCCTTGCGCCTTTTAAACTTTTGCATATTGATTTTTAAGCTCCAGCACCAACTTTTTTCATGTATCCCTTAATGCATTCCCAGTCTTTATTAATTTTTTTATTAGAGTAGCCTCTAATTGATGCCTTTAATTTTGCCATCTCCGCGAATTCAAGAAATTTGATTCTCCATTCTAATAATTCTGCTATTTTATCAGTTTTCTCAGATTCTCCACAGCTCTTTGCTTTATTCCTTTTAAAGGTGCCTGTGAATCCCACCTGCAGGGAATCCCAAAGGGATGGGTGAAGAATTCCTTTGCCCCTCTGTCCTCTTTGAGAACTTCCCAAACGGGGCATCTGGTCGGCCACTGCAAGAGGAATGTGCTTCCTCTGGCCCGATACAGAAATCAGGTTCTTTCTAGGATCTCATTTTAATACTAATCCTAAAACATGGAATGGGACGCGGGTGGCGCTGTGGGTTAAACCACAGAGCCTAGGACTTGCCAATCAGAAGGTCAGCGGTTCGAATCCCCGCGACGGGGTGAGCTCCCGTTGCTCAGTTCCTTCTCCTGCCAACCTAGCAGTTCGAAAGCACCTCAAAGTGCAAGTAGATAAATAGGTACTGCTCCGGCGGGAAGGTAAACAGTGTTTCCGTGCGCTGCTCTGGTTCACCAGAAGCAGCTTAGCCATGCTGGCCACATGACCCGGAAGCTGTACGCCGGTTCCTCGGCCAATAAAGCGAGATGAGTGCCGCAACCCCAGAGTCGGCCACGACTGGACCTAATGGTCAGGGGTCCCTTTACCTTAAAACATGGAATATAATCCACGTTGTTGCTGTTTAGTTGTTTAGACATGTCCAAATCTTCATGACCCCCTGGACCAGAGCACGCCAGGCACTCCTGTCTTCCACTGCCTCCCGCAGTTTGGTCAAACTCATGCTGGTAGCTTCAATAACACTGTCCCACCATCTTGTCCTCTGTCATCTCCTTCTCCTTGTGCCCTCCATCTTTCCCAACATCAGGGTCTTTCCCAAGGAATCTCCTCTTCTCATGAGTGGCCATAGTATTGGCGCCTCAGCTTCAGGATCTGTCCTTCCAGTGAGCACTCAGGGCTGATTTCCTTAAGAATGGATAAGTTTGATCTTCTTGCAGTCCATGGGACTCTCAAGAGTCTCCTCCAGCACCATAATTCAAAAGCATCTATTCTTCGGCGATCAGCCTTCTTTATGGTCCAGCTCTCACTTCCATACATCACTACTGGGAAAACCATAGCTTGAACTATACGGACCTCTGTTAGCAAGGTGATGTCTCTGCTTTTTAAGATGCTGTCTAGGTTTGTCATCACTTTTCTCCCAAGAAACAGGCATCTTTTAATTTTGTGACTGCTGTCACCATCTGCAGAATATCATCCACAGGAATAGCTTTAAAATCTTTCATAATGCATTTGAGTACATTCAAGTTTGCAGTGGGGAAGAAAGCGGGCCAGTTACCTGGGCAAGGGGGCTTCTCTCTCCAAGGTTGCCAGTGACCCTCAAAGGGAAGCCAGTCTCTCTGATGCAGCCTTCCTTACCGCCTTGGCTCAGCTCTTTTGTTGAAGGTGCAGGCGGGAGGGAAAGGGTCTCTCTCTCCACCCCAGACCCTTTCCCTGCATTCATCCTGCACCAGCCTCCCCCAACGTGGCCCCCTCCAGGTTTCTTGCCCAGCAGGGTTATCAGGGAAGAAGAGCTGAAGGTGCAGAAGTGTGGGAATGTTCTGGGATGCAGGGGAGGATATATTGTTTTATTATAGCCTTTCCAACTTGTGTTAACAAGTTCCCAATTTAGTAACATTCCCCTTTTTAAACTCAAATTGGATGCGTTTGCTTAGGCTTGCTAAAGCCTCTATAATAACTTCTAGTATTTTCCCCTTATTCCTTCATAAAAGATAAGACATAACACAGTCTTCTATAAAAGTATAAAAAGAGTTTATTCACATGCTGTTCACAATTGGATCCCAGAAGGCAGACTTAGCTTAGACAAGTAACATACACCTGGAAACTATCTGATAAGGAAACAGTCCCTTTGTCTTCTCTTGGCTAGAGGCCAAGAGAGCATCTTTGGCTAAGCAGATGTTGCTTCTTCAACGCATGTAGTCAAAAAGAGAAGGCTGTCCTGCCCTGTGCTTTTGTCTTTACCTGGACAGGTGAGGCCACACCCACCTCTAGTCACATACAGAGGAAGTCTGTCCCAGCCCAGAAGGAAACAGGAAGTTTACCTGCTGGCTGGACAAACATTCCTCCCCATGTGTAAACATGTTCACTCTAGGAATGTTGTACTTGACTGCTCTTGTGTTTCACATCCCACAAGAAGGTCAGTGCTGGGGGTGCAGATCTGGCTTCAAATGGTTCTTTTTCCTCCCTCAGATTTCACCAGAGCCCAAAATGCCAAGGAAGAATGTCACCTTGCCGGCGGGAGCTGCCATTATTTTAGGTGCTGGAAAGGCAAAACAGAAATTGCTAAATGCACAGGAAGCAGAGTTTGTTGCCGTTAAGGTGAGTTAGGTCAAATTATAACTTTGTCTCAAAGAGAGACGACCCCAAAGGTATGCGACTTACAGCTCCGATTCCACCCACAGTCACAATTTAATAATAATAATAATAATAATAATAATAATAATAATAATAATAATATTTATTTACACTCTGCCCTCCCTGGCCAGAACCGGGAAACATAATAGGGGAGGAAGAGATGGGGGGGATGAACAGGGGGAAAGAAAACAATTTAAAATACAGGTTAAAATCCAATTTAAAATGCAGCCTCATTTTAAAGTAGCTGATAACTCAAGACCATAAGGGGAGGGAAACATAAGGGTCAGACTGAGTCCATACGAAAGGCCAGGCGGAACAGCTCTGTCTTGCAGGCCCTGCGGAAAGATGTCAAGTCCTGCAGGGCCCTAGTCTCTTGGGACAGAGCGTTCCACCACGTTGGGGCCAGTGCTGAGGAGGCCCAGGCCCTAATTGAAACCAATCTAACCTCCTTGAGGCTCAGAACCTCCAAAGTGTTGTTATTTGTGGGCCTTAAGGACCTCCGCAGGGCATACCAGGAGAGGGGGTCCCGTAGGTACTAGGGTCCTAGGCCACATAGGGCTTTAAAGGTCAAAACCAGCACCTTAAACCTGACCCTGTACTCCACTGGGAGCCAGTGCAATTTCTCTTAGCCAGGAAAGGAAACCCATCTTTGGCTGAGCCCTTCCCTCAGATAGCAAAGGCAACCCACGTGAAGCATCTCTGTGAAGGTTGTTTTTGTATCACAGAACTGTAGAGTTGGAAGGGAACCCACACAGCCTGCAACGGCTGGAAGGGGAAGGGTTAAGTGTCCTGCTCAAATTCCTCATGGCTCATCACACCCTGAGACTAAGTCTGAATCTGCACTACTTACCTGCTCCTGTTCCTCTGTTAAAGAAAAATGGACTCATAGAATGGTAGAGATGGAAGGGACTCCAAGGGTCATCTAGTCCAACCCCCTGCAATGCAGGAATCTCAGCTAAAGCATTCCTGACAGATGGCCATCAAACCTGTGCTTGAAAACTCCAAGGAAGTCCACAACCTCCTGGCGGAGACCGTTTCACTTTCATTCAGCTCTTACCATCAGAAAACTCTTTGTGATGTTTAGCCGCAATCTCCTTCTGGAGCCTTTCATTGAGTCCTCCCAAATACTGCCTTCTGTCCATCCCTTACCGCACAATCTCTCCATCGAAAGGTCCCAATCCCATCTCATGCTGCCAGCATTCAAAGTATGACCCATCAGGACTTGTCTTTATGTTGGGGAGTGACTGTTTCGTTCACCAACCAGATCCTGAAAACTATTGCAGGTGTGTTAGATTCTCTCCACCTGCTCAGTTCCATGTTTCAGGTTATGGTTTTGAGAATGCCCCTGCCCTTGTAGTACTTTCTCTCCAGGAGCTGAGAAATGATAACTCCAAAAGCAAGCAGGCGAACCTTTGGCAACCCTTAAAATTAAGAGCAAGGGACGCGGGTGGCACTGTGGGTAAAAGCCTCAGCGCCTAGGGCTTGCCGATCAAAAGGTTGGCGGTTCGAATCCCCACAGCGGGTTGCGCTCCCGTTGTTCGGTCCCAGCGCCTGCCAACCTAGCAGTTCGAAAGCACTCCCGGGTGCAAGTAGATAAATAGGGACCGCTTACTGGCGGGAAGGTAAACGGTGTTTCCGTCTGCGGCTCTGGCTCGCCAGATGCAGCTTTGTCACGCTGGCCACGTGACCTGGAAGTGTCTCCGGACAGCGCTGGCCCCCGGCCTCTTGAGTGAGATGGGCACACAACCCTAGAGTCTGTCAAGACTGGCCCGTATGGGCAGGGGTACCTTTACCTTTAAGATTAAGAGCCTCATGTTCTACCAACAGAGGACTGCAACTCCCAGCAGTCCCAGGCTACAAGGTCATGTGATGATGGGTGTAGATGGGAGGGCTTGGGGTCAGGATGGAGACACCCCTCCACACACATACTTTTAGCTGGAGGTCTGAAACAAAGCCTCTGTGTGCAATTTGAGCACCTACAACAGCAGCTCTTCTGCCTCCTACTTGGGGTCACTGGTTTGGGTTTTCTGAACCACCTCCAACACCCATATTAACAGTGTCTCCTCCTCCCACAGGGGGGTAACTCTACAGATCTCCGGTGCAAGACCTCTGGTGAAAGAAAGACCACCCTGCTCTCCTCTGATGTGCAGCTGCCTCGACTGCACCCCCATCTCTGATGGGGAAGAAACCGCTTTGCTTGATGCTGCTGAAGGCGATGCTGGGAAGGAGTCAAGAGGGAACCGCCCTGTCTGTCTGTCTGTCTACTCATGAGAATCTCAATGCATTCTTTTTAATAAATGCAAGCATTGGAAACCATTGTTGTTGCGGCTTTAAAAATATATATATATTATTTTCTTCCAACAACCAAAACACAAATAGTGAAACCCCCCAGGTGGCTGATACATTGGGTATACAATATTCAATTATATACATATTCAATAATAACATATTCAAATAAACCATATATACACATCTATATACCTTAACACTCCTCCTTCCACGAGGTTTATTTAACTTTTAACATTTTAATTGCCCCAAATTTTTCAAACCTACTCAAATAATTTATTATCTTCTCAAACCAATCCTCCTCTTTCTCACTGACCTTAAACCCTTTCATTCTATGTATCTTCACAGTTAGGTATTCTAAAATTATAATATTATTCAGTTTTTTCCTCCATTGGTTCACCCCTAACTCTTCTGCATTTTTCGAATTACTCGCAATAACCTGTCTGGCTGCAATTACCATCAATTTTACCCATTTGCATTCCTCTTTTAACTCAGTACTACTCAGGGTAATAAAAACCATTAATTTAGTTATTTCCACGTTCCTTCCCACAATTCCCGATATTTCTATACCAATCTGTTTCCAAAATTCATTAACTAATGGACAGTCCCACCACATATGACTGTGCGTTCCCATCACTCCACATTTCCTCCAGCAACTCTTACTTCCAGATTTTGTAATATGATATAACCTTAATGGTGTATAATACCATTTTTCTACCAGCTTCAACCCATGGAAACCTTTGTGTAGGTCCATGTTCTGAAAAGGTGTGCTGGGTCTTGTTTTCTGTTGGACTCTAATATATGATGTGTGAAACACTTAAATGCAAAAAGACAGAGAGGCCAAGACAGGACATGTGGTTAGGATTCCATGGAGACATGAGATTCCTCCATGTGTGAAATATCCCGAAACAGGGCTGGGGAAGGTCTGAGCTCCTGCCAACTTCCTTGGCTGTTCTGATAGTGGCCAACCAGATGCCCACAGACAGGACCACAGCCCAAAAGTGCTCCTTCTTCCCACAGTCCCCTGCCATGACAATGGAGGTAGAACAAAGGCATTGTGATATGTAGCCATAGGTATCTTCCACATTGCCTGGAGAACCCCTAGGATCCCATCCCTGTCTTATAGAATTATGGATTTGTATAGTTGGAAGGGACACACAGAGTCATCTAGTCAGGTCCCCTGCAATGCAGGAATCTCAGCTGAAGCATCCACAACAGATGGCCATCCAACTTTTGCTTAAAACCGCAAAGGAAGGAGAGACCACAACCTCCTGAGATAGACTGTTCCACTGTCAAATAGCTCCTACTGTCAGAAATTTTTTCCAAATGTTTAGTCAGAATCTCCTTTCTTGTAAGTTGAAGACATTGGTCCGGGTTCCCACCTTCCGGTGCAGCAGAAAACAAGCTTGCTCCATCTTCTGTGTGAAAGACCTTTAGATAGTTGAGGGTGGCTATCATATCTTCTTAAGGAAAGGTGGGTTGGAAGCTGCCCAAAACCTTGTGGTCATCCCTGGACAGGTGAGGCCCCTCAGGTGAGTTCTTCACCCCATCATCTGGGTGATACTCACATAACTCTCCATATTTGATGCATCTTATGCTCTCCTCCTCCTCCTTTCTTGCTTCCATTCCATCATACCTCTATTCCTCAAGGAGTCCCTCACCTCATGTGAACCTACCAAGACCCTGAAATCATCATCTGAGGCTGTTCTATGTATTCCTCCTTCCCAAGATGTCCAGAGGGTGGCAACACAAGAATGTGTTACGATATGGATGCAATGCTGCTGCAAAGTGCTAGCTTGAAAACAAAACATGATGGTAATGTTGGGACTGTCCGTGGGAAACAGAGGGACAGTCAATTCACAGGGCATTGCACCGGAATTAGCTCAGAGTGTAATATGAGCTTTTCCTCTTGTTCCTGTACAGGAAGTGCAGGAAGTGTTTCTATCTCGACTGCTGGAGTTTGAAGAGAGCAGTCATGTTTTTTGTAACGCTGCAAAGACAGAAATAAAGGCATGTAAATACGTTTTCTGTCTATCTCTTTCCCATGCCGGGGGGGGGCAGGAAAGAGGGGGGGGGTGTTCTTCTCACGCTGAGAAGGATCGCCTATCGCGACCTCTGCCTGGATCTTGCCGGGAAAGCAGACAGGGAGGTCAACAGGAGACCAAGCCGGGTGCCTGGGAGAGTTGCCAGTTTCTCCTGATAAAGGTTTGATTTCCGACAGAATGGGCATTTTCTGTGATTGGATGGTGTCCCCAGGGTGCTTTGGGGGAGATATGGATTTGTTTTTGTTTTGTTATGATGCATTTTCTGTTTTTTATCTTGTATTTTTATGTTGTGAACTGCCCTGTAATCTACAAATGAAGGATGGTATACAAATCAGAATCAGAATCGTACCACCATGGACTAAAATGCAATATCCATTATAAGTCAATACCTTTACTTGACTGACTACAGGTCACCAAACAATGTGCAAGCTTTTGAGTTCTGCAGAACGCTTCTTTGGGCTGGATATTAAGCAAATGAGGCTGATCTAGGGTTAAAATCTGCCTTGGTGTGAGTCTTAAGGTGTAAAGGAAGAAGAAGGGTCAGACCACTTGATACAGATGTTGCTTAGATAACAACTCTGGATCCAAGCCCTGACCATTGGCCACTGGTGGGAGTTGCATCTGGAAGGTCAAAGCTTCCCAGACATGACTTGATACTGGAGATTCCAGTTTTCATGTTCATGCTGGGAGAACTACAACAGCCCATTCCCCATATTTTAAAGGATCAACTACAGCAGTTCCCTAGATCAGTGTTTCCCAACCTTGGGCCTCCAGCTGTTTTTGAACTACAATTCCCATCATCCCTGATCACTGGTCTTGCTAGCTAGGGATGATGGGAGTTGTAGTCCAAAAACAGCTGGAGGCCCAAGGTTGGGAAACACTGCCCTAGATTAAGGTTACCAGATTTTTTTTTCAATGAATCCGGGGACACAATAAATAAATAAATAAATAAATAAATAAATAAATAAATAAATAAATAAATAAAGTAATAAATAAAGTAATTGTGTTCTGTTGAAATTGCTAATAAAAAATATTTAAATAAATAAATACTACACGTTCGGGATGTTGATGCTGCACCGATGGCGGTGGCAGAGAGGCGGCCGTTGCCTTGACTTCAACCACCAGGTTTCCACTTCATCCAAGGCTTCAGTCTCCTTTCTCCGTGAGCCCGGGCAGCCCCTGAGTTGTTGATTCTTCAGTGGGGGTGGTGGGCAAGCAGTGCGTAGTGGGTCAGGCATGGAAGGCGGAGAAGGAGGGCCGAGGTGGTGAGACCATCGGAGCATCCCCAATCCCATTCCTACTTGTGTGCAAGCAGGAGGGGGCGGGGATCCCTCAGTTGGGAAGGGAGAGATCCCCGCCCCGCTCCTGTCTGCATGCAAGTAGGAGTTGGGCGGCTGCTCCGATAGGCAGCATGAAGCCTCCCTTCACAGCTTAGTTGCTGGGGTCAGGGAAGGTGGAGGCAGCCCGGAAGCTGCATCTTAGAGCCTCTGCACCACCATCCTATGGGGACTTCCCAGCAGCTCCTGAAGCCAGACAGAGCCAACTGCTCCGGGCTGCTGAGACTGCCGCTGCTGTGTTTCCCGGGGACATTGGATGAAATCCGGGGACATTCCGGGGATGGAATTTGTCCAGGCACTTATTTGCAAATCTGGGGACTGTCCCTGGGAAACGGGGACATCTGGTAACCCTACCCTAGATCCAGCTCTGGCCTTAAATGAACGTAGTCACGTTCCCGGTGATCTAAGGTATTAAAGAGACAGTCATATTTATGAATGGGAGGAAGGACTTAAATTCCCAGCCAGCCATGAAGCTCACATGGTGACCCTGGGCCAGTCACTACCTTTCAGTCTAGCCTACCTCACAGGGTTGTTGCCAGGATGAAATGAAGAGGGGGAGAACTGTGTGCCCCACCTTGAGCTTCCTGGCAGTTCGGACCCCTTGAGGGAAAACCAAGAAGCTGCAGACTCTGCACCCCTACAATCTGTTAACAATTGGAGGCCTTGGCACCAGGTGATTCACCCGCTTAGTAATCCTCATGTATGTTAATTTATCAATAGTTTCACCTTCTTCTGTGGCACCACAATTTAGGGAGGATATTGACAAGCTGGAAGGTGTGCAAAGGAGGGTGACCAAGATGATCAAGGTCCTGGAAATGAAACCGTATGAGGAATGGTTGAGGGAGCTGATAGGTTTAGCCTGGAGAAGAGGAGACTGAGAGGAGATATGATATCCACCCTCAAATATCTTATGGGTTGTCACGTGAAAGATTGAGCAAGCAAATAGTTTTCTCTTGCTCTGGAGAGTAGGGCCCAAACCAATGGATTCAAATTCCATGAATGGAGATTCCGACTGAACATTAGGAAGATCTTTTTGAAGGAAAGAGTTGTTTGACCATGGAATGGACTCCCTCAGAAGGTGGTGGACTCTCCTTCAGCGGAGAATTTTAAGCAGAGATTGGATGGCCACCAGGGATTCTTTAGCTCGGACTAGTTGACCCTCAGGCTACCTTCCAACTCTATAATGCTAGGATTCTCTGATGATAATTACAATCTTTCTCCATTTTGACCTGAAAGGGGATGTGTCTAGCATGGCTTTCCCCCACTCCCACCAACTGCCCCCCTGAACCTTCTTCAGATATAGGACAATTCCCAGTTCCACTGGTTTGCACAGAAACACCTGCCAGTTACCCCCAAATCAAATAAAAGTCACAGTATGGAGAGGAACTGGCAGAGCCCCCACCCCAACCCAGCGCTCCTTTTCACACAAGGCACCACCACACAGAGGTTTCCAATGCTTGCATTTATTGAAAGGAAAAGCTAAAGCAGACATATCCCATCCTAAACCCAGTTACAAAGATGCCAGCCTCACTAAGCACAGCAGGACTTGCTCTGGAGTAAATGGGCAGAAAGGATTGGGCTGTGATGGATCCTTCCCAGAAGCGCCTTCAGCAGCAGCAGCAGCAGCAGCAGCAGTGAGCATAGAGGTTTTTGCAGAGGTGCAGTCAAGGCAGCTGCATCTCCAGAGAAGAAACGGGTGGTGGTCTTCCTTTCATCAGAGATGATGCGTGATGGGTCTGCTGTAGAGGAAACACTGTGAATATGGGGGGGGGGTATAGAAAGAGGCCAGGGGTCCCCCTGGAAGAACAAAGAGCCAAATGCTATCAGAGTTGGGATTTCATGGGGGAGGGGGTTGGCTCAGACCTTAGTTTAGCTCTTTAGCGTTGGTTAGAGTGTGACCCTCTGCCATAGCTGTCAACCTTCCCTTTTTTTGCGGGAAATTCCCTTATTCCAGCACCGTTTCCCACTGCTATCCCAGATTGTTAGATATCCCGTAGACTGTCCCCGGGACAGGTGAAGCTGCTGATCCCTTATTTTCTAGGCTGCTAATCCCTTATTTTCAAATCCGAAGGTTGACAGCTATGCCTTCTGCTGAATGTGCAGAGGTTGGGAGAGTTCTCCATCCCGAACCCAAATGCCTCCTTACACAGTCTGGGGCTGATAATCCAAAACATCTGGTGGCCACCTGGTTGACCAAGGCTGCCCTCTAGTGTTTTATAAGCCTTGTTTCACACACGGCTCAGTTATCCCACTCCTGTTTATAAGCTGATGGAGTCAAGTGGCTCCAAATGTCATCAGGGAATTCTTAGCATCCAAACTCAAAACAATGAATTAACATTTGGGAGAATCTAGCAAGTGCCCCCCTGTGGCTGTTAAGGGTCAAAGAAGCAGAGCTGTAAGTCTCAAGCCTTCAGGGTCCTGTCTCTTTGAGATGCCACAGACTTATTTTCAGGCACAGGTATGGTTTTGCCTATAACTCACCTTAGCTGCGCTTGCAGCAACGCCTGTCTCCTGAACACTTCCCAATCTCTTTCTCGCCTTTGTTGCAGGTTTTTCTGCAGCTGCCCCCATTGTTCTGGCAATCCTGGGTGGGACGTTGAGCTCCAGTGAAATCTGCAGGGGAAAGCAAAGAGAAAAGCAAATTGTTTGTGTGTGTGTGTGTGTGTGTGTGAGAGAGAGAGAGAGAGAGAGAGAGAGAGAGAGAGAGAGAGAGAGAGAGAGAGAGAGATATGCAACTACCAAGGAGAGGATCTACCTGGGAAGGTTGGTCCAGAACACCTGGAGGGCACCAGGTTGGGGGAGGCTGGTGTAGGATGACTGCAGGAAAGGGGACTGGGATAGATAGTGAGACCCTCCCCTCCCCCCTGCACCTTCAGAAGGAGGGCTGACCCATGGCAATCACTGGTGTCCTTGGGGCACTGGAAACCTTGGAGAGAGAAGTTATTTTGCCCAGGAAACTGGCCCACTCTCTTCCCCACCACAAAGCTGAATGCATTGAAATGTGTTATTACAGATTTTATAGCAACAGCTTCTTTGGATCAGATTCCATACTTTAGGATTGCAATGACAATCAGATCCTAAGAGCCTGGCTGCTGGATCAGGTCAAAGGGGCCACATCTAATCCATCAACCTGGTCTCACAGTGGCCAACCAGATGCCCCATTTGGGAAGCTCTCGAGGGGGACAGAGGGTCAAGAGAATTCCCCACCCATCCCTTTGGGATTCCCTGCACGTGGGATTGAGAGGCAGGTTTAAAAGGAATAAAGCAGAGAGCTGTGGAGCTCAGAGAAGAAGCATCTGAGAAGAAGGCCATACCTGGAGCCACCAGCATCAGGACGAGGAAGGCGAGAGAGATGAGGCAGAAGATCTTCATGGCTGGAGGTTGGTGGGAATCCTGGAGATGCCTGAAGCCAAGTGGAAGAGCAGTTGTCTGGGGAAGAAGAGGTCCCCCTACTTATGGGTGGATGGAGGACTGATGAAACCTTGTGGGAAACCAAATGTCTTTTAGAGCATAGATGTCACAATCCCTGCGGGCAGAAGAAGTTGAGAACAGCCACCTGGATTTGAGTAATGTTCTTGTGCAAAACCAGATATGGAAGAATGACCACAAACCAGGCTAATGTCACTGACTGACAAAGAGAGGGAATTGGGTTGTTTCTAAAATGTTGCCATCGATGAAGGAATTTCCCAAGAATGCATTGAGATTACAAATATTTTATTTCTTGGAGGAGAGCACTATCAAGGCTACTGGCCATTATGGCTACATTCTCCCACAACTGTTGGCCTCTGAACTCCAGTTCTCAGAATCAGAAGTGAGGGGGTTGCTGTTGCTCCCAAATTTTGTTTCCGTTGGCTTCTGGTTATTCCTGTGAGAACAAGATGCTTGAATCTTGTAGGCCATTGGCCTGATCCAGCAAAGCTCTTCTAATGCCCTTTGCAGAGTTAAAAGAGGTCCTTCACAGCACACTGTTAAAGTATTTACTTTGCTCCTTCAAGCATAGTGGTAGCTGCCACCTTAGATGGGTTTGAAAAGGCCTTCCCTGTAGGATACGGGTGGCTGCTGGTCACAATTGTGGCCCTAAGTGCTATTCCCAGGAAGAGACAGAAAGAAGCCATCATGGCAAGTTGCCATTGAAAGGCAGATCAAGTCATGAGTTTTATTTTATTTTTTTTAAAAAGATTTTTATTAAAGTTTCCAAAATGTTACATAAAGAAAAAAGAAAAAGAAAAAATACAAAGTAAAAACAGTTAAAAACAATTCAATCTTTCCGTATCTTATCTTTCATTTGTTTGTTCCCCAGACCTCCTCACACCTCCCTTTTTTGTATCCAGTTCAATTAGTTGGTTCAGCAAATCCTTTCCCTCTTTGTTTTTATCCTAATCTTTAATCTTAATATATTATAACTTTAGATTATCACCTGTTAACAATCCATTTTTTGCACATCTTTATAACATTGCTGCTGAAAACCATTTAACTTCAATCCAACATCATTCTAACATTCATTAATTTTGCAGTATTTCTGTAAATAGTCTTTAAATTTCTTCCAATCTTCTTCCACCGACTCTTCTCCCTGGTCTCGGATTCTGCCCATGTCATGAGTTTTAAATGGCTTTTAAAGCCATGCAACTGGCTGGTCATCACTGCCTCTTGTTGAAGTGAGTTCCGTAGTTTAACTATAGGAAACCTTGGAATGAATGAAAAGGAAGTTTGATTCAAGACACAGGGGATTTAAATAATCTTGGGAGAATATAGATATGTTATTATTACTATCATATGTTTATGTTTTATATCTATGCTATTTTTTTATGTATGACTGCAGCACAGTATGCATTGACAACAAGATGTATCAGAAAAGCCTTAGCCAAACAAAAAAAACCCAAAGAACAAAGGGGGAAGACCAGAGATCTGGACATAGATCACAACTCACACCTGTCCACACCATAGCCTTTGCAACCTTGTGCCTCAGATGTTTGGGACTACAATTCGCATCACCCCCAGCATGCAGGAGGACCATGTGAGGCTGAGGGAAACTTTTCCTACTTTACAATCTTCTTCTTTAGGTGAGGTGACCAGAACTGCGCAGGATTCCAAATGTGGTCACACCATAGAATTGAATAATGGCAAGATGATATTGGCAGTTCACATTCCTATCCTTTTCCTAATGATCCCTTGCATGGAGTCTATCTTTTTCACAGCTGCCACACATGGGGTCCACATCTTCTTGGAGCTCTTTACTATGACTGAAAGGTCTCATTGCTAGTCACCACCAGTTCACACCCCATGAGGGTACACCAAGAACCTGCAGGCTCTGGACCCCAACACCATGTTGACACTTGAGGGTCTTCACATCAAGTTATCCAGTTTTCCATCAGTAATCCTCATGTGTGTTAATGAAGTCATAGTCCCACTCTCTTCTGACTTGGTCAGATCCTACCCAAAGTCCTGTGCCCAGTTCTGGGCACCACCATTTATGAATAATGTTGACAAGCTGGAAGGTGTGCAGAAGAGGGCGACCAAGAGGATCCAGGGTCTGAGAGTGAAGCCTGATGAGGAATGGTGGAATGGAGGAATGGGGTAGGACATGCTTAGCTTGGATAAAATGAGATCTGAGAGCCATCTTCAAATATTTCAAGGGCTGCCTCATGAAAGATAGAGCAGACTTCCTTCCGTCGGGCCTGTAAGACGGAGCTATTCCGCCTGGCTTTCAATTTGAATTAGTTGATCTTTTATTCCCCTTCCTTCCCTTCCGCTCCCCTTTTTATGATGATTACCCGCTCTGGGATCCCACAGCTAATTCTCCCCTGGTCTCCTCGCTGACCCAAATAGGACTAATTTAGCCGCTAGCCCTGGTGATCATCTAATGTTTATTGGATAGATTCCCCCCCCCCCTAAATTGATTTTTGATTTTTGAATTTATTGTTATTCACATTTTATACTGTATTTGATGCTGTTTTTTGTTGTATCACAACTAAGTGTTTTAAATTTGTTGTTAGCTGCCCTGAGCCCGGTTTTCTGAACTGGGACGGGTTATTATTATTATTATTATTATTATTATTATTATTATTATTACTACTACTACTACTACTACTACTACTACTACTACCCTGCTCCGGAAGGTAGAGCCAAAACCAATGGATTCAAATTCAACAAATGGAGATTTTGACTGAACATTGGGAAGATCTTTCTAAGGGTAAGACTTGTTTGACAGTGATATGGACTCCCTCAGAAGGTGGAATTGTAAAATAATTAAAAAATATTGGGTTGTGATCTGTAATGAAATGAAAAGAATGTTTAAGATAACCTTTGTTGAAAGAGCAGAAGCTTTTTTATAAGGCATTACAGGTCAAGATTTGCCAAAAGACAAGAAGAAATTATTTATGTATGCTACAACAGCGGCTAGAACTTTATTAGCTCAAAGGCGGGAAAGCGAAGAAATGCCAGCAGAAGAACAGTTGCAAGAAAAACTGATAGAATATGCTGAAATGTCAAAGACTTGGGGATAAGGACAATACAGTGGTACCTCAGGTTACATATGCTTCAGGTTACATACGCTTCAGGTTACACACTCTGCTAACCCAGAAATTGTGCTTCAGGTTAAGAACTTTGCTTCCTGATAAGAACAGAAATTGGGCTCCGGTGGTGCGGCGGCAGCAGCAGGAGGCCCCATTAGCTAAAGTGGTGCTTCAGGTTAAGAACAGTTTCAGGTTAAGAACGGACCTCCGGAACAAATTAAGTACTTAACCGGAGGTACCACTGTAGATATTTTTTAAAACACTGGGAACCTTTTGTGATGTATTTAAAAAAAAAACAATGTAAGGAAATGGACTCACTTGCAGGGTTTGACTAAACACTTACAACCAGCAAAATATAAATAGAAAACATGAATATGTGGTTAAAATATTAAGAAGATAATTATAATGTATAATTGTTCATTTTATTACATTAGGGATTAGATGAAAAGCAGAAGAAATGAATGTGTTACAAACCAGAAGGGGAAGTTGGGCGAAATCGTGGGGGAGGGAGTAATTGGGAATTTATTTTGTGATTATTTTACCAGCAGTGATTGTGTCAAAATTTGTTGTAAAACCTAATAATTTATTTCTTTTTTAAATATGGTGGTGGACTCTTCTTCAATGGAGGATATCAAGCAGAGATAGAATGGCCACCTGTCAGGGATTCTTTAGCTTGGACTAGATGACCCTCAGGGACCCTTCCAACTCTAGGATTCTATGATAAATGCCATTTGGCTCCATTTTGACCTGGCATTGCTGTCCCCAACTCTCACTCTCACCAACCCCCCCCCCCCGGCAACCTCCTTCTGATCTGGGCCAATTCCCAATTCCAGTGTGTATCACAGAAGCAGCTGCCTGTTACTTCACACACCTTTTCAGTCTGTGGACATTCGCTGATCATGGAGCAATATTTGTCTGACTTGGAGCCAGACATGGTGAGGAAACAGAACTCAGCGGTGAGACCACAGGCTCCACACCTTGCCTGCTGCATCTTGCATATCAGTCTCTTGGGAAAGGATGCTGAAGACGTCCCATGTCTGTGTAGGTTGCAAAACATGAGCAGGTGCACTGGAAGTTTCACAGGACAGGACACAGCACAGGCCAACAGCTCACAACCAGCACTAATACTCCTCCCCCAGAATAATATGGGAACGTGACCCTCACTTTTGAGCCCCCATCTCTCTCCCATGGACACATAAATTCACAACAGTGCACACAATTTCATACCAATTTCATACCAATGCCTGCCATTGCCAACAATATCAAAACAAAGTGTTGATTCAGCACTACAAGTAAAATGCAAACAGCACAATACACACATTCAGGCACTTCAGAAAAGGAGGGTTAAACCTGCCCTTTCTTTGGAAAAATGGATATGGAGTCTGATTGAGGGCTTGGAAGGGCAATGGCACAGTTTGGTGCTGGAACGATTGGGTTGTTTCCAAGGCTGCTGTCCTGTTAAGGCAAGAGATTTCGGCTTGGTATAGGACATTTCCCTCCTCTTCCCTGAATACTCCCCCCAGGCACCTCAAAATTTGCTCTAAAGATAGGAATGACTCTCCAGATCAGATTTTGGTGGTTCCTGGGCAGAGGTGGGTTTAGGGGAGTGTTTTCTGACCTGGGGGAGGGGTGCTGAGTTTTGTCCTTGCACCAGGCACCACTGAAATTTGAAAGACCAATTTCCACCACTGTCCAGGGAGAGGAGAGGAATCAGCAGTCAATTTGTGAATCTGGAGACAAGCCATTGAGTTGCAGGTGGTGGAGAGAAAGCCCAGGTGGAAATGATGGTATGAGATGTGGATCTGAAGGACTTTGCATCAGAAGAACCCTGAAAAGGACCAGCCCAAAGGCCTGTCTAGTCCAGCACCCTTTGCTCTCTCCCACAAGCCCACACTCTCTTTTGTAAACCACTGAGAGGCTGTTTTCCACAAACAAGCGGCATAGAATGGCAAAAACTCCCACCAGCCTCACATGGTCCAGCATAGGGCGATGAAGTAGGAGTCCTAAACATCTGGAGGGCACCAGGTTGGTGAAGGCTGTGGTGTGACCTGTGTCCAGATCTCCCATCTTTCCCCTTTGGTCCCCATCCCAACAAGGACTGCAAGACTTGCATTCTTGCTGTCTGCCACAATGGACATTTCTTTTATTGTCCACCATCATTATGCTTTCCATTCTGAAGTTGGGAATAGAGTAGTCACTTTGGAAGATGATAATCAGTCATCTAAACCATATGACCAGTTCAACGAAGTTGATGTTGAAGAATCATTGCTTCAACACTGGTGAGGGGGCAATAGCAAAGAACCTTCAGCATCCAAAATAAACCAAAAATGGGAAGCAGAAGAACGACAAATGGATATCAATCTATTTACAAATAAGCCTTTTTTGGGGGGGGGGGGCTCATCAAACATTGAAATGCAAAGTTGAAACAAACTGTAAGAATCTCTGAGAAGATATGCCTTTCATTTCCCCCACTATTTGTCCTCCAAATATGGAAAAGAAAAGGAATGACCTCAAAAGGATGCGAAGAAATCACACTGTCATTCTTCAATGGATTGCTTGCCACTGGGGTCCTCTTTGAGTTTTTGCCAGGGAAATGGGAACATTCAATTCAGCTGGCAATTAAAGGCCTGCCCAGCTAATTTACAGTTTCCACAACAGTATGTGAACCAGAACAGAATCATCCTTCCAAACTTTGAATTTTCCAAGGCGGTTCTCCAGTCACATAACCAGTACCCAAACCCATACAGTGGGGTACCAGTAGCCATTGATAACCCACAAATAACAGCCTTTCAAAACCATCTAATTTGGTGGCACTATCTCCTGTAGGAGCAAACTCCATTCTTTAACTGTGTGCTGTGAAGGATCTTTTTTAAATGCATTATCTGAAGAAATCTTAACTGCACAGGACATAAGGAGATCCCTGCTGGATCAGACCAGCAGCCTACAAGTCAACCATTGTTGGGAATGGTAACAAGAAGGTTACCAGAAACACACATGTGAGAAACAGCCCTGATAGTCCTCTCCTCCAAGAACGTGCTTTTCCTCTATTAACTTCATGGTAAACTCAATGCATAGCTGGGAAATTAATTCTCCAAAGCCCTAGTTTCAGAAACAACTCCCTCAGCTTCTCTTTGTCAGTCAGTGACACTAGTCTGGTTTGTGGTCATTCTTCCGTATGTGGTTTTGCACAAGAGCATTACTCAAATCCAGACAGCAATTCTCATCTTCTTCTGCCCCGCAGGGATTGTGACATCTATGGTGTAAAAGACATTTGGTTTCCCACAAGGTTTCATCAGTCCTCCATCCACCTATAAGTAGAGGGACCTCTCCTTCCCCAAACAACTGCTCTTCCACTTGGCTTCAGGCATCTCCAGGATTCCCACCAACCTCCAGCCATGAAGATCTTCTGCCTCCTCTCTGTTGCCTTCCTGCTCCTGATGCTGGTGGCTCCAGGTATGGCCTTCTTCTCAGATGCTTCTTCTCTGAGCTCCACAGCTCTTCGCTTTATTCCTTTTAAACCTGCCTCTGAATCCCACTTGCAGGGAATCCCAAAGGGATGGGTGGGGAATTCTCTTGACCGTCTGACCCCCTTTAGAACTTAACAAATGGGGCATCTGGTTGGCCACTGTGAGACCAGGTTGATGGACTTGATGAGTCCCCTTTGGCCTGATGCAGCAGCCAAGCTCTTGGGATCTGATTATCATCCCAATCCTAAAATATGGAATCTGATCCAAAGAAGCTGCTGCTATAGAATTTGTAATGAC
Organism: Podarcis muralis; assembly: GCF_964188315.1. Classification (NCBI taxonomy): domain Eukaryota; kingdom Metazoa; phylum Chordata; class Lepidosauria; order Squamata; family Lacertidae; genus Podarcis; species Podarcis muralis. The sequence continues at coordinate 2,669,711 of NC_135657.1, forward strand.
ACATTTCAGTAGATTCAGCTTTGTAGTGGGGAAGGGAGTGGGCCAGTTTCCTGGGCAAGAGAACTTCTCTCTCCAAGGTTGCTAGTGGCCCCCAGGGAAGCCAGTGACTGCCTTGGGTCAGCCCCCCTGCTGAAGGTGCAGGGGAGAGGGGCTCACTCCCCATCCCAGCCCCTTTCCTGCATTCTTCCTGCACCAGCCTCCCCCAACCTGGTGCTCTCCCGATGTCCTGGCCAGCAGGGCTGTTGAGGAACAAGTTGTGGAAGGTATACAAGGCCAATCCTTCCCAGGTAGCTTCTCTCCTTAGTAGTTGCATCTCTCTCTCTCTCTCTCTCTCTCTCTCTCCCAACTTCCCTTTCTCTTTGCTTCCCCCTGCAGATTTCACCGGAGCTCAACGTCCCACCCAGGATTGCCAGAACAATGGGGGCAGCTGCAGAAAAACCTGCAACAAAGGCGAGAAAGAGATTGGGAAGTGTTCGGGAGACAGGCGTTGCTGCAAGCGCAGCTAAGGTGAGTTATAGGCAAAACCATACCTGTGCCTGGAAATAAGTATGTGGCATCTCAAGGAGACAGGACCTTGAAGGCTTGAGAGTTACAGCTCTGCTTCTTCCCTCTGTCTTTGACCCTTGACAGCCACAAGGGGGGGCGGTACTTACTAAATTCTCCCAAATGACTATTTTTGATTTGGACCTTGAGAATTCCCCAATCACATTTGGAGCCACTTGAGCTTAGAAAACAGGCTCTTGAGAACAAGTCCCATGTGAAACAAGGTTTTTGAAAGCATAGAGGGCAGCCTTTGTCCATCAGGTGGCCACCAGATGTTTTGGATTATAAGCACCAGACCGTGTAATGAGGCATTTGGGTTCGGGATGGAGAAGTCTCCCGACCTCTGCACATTCAGCAGAAGGTCACACTCTAACCAACTCTAACCACCACAACCCCCATGAACTTCCAACTCTGATAGCATCCAGGTCTTCAGGGGGTCCCTGGCCTGTTTTGAGCACCCTCCCTCTCACCCATATTCACTGTGTTTTCTCTCTTTTTCATTTAACTCTACAGCAGACCCATCCTGCACCATCTCTGATGAAAGGAAGACCACCCCGTTTCTTCTCTGGAGATGCAGCTGCCTTGATTGCACCTCTGCAAAAACCTCTTTGCTCACTGCTGCTGCTGCAGCTGCTGCTGCTGAAGGCGCTTCTGGGAAGGATCCATCCCTGCCCAATCCTTTCTGCCCGTTTACTCCAGAGCAAGTCCTGCTGTGCTCAGAGAAGCTGGCATCTTTGTAAATGGGTTTAGGATGGGATTTGCCTGCTCATTTGCTTTAGCTTTTCCTTTCAATAAATGCAAGCATTGGAAACCTCTGTGTGGTGGTGCCTGGTATGAAAAGGGGTGCTGGGGTGGGGTGGGGCTCTGCCAGTTCCTCTCCATACTGTGACTTTTCTTTGATTTCGAAGTAACTGGCAGGTGTTTCTGTGCAATCCAGTGGAATTGGGAATTGGCCCAGTTCTGAAGGAGGTTCAGGGGGGCAGTTGGTGCGAGGGGGGGAAGCAATTTTAGACACATCCCTTTTTCAGGTCAAAATGGAGAAAGATTGTAATTATCACCAGAGAATCCTAGAATTATAGAGTTGGAAGGTAGCCTGAGGGTCAACTAGTCCAAGTTAAAGAATCTCTGACAGGTGGCCACCCAATCTCTGCTTAAAATTCTCCACTGAAGGAGAGTCCACCGCCTTCTGAGGGAGTCCATTCCATGGTCAAACATCTCTTTCCTTCAAAAAGATCTTCCCAGAGTTCAGTCGGAATCTCCGTTCATGGGACTTGAATCCATTAATTTGGGCCCTACGCTCCAGAGCAGAAGAAAACTAGCTTGCTCCATCTTCCACATGACCACCGATAAGATATTTGAAGATGGCTCTCATATCTCCTCTCAGTCTCCTCTTCTCCAGGCTAGACCTATCCAGCTTTTCAATATCCTTCTTAAATTGTAGTGTCACAGAAGAAGGTGGAACTGTTGATAAATTAACATACGTGAGGATTACTGGGGGCATGAAACACCTGGTGCCAAGGCCTCCAACTGTCAACACACTGTAGGGGTGCAGAGTCTGCAGCTTCTTGGTGTACCCTCAAGGGGTCCGAACTGCCAGGGAGCTCAAATTGGGGCACACAGTTCTCCCCTTCTTCATTTCATCTTGGCAACAACCCTGTGAGGTAGGCTAGACTGAAATGTAGCCCAGGGTCACCCAGTGAGCTTCATGGCTGGTTGGAAATTTAAGTCCTGGTGTCCCAGTCCAGGGAAGCAATGCTAGACACATCCCCTTCTGGGTCAAAATGGAGCAATTCAGAGAACCCTAGAATTGTAACTGTCCCACTTGGGCAGTTGTGAATTCTCCTTCCTTGGAGGTTTTTAAGCAGAGGTTGGATGGCCACCTGTCATGGATGCTTTAGTTGACGTTCCTACATTGCAGGGGGTTGGACTAGATGACCCTGGGGGTCCCTTCTAACTCCACAATGCTATGATTCTCTGATCCAGCAGACTCTTCTTATGTACTTATGTGTATGTATGAACACAGCTGGAAGTAATGGTCCTGTTACACAGTGCATCTCTCAGACTCTTGGGAAATGATATTCATTCTTTCTCTCTATCACAATACATCTTTCTTCCAATGGAACCACCATGGAGGGCAGGAACTTCAAAGAACCAGCAGGTGGTGCTCCAGGAGCGGTTGCTTGTTGCAGATGGGGATGGAATCATAGAATCATAGAGTTGGAAGAGACCACAAGGGCCATCGAGTCCAACCCCCTGCCAAGCAGGAAACATCATCAGAGCACTCCTGACATATGGTTGTCAAGCCTCTGCTTAAAGACCTCCAAAGAAGGAGACTCCACCACACTCCTTGGCAGCAAGTTCCACTGTCGAACAGCTCTTACTGTCAGGAAGTTCTTCCTAATGTTTAGGTGGAATCTTCTTTCTTGTAGTTTGGATCCATTGCTCCGTGTCCGCTTCTCTGGAGCAGCAGAAAACAACCTTTCTCCCTCCTCTATATGACATCCTTGGGAAGTTTCCATTTCACCCAGCGACTGCAGGGAAAGGAGCCTCTGCCTCACCCTGCCTCTTCCTCCAGTTCTCTTGTTATGTACTGAGTTGAATAGGATCCAAAAGGCAGCAGTCTGATTGGTCCTAGAACAATAGGGTCCAGAATGCAGCAGTCTGATTGGTCCTAGAACAATAGGATCCAGAATGCAGCAGTCTGATTGGTCCTAGAACAATAGGATCCAGAATGCAGCAGTCTGATTGGTCCTAGAACAATAGGATCCAGAATGCAGCAGTCTGATTGGTCCTAGAACAATAGGATCCAGAATGCAGCAGTCTGATTGGTCTGCAGGAGCTACCCAATCCACCTCCAGATGGAAGCGAATCCACAACCTGATTGGCCTACAGGAGAAGTCCGGAATTAGCCAATCACATGCAGCCCATTGTGTAAATAAAGCAGATACTTTGAGGGAACATTCGTTCCTCCTCACCACTCTGAGCTGAATAAAGAGCAAGAAATCCACTCTCGACTCTGAGCGTATTTCATCTCCCCTCCAACTGCCGCACTTCCTTGGCTCATGGCACACAGATGGGCTGGATGTTGTTTCACAAGCAGGAACTACACAGAGCAGAGCTAAGATAGGAGTTGCCTTTCTTCCTATATAGCGAGAGAACTGTGAAAAAGTCCCCACGCTCTGCAGCTGGTGTGGCTGTCATTAGACTGCAGTGTGAGGAATGGTTTAATTTGGGTGGGTCTCTGTGCAAGCAGCTTAGCCAGGGAAGCCACTCCCCTCCCTTAAATGTACCTGAAGCAGAGTTAAAGGAATGGTGGGGAGGGGAGGCCCTTCACCAAGCAGTTTAGCAAAGGGCTGGGAAAAGCCCCCTCCCCAGATAAAAGCACTGAACATGCAAACATACAAAGAGCTGGATCAGGCCCAAGGGGAGCCATGTCACCCAGCCTCCTGTTCTCGCACTGCCCAGCCAGATGCACATTATGGGAAAATGGAAAGGAGGATCCGAGAACAAGACCCCTCTTCGCTCCTGTCTTTGGCAGTGTTCTGTGCTGAGCTGAATCCTAGAACAATAGGATCCAGAATGCAGCAGTCTGATTGGTCCGCAGGAGCCACCCAATCCAGCTCCAGGTGGAAGTGAATCCGCAACCTGATTAGCTTACAGGAGCAGCCAACCAGGCTCCTGGATGAAGTGAATCAGCAACCTGATTGGCTTACAGGAGCAGCCCAGAATTAGCCAATCACACAGGGCCCATTGTGTAAATAATGTACTGTATATACAGCTAGGTGTTTTGGGGAAAGTTTCATTCATTGCTACTATAAGCTGAATAAAGAGCATGAAATTCACACTCGACTCCCAGTATATTTCAGGCAGCAACTGGGATTCAGAAGCACTGCTGCCTCTGACTAGTAGGCATCAATCACCCTCTCTCTAATGCTCTTTTAAAGCCATCCAAGTTGGTGGCCATCACTGCCTCCTGTGGGAGGGAGTTCCATAGATGAACCGCGGGAAGAAGGACGTCCCTTTCTCTGTCCTGAAGCTTCCACCATTCAGCTTCATTGGTTGTCCCGGAGTTCTGGCGCTCTGAGACAGGGAGGAAAACTTTTCTCGATCCACTTTCATTGGCAGGGGGAAGAAGGGAGAGGAACCTCACAGGGCATTTGAGAAAGCCACTGGGTGAAGCACCCACCTCCCTGGAAAGAGCAGGGAAGGCTGGTCTGAACTGTGAGAGGAGGGGGAAGGGCTTGGGGGCAAGCTGTGAGTGGAAGGTGAGGTGGGGAGGGAGGGGCGTTGGTCTGATTGGGGAGGGAGCTGGGGTAGAGTCCATATGAATTAACGTATCAGAGTTGGCACCACCAGTGACTAGAAAAAGAGAGAGGAGGGCAGCCGAGAGAGCAAACGTCATCATTTCAAAACTGCAGGGGGCAGGAACACATCAACGTCATCATAGCAACACAGCCTTGGTCTTTGGCTGGTCCTTGGCACATGACCGTCAGAGATTGCAGCATCCATCCTGCAAACAACGGTTGACATCCCACAAGATTTCAACAGTCCTCCAGGCACTGTAGAGGGAACTCTCTGTCCCCAGTCAATCACACCTCCAGTTGGCTTCTGGCATCTCCAGGATTCCCACCAACCTCCAGCCATGAAGATCTTCTGCCTCCTCTCTGTCATCTTCCACCTCCTGCTGCTGCTGGCTCCAGGTATGGCCTTCTTCTCAGATGTTTCTTCTCCGAACTTCACATCTCTCAGCTTTCCTCATTTTTAACCTGCCTCTGAATATTTACTTGCAGGGAATCCATAAGGGATGTGCATTGGGTTCTCTTGTCCCTCTGTCCCCCTTGATAGCTTCCCCCATGGGGCATCTGGTTGGCCCCTGCAAGAAGAGGGACTAGATGGGGCCCCTTTGGCCTGATCCAGCAGCCAGTCTTATGCTCTTCTTGCCATGCTAACCCTATAACATGAAATCTAATCCAAAGAAGCGGCTGCTTTAAAATCTTTCATATTTGCGGTGGGGCAGAGGGTGAGCCAGTTTCCTGGGCAAGGGGGCTTCTCTCTCCTGTACCTCACAGGGAAGCTGGTGACTCTGACACAGCCTTCCCTTCCGCCTTGGCTTAAACCAGGCATGTCCAACAGGTCGATCGAGATCTACTTGTCCATCGTAGGGGTGCCGCTGGTCGTTCGGCAGACTAAAGAAATCGCCTCCCCTCCAAAAACATTTTTTATAAAAAGCTCAACAACTTTGGTCACTGCCCCCTAAAATAAGCCCAACAACTCTTGGCAATCACTGCTATTTTTTTTTATACTGGATCACAGTCGCTTGGGAGTTTGACATGCCTGGCTTAGACCATCTTCTGGAGGTGCAGGTGGGAGGGGAATGATCTCAGTCTCCAGCCCAGACCCTTTCCCTGCATTCCTCCTGCACCAGCTGTCCCCAACTTGGTGCCCTCCAGATATCCCAGGCAGTGGGGCCTTTGGGGAAGGTGTGGAAAGTGCAGAAGACCAGGCTATAGGAGGAGGGGGCAGAGCAAGCATCAAAGGGTTTTTTCCCCTTCCAGATTTCACCGAAGCCCAAAATCTCGAACCGCAATGTTTCCGTAGGGGAGGGAGATGCAAGTATTTCAGCTGCGGCATCAAGGAAAGAGGAATTGGATGGTGTTCAAGAGACAAACTGTGTTGCCGTTGAGGTGAGTTATATGGAAATGTTCATTGTGCCCAAGGCTGAAGAAAATGGGTTCCAGAACAGTTGAGGGAGCTGGGTATATTTAGCCTGGAAAAGGGGAGGAGGAGACTTTTTTTCTCCTGTTTTGGAGGGCAAGACACAAAGCAAGATTTAGACTAAAGAATGACTTTCTGACGGTAAGAATAATTCAACAGAGGAATGATCTACCTCAGAAGGTGGTGGACTTTCCTTTCTTGGGAGCATTTAAGCAAAGGTTGGATGGCCATTCATCAAGGATTGTTTAGTTATGATGCCTGGGGTTGGAGTAGATGACCCTTTGGGGTCCCTTCCAATGCTACAGTTCTGCGGTTCTGGGCTGTGCACTTTGGGAGGCCTGGTTGGGGCTTTGCAATCTCATCTACCTTTCCTCTGTTTATTTTCCTAACCAAGAGCTGTCCCAACCTACAAGGAGCATCTGAGCGAGCAGCACCCTCTTCATTCCTCCTTTTAAAACAGGCAGGGCTGGGAGAGACCCCGGCTGGGAACCCTGCTGAGATCACTCAGCTTGATGGACCAACGGATGGAAGACAGCTTCCGATGTCAGACGTGGGCCTGTGTCCCAGGGCGCCACCCCCTTCCTTTGGGGCAGGGACCAAAACCGACATTTCTACTCCACTGTGTGCAATAAACCTCCATGTTTGCCATTCATAAATATGACAGTGTTTCTCTTTCATACCTTTGACCACCAGGAACCTGATGTTTCATTGATGGCCAAAGCTGGATCTAGGGAACGGCTGTAGCTGATCCTTTCAAATATGGGGAATGGGCTGCTGTACTTCTCCCAGCATGAAACCTGGAATCTCCAGTATCAAGTCATGACTGGGAAGCTTTGACCTTCCAGATGCAACTCCCACCAGTGGCCAATGGTCAGGGCTTGGATCCAGAGTTGTTATCTAAGCAACATCTGTATCAAGTGGTCTGACCCTTCTTCTTCCTTTACACCTTAAGACTCACACCAAGGCAGATTTTAACCCTAGACCAGATTTTCACACACACCCCACACACCCATAGCCTCATTTGCTTAATATTCAGTCCAAAGAAGCGTTCTGCGAAACTCAAAAGCTTGCTCATTTTTTGGTGATCTGTAGTCAGTTCAGTAAAGGTATTGGCTTACAGTGGATATTGTATTTTATTCCATGGTGTTATGATTCTGCTTCTGGTTCTGATTTGTGTAAAAAGGGTAACGAGACCCTTGACCATTAGGTCCAGCCGTGACCGACTCTGGGGTTGCGGCGCTCATCTCCCTTTACTGGCCGAGGGAGCCAGCGTACAGCTTCCGGGTCATGTGGCCAGCAGGACTAAGCCGCTTCTGGTGAACCAGAGCAGCGTACGGAAACGCCGTTTACCTTCGTGCTGGAGCGGTACCTATTTATCTACTTGCACTTTGAGGTGCTTTTGAACTGCTAGGTTGGCAGGAGCTGGGACCGAGCAACGGGAGCTCACCCCGTCGCGGGGATTCGAACCGCCGACCTTCTGATCGGCAAGTCCTAGGCTCTGTGGTTTAACTCACAGCACCACATACTACCCTTCCTTTGTAGATTTCAGGGCTGATCACAACATACAAGATAATACAAGATAAAAAACACAAATTGCATAATAAAAAACAAAAACAAACCCCTATCTCCCCCAAAGCACCCTGGGGACACCATCCACTCACAGAAAATGTCCATTCATCTGTTGCCACCCTCTGGGCATTTTGGGGAGGAGGGACACAAAGAACGGCCTCAGATGATGATTTCAGGGTCTTGGTAGGTTCACATGGGGTGAGGGGCTGCTTGAGGAATTGAGGTATGATGGAATGGAAGGTATGATGGAATTGAGAGCCAGTGTGGTGTAGTTGTTAAGAGCGGTAGTCTGCTAATCTGGGGAACCGGGTTCGCGTCTCCGCTCCTCCACCTGCAGCTGCTGGGTGACCTTGGGCCAGTCACACTTCTCTGAAGTCTCTCAGCCTCACTCACCTCACAGAGTGTTTGTTGTGGGGGAGGAAGGGAAAGGAGAATGTTAGCCGCTTTGAGACTCCTGAAAGGGAGTGAAAGGTGGGATATCAAATCCAAACTCTTCTTCTTCTTCTTCTTCTATAAGATGCATCAAATATGGAGAGTTATGTGAGTATCACCCAGATGATGGGGTGAAGAACTCACCTGAGGGGCCTCACCTGTCCAGGGATGACCACAAGGCAGCTTCCAAACCACCTTTCCTTAAGAAGATATGATAGCCACCTTCAAATATCTCAAGGGCTGTCACACAGAAGATGAAGCAAGCTTGTTTTCTGCTACTCCGGAAAGTAGGGCCCAAACCAATGTCTTCAAATCACAAGAAAGGAGATTCCAACTAAGCATTCAGAAAAAACTTTCTGACAGTAGGAGCTATTTGACAGTGGAACAGTCTATCTCAGGAGTTTTGGTCTCTCCTTCCTTGGAGGCTTTTAAGCAAAGGTTGGATGGCTATCTGTCATGGATGCTTCAGCTGAGATTCCTGCATTGCAGGGGGCTGGACCTGATGACCCTGTGTGTCCCTTCCAACTGTACAAATCCATAATTCTATAAGACAGGGATGGGATCCTGTGGGTTCTGCAGGCAATACTGAAGATACCTCTGGCTACACATCACAATGCCTTTATTCTCCCTCCATTGTCATGGCAGGAGACTGTGGGAAGAAGGAGAACTCTTGGGCTGTGGTCCTGTTTGTGGGCATCTGGTTGGCCACTGTCACAATAGCCAAGGAAGTTGGGAGGAGCTCAGACCTTCCCCTGCCCTGTTTCAGGATATTACACACATGGAGGAATCTCATGTCTCCATGGAATCCTAACCACATATCCTGTCTTGGCCTCTCTGGTTTTTGTATTTATGTGTTTTGCACATCATATATTAGAGTCCAAGAGAAAACAAGACCCAGCACACCTTTTCAGAACATAGACCTACACAAAGTTTTCCAATGTTTGCATTTATTAAAAAGAAGAAGCTAAAGCATTTTTGCAGGCAAATCAAATCCTAGCTCCAATCCCGAGCCCACTTACTAAGGAGTCAGGCCGCACTGGCACCAGTGGGCTTACTCATGAGTAGACAGGCAGACAGGGCAGCTCCCTCTTGACTCCTTCCCAGCATTGCCTTCAGCGGCATCAAGCAAAGCGGTTTCTTCACAAGCAGCGATGGGGGTGCAGTCGAGGCAGCTGCACGTCAGAGGAGAGCAGGGTGGTCTTCCTTTCACCAGAGGTCTTGCACCGGAGATCTGCAGAGTTACTTGCCCCCTGTGAGAAGAGGAGACACTGTTAATATGGGTGCTGGTGGTGGTTCTGAAAACCCAGACCAGTGACTCCAACTGGGAGGCAGAAGAGCTGCTGTTGTCAGAGTTCAAATTGCACACAGAGGGTCTGTTTTGCAGAGGGTTGGACTAGATGACCACTTAGGTCCCTCCCAACGCTGCATTTCTATTCTGTGATAGTAGGAGAGACCTCTGGGCATTTCTTGTATGCACTTGGGGGAATTCGAGTGGGGCTTTGTTGCCACACACACTTTTTTTCTAATGTGGTTCCTTCGTCTTCCTTATGCGAACAGCAACCCCAGGAGAGGACACCTTTGAGGAGATCATTGTGTTGGTGTGCATTGAACTCTTTCCCTTCCAACTCTACAATTTTGTGATTCAATAACCACCTTCACAGGGACGTTTCACACAGGTTGCCTTTGCTATTTGAGGAGGGTCAGTGACTGAGCCCCCACCCCCTCATGCCATGAAGAGCTGTTCTTTGAGCCAAGGGAGGCTAAGGGGAGTTGTGGCTAAGAGGGTTGGAGACCTTTTATGGGGACGGCAAGGGGAGAGGACAGGGTTGTCACAACCCCCAGTGTGCACACTAATATTGTTCCAACTCACAGTGGATGTAAAGATTAAGAGAGAAGTGGAGTGGGGGGGAAACAGAGAGATGACTCTCATGCATTTGGGGTCATGATACACCGCTGACAATTTTTCGAGGAAAACTAAGATTTGATATAACTCACCTTAACGGCAACACACCCAGGGAGGACACCGGAATATTGGCCTTCGGGGTGGCCAGCACCTACCAATTCACATTACCCCTCTCTGCCTTCGACATCTCGGCCTGCAATTACCTTGGCCTCTGGTGAAATCTGGAGGAGGAAAAAGAAGACTGTGAAGGCTCTGTCTCTCAGGACTGACCTTCTACACCTTCCACAACTTATTCCACCATGGCCCTGCTGGCTTGGACACCCGGAGGGCACCAGGTTGGGGAAAGCTGGTGCAGGAAGAATGCAGGGCTGGAGCAGAGAGTCAATCACTTCTGCTGCCTCCCTGCACCTCCAGGACAGGGTCTGAGCCAAGGTGGTTGGGAAGGCTGCGACAGAGTCACTGGCTTCCCTGGGTGACCACTGGCAAACTGGGAGAGAGATGCCCCCTTGCCCAGGAAACTGGCCCGTTCTTTCACCCCCCGCAAAGCTGAGTTTGCTGAAGCGCATTATTGCAGATTTGAAAGCAAGAGCTTCTGTGGATCACATAAATGAGGTAATAAGAAGAGACTGGCTGGTGGATCCGGCCAAGGGGGCCCATTGAGTCCAGGATCCTCTTCCCACAGTGTCCAACCACAAGCCCCATTTGGGAAACTCTCCAGGAGGACAGAGGGGCAAGATCCCACCTCTTTGGGAGTCAGATCAAGTGGTGCTCAGAGTCAGGTTTAAAGTGAATAAAGCTGAGAGTTCTGGAGCTCAGAGAAGAAGCATCTGAGAAGAAGGCCATACCTGGAGCCAGCAGCATCAAGAGGAGGACGGCCACAGAGAGGAGGCAGAAGATCTTCATGGCTGGAGGTTGGTGGGAATCCTGGAGGTACCAGAAGCCAAGTGGAAGAGAAATTACCAGGGGAAGGAGAGGTCCCCGTACTTATAGGTGACTGAAGGACTGATGAAATCTTGTGGGATGCCAACCGTTGTTTGCAGGATGGATGTGGCAAGCCCTGAGCTTCATGTGCCAAGGACCAGCCAGAGACCACAGAATCATAGACTTATAGAGCTTCAGCACTGGAAGGTTACCCCAAGAGTCATCTAGTGCAACCCCTGCATTGCAGGAATCTCTGACTGGTGCCCATCCAACCTCTGCTTCACATCCTCCTGCATGGGAGAGAGCCCACCATCTTCTGAAGGGGTCTGTTCCACTGTGGAATAACTCAGATATTCCTAATGTTTTGAATCCATTGGTTGGGATCTTCCCCTCTGGAGCAGGAGAAAGTCAAGCTTCCTCCATTCTCTATGTGGCAGCCTTTGAGATATTGGAAGACGGCTCTCATTTTTCCTCTCAATCTCCCCAATTCCCTCAATCATGTAGGATGTGAAACACAAGAGCAGCCAAGTACAGAATTCCCAGAGTGAACATGTTTACACATGGGAGGAATGTTTGTCCAGCCAGCAGGTAAACTTCCTGTTTCCTTCTGGGCTAGGACAGACTTCCTCTGCATGTGACTAGAGGTGGGTGTGGCCTCACCTGTGCAGGTAATGACAAAAGCACAGGCAGGGCAGTCATCTCTCTCTCTGACTACTTTCTTCGAAGAAGCAACATCTGCTTAGCCAAAGATGCTAAGAGAGGACAAAGGGACTGTCTCCTTATGGGATAGTTTCCAGGTGTATGTAACTTTTCTAAACTAAGTCTGCCCTCTGGGATCCAAGTGTGATAATTTGGGGATAATTTGCTGTTTATAACTTTATAATTGGGAACGCAGGAACGGGAGATGTGAGGAAGTCCAAAATTTGATGAAAGTATGGTTATTAACTAATGGATTTGGTTGTTTTATCGTCTTTTTCCTTTTTTCCTTTTTTGGATGGTGTTTTAATCTTTCTATTTTCTTGTGTCTTTTTTCTTTTTTTCTTTTGGTACTTTGGTGATGGTTTTATGTGTATTTGATGATTATAAATGCTTAAAATCCTTAATAAAAATTATAAAAAAAACAATAAAAAAACAAAATATCTAAAGGATGGCCTCTCCCCATATGAACTGACCTTGACCTAGAGATCATCATCAGAAGCCCTTCTTCATGTGCCTCCTTCACAAAAGGTTTGGAGGGTGGAAATGTTGATTTTTTTCCATTGTCTGAAATATCCCCTCAACCCAGCACACCTTTTTCACAACATGAACCAACAGAAAGGTTTCCAATGCTTGCATTTATTAAAGAGAAAAAGCTAAAGCATTTCTGCAGGCAAACCAAATCCAAGCTCCCATCCCGAGGCCACTTACTCAGGAGTTAGATCCCAGTGGAAACAATGGGGCTTACTCATGAGTAGACAGGCAGACAGGATGGCATCAAGCAGAGGTGGGGGTGCGGTCGAGGCAGCTGCACATCAGAGGAGAGCAGGGTGGTCTTCCTTTCACCAGAGGTCTTGCACTGGAGATCTGCAGAGTTACCCCCGACCTGTGAGAAGAGGAAACAATGTTAATATGGGTGTTGATGGTGGTTCTGAAAACCCAGAATAGTGACTCCAACTGGGAGGCAGAAGAGCTGCTGTTCTCAGAGTTCAAATTGCACACAGAGGGATTGTTTTGCAGAGGGTTGGACTAGATGACCCCTTAGGTCACTCCCAGCACTACATTTCTATTCTATGATTGTAAGAGAGACTTCTGGGCATTTAATGTATGCACTTGGGGGAATTTGAGTGGGGCTTGGCTGCCACACATACTTTTTTTCTAATGAGGTTCTTTATCCTTCTTTTTTATGTGAACAGCAACCCCAGGAGAGGACGCTTTTGAGCAGATCATTGTGTTGATGTGCATTGAACTCTTTCCCTTCCAACTCTGCAATTCTGTGATTCAATAACCACCTTCACAGGGACGTTTCACACAGGTTGCCTTTGCGATTTGAGGAGGGTCAGTGACTGAGCCCCCACCCTCTCACACCAGGAAGAGCTGTTCTTTCAGCCAAGGGAGCCTAAGGGGAGTTGTGGCTAAGAGTGTTGGAGACCTTTCATGGGGACGGCAAGGGGAGAGGACAGGGATGTCACAACCCCCAGTGTGCACACTAATATTGTTCCAACTCACAGTGGATGTAAAGATTAAGAGAGGGAGGTGGGGGGGGGGAAGAGCAATGAGTCTCATGTATGTGGGATCATGAGACACCACTGACTTATTTTCCAGGCAAACTAAAATTAGAGTTAACTCACCTCTACGGCAACACCATAGGCGATAGCACGGAAATAATGGCCTTAGGGGCGGACAGCTGCCTCGCAGTATCCCATTCTGCTGTCGACATCTCTGAATGCAAGGAGGTTGTCCTCTGGTGAAATCTGGAGGAAGAAAATGAAGACTTTGAAGGATCTGTCTCACAGGACTGATCTCCTACACCTTCCACAAGTTCTTCCACAATGGCCCTGCTGGCTTGGACACCCGGAGGGCACCAGGTTGGGGAAACTGGTGCAGGAAGAATGCAGGGCTGGAGCAGAGAGTCAGTCCCTTCTGCAGCCTCCCTGCACCTTCAGGACAGGGTCTGAGCCAAGGTGGTAGGGAAGGCTGCTGTGTCAGAGTCACTGGCTTCCCTGGGTGGCCACTGGCAAACTGAGAGAGAGATGCCCCCTTGCCCAGGAAACTGGCCCGTTCTTTTGTCCACTGCAAACCTGAGTTTGCTGAAGCGCATTATTACAGATTTGAAAGCAAGAGCTTCTGTGGATCACATAAATGAGGTGATAAGAAGAGACTGGCTGGTGGATCTGGCCAAAGGGGGCCCATCAAGTCCAGCATCCTCTTCTCACCGTGTCCAACCAGATGCCCCATTTGGGATATTCTCCAGGAGGACAGAGGGGCAAGATCCCACCTCTTTGGGAGTCACACCAAGCGGTGCTCAGAGGCAGGTTTAAAGTGAATAAAGCTGAGAGTTGTGGAGCTCAGAGAAGAAGCATCTGAGAAGAAGGCCATACCTGGAGCCAGCAGCATCAAGAGGAGGACGGCCACAGAGAGGAGGCAGAAGATCTTCATGGCTGGAGGTTGGTGGGAATCCTGGAGGTACCAGAAACCAAGTGGAAGAGAAATTGTCTGGGGAAGGAGAGGTCCCCATACTTATAGGTGACTGAAGGACTGATGAAATCTTGTGGGATGCCAACCGTTGTTTGCAGGATGGATGTGGCAAGCCCTGAGCTTCATGTGCCAAGGACCAGCCAGAGACCACAGAATCATAGACTTATAGAGCTTCAGCACTGGAAGGTTACCCCAAGAGTCATCTAGTGCAACCCCTGCATTGCAGGAATCTCTGACTGGTGCCCATCCAACCTCTGCTTCACATCCTCCTGCATGGGAGAGAGCCCACCATCTTCTGAAGGGGTCTGTTCCACTGTGGAATAACTCAGATATTCCTAATGTTTTGAATCCATTGGTTGGGATCCTCCCCTCTGGAGCAGGAGAAAGTCAAACTTCCTCCATTCTCTACGTGGCAGCCTTTGAGATATTGGAAGACGGCTCTCATTTTTCCTCTCAATCTCCACAGTTCCCTCAATCATGTGGGATGTGAAACACAAGAGCAGTCAAGTACAACATTCCCAGAGTGAACATGTTTACACATGGGGAGGAATGTTTATCCAGCCAGCAGGTAAACTTCCTGTTTCCTTATGGGCTGGGACAGACTTCCTCTGCAGATGACTAGAGGTGGGCGTGGCCTCACCTGTGCAGGTAACGACAAAAGCACAGGGTAGGGCAGCCTTCTTTTTTTGACTACATGCGTCAAAGAAGCAACATCTGCTTAGCCAAAGATGCACTCTTGGCCTCCAGCCAAGAGAGGACAAAGGGACTGTCTCCTTATGAGATAGTTTCCAGGTGTATGTAACTTTTCTAAGCTAAGTCTGCCTTCTGGGATCCAATTGCGAACAGAATGTGAGTGAGTAAACTCTTTTTATACTTTTATAGAAGACTGTGCCATGTCTTATCTTTTATGAGGGAATAAGGGGGAAATATCAGAAGTTATTATAGAGGCTTTAGCGAGCCTGAGCAAACGCATCCAATGTGAGTTTAAAAAGGGGAATGTTACTCTGCTAAATTGTGAACTTGTTAACACAAGTTGGAAAGGCTATAATCAAGCAATATATCCTCTCCTGCATCCCTGAACATTCCCACAAATCATTCTACTATTTCTCTTGTTATGTGTTCTTGCCCCTCTGTCTCTTCATCACATTTCCAAAGACATTGTTTCCAGCTGCCCCCCAAATTCTTGGACTTTCACAGAAACCCTTAAGCCACCTTGGCTTCTCACTTTCTCATGATGAGTCCCAAATTCCCATCTTTGTGGAGGGGTGTGCTAACTTTAAATGGCTTCACATTTGGGAAAGCAGCAGGAAGAGAAAGGGGGGCGAGGTGGGTGTTGTGAGTCAACAGCATCTGGTGGAGGGCACCACATTGGCTACAGATTCCCCCCATTGAATTTGTCTCCCACCTGCCACTGCTGCCCTTTTCAATGCTGGTGGCCATCCTGAAATATCCCAGGGGAACTGAAGGAGGCAGTGGTGCGTCCGCTCTTAAAGAAAACATCATTAGATCCTTTAGATCTAGCCAATTACCGCCCGGTTTCGAATCTTCCATTCCTGGGTAAGGTGATTGAGAGAGCGGTTGCTGAACAGCTTGGTAGGTTTCTGGATGAAACATCGGCTCTCGATCCATTCCAGTCCGGCTTCCGCGCTGGTCATGGGACCGAGACGGCTCTGGTCGCCCTAACAGATGATCTCCGCAGGCAGCTGGATCGAGGCGGGTCGGGGCTGCTGATTCTTCTAGACCTGTCAGCAGCCTTCAACATGGTCGATCACGAACTCCTGGACCACCGCCTTGCCGACGTGGGGATCCAGGGCACAGTCCTTCAATGGCTGCGCTCGTTTCTCTCTGGTCGGGGACAGAGGGTGGCGCTTGGGGGGGAATTGTCATCGCGCCACTCCTTGGTGTGTGGAGTGCCTCAGGGTGCAATTCTCTCCCCGATGCTTTTTAACATCTTTATGCGCCCCCTCGCCCAGCTTGTCCGGAGTTTTGGGCTGGGTTGCCATCAGTATGCCAATGACACCCAACTCTATCTGTTGATGGACGGCCATCCTGACTCGGCCCCAGATACACTGACCAGATGTCTGGAAGCTGTGGCTGGATGGTTACGTGGGAGCCGGTTGAAGTTAAACCCTTCGAAGACAGAGGTCCTCTGGCTGGGACGGAGCGATATGGGATTGAGGGGGCAACTCCCATCTCTTGCGGGGGTGCAATTAGTGCCAGCATCGTCCGTTAAGAGTTTGGGTGTAATCTTCGATACCTCCCTCTCTATGGAGGCGCAGATTACAGCTATAACAAAGGCAGCATTTTTTCATCTCCGCCAGGCTAAGCAGTTGGCTCCTTATCTCTCTCGCCCTGACCTAGCCACTGTGATCCACGCGACGGTCACCTCCAGACTGGATTATTGTAACTCGCTCTATGTGGGGCTGCCCTTGAGACTGACCCAGAAACTCCAGCGGGTGCAGATGCCGCAGCGAGACTCCTTATGGGGTCTTCGCTGCGAGATCATATCCATCCGGTGCTATACCAGCTGCACTGGCTCCCGGTGGAGTACAGGATCAGGTTTAAGGTGCTGGTTTTAACCTTTAAAGCCCTATACGGCCTAGGACCCTCGTACCTACGGGACCGCCTCTCCTGGTATGTCCCACAGAGAAATTTACGGTCTGCAAATAAAAACATCTTGAAGATCCCAGGCCATAGAGAGGTTAGGCTGGCCTCAACTAGAGCCAGGGCCTTCTCGGCCGCAGCTCCAATCTGGTGGAACGCTCTGTCACAAGAGACTAGGGCCCTGCAGGACCTGATATCCTTCCGCAGGGCCTGCAAGACAGAGCTGTTCCACCAGGCCTTTGGTCAGGGCGCAGCCTGACCCCCTCCTCTGGCAATCGGCATTCTGCACAGAATTTTGCTTGATGGTTGCCATTAATTTGATTTTAATTTGATTTAATTAATTTTATAATGAATGTTTTTAGAATGTCGGATTACTTTGATTGTTGTTAGCCGCCCTGAGCCCAGCTTCGGCTGGGGAGGGCGGGATATAAATAAAATTTATTATTATTATTTATTATTAAAGGCAACTCCTATCTTCTTGCCAACAAAGGTCCTTATAGTTAAAGCTATGGTTTTCCCAGTAGTGATGTATGGAAGTGAGAGCTGGACCATAAAGAAGGCTGATCGCTGGAGTATTGATGCTTTTGAATTATGGTGCTGGAGGAGATTCTTGAGAGTCCCATGGACTGCAAGAAGATCAAACACATCCATTCTTAAGGAAATTAGCCCTGAGTGCTCACTGGAAGGACAGATCGTGAAGCTGAGGCTCCAAGACTTTGGCCACCTCCTGAGAAGAGAAGACTCCCTGGAAAAGACCCTGATGTTGGGAAAGATGGAGGGCACAAGGAGAAGGGGACGACAGAGGACGAGATGGTGGGACAGTGTTCTCGAAGCTACCAGCATGAGTTTGACCAAACTGTGGGAGGCAGTGGAGGACAGGAGTGCCTGGCGTGCTCTGGTCCATGGGGTCACGAAGAGTCGGACATGACTAAATGACTAAACAACAACAACAACATCTTCATCTTTTTCTGGACACTGTTTGAGCACTGTCCTGCTCTCTATTTGTGCGTTTGTGTTGTGCTGCTTTTATCGTATTTGTACTGCTTGCTTGATGCTTCATTTTAATATTTCTGGTTGTCACTGGTTTAAACATCTGTGCATTGTTGTGAATATATGGGGGGAGCTACAAAAAGTGGGTACCCAAAGGTGAGGGCAAGGCTTTTTAATTTAATTTTGGAGATGGGGGAGAAGTATCAGTGCCAGTCATGAGCTGTTGGTGTGGGCTGTGCCTGTAACATTTAGAAGGCAGTTGCTGGTCTTTTGCAATCTCCACAGAGATGGGCCCCAGGAGATGTCTTCAGCATCCTTTCCCAAGAGCCCAAAGTTCAAACCCAGCAAGCAAGGTGGGGACCCTGTGGTCACAGGGCTAAGTCCCATTTCCCCACCTGGTCTTGCTTCAAGTTAATGGACAAGCGTTGCTCCATCGGATGCCCACATTCAGCAGAGTTGGGTGAAGCAACTGCCAGATTCAGCACAGTGAACTTGGGAATGAGCCCAGATCAGAAGGTGATATTGAGGGACAGTGCATGGGATTGGGGAGCAGCAATGCCAAAGACATCCCTTTCCATGCAAACAGATTGAGGGTTGGACCTGTTGAAAAGGGGCAAATAACGTATGTGAGGATTCCTTGAAAATATTGTTACACTGCACCCAAATTGCTGAGCATGGAGAAAACCCAGGGGGTTCAGTGTGTGCCTAGAGTTTGGTTTCCTTGAAGGTGAGCAGAGACTTTGGTGTCTTTAGGAGATATAGGTTTGTTTTAAACATGTAGAGAGAGCCTGAGCATAAAATGGATGGGGTCACAGCATTAACACCCCCCAAATCATCCTTCTCAGTTATTCACAGCTTTGGGTCCCCTGCACAGCAAACAGGCATCTATGTCTCCAGCTTCCAGGCTGCTTCCAGTTCAACTCTCACACACCACATGGATCTCAAGGAAAACCACTCCCCACATGAACTGATATTGACCCTGAAATCATCATAAGAAGCCCTTCTTCATGTGCCTCCTTTGCAAGAAGTTTAGAGGGCGGAAATGTGAGAAGAGGACTTTTCTGTAGTGGCTCCCTATTGCTATTTGTCCATTGGCTCAAATATCCCCTCAACCCAGCAGATGTTTCACAATATGAACCAACACAAAGGTTTCCAATGCTTGTATTTATTAAAAAGAAGAAGCTAAAGCATTTTTGCAGGCAAACCAAATCCAAGCTCCAATCCCGAACCCATTTACTAAGGAGTCAGAACCCACTGGACACAGTGGGCTTACTCATGAGTAGACAGGTAGACAGGATGGCTCCCACTTGACTCCTTCCCAGCATCACCTTCAGCAGCATCAAGCAAAGCGGTTTCTTCCCCAGCAGAGATGGGGGTGCAGTCGAGGCAGCTGCACATCAGAGGAGAGCAGGGTGGTCTTCCTTTCACCAGAGGTCTTGCACCGGAGATCTGCAGAGTTAGTATCCTATGAGAGAAAACACTATTAAAACGGGAGTTGGTGGTAGTTCTGAAAACCCAGACCAGTGACTCCAACTGGGAGGCAGAAGAGCTGCTGTTGTCAGAGTTCAAACTGCACACAGAGAGTCTGTTTTGCAGAGGACTAGATGACCCCTTGATGCCTCCCAATGCTACATTTCTATTCTATGATAGTAGGAGAGACCTCTGGGCATTTCCTGTATGCACTTGGGGGAATTTGAGTGGAGCTTGGCTGCCATACACACTTTGTTTCTAATGTGGTTCTTTTTCCTTCTTCTTCTTTACCCAAACAGCAACCCCAGGAGAGGACACATTTGAGGAGATCATTGTTTGTGCGCTGGTGTGCATTTAACCCTTTCCCTTCCATCCATATTAATTTCTCTTCCAACTCTACAATTCTGTGATTCAATAACCACCTTCACAGGGACTTTTCACACAGGTTGCCTTTGCTATTTGAGGAGGGTCAGCGACTGAGCCCCCACCCTCTCACACCAGGAAGAGCTGTTTTTT
Source organism: Podarcis muralis (assembly GCF_964188315.1). Taxonomy (NCBI): domain Eukaryota; kingdom Metazoa; phylum Chordata; class Lepidosauria; order Squamata; family Lacertidae; genus Podarcis; species Podarcis muralis. The sequence continues at coordinate 2,689,548 of NC_135657.1, forward strand.
GAGCGAAGGGAGGCTAAGAGGAGTTGTGACTGAGGGGTCAGAGAGCTTTCATGGGGACAGCAAGGTGAGAGGAAAGGGTTTTCAACCCCCTGTGCACACATTAATATTGTTCCCCTTAAACTGGCTGGAAAGGTTAAGAGAGGGAGGTGGAGGGAGGGACAGAGCGATGATAGTCATGCATTTGGGGTCATGAGACTAATTTTTGGGCACAGCTAAGATTTGATTTAACTCACCTTAACGGCAACACATTAGGACAGATGAACACATAAAAAGTGGCTTCGGGCACCATCTTATGCATTTCCCACCGATACGTTCACATATCGGAACAGCAACTTTGGCTCTGGTGAAATCTGGAGGAGGAAAAAGAAGACATTGAAGGCTCTGTCTCTCAGGACTGACCTTCCACACCTTCCACAACTTCTTCCACAATGGCCCTGCTGGCTTGGACACCCGGAGGGCACCAGGTTGGGGAAATCTGGTGCAGGAAGAATGCAGGGCTGGAGCAGAGAGTCAGTCCCTTCTGCTGTCTCCCTGGACTTTCAGGACATGGTCTGAGCCAAGGTGGTTGGGAAGGCTGCGTCAGAGTCACTGGCTTCCCTGGCAACCACTGGCAAACTGGGAGAGAGAAGCCCCCTTGCCCAGGAAACTGTCCCGTTCTTTTGTCCACGAGTGTGCTGAAGCGCATTATTACAAGTTTGAAAGCTTCTGTGAATCTTATAAAGGATGTAATCAGAAGAGACTGACTGGTGGATCTGCCCAAAGGGGGCCCATCTAGTCCAGAATCCTCTTCTCCCAGGGTCCACCCTAAAGTCCCATTTGGGATATTCTCCAGGAGGACATAGGGGCAAGATCCCACCTCTTTGGGAGTCACAGCAAGTGGTGTTCAGAGTCAGGTTTAAAAGGAATAAAACTGAGAGCTGTGAAGCTGCTCAGAGAAGAAGCATGTGAGAAGAAGGCCATACCTGGAGCCAGCAGCATCAAGAGGAGGACGGCAACAGAGAGGAGGCAGAAGATCTTCATGGCTGGAGGTTGGTGGGAATCCTGGAGGTACCAGAAGCCAAGTGGACTGGGGAAGGAGGGATGATACAAATTATAGGTGCCTCGAGGACTGTTGAAATCTACTGGGTTGCCAACCGTCATTTGCAAGATGTATGTGGCAAGCCCTCAGGTTCACGCGCTCTGAGGTTCATGAGGTTCTGAGCTTCATTCAGAAGATACCCCAAGTGTCATCTAGTCAAACCCCTGCAATGCAGGAATCTCTGACCGGTGCCCATCCAACTTCAGCTTCAAAAAATGGGCACCCAAATGTGATGGCAAGGCTTTTTAATTTAATTTTGGAGAACGGAGAAGTATCAGTGCCAGTCGTGAGCTGTTGGTCTGGGCTGTGCCTGTAACATTTAGCAGGCAGTTGCTGGTCTTTTGCAATCTCCACAGAGATGGGCCCCATAAGATGTCTTCAGCATCCTTTCCCAAGAGCCTGAAGTTCAAACCCAGCAGGCAAGGTGGGGAACCTGCGGTCACACGGCTAAGTCCCATTTCCCCACCTGGTCTTGCTTCAAGTTAACGGACAAGTGTTGCTCCATCGGACGCCCACAGCAGCAAAGTTGGGTGAAGCAACTGCCAGATGCAGCCCAGTGAACTTGGGAATGAGCCCAGATCAGAAGGTGATATTGGGGGACAGTGCATGGGATTGGGGAGCAGCAATGCCAAAGACATCCCTTCTCCATGCAAACATATTCAGAGATGGAGCTGGAGAAAAGGGGGAAATAACACATGTGAGGATTCCTTGATAATATTGTTACGCAACACCCAAATTGCTGAGCATTGAGAAAACCCAGGAGTTCCAGTGTTTGCCCAGAATTCAGTTTTCTTGAAGGTGAGGCGCTCAATTCCTGTCTTGCATAGGGAAGTTTTTAAAGTTTGATGTTTAATGTGTTATGATGTTTTTATACATATTTTTGAGCCACCCAGGGAGCCTTCCAACTCTACAATTCCAGGATTCTGTGATAAATGCAATTTTGCTCCATTTTGACCTGGCATTGCTGTCCCCCACTCTCACAAACCTCCCCCCCCCTCCTTCTGATCTGGGCCAATTCCCCATTCCACTGTGTTGCTCAGAAGTAGTTGCCTGTTACTTCACACACCTTTGCTGTCTGTGGACATTTGATGATCATGGAGCAATATTTGTCTGACTTGGAGACAGACATGGTGAGGAAACAGAACTCAGCGGTGAGACCACAGTGGTCTCTGTGGTGAGACCACCTTGCCTGCTGCATCTTGCATATCAGTCTCTTGGGAAAGGATGCTGAAGATGTCCCATGTCTGTGCTGGTTGCAAAAGATGAGCAGATGCCCTGGAAGTTTCACAGGACAGGACACAGCACAGACCAACAGCTCACAACTGGCACTAATACTCCTCCCCCAGAATAATATGGGAACCTGACCCTCACTTTTGAGCCCCCATCTCTCTCCCATGGACACATAAATTCACAACAGTGCACACAATTTCATACCAATGCCTGCCATTGCCAACAATATCAAAACCAAGTATTGATTCAGCATATCAAAACCAAGTATTGATTCAGCACTACTAGTAAAATGCAAACAGCACAACACACACATTCAGACCATTTGGAAAAAGAGGGTTTAACTTGCCCTTTCTTTGGAAAAATGGATATGGCGTATGATCGAGGGCACGGAAGGGCAATGGAACAGTTTGGTACTGGAATGATTGGGTTGTTTCCAAGGCTGCTGTCCTGTTAAGGCAAGAGATTTCTGCTTGGTATAGGACATTTCCCTCCTCTCTCCTAAAGACTCCCCCCAGGCACCTCAAAACCTGCACTAAAGTTTGGAATGACTCTCCAGATCATATTTGGGTTGTTCCTGGGGCAGAGATGGGGTTAGGTCAGTGTTTTCCCACATGAGGTGCCAGGGGAGGGGTGCTGAGTTTTGTCCAACTGAACATTAGGAAGATTTTTTTGATGGAAAAAGTTGTTTGACAGTGGAATTGTCTCCCTCAGAAGTTGGTGGACTCTCCTGTACTGGAGAATTTTAAGCAGAGATTGGACGGCCATCTGTCAGGATTTCTTTAACTTGGACTAGTTGACCCTCAGGGTCCCTTCCAAATCTATAATGCTAGGATTCTCTGATGATAATTGCAGGTTTGTTCCATTTTGACCTGAAAGGGGATAGGTCTAGCATTGCTTCCCTCCACTCCCACCAAATGCCCCCCTGAATCTCCTTCAGAACTGGGCCAATTCCCAATTCTACTGTGTTGTTGTACAGAAGCACCTGTCAGTTACTCCCAAATCAAATAAAAGTCACAGTATGGAGAAGAACTGGTAGAGACCCCAACCCAACACGGCACCCCTTTTCATACAAGGCACCACCACACAGAGGTTTCCAATGCTTGCATTTATTGAAAGGAAAAGCTAAAGCAATTAAGCAGGCAAATCCAATCCTAAACCCATTTACAAAGATGTCAGCCTCACTGAGCACAGCAGGACTTGCTCTGGAGTAAATGGGCAGAAAGGATTGGGCTGTGACGGATCCTTCCCAGAAGCACCTTCAGCAGCAGCAGTGAGCAAAGAGGTTTCTGCAGATGTGCAGTCAAGGCAGCTGCATCTCCAGAGAAGAAACCAGGTGGTCTTCCTTTCATCAGAGGTGATGTGTGATGGGTCTGCTGTAGAGTTAAATGAAAAAGAGAGAAAACACCGTGAATATGTTTGGGAGGGTGTTCAAAAGAGGCCAGGGACCCGCCTGAAGACCAAAGAGCCTAATGCTATCAGAGTTGGGATTTAGTGGGGGGGAGGTGCTATTTAGAGTTGGTTAGAGTGTGACCTTCTGCTGAATTTGCAGAGGTTGGGAGAGTTCTCTATCCTGAACCCAAATGCCTCCTTACATGATCTGGGGCTGATAATCCAAAACACCTGGTTAACAAAGGCTGCCCTCAATGCTTCCGAAAGCATATTTCACACTGGGTGCAGTTCTTCGGGTTCTGTTTTCCAAGTTCCTAGAGTCAAGTGGCTCCAAATGTCATCAGGGAATTCTCAAGATCATCAAACAGTAAATTTAGTCTCAAAGAGAATCTAGCAAGTGCTCCGCCACCTTGTGGCTGTTAAGGGTCAAAGACAGGGGGAGGAAACAGAGCTGTAACTCTCCGGCCTTTGGGGTCGTGTCTCTTTGAGATGCCACAGAATTATTTCCAGGCACAGGTATGGTTTTGCATACAACTCACCTTAGCTGCGCTTGCAGCAACGCCTGTCTCCCGAACACTTCCCAATCTCTTTCTCGCCTTTGTTGCAGGTTTTTCTGCAGCTGCCCCCATTATTCTGGCAATCCTGGGTGGGACGTTGAGCTACAGACAAATCTGTAAGGGAAAGTGAAGAGAAAAGCAAACTAAGAGAGGGAGATGCAACTACCAAGGAGAGGATCTACCTGGGAAGGCTGCTCCATCTCCCAGGACTGGCCTTCTACACCTTCCATCCTTTGTTCCTCAACAGCCCTGCTGGCCAGGACATCTGGAGGGCACCAGGTTGGGGGGGGTACAGGATGAATGCAGGAAAGGGACTAGGATGGAGAGTGAGCCCCTCCCCCTCCCACCTGCGCCTTCAGCAGGAGGACTGACCCAAGGCAATCACTGGCGTCATTGGGGCCACTGGCAACCTTGGAGAGAAAATCCTTAAATAAGAGACACGGGGGAATGATTAATGGACTTCAATGTCTGTACACTAATGCGCAAAGCATGGGAAATAAACAAGATGAGCTTGAGCTCCTGGTACAGCAAACTAAATATGACATAATAGGAATCACTGAAACCTGGTGGGATAAATCCCACGATTGGAATGTAATAATGGAGGGATACAATCTATTTCAAAGAAACAGACCAGACAAGAAAGGAGGAGGAGTGGCGTTATATGTCAGGGATGTGTATACCTGTGAAGAGATCCAAGATTTAGAACCTCAAAGCCAAAGTGAGAGCATTTGGGTCAAAATTAAGGGAGAGAAGAATAACAGTGACCTCATTGTGGGAGTTTACTATAGATCCCCAAGCCAAACGGAGGACATAGATGATGCCTTCCTGGAACAGATGGCCAAGCATGCAAAAGGAAGGGAGATAGTAGTAATGGGGGACTTCAATTACCCGGATATTTGTTGGATGTCAAACTCAGCCAAGAGCATAAGGTCAAACAGATTCCTCACTGCCCTTGCAGACAACTTCATTGTCCAGAAAGTGGGAGAAGCAACAAGAGGAACAGCCATTTTAGATCTGGTCCTAACCAATGTTGATGACCTGGTTAGTGGGGTAGAAGTGGAAGGATCATTAGGCGCGAGTGATCATGCTCTTCTGAAGTTTACTATACAGCGGAAAGGAGCAGCCAAGCATACTAGGACTCAATTTCTCGACTTTAAGAAAGCCGACTTCATAAAGCTTAGGGAAGTGCTGGGTGAGATCCCATGGACAGTAATACTAAAAGGAAAGGGAGTTCAAGATGGCTGGGAGTTTGTTAAGAGGGAGATAGTAAAAGCACAACTTCAGGCAATACCAATGAGACGGAAACATGGAAGGTGCCTAAAGAAGCCAGGGTGGCTATCTAAAGAACTTTTAACTGAGTTAAGATTAAAAAAGGATGTGTACAAAAAATGGAAAAGGGGGGAAACCACCAAAGAGGAATTCAAACAAATAGCCAGCACGTGTAGACACAAAGTCAGAAAAGCTAAAGCACAAAATGAACTCAGGCTTGCTAGAGAGGTTAAAAGCAACAAAAAAGGCTTTTATGGGTATGTTCGTAACAAAAGGAAGAACAAAGAAACCGTGGGGTCACTCAGAGGAGAAGATGGTGAAATGCAAACAGGGGACACAGAAAGGGCTGAACTCCTCAATGCCTTCTTTGCCTCAGTCTTCTCCGATAAAGAAAACATTGCCCGACCTGAAGAATTTGGAGCAAATGATTCAGCAGAGGAAACACAGCCCAGAATAACTAAGGAGATAGTACAAGAATACTTGGCTAGTCTAGATGTATTCAAGTCTCCAGGGCCAGATGAACTGCATCCAAGAGTATTAAAAGAACTGGCAGATGTGATTTCAGAACCACTGGCAGTCATCTTTGAGAATTCCTGGAGAACAGGCGAAGTCCCGGCAGACTGGAGGAGGGCAAATGTTGTCCCTATTTTCAAAAAGGGGAAAAGAGAGGACCCAAATAATTACCGCCCAGTCAGTCTGACATCAATACCAGGGAAGATTCTGGAGCAGATCATTAAGCAAACAGTCTGTGAGCACCTAGAAAGGAATGCTGTGATCACCAATAGTCAGCATGGATTTCTGAAAAATAAGTCATGTCAGACTAACCTGATCTCGTTTTTTGACAGAATTACAAGCCTGGTAGATGAAGGGAACGCAGTGGATGTAGTCTACCTTGATTTCAGCAAGGCATTTGACAAGGTGCCCCATGATATTCTTGTAAAGAAGCTGGTAAAATGCGGTCTTGACTATGCTACCACTCAGTGGATTTGTAACTGGCTGACTGACCGAACCCAAAGGGTGCTCATCAATGGTTCCTCTTCATCCTGGAGAAGAGTGACTAGTGGGGTGCCACAGGGTTCTGTCTTGGGCCCGGTCTTATTCAACATCTTTATCAACGACTTGGATGATGGACTCAAGGGCATCCTGATCAAATTTGCAGATGACACCAAACTGGGAGGGGTGGCTAACACCCCAGAGGACAGGATCACACTTCAAAACGACCTTGACAGATTAGAGAACTGGGCCAAAACAAACAAGATGAATTTTAACAGGGAGAAATGTAAAGTATTGCACTTGGGCAAAAAAAATGAGAGGCACAAATACAAGATGGGTGACACCTGGCTTGAGAGCAGTACATGTGAAAAGGATCTAGGAGTCTTGGTTGACCACAAACTTGACATGAGCCAACAGTGTGACGCGGCAGCTAAAAAAGCCAATGCAATTCTGGGCCTCATCAATAGGAGTATAGCATCTAGATCAAGGGAAGTAATAGTGCCACTGTATTCTGCTCTGGTCAGACCTCACCTGGAGTACTGTGTCCAGTTCTGGGCACCACAGTTCAAGAAGGACACTGACAAACTGGAACGTGTCCAGAGGAGGGCAACCAAAATGGTCAAAGGCCTGGAAATGATGCCTTATGAGGAACGGCTAAGGGAGCTGGGCATGTTTAGCCTGGAGAAGAGGAGGTTAAGGGGTGATATGATAGCCATGTTCAAATATATAAAAGGATGTCACATAGAGGAGGGAGAAAGGTTGTTTTCTGCTGCTCCAGAGAAGCGGACACGGAGCAATGGATCCAAACTACAAGAAAGAAGATTCCACCTAAACATTAGGAAGAACTTCCTGACAGTAAGAGCTGTTCGACAGTGGAATTTGCTGCCAAGGAGTGTGGTGGAGTCTCCTTCTTTGGAGGTCTTTAAGCAGAGGCTTGACAACCATATGTCAGGAGTGCTCTGATGGTGTTTCCTGCTTGGCAGGGGGTTGGACTCGATGGCCCTTGTGGTCTCTTCCAACTCTATGATTCTATGATTCTATGATTCTATGATTCTATGATTCTAAGCCCCTTTGCCCAGGAAACTGGCCCGCTCTCTTCCCCATCACAAAGCTGAATGCGCTGAAATGTGTCATTACAAATTCTATAGCAGCAGCTTCTTTGGATCAGATACCATATTTTAGGATTGGGATGACAATCAGATCCCAAGAGCTTGGCTGCTGCATCAGGCCAAAGGGGATTCATCAAGTCCATCAACCTGGTCTCACAGTGGCCAACCAGATGCCCCATTTGGGAGGTTCTAAAGGGGACAGAGGGGCAAGAGAATTCCCCACCCATCCCTTTGGGATTCCCTGCAAATGGTATTCAGAGGCAGGTTTAAGGAATAAAGTGGAGAGCTGTGGAGCTCAGAGAAGAAGCATCTGGGAAGAAGGCCATACCTGGAGCCACCAGCATCAGGAGGAGGAAGGCGAGAGAGAGGAGGCAGAAGATCTTCATGGCTGGAGGTTGGTGGGAATCCTGGAGATGCCTGAAGCCAAGTGGAAGAGCAGTTGTCTGGGGAAGGAGAGGTCCCTCTACTTATGGGTGGATGGAAGACTGGTGAAACCTTGTGGGAAACCAAATGTCTTTTACAGCATAGATGTCACAATCCCTGTGGGACAGAAGAAGATGAGAAGAACCGCCTGGATTTGAGTAATGCTCTTGTGCAAAACCACATACGGAAGAATGACCACAAACAGGCTAGTGTCACTGACTGAGAAAGAGAAGCAGAGAGAGTTCTTTCTGAAACTATGCCATGGGAGAATTAATTTCCCAGCTATGCATTGAGTTTTCCATGAAGTTAACAAAGGAAAAGCACGTTCTTGGAGGAGAGGGCTATCAGGGCTGTTTCTCACATGTGTGTTTCTGGTAACCTTCTTGTTACCATTCCCAACAATGGTTGACTCATGTAGGCTGCTGGTCTGATGCAGCAGGGATCTCCTTATGCCCTTTGCAAAGTTAAGGTTTCTTCAGATAATGCATTTTATAAAGATCCTTCACAGCACACAGTTAAAGAATGGAGTTTGCTCCTACAGGAGATAATGCCACCAAATTAGATGGTTTTGAAAGGCTCTTATTTGTGGGTTACCAATGGCTACTGGAACCCCAACGTATGGGTTTGCGGGTCCCTGTATATGGACTTGGGTGGCGCTGTGGGTTAAACCACAGAGCCTAGGACTTGCAGATCGGAAGGTTGGCGGTTCGAATCCCTGCAACGGGGTGAGCTCCCATTGCTCGGTCCCTGCTCCTGCCAATCTAGCAGTTCGAAAGCACGTCAAAGTGCAAGTAGATAAATAGGTACCGCTCCGGCGGGAAGGTAAATGGCATTTCCGTGCGCTGCTCTGGTTCGCCAGAAGCGGCATAATCATGCTGGCCACATGACCTGGAAGCTGTACGCCGGCTCCCTCAGCCAATAAAGCAAGATGAGTGCCGCAACCCCAGAGTCGGCCACGACTGGACCCTTTACCTTTACCTTTACCCGTTATGTGACTGGAGAACTGCCTTGGAAAATTCAAAGAAGAGTCAGTTTGGAAGGATGATTCTGGTCTGGTTCGCATACTGTTGTGGAAAGTACAAATTAGCTGGACAGGCCTTTAACGGCCAGCTGAGTTTAATGTCTCCCATTTCCCAGGCAAAAACTCAAAGCGGACCCCACTGGCAAGCAATCCATTGAAGAATGACAGTGTGATTTCTTAGCATCCTTTTGAGGTCATGCCTTTTCTTTTCCATATTTGGAGGACAAATAGCGGGGGGAATGAAAGGCATATCTTCTCAGAAATTCTTACACTTTGCTTCAACTTTACATTTCAATGTTTGATGAGGGCCAAATAAAAAGGGGCTTATTTGTAAATAAATTAATGCCCATATGTCATTCTTCTGCGTCCCATTTTTGGTTTATTTGGGATGCTTAAGGTTCTTAGCTATTGCCCCCTCATCAGTGACGAAGCAATGATTCTTCAACATCAGCTTCGTTGGACTGGTCATGAGGTTTAGATGACTGATTATCGTCTTCTAAAGCGACTTCTCTATTCCCAACTTCAGAATGGAAAGCGTAATGATGGTGGACAATAAAAGAAATCTCCATTGTGGCAGGGAGCAAGAATGCAAGTCTTGCAGTCCTTGTTGGGAAGGGGACCAAAGGGGGAAGACGGGAGATCTGGAAACAGGTCACATCACAGCCTTCACCAACCTGGTGCCCTCCAAATGTTTGGGAGTACCCCTCCCATCGCCCCATGCAGGACCATGTGAGGCTGAGGCTGCTGGGAGTTTTTGCCGTTCTATGCCGCTTGCTTGTGAAAACAGCCTCTCATTGGTTTACAAAAGAGAGTGTGAGCTTGTGGGAAAGAGCAATGGATGCTGGACTAGACAGGCCTTTGGGCTGGTCCATTTCAGGGCTCTTTTTGTGCAAAGTCCTTCAGATCCACATCTCATACCATAATTTCCACCTGGGCTTTCCCTCCACCATCTGCAACTCAATAGCTTGTCTCCAAATACACAAATTGACTCCAGATTCCTCTCCTCTCCCTGGGCAGTGGTGGAAATTGATCTTTCAAATTTCAGTGTCGCCTGGTGCAAGGACAAAACTCAGCACCCCTACACCACACCTCATGTGGGAAAACACTGTCCTAACCCCACCTCTGCCCCAGGAACCACCAAATCTGATCTGGAGAGTCATTCCAATCTTTAGAGCAGATTTTGAGGGTGTCTGGGGGGAGTCTTTAGGAGAGAGGAGGGAAATGTCCTATACCAAGCAGAAATCTCTTGCCTGAACAGGACAGCAGCCTTGGAAACAACCCAATCATTCCAGCACCTAACTGTTCCATTGCCCTTCCATGCCCTCAATCAGACTCCATATCCTTTTTTCCAAAGAAAGGGCAGGTTTAACCCTCTTTTTTTCCAAATGGTCCGAATGTGTGTGTTGTGCTGTTTGCATTTTACTAGTAGTGCTGAAGCAACACTTGGTTTTGATTGTGTTGGCAATGGCAGGCATTGGTATGAAATTGTGTGCACTGTTGTGAATTTATGTGTCCATGGGAGAGGGATGAGGGCTCAAAAGTGAGGATCACACTCTCATGTTATTCTGGAGGAGGAGTATTAGTGCTGGTTGTGAGCTGTTGGTTTGTGCTATGTCCTGTCCTGTGAAACATCCAGGGCATCTGCTCATCTTTTGCAACCAGCACAGACATGGGACGTCTTCAGCATCCTTTCCCAAGAGACTGATGTGCAAGATGCAGCAGGCAAGGTGGGGAGCCTGTGGTCTCACCGCTGAGTTCTGTTTCCTCACCATGTCTGGCTCCAAGTCAGACAAATATTGCTCCATGATCAGCGAATGTCCACAGGCTGAAAAGATGTGTGAAGTAACAGGCAGCTGCTTCCATGAAACACAGTGGAATTGGGAATTGGCCCAGATCAGAAGAAGGTTGTGGCCGGGGGAGGTTTGTGAGAGTGGGGGACAGCAATGCCAGGTCAAAATGGAACAAAATGGCATTTATCATAGAATCCTGGAATTGCAGAGTTGGAAGGGACCTTGAGAGTCATCTAGTCTAAGCTAAAGAATCCCTGAGAGGTGCCATTGAATCTCTGCTTGATAACCTCCAATGAAGAAGAGTCCACCACCTTTTGAGGGAGTCCATTCAACTGTCAAACAATTCTTACCCTCAGAAAGATCTTCCTCATGTTCAATTGGAATCTTCATTCATGGAATTTGATTCCATTGGTTTGGGCCCCACCTTCCGGAGCAGGATAAAGCAAGTCTGCTCTATCTTTCATGAGGCATCCCTTGAGATATTTGAAGATGGCTCTCAGATATCATTTTATCCAAGCTAAGCATGATCTACCCCATTCCTCCATTCTACCATTCCTCATCAGGCTTCACTCCCAGACCCTGGATCCTCTTGGTCGCCCTCTTCTGCACACCTTCCAGCTTGTCAACATCCTTCATAAATGGTGGTGCCCAGAACTGGGGACAAGACATTAGGTGGGGCCTGACCAAGTCAGAAGAGAGTGGGACTATGACTTCATTAACACACATGAGGATTACTGATGGAAAACTGGATAACTTGATGTGAAGGCCCTCAAGTGTCAACATGGTGTTGGGGTCCAGAGCCTGCAGGTTCTTGGTGTACCCTCATGGGGTGTGAACTGGTGGTGACTAGCAATGAGACCTTGGAGTCATAGTAAAGAGCTCCAAGAAGATGTGGGCCCCGTGGGCCCAGCTGTGAAAAAGATGGACACCATGCAAGAGATCATTAGGAAAAGGATAACAGTCTAACATTCTGTATACAACTCATTTCACCATATATTCTTGCTTGTCTACATAGGACTCCTTGGCCTCCCATGTATTTACCATTACTGTTTTCCAATTGTGCAAATAGTTATTACTTTGTTCTATTTATGTTGTTGTTGTTTAGTCATTTAGTTGTGTCCGACTCTTCGTGACCCCATGGACCAGAGCATGCCAGGCACTCCTGTCCTCCACGGCATGGTCAAACTCATGCTGGTAGCTTTGAGAACACTGTCCCACCATCTCGTCCTCTGCTGTCCCCTTCTCCTTGTGCCCTCCATCTTTCCCAACATCAGGGTCTTTTCCAGGGAGTCTTCTCTTTTCATGAGGTGGCCAAAGGATTGGAGCCTCAGCTTCAGGATCTGTCCTTCCAGTGAGCACTCAGGGCTGATTTCCTTCAGAATGGAGAGGTTTGATCTTCTTGCAGTCCATGGGACTCTCAAGAGTCTCCTCCAGCACCAGAATTCAAAAGCATCCATTCTTCGGCGATCAGCTTTCTTTATGGTCCAGGTCTCACTTCCATACATCACTACTGGGAAAACCATAGCTTTAACTAGGTGATGTCTCTGCTTTTTACGACGCTTTCTAGGTTTGTCATTGCTTTTCTCCCAAGAAGCAGGCGTCTTTTAATTTTGTGACTGCTGTCACCATCTGCAGTGATCATGGAACCTAAGAAAGTAAAATCTCTCACTGCCTATTAAAATCTCTCACTGTTCTATTTATATTATCTTAGATTTTCTTACATATTTTGCTTCTTGTTACTTTGTTTTGGTTATTAATATACAGAGACATCATTCAAATGCTACCATAGATGCCGCACCAGTGTTATATTTTTTTAAGTAATTCTTGAACATGTCCCATTTTTTAAATAAAGCTTTGATTTGAGTTGCTTCTCGGTCTGTTTGTCATTTGTGTCATTTCAGCAAACTCTAATAATTTATTCTGCCAGTATAGTTTCATAAGAATCCTCTCCCTAAAAAAGAAAAATTAAAATTAACTTTTCCACACACCCGCCCCAAACCTGAGGCCTTCTTACTGTGAATTCTAGGCAGTGAGATACCAAAAAACTTAAGAGAAATCTTTTTATATGCAACGACGGCTGCAAAAATTTTGATCGCAATGAACTGAAAAAATATTTGTAATCTCAATACATTCTTGGAAAAGTCATTCATTGAGGGCAACATTTTAGAAACAACCCAATTCCCTCTCTTTGACAGTCAGTGACGCTACCCAGGTTTGTGGTCATTCTTCCGTATGTGGTTTTGCACAAGAGCATTACTCAATTCCAGACAGCAATTCTCATCTTCTTCTGCCCCACAGGGATTGTGAAATCTATCCTGTAAAAGACATTTGGTTTCCCACAAGGTTTCATCAGTCCTCCATCCACCTATAAGTAGGGGGATCTCTCCTTCCCCAGTCAACTGCTCTTCCAGTTGGCTTCAGGCATCTCCAGGATTCCCACCAACCTCCAGCCATGAAGATCTTCTGCCTCCTCTCTCTCGCCTTCCTCGTCCTGATGCTGGTGGCTCCAGGTATGGCCTTCTTCTCAGATGCTTCTTCTCTGAGCTCCACAGCTTTTAAAACCTGCCTCTGAATCCCACTTGCAGGGAATCCCAAAGGGATGGGTGGGGAATTCTCTTGACCCTCTGACCCCCTTGAGAACTTCCCAAATGGGGCATCTGGTTGGCCACTGTGAGACCAGGTTGATGGACTAGATGGGGCCCCTTTGGCCTAATCCAGCAGCCAGGCTCTTAGGATCTGATTGCCATCCCAATCCTAAAGTATGGAATCTAATCCAAAGAAGCTGTTGCTATAAAATCTGAAATAACACATTTCAGCGCATTCAGCTTTGTGGCGGGGAAGAGAGTGGGCCAGTTTCCTGGGCAAGAGAACTTCTCTCTCCAAGGTTGCTAGTGGCCCCCAGGGAAGCCAGTGACTCTGACAAAGGTTTTCCTACCACCTTGGCTCAAACCTCCTTCTGAAGGTGCAGGTGGGAGGGGGAGGGCTCACTCTCCATCCCAGCCCCTTTCCTGCATTCATTATGCACCAGCCTCCCCCAACCTGGTGCCCTCCAGATGTCCTGGCTAGCAGGATTGTTGAGGAACAAAGGGTGGAAGGTGTAGAAGGCCAGTCCTGGGAGATGGAGCAGCTTTCCCAGGTAGATCCTCTCCTTGGTAGTTGCATCTCCCTCTCTTAGTTTGCTTTTCTCTTCACTTTCCCTTACAGATTTCACTGGAGCTCAACGTCCCACCCAGGATTGCCAGAACAATGGGGGCAGCTGCAGAAAAACCTGCAACAAAGGCGAGAAAGAGATTGGGAAGTGTTCAGGAGACAGGCGTTGCTGCAAGCGCAGCTAAGGTGAGTTATAGGCAAAACCATACCTGTGCCTGGAAATAAGTCTGGAGCATATCAAGGAGACAGGACCCTGAAGGCTTGAGTGTTACAGCTCTGCTTCTTCCCCCTGTCTTTGACCCTTAACAGCCACGGAGTGGAGGGGTGGCGCTTGCTAGATTCTCCCGTATGCTAAATTCATTGTTTTGAGTTTGGACCTTGAGAAATCCCTGATGACATTTGGAGCCACTTGGAGATCAGCCTTGGTCAACCAGGTGCCCACCACATGTATTGGAGTACATCTCCCATCAGCTCCAGAAAGTGCATGGAGCAGTTTGTGTTTGGCATGGAGACCTCTCCCGACTTCTGAACATCCAGCAGAAAGTTTGAGCTGAACCCCAATCCTCTACCATGTGAAATCCCAATTCCGATAGCATTCTGCTCTTTGGTCTTCCAGGGAGTTCCTGGCCTGTTTTGAGCACCCCCGATATTCATGGTGTTTTCTATCGTTATCATTTAACTCTACAGCAGACCCATCACGCATCACCTCTGATGAAAGGAAGACCACCTCGTTTCTTCTCTGGAGATGCAGCTGCCTTGACTGCACATCTGCAGAAACCTCTTTGCTCACTGCTGCTGCTGCTGCTGAAGGTGCTTCTGGGAAGGATCCATCCCTGCCCAATCCTTTCTGCCCATTTACTCCAGAGCAAGTCCTGCTGTGCTTAGTGAGGCTGACATCTTTGTAACTGGGTTTGGATTGGATTCACCTGCTTAATTGCTTTAGCTTTTCCTTTCAATAAATGCTTGCATTGGAAACCTCTGTGTGGTGGTGCCTTGTACGAAAAGGGGCTCTGGGTTGGGGTGGGGCTCTGCCAGTTCCTCTCCATACTGTGACTTTTATTTGGTTTTGGAGTAACTGGCATGTGCTTCGGCATCCTTTCCTGAGCAACTGATGTGCAAGGTGCAGCAGGCAAGGTGGGAAGCCTGTGGTCACACAGCTGAGTTCTGTTTCCTCACCATGTCTGGCTCCAAGTCAGACAAATATTGCTCCATGATCAGCGAATGTCCACAGGCTGAAAAGGTGTGTGAAGTAACAGGCAGCTGCTTCTGTGAAACACACTGGAATTGGGAATTGGCCCAGATCTGAAGGAGGTTCAGAGGAGCAGTTGGTGGGAGGGGGGAGCAATTCTAGACATATCCCCTTCCAGGTCAAGATGGAGCGAAATTATAGTTATCATCAAAGAATCCTAGAATTATAGAGTTGGAAGGGACCCTGAGGGTCAACTAGTCCAAGCTAAAAAATCTCTGACAGGTGGCCATCCAATCTCTGCTTCAAAACCTCCACTGAAGAAGAGTCCATCACCTTCCCAGTAAGTCCATTCCAAGGTCAAACCAATCTTTCCTTCAAAAAGATCTTCCTAATGTTCAGTCGGAATCTCCATTCGTGGGATATCTCTCATATCTCCTCTCAGTCTCCTCTTCTCCAGGCTAAACCTACCCAGTTCCTTCAACCATTCCTCATACGGTTTCATTTCCAGGGCCTTGATCATCTTGGTCACCCTCCTTTGCACACCTTCCAGCTTGTCAATATCCTCCCTATATTGTGGTGCCACAGAAAAAGGTGAAACTGTTGATAAATTAACATACATGAGGATTACTAAGGGGGTGAATCACCTGGTGCAAAGGTGATTGTCAACAGAATGTAGGGGTGTAGAGTCTGCAGCTTCTTGGTGTACGCTCCAGGGGTCTGAACTGCCAGGGAGCTCAAGGTGGGGCACGCAGTTCTCCCCCTCTTCATTTCATCCTGGCAACAACCCTATGAGGTAGGCTAGGCTGAAAGGTAGTGACTGGCCCAGGGTCACCCAGTGAGCTTCATGGCTGGCTGGGAATTTAAGTCCTGGTCTCCCATAACAAGTACAGTCATACCTTGGGTTACAGCCACTTCAGGTTGCATTTTTTTGGGTTGCGGACTGTCAAAACCTGGAAGCACCGGAACAAGTTACTTCCGGGTTTCGGCAGTCACATATGCGCAGAAGCGCTAAATTGTGCTTTGCGGGTGCGCAGAAGCACCGAATCGCAACCCACACATGCGCATATGCGCCGACACAGCTTGTGAACACTGCGGGTTGCGAACGTGCATCCCACACAGATCACATTCGCAACCCAAGTGTCCACTGTATACCAAACTGGTGAACACTACTTAAGTGGAAAATGCATTGCACAATTCAGAGAAGTGTGAATTTCTATGGGTGGTTCTGTGTTTCAGTTTTCATATTGCTTTGGAAAGTGCATGTGAGATGGGCTCACCCTTAAATGAGAAATGAATCAATATGTATCTAGGGGCCTTAGCAGACTTCAAGCTTCACATGAGTCAACAGTGTGATGCAGCATGGGAAAAAGTGAATGCTATTCTAGGCTTCATCAACAGAAATATAGCGTCTAGATCAAGGGAAGTCATAGTACCGCTCTATTCTTCCTTAGTCAGACCACACCTTTGTCCAGTTCTGGGTGCCACCATTTAAGAAGGATGTTGACAAGCTGGAAGGTGTGCAGAGGAGGGCAACCAAGATGACCAGTACCATCTTGGACTGTAAACCAAAACTGATGAGGAATGGTTGAAGGAACTGGGCATGTTTAGCCTGGAAAAGAGGAGACTGAAAGGAGATGTGGGGCCCCTCTTCAAATATCTGAAGTGCTGGCCTACGGAAAAGTGAGCAAGCTTGTTTTCTGCTGCTCCAGAGAGGAGGACCTGAACCAATGGATTTGATTTACAAGAAGGAAGGTTCTGAATAAACATCTGGAAGAACTTTCTGACAGAGCATTTTGACAGTGGAACGAACTCCCTTAAAAGGTGGTGTACTCCTTACTCGGAGGTTTTTAAGCAGAGGTTTGCTGCTATCTTCAAGGCACTTGTGGAGGAACGTGGGGGGGGGAGGGGAGCCCACTGCCCCTGGCACCATCGGGGAGGGGAGTACCATCATGGCCGCCCCCCCAGACATGCGCCACACACACCCCCACCACGCCGGCGCCATGCCCCACTGGGATGCACGCCAGCCACGCCCCTGCCTGCTCTCTGCCCCCGGTGCTGGAGCATGCAGCTTCGCCCCTGCTTCCAGGGATTCTTCAGCTGCATTGCAGGGGTTGGACTGGATGTCCCTTGGAGGTCCCTTCCAACTCTGCAATTGAGGTTGAATCCTGACAAGACAGAAGTACTGTTTTGGGGAGACAGGAGGGGAGTGGGTGTGGGGGACTCCCTGGTCCTGAATGGGACAACTGTGCCCCCGAAGGACCAGGTGCGCAGCCTGGGAGTCATTTTGGACTCACAGCTGTCCATGGAGGCGCAGGTCAATTCTGTGTCCAGGGCGGCTGTCCACCAGCTCCATCTGGGACGCAGGATGAGACCCTTCCTGCCCGCAGACTGTCTCGCCAGATTGGTGCATGCTCTGGCTATCTCCTGCTTAGACTACTGCCATGCACTCTACGTGGGGCTACCTTTGAAGGTGACCTGGAAATTACAACTAATCCAGAATGCGGAAGCTAGACTGGGGACTGGGAGTGGCTGCCGAGACCACATAACACCAGTCCTGAAAGACGTACATTGGCTTCAGTTTGTTTCCAAGCACAATTCGAAGTGTTGGTGCTCACCTTGAAAGCCCTAAATGGCCTCAGTCCAGTATACCTGAAGGAATGTCCCCACCCCCATCGTTCTGCCCGGACACTGAGGTCCAGCTCTGAGGGCCTTCTGGCGGTTCCCTCCCTGCGAGAAGTGAGGTTACAGGGAACCAGGCAGAGGGCCTTCTCAGTGGTGGCACCCGCCCTGTGGAACACCCTCCCACCAGGTGTCAAAGAGAACAACAACTACCAGACTTTTAGAAGACATCTGAAGGCAGCCCTGTTTAGGGAAGCTTTTAATGTTTGATATATTACGGTATTTTAATATTTTGTTGGAAGCCGCCCAGAATGGGCAGGGTAAAAATAATAAATTGTTGTTGTTGTTGTTGTTTGAAGTTCCCTGTCCCTTGCTGGGTCACAATTGCTGGAGAGACAAGGAAGAAAACTTCAGAAACACTGACAGCAGCTTAAACTGACCACTAGTCCCTCTAGCTTAGTACTGTCAACCCGGACTGGCAGCAGCCCTCCAGGTTCTCAGGCAAGAGTACCTTCTGCATGCCAAGTCGATGCCCTACCACTGAGCTCTGGCCCTTCCCTAAAACAGAGGAGCCCGAGTCCAAATCGCCACCTCTCTATCTCTCCTTCTTCTGCTTCCAAATACCTCCAATGTCACGCCACCCACGGGGACAGCTGGAGAGCGTTGGCTGACAGCATGTCTTCGACGTCCCCTTGTTCTAAGAATAAACCTGCATTCGATATCTTGGATGCTCTGCCTGCCTCTTCCATTTTTTTCTCTGAGCACGGGAGGCAGCCGGCCTGGAGGAATTGGAGCTGACTCGCCAGCACCTTTCCCCAAAGTTTACTCCTGGTGCGTGTGCTTGCATGCCTCTTTGTTCTCCATCGCCGGCAGACGAAGCAGGGGACATGGCCTGCTCTCGCTGAACCCCTCTCTCCCCCTGCGGAGCAGAATCCGAGCCTGCGGGAGACAGCCTTCCGCCGTGGATTCACTGCTCGGATGACTGGGTTCCTCGCGTCGCCGAGACCCTGCTGGCACTGACAGCTGCTGCTACCCGTGTCCATGGAAACAGCGGTGGGCAGCCCGCGAGGAAGCAGGTGGGTGTCAGGAGTCTAGGGAGGAACGTGGCTTGACAAAGGAGCTCAGTCCACCAGCCTCCTCCGAGCTGGGCACAGTGGCATGCACACTGCCGTGGGCCCAGGAGGCCTCCCACCTCTGCAGCCCAGACTTTTGCACGTGGCACCCTGTCCTTCTGGATCTCCCTAGTGCCAAAGGAGAAGCGTTTGACCCCTCAGCAGTGCAGGACATGGGTCTGGCCTGCCACTGAACCAGGTGGCATTTTGCCTTGGGCCTCCAGGGCATAGCAGATGGGAGACGGGTGTGCCCAGCTAGATCGGTGGCAGATGGGTGCTGCAGTCCACAAACAAGTCCCCAGAGGAGCCTGGCAGACTTGAAGAGCGAAAGGAGTCCAGGTTTTCTGAGCAACTTGTTGAAACAGAGCAAGCTGCCGCCTTCTGCCAGCCTTGCCATCTGAGCTTTCCAGGATTTGACTTCCCAGAAGGTCTCTGAAGCAGAGCAGAGAGAGATCTCTCCCAACAAGGCAACAGCAGGAGTCCATCATCAATCCAACAATGGCAGGTAAGGAGAAGAGGGTGGACCTGGTGGCTGCTGGAGGCCAGGGCAGCAGACTCTGAAACCGAGGGGAGAGTCATGTTGGTGATCAATGCATTGGATTGACTTCCTGGGTCTCTTTCTGTGTGAAAGATTCACAGAGAGACCAAGGCGATGTCCACAGGTTCAAGAAACCTTCCTCTTTGTGGGAAGTCGGCGGGTAATTTGTGATTTTGCTTGGGCCCTGGGTGAGAGCCCAGGGGGATGGATAGAAGGGGAAAGTGTATCAGAAGGAACTGTAGAGTTGGGAGGAATCCCAAGGATCATTTAGACCACCCCTGGAGGAGAAGGAACTGACACGTCTTTTATATGGATTACTGACCTTTGTATCAATGGAGCATTTTTATGTTGTTGTTGTTTAGTCGTTTCGTCATGTCCGACTCTTCGTGACCCCCTGGACCAGAGCACGCCAGGCACTCCTGTCTTCCACTGCCTCCTGCAGTTTGGTCAAACTCATGCTGGTAGCTTCAAGAACACTGTCCAACCATCTCGTCCTCTGTCGTCCCCTTCTCCTTGTGCCCGCCATCTTTCCCAACATCAGGGTCTTTTCCAGGGAGTCTTCTCTTCTCATGAGCTGGCCAAAGTCTTGGAGCCTCAGCTTCAGGATCTGTCCTTCCAGTGAGCACTCAGGGCTGATTTCCTTCAGAATGGATCGGTTTGATCTTCTTGCAGTCCATGGGACTCTCCAGCACCAGAATTCAAAAGCATCCCTTCTTCGGCGATCAGCCTTCTTTATGGTCCAGCTCTCACTTCCATATATCACTACTTGGAAAACCATAGCTTGAACTATACGGACCTTTGTCGGTAAGGTGATATCTCTGCTTTTTAAGATGCTGTCTAGGTTTGTCATTGCTTTCCTCCCAAGAAGCAGGCATCTTTTACCTTTAAGAGAGTGGGGCCCTAAGCTACAGCTTGTTTAGCTTATACATAAAACCGGCACTGGTCAGAAGGGACCCCAGGAGGCATCTAGTCCAACCCCCTGCAATGCAGGAATCTCGGCTAGACCCTTCATGGCAGATGGCCACCTAACCTCTGCTTTAAAGCTCCTCCAATCTTGGCCCCATTCTTGCCTCCTGGAGACAACAAATGAAAGTATTCTCTTATTGCCTTTTTTATCGCTCTGCTCCTTCCCCGTAGTTGAGCCTCTGCCAGGGACGGGACGTGTGGGCAGGCAAGGGGAGCAGATGCCTCTTCTCTTTCTCGCTTGCATATAAATCTGAGCTCGCAAACACCCAGGCACCATGCAGCGCACAGCTTGCCGTTCCAAGTTCTGCAGCTGCCAAGATTTATTTTGAACCTTTGGTGAGAATAATAATAATAATGCACGGTGGGACAATCGTGTTTTGTCACATATTGTGATCATCTATCTTTAGCCCAAGTAATAAACACTGATATAGGTATTATAAAAAATGCATCTGATTGCAGAACAGATTAATATAGCATCCAGGGTGCCCCCAGACTGCCAGTAATTTTGTGGGAGGAATTAAATTGTTATGAGGAACGGCTAAGGGAGCTGGGCATGTTTAGCCTGGAGAAGAGGAGGTTAAGGGGTGATATGATAGCCATGTTCAAATATATAAAAGGATGTCATATAGAGGAGGGAGAAAGGTTGTTTTCTGCTGCTCCAGAGAAGCGGACATGGAGCAATGGATCCAAGCTACAAGAAAGAAGATTCCACCTAAGCATTAGGAAGAACTTCCTGACAGTAAGAGCTGTTTGACAGTGGAATTTGCTGCCAAGGAGTGTGGTGGAGTCTCCTTCTTTGGAGGTCTTTAAGCAGAGGCTTGACAACCATATGTCAGGAGTGCTCTGATGGTGTTTCCTGCTTGGCAGGGGGTTGGACTCCATGGCCCTTGTGGTCTATTCCAACTCTATGAATCTATGAAATTGCAAACCAGTGCAGTTAAAGTGAGAATATAAGAAGCGGCTGCTGGATTAGGTTCAGTGCTGGGTTTACGTATAAGCTAAACCAGCTATAGCTTAGGGCCCCACTCTCTTGGAGGCCCCCAAAAAAATTAAAGGAAAAAACTGGATGTACATTTCCAAAATATAAGATAGAAAGCAAATAAAATATAACCTACCATACAGCAACAGTGTTTTGTGTTTTGCTCCTATGATGTAAGTCATAGGCCCCGCCTGCTAGCCTGCTCCGTAAAATATCACTGCTTTGCTCCTTTCTATATCAATGACTTTGATAAAATACATATTTTGTTATGTGCCAATGGCTTTAGATACCAATTAGGTTCATCAGTTACCATATATAGCATATATTGAACACAAAAAAATAGCGACAATTTGTTGTTGACAAATGACAGCTGGACATAGACAGGGCCCCATTACGTTCAGGAGCTTTAGGGCCTCATCAAACCAAAATCCAGCCCTGATAAGGCCAATGGTCCACCTTGTCAAGTGTCTTGGTCTCACAGCAATCAACCAGATGCCCCAATTGTAAGGTTACCAGATTTTTTCTAATGAATCCAGGACACAATCAATCAATCAATAAAACAAAACAAAACAAGTTCAGGACGTTGATGCTGCAGCGATGGCGGTGGCAGAGGGACGGCCGCCACCTTGACCTCAACAACCACGTTTCCCTTCCTCCAAGGCTTCGATCTCCTTTCTCCATGAGCCTGGGCAGCCCCTGAGTTGTTGGTTCTTAATAATAATAATAATAATAATAATAATAATAATAATAATAATAATATTTTTTATTTATACCCCGCCCTCCCCAGCCAAGGCCGGGCTCAGAGCGGGTTACAAGCAATAATAAAAACAAGATGAATGATTACAACTTAAAAAGAAAAATAAAATGCAACATTAAAATAATGGAACATTAAAATATTAAAATGTAGCCTCATTGCAGGAGGAGAAGGAAAAGAAAAAAGAAAGAGAGGGAGGGAGGGAATCAAATTGGCTCCAAGTCAAAGGCCAGGCGGAACAACTCTGTCTTACAGGCCCTGCGGAAAGAAATCAGATCCTGCAGGGCCCTGGTCTCATGAGGCAGAGCGTTCCACCAAGCCGGAGCCAGTGTTGAAAAGGCCCTGGCTCTGGTTGAAGCCAATCTAACTTCCCTAGGGCCTGGGACCACTAGGGTGTTGTTATTTATGGACTTTGAGGCTCTCCGTGGGGCATACCGGGAGAGGCGGTCCCGTAGGTACGAGGGTCCTAGGCCATGAAGGGCTAGTGGTGGTGATGGTGGTGGAAGCACTGTGCGGCGGGTCAGGCATGGAAGGTGGAGAAGGAGGGCCGAGAGCAGCAGTGGGGGCAAGGCTCGGGCATCGCGCTGCCTCCCTTCCCATCGGAGCAGCCCCAATCCCATTCCTACTTGCGTGCAAGCAGGAGAGGGCAGGGATCCCTCTGCTGGGAAGGGAGGCTTCCCGTTGCCTAACTGAGAGATCCCTGTCCCCTCCTGCTTGCACGCAAGCTCTGATAGGCAGCATGAAGCCTCCCTTCACAGCTTAGTTGCTGGGCTCAGGGAAGCTGGAGGCAGTCCAGAAGCTGTGTCTTAGAGCCCCTGCACCACCATCATATGGGGACTTCCCAGCAGCTCCTGAAGCCAGCCAGAGCCAACTGCTCCGGGCTGCTGAGACTGCCGCTGCTGCGTTTCCCGGGGACATTAGATGAAATCCGGGGACATTCCGGGGATGGAATTTATCCGGGGACTTATTTACAAATCTGGGGACTGTCCCCGGGGAACAGGGACGTCTGGTAACCCTACTCAATGGGAAACCAGGAAGCAGGATCTGAGCACAAGAGTGCTCTCCCTTCCTGTGGTTCACAGCAACTGGGATTCATAGACATGGCTGCCTCCAACTTTGCAGGCAAAGTATAGGACCTGTGGCTAGGAGCCATCGATAGCGATGGCTTATAGGTGGTGGCACCCACTCTGTGGAAAGCCCTCCCACCAATCAATCAAAGAAACTAACTAACAAGCAAACTTTTATCTTGGTCACAGACCAGCATAAGATAAAACATACGGATAAACTGAACACGTAAGACTTAAAATAGGTAAGGGATAAAAACTAGAAGTTAAAAGGTGATTATATCATACACCAGAGATGACCTTAGAAGAAATCTGAAGGCAGCCCTGTATAGGGAAGCTTTTTAATGTTTAATTATGTTTTTATATATGTTGGAAGCCACCCAGAGTGGCTGGGGCAACCCAGTCAGATGGACGGGGTATTGGTATTATTATTATTATTATTATTATTATTATTATTATTATTATTATTATTATTATTATTATCAGTTAGTTAGTTAGTTCTGTGTCACCCTCATGCCACAAATCCACTTTTTGGAAAAATGGAGGTTTCATAGTGATGAAATTGATGGTAAAATGTAATGTAAGGTGTAGGATGGATGGATTGAAAATGGGAAGATGCCTGCAAGATATTCAGGGTGAATTTTCATCACCTTATAAGCCCATTGCGGACAAATAAGAACAAAAGCTCAGGGGAGGCCAGACATGGTCTAATGTCCACATATGCAAATCAGGATGAATGCTCAATAAAGAGCATCTTCCACATTTGATGGAAACCATGTGATTAAGGTGCCAATCACACCTCTTTAGGGAGGGACTTCCATCACTTCGGGGCCACCACAAAGAAGCCCCTCTCTTGGGCCACTGCTACCAGAACTTCCAGTGGTGGTGGGACTACCAAGAGGACATCTTTGGTAGTCCAAAACATTTGGAGGGCACCACCTGGGGAAAGCTGTTTTGGATTGACTGATCCATTTGTTTGGCCATGGAAGGTCACCTCTCTTGGACTTCTCGTTGACTCTGCGTCAACACTGACTTGGGGAGGAAGGGAGAGAGAGAAAAATCCAATTTCTTCTGTGCTCACGTATGTTTGAAACAGCTTTCATTAACCCCGAATTCTCCCAATTTCTAGGGAAATCAGAGGAAGAAATTTGATCAAAAGCCTGGTTTTAATTAAAGCTTTGAAGTCCCCCAAAGGCAGATTCTGCGTCACTGTGCGCTGCTTCACAGTGACTGCAGCCGAAGAGCGGGACGTTGGTGTGACGTTTGCCTCCTAGGAAAGGGTTAGAAGGAGGGTGATGTGATTGGCCAGTGGAAACTGATAGGAGGAGTTAGGGTTAGAGGGGGGAGTTGTGTGAAAGTCAGTTGAGAGTTGGGGGTTAGAGAAGGAAGAGGGAGGAATAGCTTGTGGGTTGGTCGAGTTGTGTGGTGAAAGAGTGAGAGGAACTATTAGGTGGAGTCAGATAGATAGATAGTTGGGATAATCAGTTTGAAGTTGTTAGGACAGTTAAGGAACTAAGAATAAGAAACTGCCAAGAAAAATTAACTGAAACCATAAGCTTGTTCATGCCGATAAAATAAACTTGATTATTTGTTAATGTTAACAATTGTCTGGACTCCGTATGTACCCGTAAGAAACGGGTTGGTGGCAGCGAAGAAAGCAATTACAGTGGTGGCACAGGGTCAACAGACCGTCAAACGTCCGGGGGTCCTGTGTGATCGCCACAGTTGGCATCACGGGAAAGGTTAGAAGCAGAACACCCGTTCCCCAGCACATTTCTCTCCATTCTGCTTTGGGGCTGTAGCTCCCTGGTAGAGCATCTCCCTTGCAGGCTTTTGGTCACGGGTTCAATGCCCAGTAGCCTCTCTAGAAACGACTGGGCTAATTCTCCTGCTTATAATTCTGAAAGGCCACTTCCAGCCACTGCAGACAATACGGGGTTAAATGGACCAATGGTCTGATGTGGGCAACTTTCTGTGCTGCCATTAGAACAATAGCTGGTGTGGTTTGTGTGAGAGGGCTAAGCCGGAAGCTGGAGACACAGAGACCTGCTTGCTCCGTGGTGGGTCCAAAGTTGGGACTAACAGAGAAGAAAAAAAAATCAGGGGGATTTTTCAGGGATCCAACTGTGAACTGAATGTGAGTAAACTTCTTAGTACTTTTAAAAGAAGCTTCTTGTGTCGGAGTGCCAGTGTGGTGTAGTGGTCAAGAGCAGTAGATTCGTAATCTGGGGAACCAGGTTCGCGTCTCCACTCCTCCACATGCTGCTGCTGGGTGACCTTGGGCTAGTCACACATCCCTGAAGTCTCTCAGCCCCACTCACCTCACAGAGTGTTTGTTGTGGGGGAGGAAGGGAAAGGAGAATGTTAGCCACTTTGAGACTCCTTCGGGTAGTGATAAAGCAGGATATCAAATCCAAACTCCTCCTCCTCCTCCTCTTCTTATTCTTCTTCTTCTCGGTCATACCTCGGGTTGAAGTAGCTTCAAGTTTAACATTTTCGGGTTGCGCTCCATGGCAACCCGGAAATAACAGAGCATGTTACTTCTGGGTTTCGCTGCTCGCGCATGCGCAGACACTCAAAATGACGTCACGCGCATGCACGGAAGTGGCGAATCGCGGCACGCGCGGACGCGGGTTGCGTTCGCTTCAGGATGCGAAAGGGGCTCCGGAACGGATCCCGTTCGCATCCAGAGGTACCACTGTATTCTTCTTAGGAGGAATAAAAGGGGTCTTATCAGGAACAGAACCCAGTCTGAACAAAGTCAGATTGGATTGCTTAAGTAAAGAGATTCAAACGAATCTACCGACTAGCTTCCTGCTATATACTGGGGAATGTCGCTCTGCTGCTGACTCACAAGCGCGAGTGAGGAAAGATACTATTAAATCAATATATCCTCTCCTAGTATCTACAACATTCCACATTGCTTGCCTTTTCTCTAAACTACAAAATCCCAAACACTGCAGTCTTTCTTCATAGAAGGGTCATTCCATCCCCTCGATCATTTTGCTCGCCCTTTAACAAGCCTTTCTCAACCTTTCAATCCCAGCTTCGGCAGTCTCAGTTGGCTCGCTTGGCCAAACAGGAGTTCCAAAGCAACATCTCTCCTCCCTGGGAACTCTCCGTGGTCCTGCAGAGCCTGGCTCTCCCCCCTGGCTCGCTGTCTGCTGCTGGATGATCCCTGCCTTGCCTCGCTGTCTCTCAAGCTGGCTAGATGAGGAGTGATTTCCGCTTCCACCAGGAGCTGACATAGTTATGCAAAAATGTATTGCGGTGCACTCGACACCCCCACATTTTCTCCCATTTAAATGTGCCTTCATATGAGCATAAGAAGAGCCTGCTGCTGGATCAGACCAATGGCCCATCTAGTCCAGCATCCTGTTCTCCTTGTGGCTGAACACGTGCCTGTGTGAAACTAGCAAGCAGGATTCGAACACAAGAGCAACTCTCCCCTCCTTTGGTTTCCTGTAACTGGTATTCAGAAGTTTGGTAGCCCCCTCCTCCTCCATGAATTTGTCTAATCCTCTTTTCCACGCGACGGTCACCTCCAGGCTTGATTATCGTAACTCGCTCTACAGGGGGCTGCCCTTGAAGCTGACCCAGAAACTCCAGCTGGTGCAGAATGATGCAGCAAAGCTCCTTACAGGGTCCCCACTGTGGGATCATATTCATCCCATGCTTTACCAACTGCACTGGCTCCCAGTGGAGTCCAGGGTCAGGTTTAAGGTGCTGGTTTTGACCTTTAAAGCCCTATGCAGCCTAGGAACCACGTACCTACGGGACCGCCTCTCCTGGTATGCCCCGCGGAGGACCTTAAGGTCCACAAATGGCAACACTTTGGAGGTCCCAGGTCACAAGGTGGTTAGATTGGTCTCAACTAGGGCCAGGGCCTTTTCAGTACTGGCCCCGACTAGGTGGAACGCTCTCTCACAAGAGACCAGGGCACTGCGGAACTTGACATCTTTCCGCAGGGTCTGCAAGACAGAGCTGTTCCGCCTGGCCTTTGGTTTGGACTCAGTCTGACCCTTATGTTTCCCTCCCCTTATGGTTTTGATTTATCAGCTATTTTGAAATGAGACTGCATTTTAAATTGCATTTTAACCTGTATTTTAAATTGTTTTTTTTCTTTTCGTTTTTTCTCCCCCCCCGCCCCCCCCATTATGTTTTTACTTTGATTTTATTGGTGTTAGCTGCCCTGACCCCAACTCTGGCTGTGAAGGGAGGGGTATAAATAAAAATTATTATTATTATTATTATTATTATTATTATTATTATTATTATTATTATGCCATCTGAAAAGGTGGTTACTCCCTGTCTCCTGTGGGAGTGAGTTCCACAGTTTCCATATCCACTGTGTGAAGGAGTCCTTTCTGACTTCTGTTCTGAATCACTGGGTGTTGATTTTTATTTTATTTTAATTTATTTAATCGTTTTTTCAATACAAACAACGACCACAAAAGACACTACAACAAAAACCATAATAACAACAATAACACAATATGACAATTCAGATTTAAATACACTGATATACCTATGACTGCACCCTTTTAACAATATTTCCCCACCTCTCTCTCCTCCTCCCCCCCAACTATCCACCTTATCGCTTAAATATTCATTCCAGATGTCTTCATATTTATCCGTCCGTATAGTTAAAGCCATGGTTTTCCCAGTAGTGATGTATGGAAGTGAGAGCTGGACCGTAAAGAAGGCTGATTGCCGAAGAATGGATGCTTTTGAATTCTGGTGCTGGAGGAGACTCTTGAGAGTCCCATGGACTGCAAGAAGATCAAACCTCTCCATTCTTAAGGAAATCAGCCCTGAGGGCTCACTGGAAGGACAGATCCTGAAGCTGAGGCTCCAATCCTTTGGCCACCTCATGAGAAGAGAAGACTCCCTGGAAAAGACCCTGATGTTGGGAAAGATGGAGGGCACAAGGAGAAGGGGAGGACAGAGGACGAGATGGTTGGGCAGTGTTCTCGAAGCTACCAGCATGAGTTTGACCAAACTGCGGGAGGCAGTGGAGGACAGGAGTGCCTGGCGTGCTCTGGTCCAGGGGGTCACGAAGAGTCGGACACGACTGAACGACTAAACAACAACAACAATTTGCATCGACATGCAATTCGTTCATATGTAGCTAATCTGTCCATATTATCAACCCATGTGCTCAGTGGAATCTTTTTGCGGCTCTTCCAATTCATCAAAACAAGTTTTTTTGCTTCTAATATAGCACGGGGTGTTCAGAAGTTCTAGTCTTATGGGAGGGGGAGAAAAAGGTTCCTCTCTCCACCACGCCATGTGTAATTTTAGAAACCCTATTTTGCTGTCCTGTTTCTCCTTCCTCTCTCCAGTCCGCCTCAGGCTCTTCCATCCTGCTTCAGCACCTCCTGAAAGCTTTCTGGCATCGCTGTCTGTCTCGGGGCAACCTTGCCAGGCACTTTGACAGCTGCTCAAGGATTTAACGGGTGCCAAAACCTGGCAGGCTGCCAACGCCACCTCCCAGGGGGTGTTCTTGGCACTTGGAGTTGATCCGCAGCTGAGAAGTGAAGCCCATCCAAGGGGGCGGCTGCCCAGAGGGGTTTGAGAAGAGAGAGACCTCAGGAGACGGGAGGAAAGGAGGGATGAGTTGAGGGCTGCTAATGAGAGACGCTCCCAGCGAGATGTAATGACAGCCCTGTGCCACAGTCTCTGCGCCAGCCTTTGTTATTATTATTAACTCTCCCTGTGAGAGGGTGGCAGATGAAAACAAAGACCCAAAATAGCCTGCAAGGAAGACAGGAAGGTGGAGCAAGGAAAAGCAAGCCTGATATCATGGACTAGTTCCTGAATGTATGGCAACCCTAGCTTTTGGGGACATTTGGTCTGGGCAACTGGTTTCAGGGAGTGGGACCTACTGGGCATGTGCTTCTTGGGCCTGAAACCCAGCCAAGTCTGTGAAAATTGTGCCTTGCTAATAAAGAATTAATCCAGGTTTGAGCTTTGTGATTTAGTGACCTTGCTGTTGCTGCCACCTCTGCTCCCCCTTCCAGGCCCTTCCCTTATTAATTAACTCCACGGCCTCGTTTGCAATTGCAAATGCTTCTCTGGCGGCTCCTCCTGCGTGACCAGGCAGCCTTCAATTTAATTTAGCTGCATCAAAACCTCACACCTGAGCTTTTCTCGCTGGGCTTTCTGGCAGAAGGTGTGCGATTGATTGCCTTCTCTGTCAGAAAGAGCTCTGCACATGCACAGGGGCACTGAGACTGCCTTCTGGACATACAAATCCAAACAGTGTTCGAAAAGGGCTTAGGTCAGGAGGAAGGGAAGGCATTCTCCATTAGAATTTAGATCTATATATAAACAGCGCTGGGATGCGGGTGGCACTGTGGGTTAAACCACAGAGCCTAGGATTTGCCGATTAGAAGGTTGGCGGTTTGAATCCCCGTGACGGGGTGAGCTCCCGTTGCTCAGTCCCTGCTCCTGCCAACCTAGCAGTTTGAAAACACGTCAAAGTGCAAGTAGATAAATAGGTACCACTTCAGTGGGAAGGTAAACAGTGTTTCCGTGCGCTGCTCTGGTTCGCCAGAAGCGGCTTAGTCATGCTGGCCACATGACCCGGAAGTTGTACGCCGGCTCCCTCGGCCAGTAAAGCGAGATGAGCGCCGCAGCCCCAGAGTCAGTCATGACTGGACCTAATGGTCAGGGGTCCCTTTACCTATGCACAGCGCCCCGTTTCAGATCCACATTGTTTGTTTATTTGTTTTTTTTAAAAATATTTTTTACTGATTATTATTTTTTAAGCGGCATACAGAATTTTGCAAAACGCAGTGTTACCACCAAACAGGATGCAACGGCAAATGTACTCCGTCCTTGCGCAATTATAGATCGCTCTCAAACAAATACAGACATAAAAGGAAGCCAAAATAAGCTGCTGGTATCTGAATGTGAGGAACTATTTTTAGCATAGGTATCATGGTTAAACAAGACAGGGTTACAAAACATGGTACACTCTATTATACCAAGGGAAAGGAATTAAGGATTTCAATTGCCCAGAGTTCCTGTATCAGCCACATTCTTTAATGGGCCAAGACGGGTCCCTGGCCATTTTCCTCCTTGCTTATAAATGAAATAAAGTCAGGCCAAACAGGTCAAAAGTCATCTTTTTTCCACCCCTTTGGACTCTCAGCTTTTTCGCAAGTTTTGCCAGCAGGGCAATATTCCACACCTTAATGTGGCAAGTAATAAGATCTGCCCTGTTTTTATAGATACAGTGGTACCTTGGTTCTCAAACTTAATCCGTTCCGGAAGTCCGTTCCAAAACCAAAGTGTTCCATAACCAAGGCGCGCTTCCCCATAGGAAGCAATGCAAAATGGATTAATCCGTTCCAGACTTTTAAAAACAACCCCTAAAACTGCAATTTACATGAATTTTACTATCTAATAAGACCACTGATCCATAAAATGAAAGCAATAAACAATGTACTGCAGTCACACATTCAATCAGTCAGTAGCTGAACTGGGTTCCACACAGTCACAAAAACATTCGAGGGCTGGAGGGGAAGGCTGAGTCCACTCCTCATAGGAAACACTGGTCCATCTGATTCTGTATCATTGACCTGCTTTTTAGGGGGTTGGGCTAAATGGCCTTTGGGTGCCCCTTCCAACTGTGATTCTATGAATCAGACTGTGGACCAATATTGTGGTGGTGACCAGCAATCACTCTCCAGGATTTCAGAGAGGGGATCTTCTGCAGCCCTATTAATTGTGAATTGTTGTTGTTGTTTAGTCGTTTAGTCGTGTCCGACTCTTCGTGACCCCTTGGACCAGAGCATGCCAGGCACTCCTGTCTTCCACGGCCTCCCGCAGTTTGGTCAAACTCATGCTGGTAGCTTCAAGAACACTGTCCCGCCATCTCGTCCTCTGTCGTCCCCTTCTCCTTGTGCCCTCCATCTTTCCCAACATCAGGGTCTTTTCCAGGGAGTCTTCTCTTCTCCTGAGGTGGCCAAAGTCTTGGAGCCTCAGCTTCAGGATCTGTCCTTCCAGTGAGCACTCAGGGCTGATTTCCTTCAGAATGGAGAGGTTTGATCTTCTTGCAGTCCATGGGACTCTCAAGAGTCTCCTCCAGCACCAGAATTCAAAAGCATCCATTCTTCGGCGA
Organism: Podarcis muralis; assembly: GCF_964188315.1. Classification (NCBI taxonomy): domain Eukaryota; kingdom Metazoa; phylum Chordata; class Lepidosauria; order Squamata; family Lacertidae; genus Podarcis; species Podarcis muralis. The sequence continues at coordinate 2,720,909 of NC_135657.1, forward strand.
TCAGCCTTCTTTATGGTCCAGCTCTCACTTCTGTACATCACAACGGGGAAAACCAGAGCTTTAACTATATGGAACTTTGTTGGCAAGGTGATGTCTCTGCTTTTTAAGATGCTGTCGAGGTTTTTCATTGCTTTCCTCCCAGGAATCAGGCGAGTGAGTGCAACAAAAACCCCAAGGACTGTCAGGCCTCTAGGAGAGCCTTGCCCTTGTACAGCTTTAAAGAAGATTAGTATTTGTTTATTGTGGTTTATTTATTCCACCTTTCCTCCTCAGAGTTTGAGGTGGCCTACACAGCTTTCCTCCTCCCCAGATTATCTCTCAACAACCCTGTGAGGTAGGTTAGCCTGGGAGGCCGTCCCACCCAGTGACCTTCATGGCTGAGTAGGGATTTGAACCCAGGTCTCCCAGGTCCTAATCCAACACTCTAACCCAGACATAGAGAAACTCGGCCCTCTGGATGTTTTGGGGCTACAATTCCCATCATCCCTAATCACTGGTCCTGTTAGCTAGGGATCATGGGAGCTGTAGTCCCAAAACATCTGGAGGGTCGAGTTTGCCTATGCCTGCTCTAACCACTGCACCACACTGCCTCCCAAGGAGTTTCTCTTTCATTTCATTTGTTTCCATCACGTCCCTTTAATAAGGAAGACCACACCTTGGCGAAGGCCAGTAGAAGCTTAATGGAAAATGGATTTGCTTTATTAAATACGGTCTCGGTCCAGTATATCTGAAGGAGCATCTCCACCCCCATCGTTCTGCCTGGACACAGAGTTCCAGCACAGAGGGCCTTCTGGCGGTTCCCTCGCTGCGAGGAGCACAGAGGGCCTTCTCGGTGGTGGCACCCGCCCTGTGGAATGCCCTCCCACCAGAAGTCAAAGAGAAAAACAACTACCAGACTTTTAGAAGACATCTGAAGGCAGCCCTCTTTAGGGAAGCTTTTAACGTTTAATAGGTTACTGTATTTTAGTGTTTTGTTGGAAGCTGCCCAGAGTGGCTGGGGAAACCCAGCCAGATGGGCTGGGTATTATTATTATTATTATTATTATTATTATTATTATTATTATTATTATGACCTGCGAGGCAGGCTTGGCTGAGAGGCAGCAGCAATCCCAAGGCCACCCACTGAGCTTCACGGATTCGAACCCTGATCTCTCTCAGGTCCTGGGCCCCAAATGCCACACTGCCTATGGAGATGCTGCCATTGAGGGTTGAACCTGGAGCCTTCTGCATGCAGAGCACGCGTCCTGCCAGTGATCTCACAGCCCATCTTGCAACCCCCTCCCCTCCAGTTTTCCCTACGCCTCCCATTCGCACAAAAAAGACCATTTAGCATTGTTTAATTTTTAACACAAGGCAGCCCTTGCAAGCGAGGGGTCCCCTCCTTTCAAGGCTGCCTCCTCCCTCCTGATTTCCTCTCTCGCTCTGATTGACGGCTCTTCAGCCAAGGGTTCAAAAAAGGAGAGGAATCTATGCTGATCCATGCTGAGAGAAGAGAGGGATCAAAAGGAAGCCAGCGGGGTAGGGAGCCTGGCTTCCTGATGAGGCAGAATGAGAAGGTTACTAAATCCTTGGCTGAGAAAGCAAGAAGTAAACAGAAGCCCTTGAAAAGGGAAGGAGAAGAAGCTGGAACAGCAGAATCTAGTCCTTGAAGAAGCCGAAGGCTGGGAGGTGCTGATGCCCCAGTTTGCTGTGTCTGGTGCTCCCACTATCATCTCTCCCCCCTCCCACCCTCCGGCACAGCGCAGCAGTTTTGAGAGGTGCAAGGGAGAGGAAGGAAGGACCACAGATTCATTATCCAGGGCAGCTTGCAAGCCTGACAGCGAGCAAGACCTTCTCCTTGGAGGGAGCAGGAAGAGGAGGCACAGCTGCTCTGCCTGCAGGCCAGAGGGAGCATCATGGCCTGCCGGAGAGGCCTGGTGGATTGCACGGCGGCCGTGGACCGACACATTTGCAACGGTAAAGCCAAGACGCTTGCATGGCTGCCGGGGGAGCGTGCAATGAGGAGAGAGCAAGAGGATGGGGTTATGGGGCTGTAGGGGTCTTGGGCTCTGTCGCTGGCCTCTGACACAGGCTCCTTGTGTCAACCTGGCCATGACACATGTGAGTCTGTAGAATTGTAGAGTTGGAAGGGACCCCCAGAAATCATCTAGCCCAACCCGCTGCAACGTAGATGGTGGCTAACAGATTGAGGTTGAATCCTGACAAGACAGAAGTACTGTTTTTGGGGAACAGGAGGCAGGCGGGTGTGGAGGATTCCCTGGTCCTGAATGGGGGAACTGTGCCCCTGAAGGACCAGGTGAGTCATTTTGGACTCACAGCTGTCCATGGAGGCACAGGTCAATTCTGTGTCCAGGGCAGCTGTCTACCAGCTCCATCTGGTACACAGGATGAGACCCTATCTGCCTGCGGACTGTCTCGCCAGAGTGGTGCATGCTCTGGTTATCTCCTGCTTGGACTACTGCAATGATTACTTATGGATATCAAGAGACTTGGTTCCTAGGGTTATTAAAACTGAAATTTGTCCTAAGACTTGCTCTGATCACAATGCAGTGTTTTTGGATATGTGGGGCTACCTTTGAAGGTGACTCAGAAACTACAACTAATCCAGAATGCGGCAGCCAGACTGGTGACTGGGAGTGGCTGCCGAGACCACATAACACCGGTCTTGAAAGACCTACATTGGCTCCCAGTATGTTTCCGAGCTCAATTCAAAGTGTTGGTAAAAGGTAAAGGTAAAGGTACCCCTGCCCTTACGGGCCAGTCTTGACAGACTCTGGGGTTGTGCGCCCATCTCACTTAAGAGGCCAGGGGCCAGCGCTGTCCGGAGACACTTCCGGGTCACGTGGCCAGCGTGACAAAGCTGCATCTGGCGAGCCAGCGCAGCACACGGAAACGCCGTTTACCTTCCCGCTGGTAAGCGGTCCCTATTTATCTACTTGCACCCAGGGGTGCTTTCAAACTGCTAGGTTGGCAGGCGCTGGGACCGAGCAACGGGAGCGCACCCCGCCGCGGGGATTCGAACCGCCGACCTTTCGATCGGCAAGCCCTAGGCGCTGAGGCTTTTACCCACAGCGCCACCCGCGTCCCTCCAAAGTGTTGGTACTGACCTTTAAAGCCCTAAATGGCCTCGGTCAAGTATACCTGAAGGAGCATCTCCACCCCCATCGTTCTGCCCGAACACTGAGGTCCAGCTCTGAGGGCCTTCTGGCGCTTTCCTTATTGCGAGAAGCGAGATTACAGGGAACCAGGCAGAGGGCCTTCTTGGTAGTGGCACCCGCCCTGTGGAACACCCTCCCACCAGATGTCAAAGAGAAGAACAACTACCAGATTTTTAGGAGACATCTGAAGGCAGCCCTGTTTAGGGAAGCTTTTACATCCACCAAAACTTATTTACACTGTTGAATTTATCTTAAGGCTGCCAGCATTTTTAAATGAACACCATTTTCACTCACATATTCATAGGCATTTTCCACTCTTCTTTAAAGGTGCGTCTGCAAGCTGTGCGTCAGTTTAAGTCTTTAAAGTCTGCAAGCTGTGCGTCAGTTTAAGTTGCCATTCTTCTTTAGTTGGTATCTCTCTCGTTTTCCATTTGGGGGCTAACAAAACACGGACCGCAGTAGTAGCATGCATATATACAGTGGTACCTTGGGTTACATAAGCTTCAGGTTACAGACTCTGCTAACCCAGTAATAGTGCGTCAGGTTAAGAACTTTGATTCAGGATGAGAACAGAAATCATGCTCCGGTGGTGCAGCAGCAGCAGGAGGCCCCATTAGCTAAAGTGGTGCTTCAGGTTAAGAACAGTTTCAGGTTAAGTACAGACCTCCGGAACGAATTAAGTGCTTAACCTGAGGTACCACTGTAGTCTTTTTTGACACCTGGGTTGTCATGCAGCTCCCTAAGTTTCCTTCGCCCCCTAGAAACCTTGTGCTTAATATTGATGATGATGTGTGAAGAAGTGTCAAGATTTGAAGACAATCAAATAAACATTTAAACATTTCACTGCAGTATAGTAGAGTACCCAGATAATTTCATTTCATTTTTATTTTATTTTATTGAATACACGACCAGAAACAGTACCCTCACCTCTCTTCAAGAGCATTGGCTATTCTTCTACACTTCTCCACCACATATTGCTGTGAGCGGGGATGTCCGACTCTGACAAATATGACAGATCAGAAAAGAGAAAGGTTTCTTTGCGTTGCTGAGGAGAGGAGAATTTGACTCAAATTAGACCTAATTCAAATGAGATTGTCTGGCAAAAGCAAGCTCACACCTCTCAATGCGTTTGTATACCTGCTTAAGGTACATATGTAAGAGGCTCGTTTCTAATTATATTTTGGGAAGGATTACATAGCTGCATAATTTCATGCATTCTGGATGCCCCATGAGCATATTATAAAGCAGTTGTGCTCTGTGTTAGAAATCAAGCGCTGCGATGAATTGTTTCTTTTTGTTTCCCAATGTATTTCTTATCAATGAAACATTCGGTGTGGAGCAAACAGATTTTCGTTCTGAGAGTGTGGGAAAAGCAGAGGGGAAAGTTTGAGAACCACTGGGTTGGGGGAAAGTTCAGCCAGTGCCGAAGAGGGCAAAAGGAAAGAAGATGGATTTTTAGCTGTGGGCAACTGCAAAAGGGATGTGGGACTTCCAAAATCTAGGCGTTGAGGCACAGATTTGCGTAACAGTTTTGGAAGTACCAGTTTATGTGCAAAGATGGACTTGACGTGTCCTAGAAGGCAAGGCAGCCCCTTTCCCACCCAAAGTGCTCCAGATAATAATAATAATACAATAATAATTTATTATTTATACCCCGCTCTTCTGGCTGCGCTTCCCCAGCCACTTTGGGTGGCTTCCAAAAAAATATTAAAATACTGTAATACATCAAACATTAAAAGCTTCCCTAAACAGGGCTGCCTTCAGATGTCTTCTAAAAGTCTGGTAGTTGTTGTTCTCTTTGACATCTGATGGGAGGGCGTTCCACAGGGCGGGCGCCACTACCGAGAAGGCCCTCTGCCTGGTTCCATGTAACTTGGCTTCTCACAGTGAGGGAACCACCAGAAGGCCCTCAGCGCTGGACCTCAGTGTCCGGGTAGATCTGTTTGTTTGCCGTTCACCCCACCCCAGGTCATCCCAATCGGGTTCCTCGTCCATTCATTTGCCCCCAGTTAATTTCCCAACTCGAAATCCACTCCAATTCGCTTTGATTCAGTTTAAGAATGATGTTGACAAACTGGAAGGTGTGCAGAGGAGGGCAACCAAGAGGATCAAGGGTCTGGAAACTAAGCCTTATGAGGAACGGTTGAAGGAGCTGGGTACCATTAGCCTGGGAAAGAGGAGACTGAGGAGATAGGATAAAAGGTAAAGGTAAAGGGACCCCTGAGCATTAGGTTCAGTCGTGGCCGACTCTGGGGTTGCAGCGCTCATCTTGCTTTATTGGCTGAGGGAGTCGGTGTACAGCTTCCGGGTCATGTGGCCAGCAGGACTAAGCTGCTTCTGGCGAACCAGAGCAGCGCACGGAAACGCCGTTTACCTTCCTGCCAGAGTGATACCTATTTATCTACTTGCACTTTGATGTGCTTTTGAACTGCTAGGTAGGCAGGAGCAGGGACTGAGCAACGGGAGCTCACCCCATCGCTGGGATTCGAACCGCCGACCTTCTGATCGGCAAGTCCTAGGCTCTGTGGTTTAACCCACAGCTCCACCCGCGTCCCAGGAGATAGGATAGCCATCTTCAAATATCTCCAGGGCTGTCCCATGAAAGATGGAGCAAGCTTGTTTTCTCCTGCTCCGGAGGGTAGGACTCAAACCCAAGGCTTCAAGTTCCAAGAAAGGAGATTCAGACTAAACAGGTGTTTCCTGCTTGACAGGGGGTTGGACTCGATGGCCCTTGTGGTCTCTTCCAACTCTATGATTCTATGATTCTATGATTAGGAAGAACTTTCTGACAGTAAGAGCTGTTCAATGGTGGAACAGACTCTCTCAGAAGGTTGTGGACTCTCCTTCCTTGAAGGTTTTTAAGCAAAGGTTGGATAGTCATCTACCAGGGATGCTTTAGTTGAGATTTCTGCATCGCAGGGGGTTGGACTAGATGACCTGTGGTGTCCCATCCAACTCAATGATTCTATGATTTACCCCCATGCATTATCACCCCTGATCCCCTCTAGATAAAGTCACCTAGGAGTAATTTAGGCCCTAAAATTAATATCCCATGCAGTAAGCAATTTTGCAAACACCCCCCTGAAGACCAATTCAATTTCCCTAGAATCTGTTACCCATCCAGAATCACTCAAAGACTTGCAGAAACCAGAGGCCTTTCTCCTAGGCATAGTCGGTCAATTGGTGTCAAAGAAGGATAGAACCATTTTTATGTACGCTACAACAGCAGCAAGAATACTCATTGCAAAATATTGGAAGACACAAGATCTACCCACTCTGGAAGAGTGGCAGATGAAGGTGAAAGACTATATGGAACTGGCAGAAATGACTGGCAGAATCCGAGACCAGGGAGAAGAGTCAGTGGAAGAAGATTGGAAGAAGTTCAAAGATTATCTACAGAAATATTGTAAAATTAATGAATGTTAGAACGATGTTGGATAGAAATTAAGTGGTTTCTAGCTGTAATGCTCTAAGGGAATATGAAAAAGGGGTTGTTAAGAGGTAAAAATCTAATGTTATTATATTAAGATCAAAGATTAGGATAAATAAAGAGGGTAAGGATTTGCTGAACCAACAAACTGAACTGGAATACAAAAAAGGGAGGAATGAGGAGGTCCGGGAAACAAGCTAAAGAAAAATAAGCAATGGAAAATTTGAGTGTTTTAAACCATTTTTATTTTGTATTTTGTATTTATTTATTTTATTTTTTTTCTTTCTTTTTCATTTTTTATTGTAATACTTTAAAAAAAAATTAATAAATATCTTATTTTAAAAAAAAAGAATCACTCAAAGACTTGCGATGGGGACAAAGCTCATCGACTCTCTTTCCCCCGCCTTTGGTGGGTAGTGTCTACAGAAGCAAAACTGGCCATGGATTTGGGTGAGGACTTCACAAAAGGATCAGGCGAACTCCAAAAGCAGGAGAGGGCTGCCATGGTTGTTGGCTACGATAGCCAAAATGGAACTTCCAAGATCAGTGTATCTCAGAGAACCAGTTTTGGGGGGCAAATTCAATGGGGTGGCTGTTGCTGCCTCCTCTTCTGGGGGCTTCCTAGTGTGGGTTTCTGGTGGCTACTGTTGAGAATGGAATGGGGGGCAAGTTGGACCCTTGGTCTGGTCTGATAGGGGAAAGGCTCGGACTGTTCTTGCTCGGCGCTTTTGAAAATGCCCTCTGTGCATACTCAGCAGTGCTCTGTTTTTTGTGCTCTGTGTGGTGCTACAATAAGTTGCTTGTAGGGGGACATGGGTGGTGCTGTGGTCTAAACCACTGAGCCTCTTGGGCTTGTTGATTGGAAGGTCGGCGGTTCGAATCCCCACGACGGGGTGAGCGCCTGTTGCTCTGTCCCAGCTCCTGCCAACCTAGCAGTTCGAAAGCACGCCAATGCAAGTAGATAAATAGGTATCGTTGCAACAGGAAGGTAAACGGCGTTTCCGTGCGCTCCGATTTCCATCACGGTGTCAGGTTGCACCAGAAGCAGTTTAGTCCTGCTGGCCATATAACTTGGAAAGCTGTCTGTGGACAAACGCCGGCTCTCTTCCACTGCCTCCCGCAGTTTGGTCAAACTCATGCTGGTAGCTTCAAGAACACTGTCCAACCATCTCGTCCTCTGTCGTCCCCTTCTCCTTGCGCCCTCCATCTTTCCCAACATCAGGGTCTTTTCCAGGGAGTCTTCTCTTCTCATGAGGTGGCCAAAGTCTTGGAGCCTCAGCTTCATGATCTGTCCTTCCAGTGAGCACTCAGGGCTGATTTCCTTAAGAGGTTTGATCTTCTTGCAGTCCATGGGACTCTCAAGAGTCTCCTCCAGCACCAGAATTCAAAAGCATCAATACTCCGGCGATCAGCCTTCTTGATGGTCCAGCTCTCACTTCCATACATCACTACTGGGAAATCCTGGTTACACCCATGCAAAGGAGCATTGCGCAACGTGTCACCCCCCCCCCCGCCTGCTTTGCTCTCACCCCCCCCCTCGCCCCAGAAGACATCATTTATACGTATCATGAGCTGTTTCCCCCCTCCCCCTGCTATCTTCCAGTTTCTTAGGCTACCTGAGCAAGGAAATCTCTGGTGCATTTGAATATCCTGCGCAGTCCTTGCTCTCCACCAGCAGATGTATAAATAGCCCTTGCGGTCCGGAGCTGAGGCTGAGCTGATCCTCTCTCCACTCCCCCCCCCAACCCCCCCACACACACTGGAGCTTTTGCTGACGTCACCCAGTGATGCAGTCAGTGAGTCCCGTCCCCCCACCTCGCCTGCAAAAAGAGAGAGATAATTCTGAAGCAAAAGCCGCAATTCTGCTCCGATTGTGGGTTCCTGTTTCAGATGGAGAATTTCAACAGCAGAGGAAGAAGCCGTTGAGAAGCAGATCGTCCCAATTTATTCAGGGGGGGGGGGAAATACCCCAGGCTGTATAATCTCCAAATTTGAGACCCTAACATTTGCAGTAATATTTGCTGCTGGATCTGAGCGTTTCAGGGGCTGCAGGAGTGAGGCAGAGCCGCAATGGATTTTTCAAAACATGATTGACTTAGGAATCATAAGTCGGAAGGTTTAGAGGTGTGGATTTTGCTTTTGTTTCAAATCGGAGTTGGTTTTTTTAAGACATCCCCCTCAAAATTAAAATTCAGAAGTGATGTATTTTTAAATTATCTGAAATCTGAAATTCCCATTTTACTTTTTAAAATAATAATAATATTAATAAAAATCATTTATATCCCGCCCTCCCCTGCTGAGGCCGGGCTCAGAGCAGCTAACAACAATAAAAGTAACACAGCATTCTAAAACCAATGCATTGATTTATTAACAAACAAACAAAGTGCAAACATAACAAAAAAAACGAAAACGGAGTAAAAAATGGGAGGACAAATGTACAGAGATCCAGGGCAATTCTAAAGGGATAATAAGGTATTGACTCATACAAACAGTAAATAATTATAAAAAATACTGTAACAGTATTCCCCACCTGTGAGTTACATCACAAAGGAGAATGAAGCTTCAATATAGTCGTGAATGAGTCAGATATCTGCATATCTGTTGATGACGCTGAATGAGCCTGTGCCCCAGTATAGATACAAAAACTAATATCATTCCAATTTCACTTTTTATATACTGTATATAACGTTTGAGCAGGGGGAGATTTCAGCTGTGCTGCAGTCAATAGAAGAGGAGGACTTTGGGAGAGATTTCCCACTGTTGATATATGTACCTAATTTCCCCTGCAGTTTCCTCGAAGTGTAGAGTTGGAAGAGACCCCTGGGGTGATCCAGTCCAACTCAGCTTGGCAGAAGCCAGGAGGAGAGAAATTTCTTCCAGGCCCAGGAGCCCAATTTCTGAATCAAAGGTTTCTTGAAGGAGCGTCTCCACCCCCATCATTCTATCCGGACACTGAGGTCCAGCTCCGAGGGCCTTCTGGTGGTTCCCTCCCTGTGAGAAGTGAAGTTACAGGGAACCAGGCAGAGGGCCTTCTTGGTGGTGGCACCCGCCCTGTGGAACGCCCTCCCACCAGATGTCAAAGAGAACAACAACTACCAGACTTTTAGAAGACATCTGAAGGCAGCCCTCTTTAGGAAAGCTTGTAATGTTTGATGCATTACTGTATTTTAACATTTTGTTGGAAGCCGCCCAGAGCGGCCGGGGAAACCCATCCAGATGGGCAGGGTATAAATAATAAATTATTATTATTATGACTTCTTCAAGTCACAAGAAAGGAGATTCTCACTAAACATTATCATAGAATCATCGAGTTGGAATAGACCACAAGGGCCATCGAGTCCAACCCCCTGCCAAGCAGGAAACACCATCAGAGCACTCCTGACATATGGTTGTCAAGCCTCTGCTTAAAGACCTCCAAAGAAGGAGACTCCACCACACTCCTTGGCAGCAAATTCCACTGTCGAACAGCTCTTACTGTCAGGAGGTTCTTCCTAATGTTTAGGTGGAATCTTCTTTCTTGTAGTTTGGATCCATTGCTCCGTGTCCGCTTCTCTGGAGCAGCAGAAAACAACCTTTTTCCCTCCTCTATGTGACATCCTTTTATATATTTGAACTTGGCTATCATATCACCCCTTAACCTCCTCTTCTTCAGGCTAAACACGCCCAGCTCCCTTAGCCATTCCTCATAAGGCATCGTTTCCAGGCCTTTGACCATTTTGGTTGCCCTCCTCTGGACACGTTCCAGTTTGTCAGTGTCCTTCTTGAACTGTGGTGCCCAGAACTGGACACAGTACTCCAGGTGAGGTCTGACCAGAGCAGAATACAGTGGCACTATTACTTCCCTTGATCTAGATGCTATACTCCTATTGATGCAGCCCAGAATTGCATTGGCTTTTTTAGCTGCCGCGTCACACTGTTGGCTCATGTCAAGTTTGTGGTCAACCAAGACTCCTAGATCCTTTTCACATGTACTGCTCTCAAGCCAGGTGTCACCCATCTTGTATTTGTGCCTCTCATTTTTTTTGCCCAAGTGCAATACTTTACATTTCTCCCTGTTAAAGTTCATCTTGTTTGTTTTGGCCCAGTTCTCTAATCTGTCAAGGTCGTTTTGAAGTGTGATCCTGTCCTCTGGGGTGATAGCCCCAGAAAGAAGAACTTTCTGATGGCAAGACCTGTTCAGCAGTGGGACAGTCTCTCTCAGGAAGCTGTGGCCTCTTCTAGTTCCTTGAAGGTTTTTAAGCAGAGGTTGGAGGTCCACCTGTCATGGATGCTTCAGCTGAGATGCCTCCATCGCCGGGGTTGGTCTAGATGACCCCTGGGGTCCTTTTGAACCATACAGTTAAATGATTCTTGGATTCTATAAGATTGACATGGGGATTTCAAGAAATTGCCCCCACCTCTTCCCTCTCCACCCCACACATATCGTACAGGTGTGAAGGCTGACGCAGGACAGCAGTTGGGCGGCCATCAGTCAGGGACTCCTGCATTGCATGGGGCTGGACTAGATGACCCCCAGGACCCCTTCCAATACTTCCATCATCCCTTCCACCTTCCCTTCTATGTGGGGCTACCTTTGAAGGTGACCTGGAAACTACAACTAATCCAGAATGTGGCAGCCAGACTGGTGACTGGGAGCAGCCGCCGAGACCACATAACACCAGTCCTGACATTGGCTCCCAGTATGTTTCCGAGCACAATTCAAAGTGTTGGTGCTGACCTTGAAAGCCCTAAAAGACCTCAGTTCAGTATATCTGAAGGAGCATCTCCACCCCCATCGTTCTGCCCGGACACTGAATTCCAGCACCAAGGGCCTTCTGGCGGTTCCCTCATTGTGAAAAGTGAGGTTACAGGGAACCAGGCAGAGGGCCTTCTCGGTGGTGACGCCCGCCCTGTGGAATGCCCTCCCACCAGATGTCAAAGAGAAAAACAACTACAGTGGTACCTCGGGTGACATACACTTCAGGTTACAGACTCCGCTAACCCAGAAATACTACCTTGGGTTAAGAACTTTGCTTCAGGATGAGAACAGAAATCGTGCTCCGGCGGCGTGGCAGCAGCAGGAGGCCCCATTAGCTAAATTGGTGCTTCAGGTTAAGAACAGTTTCAGGTTAAGAACGGACCTCCGTAACGAATTAAGTACATAACCAGAGGTACCACTGTACCAGACTTTTAGAAGACATCTGAAGGCAGCCCTGTTTAGGGAAGCTTTTAATGTTTGATGCATTACGGTATTTTAATATTTTGTTGGAAGCCGCCCAGAGTGGCTGGGGAAGCCCAGTCAAATGAGCGGGGTATGAATAATAATAATAATAATAATAATAATAATAATAATAATAATAACAATAACAACAACAACAACAACAATAATAATTTATTATTATTATTATTATTATTATTATTATTATTATTATTATTATTATTATTATTATTCCACCATCCTGCGATTCGCTGGAGGTTTTGAATCAGACGTCCACCTGCCAGGGATCCCTTAGCTGCGATTCCTGCCTTGCAGCCGACCATTCTCTCCCCGAAGCCCCTCCTCAGGGTACCAGAGACCCCCCCCCACTCTTCCGACTCCCCCCCCAGAGGGGCGTGTCTAACCGAGGACTGCACCCCCCCCCCCGGGAGGATGGACTAGATGGCCTCTGGGGATCCCTCCTCTCAAGCCCACCACTCTCTCCCCGAAGCCCCTCTTCAGGGTACCAGAGACACACCCCCGCACTCTTCCAGAGGGGCGCGTCTAACTGAGGACCCCCACCCACCCCCTCTCCGCCCATGCGCAGAAGACCCCCCCCCCCCCCGTTCATTCATGCCCGCCTGTCTCCGCCTTCTCCGGGGCTCCGCCGCGGCGGTGAATGAGCGGCGCCGCAGAGCGAGCGGGGGAGCGCGGCGGAGCGGGCGCGGCGAGCCGGGGCTCCGCTGGCGAGCCATGTACGGTAAGGGGGGGGCGCGATGGGGGGGGGTTCCCGCTTGGCTCTCCTTTTCCCCGACATCACCAGGGACTGGCACCTTGGACCCTCCGTTTGCTGCGGGTTTTGCTTTTTCCTTTTCCTTTCTGCCTGGTTTTCTCTCTTTTTTTTGAAGTGGGGGGAATGTTGATCGTGCCATCATCCCCCCCTGCCACCCCAAATTCCGTCCACGAAGGTCACTTTCCAGCTACACCTCCTAGGGGTCGCCTCGCCCACCAGAAAGATGCAGGGGAACAGGCAAGCATCGCTGCCCCCCCCCATCTGAAAAAGATGCTCTAGGGATGCGGGGAGCGTTGCGCGGCTGTGTCGGGAAAGAAAAAATAAATAAAGCGGTCTTTCATCAGTTCTGGCCCCAGGAAACAAGATTTCCCCAGTTCTGCTTGGTTGTTGTTGTTGGGCGTGTGTTTTTTTTTTTTGGGGGGGGGGGTCTCGCAAAGAAGAGCGCCCCCCCCCAAAAAAAAATCTCCAAGGCCTGATAAATAGGTATCTCGTGGCGTTTCTGCACCATACCTGTCAACTTTTCCCTTTTCTGGTGAGGAATCCTATTCGGAATAAGGGAATTTCCCTTAAAAAGGCGGGGAGGGGGGGTAAACGTTGACAGCTATGTTCTGCACTGAAGCTGCGGGGAGAAGCAGTTCTATGCAAAATGGAGAGGGGGGCTGACTGGGAAGGAAAGAGTTAAGCAGCCCCCTCTCCTCTCCCCCCTTCTGAAAATCACAATATCTGCAGGGGCTGATACTGAAAAAGAAATAAAGTTTTTTGTTTTTTTAATGTAACTGGGTAGTGTGGTCCACAGGTCCGGGGGGTGTCTGGACTGTGCCCCCCCGCCCCGCCCCCAGCTTCAGATGGCAGTTTAAAATCCTCCCCTGCTCTCCCCCAAAAAAGGCACGAAAGGGAATTCCCCGCAGGTAGAAATCAAGACTGACAGGGGAGCTTCTTTGGTGTTACGGAGCAGGCAGGGTCTTGTTCCGGTGGCTCCACAAAGACATGGAGAAGAAATTGTGGAAATGTAGAGTTGGAAGGGACACCATGGGTCATCTAGTCCAGCCCCCTGAAAGTTTTCTTTTTATGACCGCCCCCCCCCCCAAAATCACGGCATTTCCTTTCCTCCAGTTTCCATTCCCCACCCCCACCCCATTTCCCTGGAACTCCGTAAAGACTACAAAGGACTCCAAAGTCCAGTAGAACAGAGCTCTGCAGAGAGTTTAAGGGCATCAAAGGGTTAATCTGACCCCCCCCCCCGCGCCGCAAAAATAAAAAACCCCTGTTGTATTGACAGCCTATTCAACAAAAGTTGTAGCCTCTGCTGGAGACCAGGGAACGCTTCTGCTGCGCAGGCAACTATTTTTGGCCACTGCTCCCTGCACGCCCCCCCAAAAAAAAACCCGTGTTGTTACTTAATTCCCTTGGAATGCCATATTCAATGGGTCCCATTCCTGCACCCCCTCCCCATATTTTGCTTGCAATAACTCAGCCTGGTGTCTGCAGCTGCCTTGCTCTGGGGGTGCAAATCCAGGGGAGGTTGGTCTGTGGGTTTTTTTTGGGGGGGGGCGGGGTGATCTGTGCAATTGGGTGTATGTGTGGGGGGGTCCTCTATTATCATAGAATCATGGGCATCCCCCAGGGGTCATCTAGTCCAACCCCCCTGCAATGCAGCATTCGCAGCTGTGGGTCTGTGTTTACAATCTGCTTTGTGTGTGTTTGCAGGGCGGGTGTGTGTGTGTGTGTGTGTGTGTGTGTGTGTGTGAATCTGGGCATGGTTACCCCCCCCCCCCCCTTGTTCAGGTTTGTCTGGCGAGTAATGCAATCCCAGGGCCCCGATCCTGCAGATAGCAGGTCGGCTCCCGCAGCCCTCTCTCCGAAAGCCAGCTTCAGTGATGCAGCTGGTCTTTCTCCAGAGTTGCAACAGGCAGATGTTTCTGAATCAGAGCTTGCAAAGGCAATTGGGGGGGGTGTTGGGGTTTGGGGGGGTGATTTGCACAAGGTTCACACACACCGAGCCGGCTTCTGCTGCGTCAAACTCCGAGATTCCTTGCAAAAGCTGAGCCAAGAAGAGAGCCTTTTCTTTTTGAAGCTGATCTCGTCGTTGTTCCATTGCAACCCAGAGAATAGGAAGGGTCATCTAGTCCAACCCCCCGCGATGCACGAATCTGGTTGGTTGGTGAGCTGAAAATACATCCTTCTAGGATTGCCACTTCCCCAGTGTTTTGCTCTGCTGCCCTGAGCCAGGAGCTCTAAAGCCTTAGCTGCTGCATCTCTGCTTGCAGGGCAGTTCTGTCTGTGACCGACTCTTCCAGTTTGAATGTCCGTGAATGTTCTGTGCCTGATCCATGGCGGAGGGAGTAAAGATGAGTTCAAAGATTGACTCAAATACCACTGCAACCTTTTGGGTTGTGTTTTTTTCCTTCTTCCTTTTTTTGCTTGATCTATTTTGGCTTGCATCCCAGTCATGGGTGAATCATGTTTCGTGAATAAACTGTGATATTGGGGCTGGGCTTGTTTTGGGATTTTGATATGGCCGTGAATCTCAACTGCAGTACTTAACCCTTGCGTTGTGGAATATTCCATTTCCTTCAGAAGATCAGTCCTTAATATGGAATAGTTACCGAGGAGAGAGATCCCCAGTTAACAAAAGAGACTTGCTGCAGTTTAGCTGGACCACAGAATCACAGCACTGTAGAGGTGAAGGGGACACCAAAGGGCCATCTAGTCCAACCCGCTGGAATGTGCAGGAACCACAGCTAAGGAATCCCCAACAGATGGACATCCAACCTCAGCTCAAAAGTCTTTAGGATAGTTTGCCATGACGGCAGTGGGCCAGACCTGTTTCTCACCTCAGTTCTCCATCTGTAAAATGGGCTCATTGAGCTCACCCATTTGCCTTTTGCCCAGTAAGGGCAGCCAAACCGCCTTGCTGCTTCTCCAGGGAACATCCGGGAGCCTTCAAGTCGAGCAATGCCAGAGACTTCCTCTTGGCAGTCTCTCTTGGAAGACATCCCATTCATATTTTTAATGTGATAGCGACGGTGGGATTAAATTCATTTGAGGGCTTATAAACTTGAGTACGACTTGTCTGCAAGCCTGTGTTTAAAAAGTGCTGCATAAATGAACATTAAAGTTTAACTGGCCTTTTTGTCACCTTATATATATATACTGTATAGCTAGTTGTAAAAAGCTGGCGTGCAATTTGCAAACATGGTATAATTTGCTGGATTCCTTCCCGAATCCGTCTGCTTGACATCTCCGCCGCAGTGACGTCTTTGCGTTCTGTCGAGTGTCGGCGGATTGCTGCCTTGTGGACGCTTTGCCAAAATATCTCTCCCTGTCCTCAGATAGTGCAAGGGGAGCTGTGTGCTGGCCTCAAATCACAATTTGGAGCGCAATTTTCCCAGGGATTTTTTCCTGCGCAGCCTCCACTGGAAATGGGAAGCCTCTAAATTCTTGCACAACTCCTATCCGTTCTTTCTTTCCCCACGGATCCTACATTGCAGGGGGTTGGACTAGATGTCCTTTGCGTCCCCTTCCTCCTGGAGGAGCAGAAAACAAGCTTTCCGTGTGACAGCGCTCCAGATATCCAAAGATGGCTCTCATGTTTAACATCCCTCATAAGGCCTGGTTATAAGACCCTTGATCATCCTGATCGGCCCACTCTGCACACCTTCCAGCTTCTTAAACTGTGGTGCCCACAGCTATGTCATCCTTACACAACACCCCTGCGAGGTTGATCAGCGTTGCTGGATTGCGGACTCTGTGTTCCAAACTAGCCAGGCGCATTTTGCACCTGGCTCTCGGCCACGTGCGACCAAGTGAAGATGCCCGGTTGCCAGGATTGGACACCCATCCAGGGATCCTCACATCTGGGCTGTTTTCGCACACTAATACAATCTCCTTTAGAATTCTGTCCGTTATATTTGACCTGCACAAATCTGAATGAATTTCAGGATCCCAAACGCTTTTCCTGTGCAGTCTAAGCAGGAGCAGCAATTCAGTATACAGTGGTACCTCAGGTTACATACGCTTCAGGTTACATACGCTTCAGGTTACATACGCTTCAGGTTACAGACTCCGCTAACCCTGAAATAGTGCTTCAGGTTAAGAACTTTGCTTCAGGATGAGAACAGAAATCGTGCTCCAGCAGTGCAGCAGCAGCAGGAGGCCCCATTAGCTAAAGTGGTGCTTCAGGTTAAGAACAGTTTCAGGTTAACTACGGACCTCTGGAACAAATTAAGTACTTAACCTGAGGTACCACTGTATTGAATTTTTGTCTCTCGCCTTCACCTGCCCTGCTCACAGTTGTGAAGAATATTCCTACGTTATGAATGGTCCGTGTCACCATTAAGAAAAAGAGGTCAGAACTGGCCAGTATATATGCGGACTATCCTTGGATCAAGGGAATTTTCCTTCTTTCACTTCTCCAAGTTCTTAACCCAATTCAAGGTCATCCCCTGAACCTGCCAGATTTATGTATTTATTTATTATTTTTACAATGCAAGTCATATATATAGATTTATTGATGTAGAGAGAGATGTTAAGCCAGCATAAACACAGGAGCAGAACATCTGTTTAAAACCATTGGAGGGGGAGAAACTTCTGTAACAACACCTTAAATATACTGGAACCCCTGTGGATCTGGCAGCGAGTGATTTTTTAAAAAAATGTCCTTATTAAGGGTTTTCTTGCGTTACAATAGTACAAGCATCGTCCCTATTTTCATATCATAAAGCTCCTTCCATAGATCAGTTATATCCCGTGTGAGACTTTATAGTGTTGCATAAAAGGTAAAGGTAAAGGGACCCCTGACCATTAGGTCCAGTCGTGGCTGACTCTGGGGTTGCAGCGCTCATCTCGCTTTATTGGCCAAGGGAGCCGGCGTACAGCTTCTGGGTCATGTGGCCAGCAGGACTAAGCCGCTTCTGGGGAACCAGAGCAGCACACGGAAACGCCGTTTACCTTCCTGCCAGAGCGGTACCTATTTATCTACTTGCACTTTGACGTGCTTTTGAACTGCTAGGTGGGCAGGAGCTGGGACTAAGCAACGGGAGCTCACCCCGTCGCGGGGATTCGAACCGCCGACCTTCTGATCGGCAAGCCCTAGGCTCTGTGGTTTAACCCACAGCGTCACCATAGCATCCCATAGGGTTGCATAGGGTTGCCATATTTCAAAAAGTGGAAATCCGGACAGAAAAGTTGAAGATGTTTTTTCGATTTTGCTAAAAGAAAAAACCTTCAACAACAAAAATAAGACTTTGGAGCCGCCTTGCCCCAAGATGGTAACTAGACATTCCGCTTTGGCGACTCTGACCTTGGTTCAAGGAGCCATTGGGCACCTAGATTATATACCTGAGTAACACCGATTGCAGGGTGCCAAAGTCACCCAGAGAGTCTTCGCGGCCCAAGTTCTTTGCTTCTGCTACTTGCCTTCCTGGCTCATCCTAGCTTGGTGTTTCACAATACCAGCAGGTCTCCCTTTCCTTGGCTCGCATCCTGCAAAACACTTAGTCCGATTGCGTTTTATCCTTTCCTGACCCCGCCGAAAGCCACATTGCTCGCAGAGGCAAATCCTTTACACTTAGAGGGCTGCTAATGTCAAACATCTGGCTGCAGCAGCTGGCGAAAGCCCTCTTTCCCCTGCAGCCTTCGTCGCGCAGGGAGAGATGATTAAATTTGCGCCCGTCCCTTCTGCGTCCTGGAGGGCAGGGGGCATTGGTGCCACCAGATCCCGGCCTTCCCGCCCGGGGTGGATTCTCTGCAGAGCGCATTTCAACTGGGATCCCTTTTACAAGCCGATCCGATCCTGGGGGGCTCAGATAATTTTCTACCGTGAGCCTTGCAAGGCAGGTACAAGTCCAGGTACTGAAGTTATTCCTCGACTTTTCTGCATTTCTGGCCTGGCAATTGCGCATTGATTCATAGAGGTCTATTTTGTCGCAGTGCATGGCTGGGGTTTCTCCAGAGCAACCAGGTTTGTGGGTGCCTTAAAGATAAAGGGACCCCTGACCGTTAGGTCCAGTCGTGGCCGACTCTGCGGTTGCGGCGCTCATCTCGCTTTATTGGCCGAGGGAGCCGGCGTACAGCTTCCGGGTCATGTGGCCAGCATGACTAAGCCGCTTCTGGCGAACCAGAGCAGCGCACGGAAACGCCGTTTACCTTCCCGTTGGAGCGGTACCTATTTATCTACTTGTACTTTGATGTGCTTTCGAACTGCTAGGTTGGCAGGAGCAGGGACCCAGCAACGGAAGCTCACCCCATCGCGGGGATTCAAACCGCCGACCTTCTGATCCGCAAGTCCTAGGCTCTGTGGTTTAACCCACAGCGCCACCTGCGTCCCTTGGGGTGGCACAATTGCCATTCCCTGGAGGTTGCAGGCTTTGCTTCTGGTTTGGCTGTTTGCAAACTTTTGGAGCAGGGAGAATCCCTGCTCCCTGCCATTTCTCCGCCAGGTCAAATTGGGTAGCCCAGCCCTCTCCAACCAAGTTCCCTCTGGAGTTGTAGTTCAACACCACCAGACAGCACCAGGTTGACAATGACTGGGCCATGTTGGTTTGGTTTCCTAAGCACCTGGGAGAATTTTCTGAGGGCAAGAGCTGTTTGACAGTGGAACAGTCTTCTTGCAGATGACACCAAACTGGGGGGGGGGGGTGGCTAACACCCCAGAGGACAGGATCACACTTCAAAACGACCTTGACAGATTAGAGAACTGGGCCAAAACAAACAAGATGAACTTTAACAGGGAGAAATGTAAAGTATTGCACTTGGGCAAAAAAAATGAGAGGCACAATTACAAGATGGGTGACACCTGGCTTGAGAGCAGTACATGTGAAAAGGATCTTGGAGTCTTGGTTGACCACAAACTTGACATGAGCCAACAGTGTGACGTGGCAGCTAAAAAAGCCAATGCAATTCTGGGCTGCATCAATAGGAGTATAGCATCTAGATCAAGGGAAGTAATAGTGCCACTGTATTCTGCTCTGGTCAGACCTCACCTGGAGTACTGTGTCCAGTTCTGGGCACCACAGTTCAAGAAGGACACTGACAAACTGGAACGTGTCCAGAGGAGGGCAACCAAAATGGTCAAAGGCCTGGAAACGATGCCTTATGAGGAACAGCTAAGGGAGCTGCTGGGCATGTTTAGCCTGGAGAAGAGGAGGTTAAGGGGTGAGATGATAGCCATGTTCAAATATATAAAAGGATGTCACATAGAGGAGGGAGAAAGGTTGTTTTCTGCTGCTCCAGAGAAGCGGACACGGAGCAATGGACCCAAACTACAAGAAAGAAGATTCCACCTAAACATTAGGAAGAACTTCCTGACAGTAAGAGCTGTTTGACAGTGGAATTTGCTGCCAAGGAGTGTGGTGGAGTCTCCTTCTTTGGAGGTCTTTAAGCAGAGGCTTGACAACCATATGTCAGGAGTGCTCTGATGGTGTTTCCTGCTTGGCAGGGGGTTGGACTCGATGGCCCTTGTGGTCTATTCAAACTCTAGGATTCTATGATTCTAGGAGGTGGTGAACTTGCCTTCGTTGGAGATTTTTAAGCAGAAGTTTTATCCTGGGTGCTTTAGCTGAGATTCCTGCATTTCAGACATTTGGATTAAAGGACACTTTGGGTCTCTTCCAGCTCTACAGTTCTATTATCCTAAGGGCTGATATACCCCAGAATATTTGCCTGCAGAGCAAAATAGCTAAAGCAAGTGTCCTCCCAGAGCCACGGAAGAAAGAGAACGGAGCCTCGACAAAGGATCATAGAATTGTAGACCTGGAAGGAAACCTGAGGGTCATCTAGTCCAATGCAGGAATCTCAGCTAAAGCACCCACGACAGACGACCATGTTTTTCAACATATTAAGTGGTATAGAAATGCTGTAAGTAAATAAATATGGTAGACACCCACCTGCAGTCCAAAGTGTTTGCAGTTCAGGCCCAGGTTGACTGAGGTCCAGCGCCGAGGGCCTTCTGGCGGTTCCCTCACTGCGAGAAGCAATGCTACAGGGAACCAGGCAGAGGGCCTTCTTGGTGGTGGCACCCGCCCTGTGGAACACCCTCCCACCAGATGTCCAAGAGAGAAATAACTACCAAACTTTTAGAAGACATCTGAAGGCAGCCCTGTTTAGGGAAGCTTTTAATGTTTAATAGGTTATTGTATTTTAGTGTTTTGTTGGAAGCTGCCCAGAGTGGCTGAGAAAACCCAGCCAGATGGGCGGGGTATAAATAATATATTATTATTATTATTATTATTATTATTATTATTATTATTATTATTATTATTATTGATGGCCTCACCTGCTGATCTGAGAATCAGGACCAACCTGTGTTTCTTTGTACTGGTGGAGAGAAGCTCAAGCTGTCCATGCTCCACCCGAGGGGGGGATAATCATTGTTTGCTCCTCTGGTCCGTGTTTTGTTTTGTGCGAGGTGCAGTTTCGACACCCTTTTAGGTCTGCCTTCGAATAAACGCCTTAAAACATGCAGTTTGGGGCTGGGCTTGCAACAGGCAACCATCTCTTGTTTTGCTGCTCTGGATTGTGGTGCAGAGAAAACGTCTTGCAGCCAGGATCAGGTGTCGGTGTGTGTGTCTGTTTGTGCATTGCAGTCTCTCAGCACTTAGCAGTCCCTTCTGACAATTCCTGGAGAGTGGGGCCAGGGGGTGGGTCTGTGGGGAGAGGCCTGCCCCCATGACAGCTGCACCCTGCCTGAGACGGCAGAAGTGAAATGCAATTAAAAACCAGCGATGCTAATTGCTGTGAATCCTGCCAGAATGAATCCCGGCTAAAGAAGTCATTAGCGGAAGGGGATGAGCCACATGCGAACTGCAGGGAGCTTGGTTTGTGTGTTTTTAAAACTCCCCTTTTAAAATAATACCGCATTCTTTGGGCCAGACAGGCGGAAAGGGAGCTAATTTGCCTACGCAGTGCTGCGTTCGGCAGAACTGTGTGTCATTGTGCTGCATGTGAAAATAGGCTCACAAAAGCCTAAGAAGAGACTGGGTCAGGCCCAAAGGGGGCCCAGATGCTCCAGCATCAATAATAATAATAATAATAATAATAATAATAATAATAATGTTATTTATATCCCGCCCTCCCCAGCTGAAGCACATCTGGCATCTGGGGCTGGGCATCTGGGGCTGGACATCTGGGGCTGGGCGATATCTGGTTTTCAGCATCGCAATGTATCACCAGCTAAACATCACAAGATACTGATACACCGTATTTTTCGCTCCATAAGACGCACCTGACCATAAGACGCACCTAGTTTTTAGAGGAGGAAAACAACAAGAAGAAAAACATTCTGAACCAAACAGTGGATATATGATTTTTGTGGTTCATGCTGTGGCCACAGACATGTGATTTGAGGGTGAGTTTGGGGCAGCCCAATGCAAAAATCCTGAGGATCCATGTGGATCCGTGCTTTGTAACCACGTTTTTGCACCATTGCAGCCCCACAAAACAGTGGGTGCGTGATTTGTTTGGTGCAGGCTGTAGCCATGGACATGCTGTGTGATCTGATGGTGAATTTGGGGTGACCCAATGCAAAAATCCTGAGGATCCATGGGCTTTTACATTGCCCCTCCCAGGCAGCCTCCTTTATTGCTAGAGTCCCTTATCTCTCTCCCGATTGCTTACCGATCAGCTGCTTCCTTTCAACACTCTTGTTTGCCTTAGTGTCTTTTCCTTAGCTGGAGCAGTTTTTTGCTCCTCCTTTTCTTCTAATTTCTCTCCTTTTGCTTTAGTCTTCCTATTTCTGCTTTTTGCCCTTGGGCAATTCGGCTCCAGGGACCACGCATTTGCTCCATTAGACACGCAGACATTTCCCCTTACTTCGTAGGAAGAAAAAAGTGTGTCTTATGGAGCGAAAAATACGGTATCTGGAAATAACGATGGAGCTGGTTTTCAACTTTGCAATATGTCACCAGCTAAGCATTGTGATATACTGATAAATCTCAACATCTGAAAAAAGGAGGGAGCCTTGTCCACTATTTGAATTGCACCTTGTCTGGAGACAATTGTCCAGAATGCGGCAGCTGGACTGGTGACTGGGAGCAGCCGCCAAGACCATATAACAGCAGTCCTGAAAGACCTACATTGGCTCCCAGTACGTTTCCAGGCACAATGCAAAGTGTTGCTGCTGAGCTTTAAAGCCCTAAATGGCCTCGGCCCAGTAGACCTGAGGGAGCATCTTCACCCCCATCATCCAGCCCGGACACTGAGGTCCAGCTCCAAGGGCCTTCTGGCGGTTCCCTCCCTGCGAGAATTGAGGTTACAGGGAACCAGACAGAGGGCCTTCTCGGTGGTGGCGCCTGCCCTGTGGAACGTCCTCCCATCAGATGTCAAGGAAATAAACAACTACAGTGGTACCTCCGGTTACGAAGTTAATTCGTTTCAGAGGTCCGTGCTTATTCTGAAACCGTTCTTAACATGAGGCATGCTTTCGCTAATGGGGCCTCCCACTGCGACTGCGCCAGCGGTGCACAACTTCCGCTCGCATCCCAGGGCAAAGTTCGCTTACAGGAGCAGCTACTTCCAGGTTAGCAGAGCTCATTACCCAAAGCGTTCTCAAGAAGGATGGTACATAACCAGAGGTATTACTGTACAGTCATACCTCAGGTTACAGCCGCTTCAGGTTGCGTTTTTTCGGGTTGCGGACAGCCGAAACCCTGAAGTACTGGAACGGGTTACTTCCGGGTTTCGGCGGTCGCGCAGGCGCAGAAGCACTAAATCACACTTTGTGCATGCGCAGAAGCACCAAATCACAACCTGTGCATGTGCAGACACGCAGACGTGGGTTGTGAATGCTGCGGGTTGCGAACGTGCATCCCACACGGATCACGTTCGCAACCTGAGCGTCCACTGTATCTGACTTTTAGAAGACATTTAAAGGCAGCTCTGTTTAGGGAAGTTTTTAATATTTGATGAATTATTGCATTTTAATATTTTGCTGGAAGCCACCCAGAGTGGCTGGGGAAACCCAGCCAGAAGGGCAGGGTATAAAAATAATAATATTATTATTATTATTATTATTATTATTGCAGAAGGTGATTAAAAGTGGGCAGTGCTATACGAACCACGGCACCCGCGGTCACAGTCGTAAATAAATAGGCAAAAGCTGGCGAGGCGGCGAGTTCCTCTCCAGCGGCGTAGCGTGGGTTGTCAGCACCCGGGGCAAGGCAAGTAATTTGCGCCCCCTAACCCAGGGCAAAGCAAGTAATTTGCGCCCCCTAACCCCTAACCTGCCGCCGCTGCCAGCTTCTTCTTGCTGCTGCCTGGGCTGGGGTATTTACGGTAAGGTAGCCACGGCGGCGGCAGCGGGTCCGTGTCAGGTGATCTGAGGCGAGTTGCCGCTGGCGCTGCCGCCCAAACGACGCCGCTTGCCTGGAGGAGGAGGGCAGAGAGGCGAGGAAAATGCAACATGGCCCAGCAGCTGCAGCGGCGGCGGCGGGGCTGTGAGGAGGGGCTGCCTGGCGCGCCCTCTGTGGCCCTGACGCGCGGGGACCGCGGCAAGCGCTGAGAGCCGCTGCCAGCTCGTCGGTTCCGCGAGACATGGGGCTCTGCTACAGCCTGCGCCCGAGGCTCTTCGGTGACTCCGGAGGCGGCGAGCGCCCCCCCCAGATGTTGCGCCCGGTGCGGCCAGCCCCCCCTGCACCCCCCACGCTATGCCACTGTTCCTCTCTGACAGATTCTGGTGCCGGAAAGCCTATCCTCTCTGCCCTTTTAGCATGCGTGTTGGAAAATCCAGCGGGTGACAGGCGAGGGGATGAGTAGCGCAGAGCTGATTCTCCCTCTTCCACGGATCGCTTGTCATTCTCCACCTCCTCGTGCTATAATTTGAGAGGCAGCTTGTCTCATTAGCTCCCTGGCAAGCGTGCAGGTGGGCAGGGGCATGATCTGCCTGTCTCGAGGTTGATGGTGGCACCAAGATTTCTGGGTTTGCCTTTCCAGGGTGGTTGAGAGAGGAGTCTAGTCTGAATTACAGGAGGCTGTGATTCACAGCTGCAAGGAAGAGGAAGGGATGGGAGGCTGCAGAGAGAGAGTTTTTGCACCCCATCCTTTCTAGCAGGCAGATTTTCTTTCCTTATTCTCCCCGGAAGGATCACGATCCGTCACAGCTTGCAAACTCTCTGGAGGAGGGATGAGCTGTCAGGTTAGGAGCACGGAAACCTGCCTTATGCAGAGTCAAACTATTTCTCCATCTAGTTCATAGCTGTGAACGTTTCCCTTTTTCAAAGGGAAATTCCCTTATTCCGAATAGGATTCCTCGCAAGAAAAGGGAAAAGTTGACAGCTATGATCTAGTTCCGGACCGTGTACACTTTGCAGGAGTGAAAGATCTCCAAGATTTCAGGCAGGTGGTTTCTCCCAGCCCGACCTGTCAGTGTCAGAAATGCATCCCATAATAACAAACAGAAACAATACCCCTCACACAGTATTTTTTAAATTACATTTCTAAGGGGAGAACTGTGCTCTCGGGAGGAAATTCGGGAGAAAAGTGTAAGAGATCCCTGACGCAGGATCTGGCCGACGCAAATTACTTCTTAAGCCTCCGGCCATTTGTAATCTAATGAAAACTATCTGTGCATTTTTAAGAAGCTTATGTGACTGAGATAAATCGTGTGTGTGTGTGTGTGTGTGTGTGTGTGTGTGTGTGTGTGTGGAATAGATCTTCGCCTGTCCATTCGTTCTGGATATATAGTGAAGTTTGCCCAAAATAAACTTGAGCTTCGAAAGGGACTTACGTTCAGTTTTCATTGCAAAGAACATCACATAAAGGTCTCTGGCACCAATTTGGATCGTGACCTCATCTTGCCCAGTTCGGGCTGGTACGTAGTTTTCCTTATTTTCCTGATACCTGGAAGCAGAGCAAATTCTTCTGCGTGCAAAAGGTTCCTGATTCAATCCCTGGCACATCCAGGGTCTGGAAACCAAGCCTGATGAGGAACGGTTGAAGGTGTTAGAATTTCTGCTCTGTGATTTGTTTGTTTTGGGAAGTGATGGAGACAGGATATTTGTGTTACTGTGCTCCGTCAAGTGGGATTATTGTCCTCTGTTCTTTTTCTCTTTGCTGTCTGATGCTAGAGAGAGAGGGAGCCATGTTGCAGTGCTCCGTGTGGGTTTATATGTAAATAAAGTAGATTAGCCAAAATGCTGAGTTGCTGAGTTCTGTCATGCAAGTTGCACAAACTCTGTGGATCCCTAAGTGTGTCGATGTCTATTGGCATTGGTCTCTGTAATGTTCGGGCTGAAGAAAGCTTTTGAAGCTCCTGAACGATTGACCAGGAGGGAGGGAACATGCCAGTCAGGCATGTGTCTCTGCCAGGGTCCTACTCAAGAGCAGGACGAGCTCCTGACAGAAGGAACAGGGTATGTTTAACCTGGGAAAGAGGAGACACAGGAGATAGGATAGCCATCTCCAAGTATCTCAAGGGCTGTCACATGGAAGAGCAAACAAGCTTATTTTCTCCTGCTCCGGAGGGTAGGACTCGAACCCATGGCTTCAGGTAGCAAGAAAGGAGATTCCGACTAAACATTCAGAAAAACTTTCTGACAGTAAGAGCTGTCCACTGTCAGATAGTGGAATGGTCTCCCTTGGGATGTTGTGGACTCTCCTCCCTTGGAGGTTTTAAGCAGAGGTTGAGTGGCCGTCTGACAGGGATGCTCTGGCTGGGATTCCTGCATTGCAGGGGGTTGGGCTTGATGACCTTTGGGGGTCCCTTCCAACTCTACAATTCTACGCTTCTATTATTAGCAATGTCCCCAGTCTGAAACTCTAAAAAGCCGCTGTAGACAATACTGAGTTGGATAAAAGATGTCATATAAGGCAGCTTCTGAACTGATTTTAGAATGAATTGATTTTAGAATGTATTTTAATTGATTGATTGTGATTTTATGTAAACTGTGTTACTTTTATTGCTGTTAGCCGCTCTGAGCCCAGCTTCGGCTGGGGAGGGTGGGATATAAATATATTATTATTATTATTATTATTATTATTAATATTATTATTATTATTCCTAAAAACATAAGAGGAACTTGCAGGGTCAGGCCAATGCCCATCTAGTCCAGCATCCTGTTCTCACAGCGGCCAACCAGATGCCTGTGGGAGAAACCTGCAGGCAGGACTCGAACACAAGACCAACTCTCCCCTCTTGTGGTTTCCAGTAGCTGGCGTTCAGAAGCATCGCTGCCTCTGACTGTGGAGGCTCAATAGCCCTCTCTACCTCCATGAATTTGTCTAATCCTCGTTTAAAGCCATCCAAGTTTGTGGCCACTGTTAAGTTGTGGGCGAACATATCAGACGACACAGCGATTCTTCCAAAGCTGCTCTTTATTTGTAAGCTGGAACAGAACTGAACTGAGGAGCTCAGTCAGCCTGCTTATATAGAGCTCTACTAGAATGCAACAGTAACCATTTTCTGTAACTAGCCAATCACTGAACGTCACTTTCGATCCTTCATTTGCATGCAAACTATCCAATCACTGAACGTCACTTTCGATCCTTCATTTGCATAACTATCTACAGTATCCCCCTGCTGGCCCAGGGTGAGAACTTCAGTACATAACAGCCACCACTGCCTCCAGTGGCAGGGAGTTCTGCAGTCTGGCTTCCTTCCAGGGTTCTTATGCCAGGCACACCCCAAAAGGAGACATGCCATTCTCCTTCGAAGCCTAATTTCAGTAGGGGGATGGGACCCTCTGGGTGCCAGCAAAAGCCTCTGGGGGCACCACGTTGGGGACCCTTGGGCTAAAGTGTGTTGCTGAACTGGGAATCATCCTTGATTTCTGAACTCTGCAATTGCCTGGGTTGTCGAGTGGGAACTTCACAAATACAGTCATACCTCGGGTTACAGACTTTTCGGGTTGCACGATTTCAGGTTGCGCACCACGCCGAACCCGGAAGTACCAGAATGGTTTACTTCCAGGTTCCGGCACTTGCGCATGCACAGAAGTGCTAAATCGTGCTTTGCGCATAAGTGCCGTATTGCGACCCGCGTGTGCGCAGACACGGCGCTGCTGGTTGCGAACATGCTTCCCGCACGGATCACGCTCGCAACCCGAGCATCCACTGTCCAACTTTCCCTTGGGGCCTTCGGAGGCAACACAGAACCTACAGGCTTGCCTTTGTTTCTATATTTAGAAGTAGTTCTATAAGGCCATATCAGAAAGCATTGGGGTGGTTTGCAACATAAAACACCATTAAGAAAAGAACTCGGTTTCCAAAAATGGATGGATATATATATATAACTGGAGCTTCTGGTTCTGTTCTTAGCGATATGATTTACCGTAAACGGCCCTGAATGTTTTGGAAAAAGTGGGAAGGCATTATGAAAATATTTTAAAATAGCATTTTAGTGATTTTTTTAAAGTACGTATTGAGAGCAAGAATAGCACCCAGGCCACCCTTGCTTTGGAAAGAGCCAGCGTGTTGTAGTGGTCAGAGTGTCAGATTAGGATCTGGGTTCAAATCCTCACTCGGCCACGAAGCTCACTGTCTCTTAGCCCAACCTACTTCACAGGATTGTTGTGGGGATGAAATGTCCTCCACTGTGAGCTCCAAGGAGGGATGGAAATGCAATAAACAAACGGATTCCAGGGAATCATAGAATCGTAGCATTGTAGGGACCCCAGGGGGTCATCTAGCCCAACCCCCTGAACGCAGGAATCTTTTTTTTGTCAATAAATTTTTATTATTTTCTCAACACAGTTTCATACAATACATCAAATCACATCTATACTTTTAGCTCTGCTGAGCTTATGACTTCCCTCCTTCCCTTCAACAGGTATCCCTTATTTCTTTAAATCACGTATTTTAAATATTGAGTCTCTTATTTATTACATTGTAGGAGTTATATCAATCCTGCCCGTGTTTTTAAAGTTTTACAACTATCCTTTAAATACATCATAAATTTACTCCAACATTCTATGAATCTCTGGTCGTCCTGGTCCCAAATCTTGCCGGTCAAGCTTGGCTAACTCCGCATACCGTAGTTCATCATTTTCGTCTGCCACTCTGCAGAGGTTGGAATTTCTTGTACGGTAGCTTCCAATTTGGGGCCAACATGGTTTTTGCCGCTGCTGTGGCATACATGAACAGTCTTTGATCCGATTTCTTGCTCTCTTTCCCCATCAAACCCAGCGAGAAGGCTTCTGGTTTTTTTGGGAAAGTATATTTAAATACTGGTGTTGGAGGAGACTCTTGAGAGTCCCATGGACTGCAAGAAGATCAAAGCTCTCCATTCTGAAGGAAATCGGCCCTGAATGCTCACTGGAAGGACAGATCCTGAAGCTGAGGCTCCAAAACTTTGGCCACCTCATGAGAAGAGAAGACTCCCTGGAAAGGACCCTGATGTTGGGAAAGATGGAGGGCACAAGGAGAAGGGGACGACGGAGGATGAGATGGTGGGACAGTGTTTTCGAAGCTACCAGCATGAGTTTGACCCAACTGCGGGAGGCAGTGGAAGACAGGAGTGCCTGGCGTGCTCAGGTCCAGGGGGTCACAAAGAGGCGGACACGACTAAACGACCAAACAACAACAACAAATATTTAAATATTTTCTTTACTTCGTTATAGATAATCTCCCAAAAGTTCTTAACTTTATCACAAGTCCACCACATGTGGTAAAAGTTTCCATCAGCCTCCTTGCACTGAATGCAGGAAACTTTTTAGCTGAATCTGGGGCTCGCTGAGATTAAGAGTCTTATGCTTTACTGACTGAGCTATCCGAGTGTCCAGTTCTTCCCCCTTCGCTTCAAGTAGTTGGAGGAGAGAAGTAAATAGACAGGGGTGGACTAGATGACTCTATGGGTCCCTTCCAACTCTGTGTGAAAAAGGCAAGATTTTTGAAAAAGGAAACTCGTTTTAGATCTGCTGCAATCTGGGAAGGTTTAGGGGATTTGCCAGCTTCCACATCATCTGGGACTTTGGATTCGCGGGCAGGTTTTAACATACGGTCTCTGAGCCAGAATTAATATCCTAGATCAGGGGGTGGGGGGTGGGGGGGAACAGTGGAGTGTGGAAATGGAGTCTGCTTGTGGCTTTCTGGGATCTGCTTATGTTGCTTCTCAGGGGGCTGCCCTGGATGACAATGCCATGTGACAGCCTGATCTGACAGCTGTCTCCCCACTTAGCAAGTCTGCAGGATGTCATGGCTGGTGTGTTTGCACAGCGCCCCTCCCCTTTCCCCCGCTGTGATGCTAAACAGCCCCAAGTGCTAATTCTGGCAGCACCTTCTGAGATGCTTGCCTCTGCTCCGCAAGAGCAAAGCACCCTCTTCGCCCTGCCACCTCCCTCTCAGAGTTTGCTTGCTTCTTTATTTCCCTTTACAGTGGTACCTCGGGTTACAGACGCTTCAGGTTACAGACTCCGGTAACCCAGAAATAGTGCTTCAGGTTAAGAACTTTGCTTCAGGATGAGAACAGAAATCGTACTCTGGTGGCACGGCAGCAGCAGGAGGCCCCATTAGCTAAAGTGGTGCTTCAGGTTAAGAACAGTTTCAGGTTAAGAATGGACCTCCGGAAAGAATTAAGTACGTAACCTGAGGTACCACTGTATTTCCATTATTAACAACCAAAAAGTACAGTAGCAAGCTATTGCATTATTATTGTTGTTGTTGTTATTATTATTATTATTATTATTATTATTATTATTATTATTTATACCCCACCCATCTGGCTGGGTTTCCCCAACCACTCTGGGCGGCTTCCAACAGAATTTGTTGTTGTTGAGTCATTTAGTTCTGTCTGACTCTTCGTGACCCCCTGGACCAGAGCACGCCAGGCCCTCCTGTCTTCCACTGCCTCCTGCAGTTTGGTCAAACTCATGCTGGTAGCTTCGAGAACACTGTCCCACCATCTTGTCCTCTGTCGTCCCCTTCTCCTTGGGCCCTCCATCTTTCCCAGCATCAGGGTCTTTTCCAGGGAGTCTTCTCTTCTCATGAGGTGGCCAAAGTCTTGGAGCCTCAGCTTCAGGATCTGTCCTTCCAGTGAGCACTCAGGGCTGATTTCCTTCAGAATGGAGAGGTTTGATCTTCTTGCAGTCCATGGGACTCTCAAGAGACTCCTCCGGCACCATAATTCAAAAGCATCCATTCTTCGGTGATCAGCCTTCTTTATGGTCCAGCTCTCACTTCCATACATCACTACTGGAAAAACCAGAGCTTGAACTATACGGACCTCTGTTGGCTTGCTGACCCCTTGTTTAGCCTCTCTGAGGACAAGAGACACCAGCCTAGCGATTTGCTCTGGCCTCGTGTGCTGATATCATGATTTGCTGCTGGCTTTGTCGCAAATGCCAGTTTCCGCGGGGCCTTGCCTCTCCCACAGCTGCCTCTCTGCGGCATTCCCTTTGTCAATGCCCGTCTCCTTCCCGCGATATCGAAGGCGGCCGCAGGGAGGAGAGACAAGCCTTTTATTTTTTGCTGAGCACTTCTGGGGCGAGAGAGAGAGAGAGAACGCCAGGACTAAAACTTTCCGTTCTGCAATCCTGGCGCTCCGATTCTCCAAGCAGAATGCATTTGCGCAGATTAGTCACATTTCATCGAATCATAGCGTTTGAACAAAGATGCTCTAATTGGCGTGCCTGGTGCACTTTCAAGCTTCCCTATTAAACACCCACTCTTGTTCACTTCGTCAGGGACGCGGGTGGCGCTGTGGGTAAAAGCCTCAGTGCCTAGGGCTTGCCGATCGAAAGGTCGGCGGTTCGAATCCCCGCGGCGGGGTGCGCTCCCGTTGCTCGGTCCCAGCGCCTGCCAACCTAGCAGTTCGAAAGCACCCCAGCTGCAAGTAGATAAATAGGGACCGCTTACTGGCAGGAAGGTAAACGGTGTTCCGTGTGCTGCGCTGGCTCGCCAGATGCAGCTTTGTCACGCTGGCCACGTGACCCGGAAGTGTCTCTGGACAGCGCTGGCCCCCGGCCTCTTAAGTGAGATGGGCGCACAACCCTAGAGTCTGTCAAGACTGGCCTGTACGGGCAGGGGTACCTTTACCTTTACCTTACCTTGTTCACTTCATCCTTGGCTCGGGGGAAACTGCTTTGATGCAGGTTTGGCTCTTTGCAGCACTCAGAAAATCCATCCTCAGTCTACATAAATGCAAAGAACTGTAGAATTGAAAGGGTCATCTGGTCCAACACCTCTCTTCTTTGCCCAGCTGCTGCCAGTTGAGTCTGTCTCTTCCTTGTGCAGCCTTGCAAGTGAGTCATTTCTGTGGCCTCTGGCTCGTGAAGGCTTTTAATATGCAGCTGCCCACAAGTCCTTCTGTTCCTCCTCGAGGCCTAAAAATAAAAGACCTTCTAACACACCTGGCTCGAGTGTTTACCTGGAATCGGTTCTTATTCACCATAGGCGAGCGAGCAACCTTTTTAGACTCCTGTATTGATTGCTGCTATAATAGTCTCTGTACAAATTCTCCCGTGTCTCAGTTTCGATTGCTTCATTCTGCTTGCTAACCTTCCCTGCACTTTCCCCTTCTCATTAGAAATAATACAAGTTCTCTCGTCTGAAAACCCTTTGTGTTTTGTTGGTTCAAGTTGCCCAACCTTATTTGTGCCCCTTGTTGTTGTTTAGTCGTTTAGTCATGTCCGACTCTTCGTGACCCCCTGGACCAGAGCACGCCAGGCACTCCTGTCTTCCACTGCCTCCCGTAGTTTGGTCAAACTCATGTTTGTAGCTTCGAGAACACTGTCCCACCATCTCGTCCTCTGTCATCCCCTACTCCTTGCGCCCTCCATCTTTCCCAACATCAGGGTCTTTTCCAGGGAGTCTTCTCTTCTCCTGAGGTGGCCAAAGTCTTGGAGCCTCAGCTTCAGGATCTGTCCTTCCAGTGAGCACTCAGGGCTGATTTCCTTCAGAATGGAGAAGTTTGATCTTCTTGCAGTCCATGGGATTCACAAGAGTCTCCTCCAGCACCATAATTCAAAAGCATCCATTCTTGGGCGATCAGCCTTCTTTATGGTCCAGCTCTCACTTCCATACATCACTAATGGGAAAACCAGAGCTTTAACTATGCGGTCCTTTGTTGGCAAGGTGATGTCTCTGCTTTTTTGACTGCCTAATAGCAAGAGCTGCTTGACAGGGGGACAGACTTGCCCAAAAAGCTGGCTGGCTTCCCCTTGCTGGAGGATGCACAGTTTGTGCAAGAGAGATCAAATCAAATATCCTTTATTAGGCGTAGCAAACCACACATTATCAAACAGACACCGTATACAAATTGCGCAAAATACGAACTCAGCATAACAAGGTTTGTCCCAGTCAGATCTTTAACTCCAGAGGAAATCAGTTTGCATAAATAATACAATACAACACTACCACATCACCGATCAGTTAAGAACCACTAAATCTCTTTATAATTGCCCGGTCTTTCTACATGGACAGCACTCAAAAATTCAGCCACTATTAAAGTAATTTGATCATTCCTGTCCGAAAGCAGGGTCCTAAACCATTGGTATCATAGAAATCAGCCTATTGAGTCGTAAGGCCTCTAATAATTGTCTTCTGGCATAAATGCCAAAATCACACGAAAAGAAAATATGCTCCAAAGTACCAGGTTCCTGTTTACTACATTTGCAGAGACGGTCTGATTCTGGGAGAGCTAAATATCTTCCTCTCACTATCATCGAGGGAAACATATTAAATCTGGCTAACATAAAGAGCCTGCACAATTCATGATTCTTCAGATCTGTCATGTATCCCTTTTGAAAATCTCTACACAAAGGGAGATTTAAATAGAGAGGAGAGCAAGTGCTCTGCTTGTGCAAGAGAGATGCTGAGGTTTTTAATAATAATATTTATTTTTATTTATACCCCAGCCACTCTGGGTGGCTTCCAACACACATAAAAATAATAAAAAAACATCAAACATTAATAGCAGCAATCTGATGCAATATAAAAAGTCACAATAACTTTAGAATAAGCAACTTATATCAAATGAAGCAATATTCAGTAATTAATTAGACTAGGACTAGGTGAGTGCCAAACTCCATTTTTTGGTGAAACAACAGCCAGAAGGAAGTCCGGGCTGAACTTTCTTAAGTCCCTTGGGCGAATACGTCCAATCCTCATTCAGACATGAATTTGTCTAATTCTCTTTTAGGCCAGGTTGGTGGCCATTTACTGTGGCAAGGAGTTCCGTAGTTGAACAACGCACTGCACTGTCTTGAACCTGCCAACTTTTGGATAACCCGGATGAGGCGGCAGGTCAGCTCTCTCGCGCCTTGCTGGCAAACAAACAAGACAGCTCAAAAACACCGAAGCAGGACTTTTGGAGCTGAGGAAATTGATCTAATAGAGGATAATTACAGTAATTCATCTTTAACCACTGCCAGTCGGGATTGCAACCTTTATTTAGCCGCTTTGATGCCTGCATGAGCCATTAAGGTATTATAATCAACACCTTAAATGTATTTTCATGTTCTAAATGAGTCTTGGCAGCTCTGCCAGGCGGCATATTCAGCTGATATTCAGAACTGATCAGGAACAGGAGCCAATTTATTATTTGTTTGTTGCCTGGCTGGTACAATTTCAGACTGCAGAGCCAGGGGCAAAGAGGACGGGTCCCATTTTGGGGCTTCCTTCCCCCAAGAAGAGGTTTGGATAGGCGTGGATCCTGTTAAAAGAGAAATCAGAGGGTGCAACAATAGGATGAGGGAACTTCCGGGTTAGCGCCATCGGCGAATGGCGGAGTTCCTCCAACCGGAGGAACGGGCTCCGTGGAAATTGGGGCTTCCCGCCGCAGCGAAGGTGGGGGCCCACTAGAAATCCCAGGTGGAGGAAGCCTGGGAACGTGGGGTTCGGCAGAGCACCAAGAGCGCCTCCCCTACTCATGAGGAAACCCATTTTTGGGGCTCCGGAGTGAAGTAGGGTGAGCAGCGCGGTGCATCAAACTGATTGCTATTTCCATGGAGGGAAGCCACGCAGCCATCGCTGGAGAGCGCTGACTTTTTCCTGATAACATTTGGACTCTAAATCAAGTACCCGTGAGTAAAAACGGAGAATTCGGATTAAGAATCTGCAAATTTATGAATTAGGCACGAAGCGGGAAGGTGTAAACAGGAAGTCCGCCTCCCGTTCTTGTATACAGATTGAAGCAAAGACCTTGCAACCTAATAGCCTAAAAAGTTCTTTTGAAGTTGGAAATTTCCTGCACCCATAACCAACAAAACCCCCTTGGAAGCAGGAGAAAAGGGGGGGGGGGATTTGACTGTTTAATCCTGCAGGAAGTGAGAAAAGGAATATAAGTTTCCACCATCCCATACCTGGGGACGGGGTGTCGGGACAGAAACTGTTTGAGACGTCCATTGATTGAAAGTGGAGTATCTTGACAGATGGGGGGGGGGGGAATAAAGAGAAACGAACTAACTTCAACGCTAGGTCGTGATTTGTGTGGAAAGCATCTAGGTCAGTGTTTCCCAACCGGTGTTCCGCGGCACACTAGTGTGCCGCGAGATGTTGCCTGGTGTGCCGCGAGATGTTGCCTGGTGTGCCGCGAGATGTTGCCTGGAGGGAGGCGGGCGAGGGCGTTTGCTTCCCGGAGGACGGAGCGAGGGCGCCCCCTGCTGGGCCGGGGCTCGCTCTCCCCAGAGGGTAAATCTGGATCAAATGGGGCGAGGGGCGGGCAGAATTCTGGGGGCCACTGATGCCCTACAGACCCCCCCCCCAAGTCCTCTGGGGCGCGCGCTCTGCTGGGCTCTTTTCGGTCGTCGTGCTTGTGGGAAGCCGCCCCTTCCCTGGGCGACGCGCCGTCTCGCGACTCCGGAGTCAGTCCCGCGGGCTCTCGGAGGGACTCGCGAGCGACGGCGCGGCGGCTCCGGGGCACGCTCAGCCGGGCCGCCGCGCGCCCCCGCGCAGCCCCTGCTGCAGCTGCCCGGCGTGGAGCGCGACGCGGAGCCGGCCGGGCTTGGAGGCGCCCAGGTAGGGCCGAGCCGGGCGGGGGCGGGGAGGTCTCGGTCTGCTACGGGCGCAGGAGGGCGAGCGGGAGAGGGGGAGCCGTCGGGTCTCCTGGAAGGAAGCGAGGCGGCGGCTGAGGGGGATGCAGCCCCGTCCCCAGCAACAGGCGCTCCTCGAAGTGAGGCCACAAGTCGGGGCTCGGACAGGGCCTGGAAGCAGCGGCTCCGGCTCTTGGGAGCGGAGAAGGGGACTTCGAAAGCGGCCTGGAGGAGAAAAGCCCCGATGCAGCGAGAGCGGGGAGCGTGCTGCCTTGTCCAGGCCTCCTCGCTTTGTGCCGTCCGCTGCCAGGAGCAGGACACGGGGGCTCCTCGTTCGCATGCTTTCCCGGGTGATCGGTGAGGGTTAGGGTTAGGGTTAGGGTTAGGGTCCCTCAGTCCCTCGCTTTGCTGCCTCCTCCCCCCCCCCCACCCCCAAAGCTTGGAGGTTCCCCGGCAAGGGGGAGGGAAAAAAATTGAAAGTTACACTTTCGTGCGTCCCTCCCGGCGTGACGCTGCGCGCTGACGTCACGGGGCTGTAATGGTGGTGTGCCTCAATATTTTTTTCATCAAACAAGTGTGCCTTTGCCCAAAAAAGGTTGGGAAACACTGATCTAGGTGGCCCCATTGGAGTCTGGGTCCGCTGCCCCTGCCAATGCTGCCACCCGAGGCAGTCGCCTCACCTCGCCTCACAGCCCCATACCATATCACTTTAAAGCACCATGGCTCTCACCGCCACCAAAAAATCTCTGGAAACGTAGTTTAATAAGAGTGTTGCCCGTTGTTAAGAGATTCCCTATTTCCCACACACACACAGAGCTACAATTCCCAGAGTTCTCCGGGAATGGGGTTTTTAAGGACATGACTGGTGCTGTGATGTTTTCATTGTAATTATTAGTGTTTGTGTGCGGGGGGTTATATATACAGTGGTACCTCGGGTTACAGACGCTTCAAGTTACAGACTCCGCTAACCCAGAAATAATACCTAGGGTTAAGAACTTTGCTTCAGGATGAGAACAGAAATCATGTTCCGGCAGCACGGCGGCAGCAGGAGGCCCCATTAGCTAAAGTGGTGCTTCAGGTTAAGAACAGTTTCAGGTTAAGAACAGACCTCTGGAACAAATTAAGAGGTACCACTGTATATGAATGTTTAATTGTTTTTATTGTCATCCCCCCAGTTTTTAGCTGTTTCTATTTTATCTGCAAGTCGCCTTGAGTCCCTGTCAGGGGAAAAACTGGATATAAATTAATAATAAAAATAATAATACCCCACCCATCTAGCTAGGTTTCCCCAGCCACTCTGGGCGCCTTCCAACAAAAGATTAAAAATACATTAAAAGTTCAGTCATTAAAAACTTCCCTAAACAAGGCTGCCTTCAGATGTCTTCTAAAAGTCAGATAGTTGTTTATTTCCTTGACTTCTGAAGGGAGGGCGTTCCACAGGGCGGGCGCCACTACCGAGAAGGCCCTCTGCCTGGTTCCCTGTAACCTCACTTCTCGCAGGGAGGGAACTGCCAGAAGGCCCTTGGAGCCGGACCTCTGTTTCCGGGCTGAACGATGGGGGTGAAGACACTTCGCATAATAAGTGATTGTCAAACCTCTTTGAGACGTGTGTCAATATCCTTAAACTCCTTTCCACAAAGCAGGGTGCTCAACACACAATCCTGGTGGACCTTCATCTTGGTACTGGATGTCGGCTTCACATTCTTCCATACCCTTTCAGAGAGGAGAGCCATTGGCGTAGCTGCCTTGCCAATACATACACTGGTCTTAAACTGGGGTGCTCAGAATTGGACACAGCATTCCAGATGTGATCTGTCCAAGGCAGACTAGAGCGGTACCATGACTTCCCTTGATCTGAACACCAGACTTCTGTTGATGCAGCCTAGAATAGTGTTAGCTTTTTTTGCTGCTGCATCACATTGTTGACTGTTGTTCAGCTTGTGGTCCACTAAGACCCCTAGATTCTTTTCACACGCACTGCCAGATGTCCTCCATCCTATATTTGTTGTTGGAATATTCAGGGATGCAGGAGAGGATATATTGTTTGATTATAGCCTTTCCAACTTGTGTAAACAAGTTCACAATTTAGCAGAGTGACATTCCTCTTTTTAAACTCACAGCGGATGCATTTGCTCAGGCTCGCTAAACCTCTATAATAACTGTTCTGGTATTTTCCCCTTATTCCCTCATAAAAGATAAGACACGACACAGTCTTCTATAAAAGGATAAAAAGGTTTACTCACATATCATTCTGTTCACAATAGGATCCCAGAAGGCAGACTTAGCTTAGAAAAGTTACATACACTTGGAAACTATCTCATAAGGAGACAGTCCCTTTGTCCTCTCTTGGCTGAGGCATCTTTGGCTAAGAAGATGTTGCTTCTTCGATGCATGTAGTCAAAGAGAGAAAGATGGCTGCCCTGCCCTGTGCTTTTGTCGTTACCTGCACAGGTGAGGCCACACCGACCTCTAGTCACATGCAGAGGAAGTCTGTCCCAGCCCAGAAGGAAGGAAACAGGAAGTTTACCTGTTGGCTGGACAAACATTCCTCCCCATGTGTAAACATGTTCACTCTAGGACTGTTGGACTTGAGTGCTCTTGTGTTTCACACCCCACATTTGTGCCTCTGATTTCCCCCCCTACGTAAGTGTAGTCCTTCCTGGGACCGATGGGAATTACAGTCCAACACATTTGGAGGGCACCAGGCTGTCAAAGGCTGGCTTCCTCGCCACGCGCTCATCATGCTGTTGAAAGATGCTCCATGTGGTTGGAGCTGCTTTCCATGGGTCTTTGTTTCTGAGAGAGGCTGTTCTGCCCAGCAACATTCCCCCCCCCCCACACACACACATACACAGTGCAAGGAGAAGGGAATGTTTGTTAACTCTGCTTTTTCCTGCCTGCCTTCAATGCAGACCTCATTGACTCAGGTAGAAAGCAGCATAGTTCTTCTGCGCTTCACCTCTGATCTTGAACATCGCCTGGGTGATTAACCTTAAAGCCCTCCTCGTAACCAGCACCTCGCACCCACAACTCAGCCTCCACTGCCCAAGACACAAAGGGATCCATTTTTCCAACCTCAGCATCCCTGTGACTCAGCAGAGACTCTTGTGGCAGCCTGGCAGAAGCTGCACTTTATTTCCATCTTCTGGGGAGAGCAGTCCCTGGAGATGACAAAGATATTCTCTCTCTCTCTCTCTCTCTCTCTCTCTCTCTCTCTCCCTCTTTCCTGGCACAATTCCCAGCAGGTGCAAAAAGCCCTGCTATACACCAAGCCAGGTTTTCTCACACCTGCAATTGCATTTCTTAGCTAGGAGCAGCGCATAGCAGAGAATCAGAAACCCACCCCAATCCCCTGGTCTGTCTCCTGGCATGGGCAAAGAGCATGGCTGATCCTTTTCACGTGGCTGTCTCCATGGCCGACCCTTGCGGCACCAGACTGGCGTGGTGCTGGAAAGTGGTCCACCTCTCCAGAGGTACATTCCTCCTTCAGTTTTCATGGTGGATGCTCAAATTGCGAGGCTCTGACATTTGCAGCGAATGGAGCCGACTTCTTTCTTTCTCCCGCTATTTCGGTTCCCCTGCGGGGGAAAGAGAGAGGATAGTGCGCACCCCGGAAATGATCTCTTTCAGCTTCTGCCTTCTGGAAGAAGGTACAGGGTTATAAAGACTAGGACTAGCCACCTGAGAAACAGTTTCTATCCAAATGCGATTTTGGTTTAATAATAACAATAACAATAACAATAATATATTATTTATACCCCGCCCATCTGGCTGAGTTTCCCCAGCCACTCTGGGCGGCTTCCAATCGAGTGTTAAAAACAGTACAGCATTAAATATTAAGAACTTCCCTAAACAGGGCTGCCTTCAGATGTCTTCTAAAGATAAGATAGCTGCTTATTTCCTTCACATCTGAAGGGAGGGTGTTCCACAGGGCGGGCGCCACTACCGAGAAGGCCCTCTGTCTGGTTCCCTGTAACCTCACTTCTCACAATGAGGGAACCGCCAGAAAGCCCTTGGCACTGGATCTCAGTGTCCGGGCTGAATGATGGGGGTGGAGACACTCCTTCAGGTATACAGGACTGAGGCTATTTAAGGCTTTAAAGGTCAGCACCAACACTTTTTAAATGCAGTGTAAGGAGTCTCTATGGGAGTGTATTGTATTTTAAAAATGGGGTATCAGAGTTTTTAGGGGGCTAACCAGGCTGGGATAGCTGGGGTAGCAGGCTTGTTGGTTTTGAATATCTTATGTATCTCCCCCCCCCCCCCCAATTTGGTTGTTCTGTATGGGACAATGACATTAAAGATTATCGTATCGTATCATCGTATCGTATCATAACTCCAAGCCCGCCTTCTCCAGGTGGAGGGGTTCCACAGAGCAGGCCCTGCCGGAGAGACCCCAAAATCCTGCTTGAAGGGTTACTCTTTTAAACCAGGGATGGGGACCTGGGACGCTCCAGCTATTGCTGGACTCTTTTCTGTCCCAGTCAACAAGCTCAGAGACCCTTCCATGTGCTGTTCAGGAGGCAAAAAGTATGGCGAGCTTCGAACACGTCCTAAAGACCCATCTATTCCCAGGCTTGTAAAATTCACCGTTGAGCTGGATGAGATGTTCTTCAATGGGTCTCAAGTTGGAAACACAAAGCCGTATGCATTTATCAGTTGCGGGAAGGCAAATCAAAGCTGCCACCCTGTTGAGAATAGCGCAAGTGGGCAAAGGGAGACCTGTTTCCAGCTCAAGACCCATTGAAGAACATCTCATCCAGCTCAATCTTTGAAAAACAGCTTTGGAAAACTTTTTCATATTCTCCAGTGTGCTACCCTTGCCGTTGTGGCGGCACGGGGTTGCCGTCCTGTGACTGGACTGATGCTACTTGTTGAACAGTTCATTTATCCAGTCTGTATAACGTTTACTGCACATGTAACTTGTTAAGATAGAGTTGCACATTTATCCACTCCGTGTTTACAGTATCTCCAGGCTTTGTCTCGCACATGGCACCTTAGTATGTTTGTTGTTTGAACAGTTACAAGTCTATCTCTATTCTAGTTATTACTCTAGTAAAATTGGTTTTATACTTATAAGCCAGTTTGTGGTGGTGGTGTTTTGTTGTACAGTGGTACCTCGGGTTAAGTACTTTATTCATTCCGGAGGTTCATACTTAACCTGAAACTGTTCTTAACCCGAAGCACCACTTTAGCTAATGGGGCCTCCTGCTGCTGCCGCGCCGCCGGAGCACGATTTCTGTTCTCATCCTGAAGCAAAGTTCTTAACCGGAAGCACTATTTCAGGGTTAGCGGAGTCTGTAACCTGAAGCGTATGCAACCTGAAGCGTATGTAACCCGAGGTACCACTGTATTATTATTACTGTCATCACATTTGATACTTTGTGTATATACTTTGTAAAATCCACCACTTTGTCCTGTTTTATCAATATATAACTGAGTGTTTTATCGATGGCTTCTCTGTTTTACTCACCAGTTTCTTTGTAGTGTTGGCTTTTAATGTTGTACATGCATCTTGCATTTTTAAATCATCTAGCTGCATTTTACGTAAACCGCTATGGGATTTTGCAGGTTAAGCAGTATATAAATGTTATGGATGATGATGATGAAAGTTAGCACAATGGCTTTGGCACCAAGCAGGCTGGATGGGTCGGTAGTAAGGCTTGGAAATATATGGTTTTCAACATCACAATAGATCACCAACTAAACATCGTGATATACTGATATAGAATTGTAGAGTTGGAAAGGACCCGAGGGTCATCTAGTCCAACCCCCTGCAATGCACAAATATATATCACAAATAAGGATGGAGCTGTGAAGAGGCTATGAGAGTTTTTACTTTCTTGGGCTCCATGATCACTGCAGATGGTGACAGCAGTCACAAAATTAAAAGACGCCTGCTCCTTGGGAGGAAAGCAATGACAAACCTAGACAGCATCTTAAAAAGCAGAGACATCACCTTGCCAACAAAGGTCCGTATAGTTCAAGCTATGGTTTTCCCAGTAGTGATGTATGGAAGTGAGAGCTGGACCATAAAGAAGAATTGATGCTTTTGAATTCTGGTGCTGGAGGAGACTCTTGAGAGTCCCACGGACTGCAAAAAGATCCAATCTCTCCATTCTGAAGGAAATCAGCCCTGAGTGCTCACTGGAAGGACAGATCCTGAAGCTGAGGCTCCAAGACTTTGGCCACCTCAGGAGAAGACTCCCTGGAAAAGTCCCTGATGTTGGGAAAGATGGAGGGCGCAAGGAGAAGGGGACAACAGAGGACAAGATGGTTGGACGGTGTTCTCGAAGCTACCAGCATGAGTTTGACCAAACTGCGGGAGGCAGTGGAAGACAGGAGTGCCTGGCGTGCTCTTGTCCAGGGGGTCACGAAGAGTCGCACATGACTAAATGACTAAACAACAACAACATGAAGAGGCATTGGCAGGCTTCATAGCTTTTCCCTCCTTGTGATTTTTGCATAGCACACACTCATCATGATTTTCAATATATTGCCAGGTCAAAAATTATGAAACCGATATCACAATATGGACTTCAAACCAGTTTTGGACAATCTATCAATCTATCGCAGAGCCCTAGTCTGTAGGGTGGGGGTCAGTGCCCCCCTCCTGATTTAGTCCAGGAGAGTAACACCCCCCTCTCGGCTTGCTTTTGCAAAGCTTCCAGCAGCGCGAAGCCTCTCTAAGCTTCCATTAAGCAAATCATCTTGGTGAAGTTAACTGACGGTACAGACTCCATCTGTTCCTGACGGAAACCTGTTTGCAGTGCGTGTTCGAAGCCAAACCTGGCTGTGTTTACATCTCTGCCAAAGGGAGAACAAGAAAGAGATTCAGGTTCTGTAGCTAAGTGATTGCTGAGAGATCCAGCAGTTCTGCGTGTCTTAAAGGGGAAATTCGCACTCAGGGCCTTTTCTGGTGGTTTTTAAGAAATGACAGA
Organism: Podarcis muralis; assembly: GCF_964188315.1. Classification (NCBI taxonomy): domain Eukaryota; kingdom Metazoa; phylum Chordata; class Lepidosauria; order Squamata; family Lacertidae; genus Podarcis; species Podarcis muralis. The sequence goes on from NC_135657.1 coordinate 2,763,305, forward strand.
TGGTGGGGGCCGCCTCACTCTGCGGGAGGCCCCTTTCTTTGTCAAAGCAGGGGAGGAGGAGGGATCTGCTTCTGTCTGCAGGGATTTAGGTCTAGATGGGGAAAGCGGGGGTGGGGGGTGGGGTGGATTGTCATTGGAAGAGAAAAAAACAAAACAAAACCAGCCTCTTAATGAGCCCCGATGGGACTGGCGAGGGAGCAATGTATCTTGCCAGGCTGATGGCTTTGTGTGGGGAGAATGGAGGACACCTCCCTCGATTCCCAACCTCCCTGGGCAGGAAGGCATAAGGACATGAGAAGCGCCTACTGGATTAGGCCAATGGCCCCTCTAGTCTGGCCTCCTGTTCTCACACTGTGGGAAACCTGTGGGAAACCAGCAAGCAGGATTCGAACACACTCCCTTCTGTGATTTCCAGCAACTAATATTCAGAATCGATTGTAAAGGGGAGAACAGAGCCATCATACAGGGATAGTCAAGACATCACCTCTGGGGGCTAGTTACCCCTCTGTTGAGGATGCGGGTGGCGTTGTGGTCTAAACTACTGAGCCTCTTGGGCTTGCCGATCAGAAGGTCGGCGGTTCGAATCCCCGAGACGGAGTGAGCTCCCGTTGCTCAGTCCCTGCTCCTGCCAACCTAGCAGTTTGTTTTTTGTTGTTTTTTTTAATAATATTTATTACTTTTACAACAATTTAAACACTACAAAAAGAAGGGGGGAAAACAAAGAAAAAACAGTACATTACAATACAAAAACACTACATAACACTAAAACATTAAACTAACAAGACAAAACAAAAACAATTTAAAAACACATAAAAAAGGGAAAAAATTCAATATCTTATCTTTCTTTCACATATTTCAATGACCTCCTCACACCTCCCTTTTTGTATTCCACTTCTATTAATTATTTCAGCAATTCCTTTCCATCTTCCCCTGTTTTCTATCCTATAATTATCTTAACACAAACTAACCTTATTTTTCCCTTTAATGTTCTATTAATCTATTTATACTTAGTTCCTTATAACCTTTCTACTATAGCCATATAACTTCATTCCAACATCCAACCTAGCAGTTTGAAAGCACGCCAGTGCAAGTAGATAAATAGGTACCACTGGGGCATGAAGGTAAACAGCCTCTTTATTTTCCCATCTGGCACTGAAGTGACCAAAACAATCCATTACAATCTATTGCAGCCTCACAGGATGGCCCCTCTGGAAATTGTTACACGCATGAATTTGTGAGTCTGTCTGTGTTTGGCTACCCAGAGCTTAAATACATGACCTTTCAGCCCCCCCCCCCTTCAAATACATGCATTTGAATAGAATCCTAATTTGGTACCTGAAGAAGTGTGCATGCAAATGAAAATTTATATCCAGAACAAACTTAAAAGGTAAAGGTACCCCTGGCCATTAGGTCCAGTAGCGGACGACTGTGGGGTTGCAACACTCATCTCACTTTGCTGGCCAAGGGAGCCAGTGTACAGCCAGCCAGCATGACTAAGCCGCTTCTGGCGAACCAGAGCAGCACACGGAAACGCCGTTTACCTTCCCACTGGAGTGGTACCTATTTATCTACTTGCACTTTGACGTGCTTTCAAACTGCTAGGTTGGCAGGAGCAGGGATCGAGTAACGGGAGCTCACCCCGTCACGGGGATTCGAACCGTCAACCTTCCAATCAGCAAGTCCTAGGCTCAGTGTTTAGACCACAGCGCCACCTGCATCCTAGAACAAACTTAGTTGGTCTCTAAGGTGCTACTGGACAATTTTTATTCATTTATTTTTTATTTCGACTGCGTCAGACCAACACGGCAACCTACCTGAATCTTGGCAGACAAAGAGAGAGAGAAGACCTGAAATACAAAACAAAACTAGCATTATCCTGTATTGTGCTAGGATTGCCATACAGTGGTACCTCGGGTTAAGAGCTTAATTCGTTCCGGAGGTCCGTTCTTAACCTGAAACTGTTCTTAACCTGAAGCACCACTTTAGCTAATGGGGCTTCCTGCTGCTGCCACGCCGCCGGAGCACGATTTCTATTCTCATCCTGAAGCAAAGTTCTTAACCCGAGGTACTATTTCTGGGTTAGCGGCGTCTGTAACCTGAAGCGTCTGTAACCCGAGGTACCGCTGTATTCCATAAACTGAAAATCTAGACACAAAAGTTTTTTTGGGGGGGGGGGGCGGTTTGGCTAAAGTTGTTGAGCTTTGGCATAGGACTGCCGAAGTGTGCATGAGCATGGATAGAAGCTTTTCCCTGCCGGAAGCAGAGACCCAGCCGGGAGGCGAGAGGTCCTTGCAAGGGAGCATCAGCCGCCGGCTGTGGTCTTGCCGGCCATTGGCACAGCGTATCACAGCCTGGGCTGGGCCGGGCTTGCTGACGGCTCCTCTTCCGTCTCCATCTCGAGTTGGCTCAAGTCTTTGTCACGGAGACAAAGGGCTGGACTTTGGCTGTCGCCAGATACATGATCCCGGCGGAGCAGATGGAGGCCGCAAGTAAACCGGGGCTGGGAGGTTGGAAACGCTGCGCTGAATTTCTTTGGGGGGGGGGGGGTCTTTCATTTGCATAGACTCCCTTCGCCTTTTCCTCCTGGGTTTTGCTTTTTAAAAACTGTCTCCTTGCAGCTCTCAGCATTGCTTTGCCTCCTTGGTGTCTCTCACTGAGAAGAGAGCGCGTCTGACAATGGTTGGGGACACTTTTCCTCTGTGGGACATGGGCAAGGGATGCAAAAAGGGGCACGATCCGCCAGGGGTGCGTCTTGCCCCGCTCCTGTTCATCGGTAACGGACTGGATAAGGGTGAACTTCGTCCAGACGGGACCGAGGGGCTCTGTGTCGTTTGGAAAGCAGAACGGGGATTCGCTTGAAGAATCAGTTTTGTAGTTTGGATGCATAGCTGTCAACTTTTTCCTTTTTTTAAGGGAAATTCCCTTATTCCGAATAGGATTCCTCGCAAGAAAAGGGAAAAGTTGGCTGTGATGTGATCCTGGACTCAGCTCTGAGCCTGGATGCCCAGGTCTCTGCACTTGCCAGGAGTGCATTTTATTGAATCCTAGAATTGTGGAGTTGGAAGGGACCCTGTGGGATCATCTAGTCCAACCCCCTGCGATGCAGAAATATGCAGCTGTCCCATACGGGGAATCGAACCTGCAACCTTGGCGTTATCAGCACCATACTCTTACCAACTGAGCTATCTATTCCCACAATTAAAGCTAGCGTTTTATTCTGAAAGGCCTTTGGGGAAACTGACTTTTTTTAAGGGAAGGGCTCTTGAATAGAGCAATGCTGTTGTTGATTCTCAATATTTGCTTTTATTATCCTGCATTTTAGAGGGTTGGAATAGAAAACCAATGGGGTCCCTCACAACAATTTGATTTTTATTAAATTGTTTTATATAGTTTATTACAGTTTCATTACTTTCTTAACGATTCTCTTTTATATGCTATTAGCTCTTTGCATTTTGTGGGGCTTGCTTTAATTTGTGCAAGCCACCTTGAGTCCCGTTCCAGGAAGAAGGCAGGATAGAAAATAATAGTAGTTTGAGCAGGGCTTGTGCAGGAAAATCTCCCAGCGGATGGTGCCTTGCAAACCCTGCAGGTTTCGAGATAGGCACTTAATTTACAAGTGGGTTGTTGCAACAGTGCAAGTGGGGTTCTCTGTGTATGGTTTGCAACTTTAATCCAGTTTAAATGAGAAGAGAAAGTATCGACTGGTATTTTGATGTAAACCCCCCCTCCAAACTTGCTTGCATGAGGAATAAAGACCTTACAATAAGCAGCTGACTAAAAGGGACGCGGGTGGCGCTGTGGGTTAAACCACAGAGCTTAGGACTTGCTGATCGGAAGGTTGGCGGTTCGAATCCCTGCGACGGGGTGAGCTCCCATTGCTCAGTCCCTGCTCCTGCCAACCTTGCAGTTCAAAAGCACGACAAAGTGCAAGTAGATAAATAGGTACCGCTCTGGCGGGAAGGTAAATGGCGTTTCCATGCGCTGCTCTGGTTAGCCAGAAACGCCTTAGTCATGCTGGCCACATGACCCGGAAGCTGTATGCTGGTTCCCTCGGTCTATAAAGCGAGATGAGTGCTGCAACCCCAGAGTCGGCCACGACTGGACCTAATGGTCAGGGGTCCCTTTACCTTTACTAATCCCCATGTTACACTCATACATCACGGTTACATCATGAAAGGGGAGGTCTGGTAGCAGTAATCTGAGCATCCTGGACCCTGCCCCATGGTTCCCCTTGCCCTCCACCAAAAACCCATTAAGTGTAACAAAAGAGATACGGAATTTACATTGCCCTATTTCCCAGCCAAGTTAATCACACCCTTTTTTCTTCATCCCCTCAGGCAGAGGGGCTGCTGAGTAGCTGAGCTCACCTGTCTATATGAATTTCTGAAGTTTTCCCAGTGAGCCAGTACACAGATACATTTATCAGCGAATTCTTACATTCGTGCAGCAGAGGCCCGTTGAATAGACAGGAAGAAACTGTGATGAAGTGGGGACAAATCACAAAAGTCACAAAAGCGATTGTGCTGGTTTTGGTAGTGGGCTGCATGTGCATGATATCTGCTGGAGGGGCAACCTCCCCCCCCCCAACCTATGCATAAATTCCCGCAACAGGGAAGAGGGGTCTTGTGTTCAAATCCTGGTTGCGGTTTTCCCGCCGGCATCCGGTCAGCCACTGTTGGAAGGGGATGCTCAGCTAGTTGGGCCATTGGCCTGATCCAGCAGTTTCTCCTTATGTTCTGTGATCGCTAAGAATGGAACCTCCAGCTTCAAGGGCAGTGTGGCTTGAAAAAAATTCTTTGCTCCTCATCGGTGAGTTTCCTGGAAGCCCCTGTTCGGAGATCAGGATGGTGGGCTAGCCAGAACTTTAGTCTGATCTGGCAAAGCGATGGATGGAGCAAAGCTTTTCTTTTTCACCCAACTGTATTTTTTTATTCATTTAAAGAAAGGGGGGATGTTTAACCCAGGGAGGGGCCGTGTTGTGAAGATTAATCAGTTAATGTTTGCAAAGTGTGCTGAACACGGAGAGGGAGAGGATGAGATGAAAGCCAGGTCTTATTATGCAAATATCCTCCTTGGCAAGGCGCCAGTTTCCTCATTCTCCTCCTTTCTTCCCCCACGTTGGGGGAATCCTTCCCTGCCCCTTGGAGGAAGGAATAAAGCAATCTGTCAGCCTCCATCACCGCTCCCCACAGCCTGGCATATTACCCCACAAGGAAGGGTCCATGGTTCCCTTTTGCCCCCGCAGGGGTTCAGCTCAGGGGGTCACCTGTGCTTTGGATAGGGCAGAGGAGGAGAGACATTAAATGCTGTTGCATCATTCATTTCTGGCGCAAATTTCAGGCAGAGGCCGCAGGGATATAGGGAGCGAATTTGTGGGGGAATTTAAAACGAATTTGCCTCTGGTGAGGGGTGGGTGGCCAGCTTGTCTGCATGTTGTTGTAAACAAAAATTGCCCTTTTCCCTTTCCAAGAGCCCATATAGAGTCTTTACGTAGGTTCCCTATTGGTAGGAGAAGATAACAGAGGCCAACCAGAGAATATTGAGAAGCAAAGCAGCTAGGAAGCCTGATCTTTATTGATCTGTTGCAACAGGGTGCTCCCCTCACCCGCAGGAAAGGAGGAGGAACCCAGAACAATAGCGCGCAAGGCCCTATATGGACTTTTGAAATTGCCACCCTGTAGATCAAGAGCACCCCCAGATACATCATACCTACATCACAGAAAGGGCGGTCTACAACAGAAATCTGAGTGCATTGTTTACCTCCTGTCTAGCAGGTTATCTGATTGTCTTTCCTGATAGGTAAAGGTAAAGGTACCCCTGCCCGTACGGGCCAGTCTTGACAGACTCTAGGGTTGTGCGCCCATCTCACTTAAGAGGCCGGGGGCCAGCACTGTCCGGAGACACTTCCGGGTCACGTGGCCAGCGTGACATCGCTGCTCTGGCGAGCCAGAGCCGCACACGGAAACGCCGTTTACCTTCCCGCTATAAAGCAGTCCCTATTTATCTACTTGCACCCTGGAGTGCTTTCGAACTGCTAGGTTGGCAGGCGCTGGGACTGAACAATGGGAGCGCACCCCGCTGCGGGGATTCGAACCGCCGACCTTTCGATTGGCAAGCCCTAGGCGCTGAGGCTTTTACCCACAGCGCCACCCGCATCCCGGTCTTTCCTGATAGTCACCCATTATTTGCGTGCCTTTCCTGATAGTCTGTCACCCATTAAAATGCTGATTACTCAATTCCTGAGACAATGGGAAGGCTCTCTGACCCCCCCCCCTCCCTTGCAGGGAAAACATTTGGTCAGTTTGGGAATCAAAATGGTTTCAGGTCGGTCTTCCTGTGCTGATCTATGTACATGCTTGGTTGGTACACTTATGAACATTACCATATATCTAAGACCTCAAAATTCCTATCACAGTGTTGAAGTGTCTGGAGGTGCGAATGTGTGAGGGGGCTGGCAAGATCTCGCAGGAGAATCTCTCTGGGCTGCTGTGTGAAGCTCTCTCTCTCTCCCCCTCCCCTTTTTGCCCAATCATATTTGTAGAACCATAGAGTTGCAAGGGACACCTGAGGGTCATCTAGTCCAACCCCCTGCAATGCAGGAATCTCAACTAAAGAATCCCTGACAGAGGGCCATCCAAACTCTGCTTTAAAATCTCCAGTGGAGGAGAGTCCATATTGGCACCATGTCAGCCTTCTGCCATGTAACTCCTCTTCTGTGGTGGATCAGGCCCCCTAGAAACTCAGGGACACCCCCCAGAACAGCATCTGAAGAGGAGGCTAGACCCCCAGGAGAGACTGGCAGGGACCTCTCCCTGCAGAAGGGTAACTCTTCATTTTAACAGATTTGGTTTTTGTATTTCTTTAATTCCATTAGAGCTTGATTGCTTTTTAACAACCATCTTCTGTACGTGTTTAGCTCTTTGTGTTCCATCTGGGTTGTTTTAATCTGCATAAGCTGCCTTGAGTAGTAGTAATAATAATAATCTTTTTGCAGACGCATCTGGGAGTGATTCCGGCTGAATCAATGGGATTTGTTCTGAATTGGAGAGTTGGAAGGGACCCCAAGGGTTGTCTAGTCTGACCCCCTGCGTGGGGCTCAGACCCACATCCCTGAGATTAAGAATCTCATGGTCTACCAACTGAGCTATCCCAGCTCAGTGCATTCGGACCTGAATTTCTGGAGCCCTGCAAGAGAGCTCATCATGTTTTCACATTAGAAATGGGATCAACTTAACATTAGTCTGGCATCTGCGATAATGAGGCGGCTTTAAGAGATCACGAGAGGCGAGATTCTGTTGCGGATAGGAATGGAGATTTCATTAGGAGGTTAGGTGCAAGGCACTTTGTGTTGAAGGAGAAGAATCAATTGCTCACTTTGAGGAAGGAGCCAGAGGCGAGGGGGAGAAGTTTAGAGTAATTGTGTCGATCAATCATAGGAGGGGGGGAAATATTGAACCAGGGAACAGCAATTGCAGAGGCTGCAGTTCAATGCAGAGGACTCAAACCTACTTGTTGTTGTTGTTTAGTTGTTTAGTCATGTCCGACTCTTCGTGACCCCATGGACCAGAGCACGCCAGGCCCGCCTGTCTTCCACTGCCTCCCGCGGTTTGGTCAAACTCATGCTGGTAGCTTCGAGAGCACTGTCCCACCATCTTGTCCTCTGTCGTCCCCTTCTCCTTGAGCCCTCCATCTTTCCCAACATCAGGGTCTTTTCCAGGGAGTCTTCTCTTCTCATGAGGTGGCCAAAGGATTGGAGCCTCAGCTTCAGGATCTGTCCTTCCAGTGAGCACTCAGGGCTGGTTTCCTTCAGAATGGATCGGTTTGATCTTCTTGCAGTCCATGGGACTCTCAAGAGTCTCCTCCAGCACCAGAATTCAAAAGCATCAATTCTTCGGCGATCAGCCTTCTTGATGGTCCAGCTCTCACTTCCATACATCACTACTGGGAAAACCATAGCTTGAACTATACGGACCTTTGTTGGCAAGGTGATGCCTCTGCTTTGTAAGATGCTGTCTAGCTTTGTCATCACTTTTCTCCCTAGAAGCAGGTGTCTTTTAATTTCGTGACTGCTGTCCCCATCTGCAGTGATCATGGAGCCCAAGAAAGTAAAATCTCTCACTGCATCCATTTCTTCCTTCTTAAAACCACCCATTTCAACGGACTTAAGCCCACTCTGTGCTATATTAGGCCGTGACCTGAAGGACAGAGGGAATTCGATCAGAGCCTGGAGACCATCTGTGGTCCTCCAGGCTTTGCTGGGACTACAACTCCCATCAGGCCCTGGTCTTAGCTGTGCCAACAGGGGCTGATGGAATAGCAGCCCAAGAAATGTCTGGAGGGGCACAGGCTAGCCACCCCTGAATTACAGGGTTGAAAAGAGGGGTGCTTTGGGGATTTAAGTACGCTGTAAGCTGCCCAGAGTGGCTGGGGAGTCCCAGCCAGATGGGCAGGTTGTAAATAATAAAATTATCATTATTAAATTATTATTGCCCCTTCCGGTACACAGCTTAACCTGGCCCTCCTTGTTTCCTGGGATGTTGCACTGGAGGAATAGGAGGGAAAGGCTAAATTTTGCAGGTGTGGGAAACCTCGGGCTTGGGACCACGTGTGGCCCTCTAGGCTTCTCTGCCTGGCCCCTGGAACTCTAACCAGGCCATGCCCTGATCTTCATCCTCCTTGAATGTCTTTGCCCGACTGGAATTTGCCCTTGAACTCAGACAACGCGTTTTGCTCACCTGCATGGAAGATATGTGTGTGTGAGAGAGAGAAAGAGCAGAAGCTACCTTGCTTTGAAACGGCGAATTTTGTGTGTGATGCTCCGCCCACTTTTGCCCCTGGCCCCACCCAGCACTGACGCATGGCCCCCACAAGGTCACCCGAAAAAGAATGCGGCCCTCGTTGATGGAAAAAAAAACCCCACCCCTGCACTGAAGTTTGTGTGCTTTGAGGAGTGGCTGTGGACAGTGGTGTAGCGCTGGCAGGGGGTTGCAGGGGCAATTGCCCCAGGCACAAAATTCTTAAGAGCGCAATCCACGCTACGCCACTGGGCTACAGAGGTTCTGAAGGTGTGTCAAGACTGGGAGGGAGGTGGCTTCCTTTCCTGGCCTAGCAACAAGCAGAACACACGGCTTGAGCATCTCCCAGGGAGCAGGGAGCCCCTTCTTTTGTGCCTTGATGCGTGCACTGGCAACCCATGCTATGCCACTGACTCTGGAGCTGCTTATTTGAGAGAACGGAGACCAGCTCAGGCTTCCGTTTTCTCTCTCCACCTGCGGGGTTCGGCCATGATTTGGGGAACTCTGCATCTCCTTGGCTGAGCAAGCCGGACTGAATGGGATGGAGCGTGTGGCACAGAGTGTGACCGAGATAGGGTGGGGTGGCACAGTATGGCAAGCAAAACTTTACCTTGGGTAGCTCAGGGCTTACCTCCACAAGGTCGTGAAATGCCCCGCAGCAAAGAAAAAGCAAGGCGTCTCTCTGCCGCTGTCGAACGACTCCCTCCAGCCTCTTATCCTAGGGCTACATCTGGTCCAGTTCTGAGTGATGAAGGCGCCATCCCTTTCCTTGTCTTCTCGCTCGTGAAAGGTTGCCGGGGCGTTTTTCGCCCCTGTGAGTCATGGCCTCCAACCGATAAAGAGCATTTGTGCTGCCTTGTCTGGAGCAAGGCTCGCATTTCTCTGTCCCTGAAATCTTTTCCTCCTCTGCTCCCCACCTCAGCCCAGCCTGGAACTTAAAGAACGGATCGGGCGAGTGGTCTATTTACTCTGGAATCCTCTTCCCCCAGCAGCCGGCCAGGTGACTCTTAGGTGAAACCCGCAAGCAGGATTCAAAATAGTCCTTCTTGAAACATGTAGTTAAACTGTGGAACTCCCTCCCACAATAAGCAGAGATGGACATTATTTATTTACTTTATTATTATTTATTCTATTTCTAAACCGCCCTATACCCAAAGGTCTCAGGCTATCAACCTAAGGTAAAGGGTAAAGGGACCCCTGACCATTAGGTCCAGTCGTGGATGACTCTGGGGTTGCGGCGCTCATTTCGCTTTATTGACCGAGGGAGCCGGCGTACAGCTTCCAGGTCATGTGCCCCGCATGACTAAGCCGCTTCTGGTGAACCAGAGCAGCGCACGGAAACGCCATTTACCTTCCCGCCGGAGCGGTACCTATTTATCTACTTGCACTGGTGTGCTTTCGAACTGCTAGGTTGGCAGGAGCAGGGACCGAGCAACGGGAGCCACCCCGTCGCGGGGATTCGAACCGCTGACCTTCTGATCGGCAAGCCCTAGAGGCTCAACCTAGATGGCATTAAAAGAGAGGTGGAGAAATTCATGGAGGTGGAGCGGGCTATGGGTGTCTATGATCTTATTCCGCAGTTTGAAGCTGCAACGCTTCTGGAAACTGCAGAGGGGGAAGAGGGCTCTTGTGTTCGAATCCTGCTTGCTGGTTCCTCACTGGCATCTGGTTGGCCGCTGTGAGAACAGGAGGCTCTTTCTGACGTCCTCATGGTTTCCTCTTCTCTTCCAGGTGTCTGCGGCTGTTGTGGAGCTTTGCGCCCTCGTTACAAGAGGCTGGTTGACAACATTTTCCCCGAGGATCCAGAGGTAAACATGCCTTCTCTGCTCAGCCCAACTCAGAGTTGTTGTGTTTGTGTGTGTGTGTGTGTGTGTGTGTGTGTGTGTGTGTGTTGACATCCTTCCCTCCTCGCCCTCCCAGGAATGCGGATTCTGCACAGAGCATCCAAATTCTTTAGGTCAAGATCAATACTGCAAAGGGCAGCCTGACCGGTGCAAATTTCCTGGGCTGGACCGCAAGTGATGCAAATCTTATGGGAATGTTCAGGGATGCAGGAGAGGATATATTGTTCAGTTATAGCCTTTCCAACTTGTGTAAACAAGCTCACAATTTAGCAGAGTAACATTCCCCTTTTTTAAACTCACAGTAGATGTGTTTGCTCAGGCTCGCTAAAGCCTCTATAATAACTGTTCTGGTGTTTTCCCCTTATTCCCTCAGAAAAGATAAGACATGACACAGTCTTCTATAAAAGTATAAAAAGAGTTTACTCACTCACATTCTGTTCACAATCGGATCCCAGAAGGCAGACTTAGCTTAGAAAAGTAACATACACCTGGAAACTATCTCATAAGGAAACAGTCCCTTTTGTCTTCTCTTGGCTAGAGGTCAAGAGAGAATCTTAGGCTAAGCAGATGTTGCTTCTTCAATGCATGTGGTCAAAAAGAGAGAGAGAGATGGCTGCCCTGCCCTGTGCTTTTGTTGTTACCTGCACAGGTGAGGCCACACCCACCTCTAGTCACATGCAGAGGAAGTCTGTCCCAGCCCAGAAGGAAACAGGAAGTTTACCTGCTGGCTGGACAAACATTCCTCCCCATGTGTAAGCATGTTCACTCTAGGAATGTTGTACTTGACTGCTCTTGTGTTTCACATCCCACAAATCTCATCGCTTCCCCTTGAGGGGCGGATTCTAGTTGCAGTCATTGCCTGGGTGGAGCGGGTGAGGGGAGAGTACAATCCAGAACAGAGCCCTGGGGTAGCACTGAAGAGGATTTTATCTTTTTGCCCCCTACTGTGGTCATAGAATCATAGAATTGTAAAGTTAGAAGGGACTCCAAAGGACATCAAGTCCAACCCCCTGCAATGCGGGTTCCAAGCTGGGACCCACAAGAAACAATTGGAGCTTAAGGGCAAACTAACTGATTGATGTTGCGTTTAGTTTGTCCCATGGGAGTAAACCTCATAGGGTTCATCGGGGACTTGCCTCTGATGGTGAGTGATTAAGGGTTGTTCCCTAAAGCAGAAATCATCATGTTCCCCCAACCAAAGCCAGTCAAAGGGTCTGGAAACCAATCCTTACAAGGAACACTTGAGGGAGCTGGTGATGCAAGCATGATGAGGAATGGTTGAAGGAGTTGGATATGTTTTAGCCTGGAAAAGAGGAGACTGAGAGGAGCTATGATAGCCATCTTCCAATATCTCAAGGGCTGTCGCATGGAAGAAGGGGCAAGCTTGCATTCTGCTGCTCTGGAGGGTAGGACTCGAACCCATGGCTTCAAGTTACAGTGGTACCTTGGTTCTCAAACTTAATCCGTTCCGGAAGTCTGTTCCAAAGCCAAAGCGTTCCAAAACCAAGGCACGCTTTCCCATTGAAAGTAATGCAAAACGGATTAATCCATTCCAGACTTTTAAAAACAACCCCTAAAACAGCAATTTAACATGAATTTTACTATCTAACAAGACCATTGATCCATAAAATGAAAGCAATAATCAATGCTCTGTACTGTAAAATAAATAAGACAGTATTGTAGATGATAAAAATAAAAAATAAAATAAAAAAAATCTTACCTGCACTGATGATAGTCATTGTTAGGATGGGGGGCTTTTATCCATTTCTGCAGTCACACAATGTGAATGTTTAGTCAGAATCTCCTTTCTTGCTACTTGAAGCCATGGGTTCGAGTCCTACCCTCCGGAGCAGGAGAAAATAAGCTTGTTTGCTCTTCCATGTGACAGCCCTTGAGATTCTTGGAGATGGCTATCCTATCTCCTGTGTCTCCTCTTTCCCAGGCTAAACATACCCTGCTCCTTCTGTCAGGAGCTCGTCTTACACTCGAGTAGGACCCTGGCAGAGACATATGCCCGACTGGCATGTTCCCTCCCTCCTGGTCATTTTTTTTGGGAGCTTCAAAAGCTTTCTTCTGCCCGAACATCACAGCGACCGACGCCAACAGACACCGGCACATTAAGGGATCCGCAAAGTTTTCACAGTTGCGTAACAGATCTCAGCAACTCAGCATTTTGGCTAATCTACTTTATTTACATATAAACACACACGGAGCACTGCAACATGACTCCCTCTCTCTCTAGCATCAGACAGCAAAGAGAAAAAGGACAAAGGACAATAGTCCCACTTCACGGAACACAGTAACAGAAACATCCTGTCTCCATCACTTCCCACTCTGTGGAGTCAAAACATATCACGTCATGGGAAAGACAAAAGTCCCATGACTGCAATCACAGAGCAGGAATTCTAACAGGCAGCTCATTGCCAAACGGGGAGGGCTGTTTTCACACCTCCTTCCATATGTCTTCTCTTCCCCCCCCCCCCACATCTCCCTGAAACTTTCTTCCTGACTTCCTTCCGAACTGAAAGGCAAAGCACAGGAGGTAGAGATCCAAAAGTGCTGCCAAATTAAGGGTTATCTTTTCCGGGAATGGGGGATGCATCCTGTTTTTTTTAAGAGTGAAGGATACGTGATTGCAAAAGGTAGGAGGATAGAGGAATCTGTCAATTCTCGTTTTCCTCATTTTTGTTATTTTTCTAATCTTCAGTTCAGCTCATCGTGTCCAAACTTTGTGGGGTAGGAGTTTTGGGGGGAAGGGGGGAAATTTCCTCTAAAGTAATGCATTTATGTACATTATTTTCACAAAGGTATGCATTTTTATACAAACTCCCCCCCCCCATTTAATGCATTTTGGTTCCCGTTGTTTCTCCCTCCAGACTTCTGTTACTTTGGGGGACACTATAGACTTTAATCAAACAATGAACTACTGACTACATATTAAGAACGTTCCATAATTACAGTTTAATGCAATTCCTATCAATAATAACAATAATAATAATAATAATAATAATAATAATAATAATAATAATAATTTATTATTTATACCCTGCCCATCTGGCTGGGTTTCCCCAGCCACTCTGGGCGGCTTCCAACAAAACACTAAATACAATAACCTATTAAACATTAAAAACTTCCCTAAACAGGGCTGCCTCCAGATGTCTTCTAAAAGTCTGGTAGTTGTTGTTCTCTTTGACATCTGATGGGAGGGTGTTCCACAGGGCGGGTGCCACCACTGAGAAGGCCCTCTGCCTGGTTCCCTGTAACTTGGCTTCTCGCAGGGAGGGAACCGCCAGAAGGCCCTCGGCGCTGGACCTCAGTGTCCTGGCAGAATGATGGGGATGGAGATGCTCCTTCAGGTATACTGAGCCGAGGCCATTTAGGGCTTTAAAGGTCAGCACCAACACTTTGAATTGTACTGGGAGCCAGTGTAGGTCTTTCAAGACCGGTGTTATGTGGTCTCAGCGGCCGCTCCCAGTCACCAGTCTAGCTGCTGCATTCTGGATTAGTTGTAGTTTCCAGGTCCCTTCAAAGGTAGCCCCATGTAGAGCGCATGGCAGTAGTCCAAGCGGGAGATAACCAGAGCATGCACCACTCTGGCAAGACATATTACATGGCAAGGCATTCGACAAGGTGCCCCATGATATTCTTGTAAAGAAGCTGGTAAAATGCGGACTTGACTATGCTACCACTCAGTGGATTTGTAACTGGCTGACTGACCGAACCCAAAGGGTGCTCATCAATGGTTCCTCTTCATCCTGGAGAAGAGTGACTAGTGGGGTGCCACAGGGTTCTGTCTTGGGCCCGGTCTTATTCAACATCTTTATCAACGACTTGGATGATGGACTCAAGGGCATCCTGATCAAATTTGCAGATGACACCAAACTGGGAGGGGTGGCTAACACCCCAGAGGACAGGATCACACTTCAAAACAACCTTGACAGATTAGAGAACTGGGCCAAAACAAACAAGATGAACTTTAACAGGGAGAAATGTAAAGTATTGCACTTGGGCAAAAAAAATGAGAGGCACAAATACAAGATGGGGGACACCTGGCTTGAGAGCAGTACATGTGAAAAGGATCTAGGAGTCTTGGTTGACCACAAACTTGACATGAGCCAACAGTGTGACGCGGCAGCTAAAAAAGCCAATGCAATTCTGGGCTGCATCAATAGGAGTATAGCATCTAGATCAAGGGAAGTAATAGTGCCACTGTATTCTGCTCTGGTCAGACCTCACCTGGAGTATTGTGTCCAGTTCTGGGCACCACAGTTCAAGAAGGACACTGGCAAACTGGAACGTGTCCAGAGGAGGCCAACCAAAATGGTCAAAGGCCTGGAAACGATGCCTTATGAGGAACGGCTAAGGGAGCTGGGCATGTTTAGCCTGGAGAAGAGGAGGTTAAGGGGTGATATGATAGCCATGTTCAAATATATAAAAGGATGTCATATAGAGGAGGGAGAAAGGTTGTTTTCTGCTGCTCCAGAGAAGCGGACACGGAGCAATGGATCCAAACTACAAGAAAGAAGATTCCACCTAAACATTAGGAAGAACTTCCTGACAGTAAGAGCTGTTCGACAGTGGAATTTGCTGCCAAGGAGTGTGGTGGAGTCTCCTTCTTTGGAGGTCTTTAAGCAGAGGCTTGACAACCATATGTCAGGAGTGCTCTGATGGTGTTTCCTGCTTGGCAGGGGGTTGGACTCGATGGCCCTTGTGGTCTATTCCAACTCTATGATTCTATGATTCTATATAGTCTTCAGTGC
This sequence comes from Podarcis muralis, assembly GCF_964188315.1. Taxonomy (NCBI): domain Eukaryota; kingdom Metazoa; phylum Chordata; class Lepidosauria; order Squamata; family Lacertidae; genus Podarcis; species Podarcis muralis. The sequence goes on from NC_135657.1 coordinate 2,778,704, forward strand.
ATGACTAGTTATGACTGACAGCTTGAAAACTTGTGCCATGAACCAAGCATTTCTGATTATTTCTGACTGTAGGAAGATTTGCTTCTGCGCTTTGACCGTCTGATGGGGCCGCCTCAGCACATTCTGTGCAGTCGTGTTTGTGTGCTTTTGTAAGCAGACATTCTGCAAATATGACAAAGTTGTTGTTTGGCATTCGTCATGTTGCGTTACAGATACAATATTAACATTTAGAGGGTATGTTCAGTTCAGCAGTGCTTATATTACAGACATTAGTCATTAGGTTTATAAAAATTTCAACGGGTACCAATATTATCATATTGATAATTAATAAGAGAACGAGATCACACATTTCTTTTATGACCAATGTAAAGTTTTTTAGCCTGTCTGCCCTTTCTGGGGTGCCTGAGAAAGGAGTCTCCAAACCCATTCTCAGCCGCCTTGAGCAAGTCTTCTTGGAGTAAAGGTGAAGGGACCCCTGACCATTAGGTCCAGTCGTGGCCGACTCTGGGGTTGCAGCACTCATCTCGCTTTACTGGCCAAGGGAGCCGGCGTACAGCTTCTGGGTCATGTGGCCAGCTTGGCTAAGCCGCTTCTGGCGGACCACAGCAGCACACGGAAACACCGTTTACCTTCCTGCTGGAGTGGTACCTATTTATCTACTTGCACTTTGATGTGCTTTCAAACTGCTAGGTTGGCAGGAGCAGGGACCGAGCAACGGGAGCTCACCCCGTCGCGGGGATTCGAACCGCCGACCTTCTGATCGGCGAGTCCTAGGCTCTGTGGTTTAACCCACAGCGTCACCCGCGTCCCATAAACATCTGGGTAGGCTTCTCTAAACTATAATGTTTTGGGGCAGTAGCAGAAGAGTGTGCTATAGAGGCACCTGCCTGATCTCAATAGGCAGGGAGTTCCAAAGGTTAAGTGCTGCTGCACTAAGAGATTGAGTTCTTACAATTGGGGGTTTAGGGCACCAGTAATGGTGCCAGTTCTACCAATCAAAGTTTGCCCCCAAATTTACAAAAGTCTGAAGCAGAGAGCTTTTATAGGGGCTGGGCTGTACCACGTGACCTGCCAGTGGCTCCTCGGTTTCTCCCTAGATCTCCCCTAGATCGCTCCTTTGAGCAGAGGTCCTTGTCTCACATCCCTCAAGACGGCCGTGCAGACTTGAGTCCTAACACATGTTCCCTTTTTTTCCAGGATGGGCTGGTGAAAACCAACATGGAGAAGCTGACTTTCTACGCCCTTTCTGCTCCCGAGAAGCTCGACCGCATCGGCGCTTACCTGTCAGAAAAACTGATCCGAGATGTGAGCAGGCACCGATACGGGTAAGGGAGACCCGCGTATTCAGCGGGTTGGGCTGGATGACCTGGGGAGGGCCCTTCCAACCCCACAGTTCCATGATTCTACAGCCCTGCAGTGGGATGAGAAAAGCTTTTAAAACCAGGGACCCTTTCTAGCCTATACAAAAAGTTGTTGCCCACGTGCGGAATAATAATGATAATAATAATAATAATAATAATAATAATAATAATAATAATAATAATAATTTTTTTACCCTGCTCATCTGCCTGGGTTTCCCCAGCTACACAGCATTTTAAAAGTGGAAGCAAAGTTGAGCCATAGATGGCTTCTCCTCCTGTCTTTTATCTGCCCCGAATTTTCAAACGAGGTCCACAAATTTAGCATTTTGAGAGACGCCGTAAAGCTTTCCCCCATCCGTTTCTCCGCAATTCCTAGCGTCACGAGAAAAGGACCAAAGCTTTTCCCTGCCCCCTTTCTCTATGAATAATATTATAAATATCTCTTTGGCGCTAAAGAATTCTGCCTCTGCCGCCTCTTTTCTAAAGAAACAGAAGATTCCACCATTCCGCTTCATTTTTCAAATTCTATTTTTGCTGAGCCGCCTGAGTCATTTCTATATCCATCCTCTTTCTGCTCACACCTGCCTTTTCGCTTCGCTGGAGCGGCTGCTCCACTTAGTAGGTGGTGTTTGCCGGAGAGATGGTGCTGTGAGTCTTCTGGGGGCGGTGATGTTGCCAATAATAAATTGCCGCTCTGATTCCGAGGTATCGGGTCGACTCCAGATGAAACAGGGCCTTCAAATACTTCTGGGGTGGGTTTTTGGTTTATTCCCCCCATCTTGGCGACACAACCAGGACGCACAACTGTCTCTTTGCGCTTCCTGCTCCTGTTTGCCTGTTGTGTTTTGCTTTCATCTGCTGGAGAAAAAAAGTGGGTTTTTTTTGGGGGGGGGGAGATGTTGGAGAGAAAGAGGGGCGCGGAAGCGTCACTCAGAAGCATGGAAAATGGGAGACGTTTCAAAGCTGCAAAGACGTCCGCTTTCATCAGAAATGACAATCCCTTCAAAGGGATTGTCTGAGGTTCTGCGTTCAAGGGACGGCTAATGAGGTTTTGCTCGCAATGGAGCCTTTGATGGAGAAGAGTTTGATGTTGGCAGCAAAGGCTGTGGCGGGTGCTGGAGGGCACATGCCGCCTCCTCCGATTTCAGATGTTGGGTTGACTTGGAGGCACTGGTTAATTCCCTCCAGAGAATGGGACTCTCGGCTTTGATCTCCACACACCGTTGAAATGGTGGATTTCAGCGGAACTCGTGAAACTCCTTTATCTGAGATCAAAACCCTTGGCTGTCTAGCTCAATATAGTCTGCTTCATCTGGCAGTGACAGTCTGGCATTTTTGGGCAGAGGAGGATCTTTCGCTTTATTTACCTGATCCTGTAAATGGTCAATACCAGAAGCTCTAACTGGAGCCTTCTGCATTCAAGACATGTGCCCTACTACTGAGTTATTATTATTTTATGAATATTATTACAGTCGTACCTTGGAAGTCGAAGGGAATCCGTTCCAGAAGCCCATTCGACTTCCAAAACATTCGGAAACCAAAGCGCGGCTTCTGATTGGCTGCAGGAACCTCCTGCAGCCAATCAGAAGCCCAGTCAGACGTTCGGGTTCCAAAAGAACATTTGTGAGCCGGAACAGTCACTTCCGGGTTTGGGAGGCAAAACATCTGAGTTCCAGGGCATTCGGGATCCAAAGTAAGACTGTACTGCTATTTTTCTATAAAAGAAACACCATTAACACCTTCCTTGTTCTCTTATTCTGGCAATGGCGCCCACCTGAGAGGTGCCAGTACTGATTTCTGGTGAGTTCCAGATGGGGAAAAAAGCCCTGATTATTATTATTTATTTATAGCCTAGCTTTTAATTATTTACTTGTTTTTATCCCGTATCTTGTTGGGACGCGGGTGGTGCTGTGGGTTAAACCACAGAGCCTAGGACTTGCCGATCAGAAGGTCGGCGGTTCGAATCCCCATGACGGGGTGAGCTCCCGTTGCTCGGTCCCTGCTCCTGCCAACCTAGCAGTTCAAAAGCACGTCAAAGTGCAAGTAGATCAATAGGTACCACTCCGGCAGGAAGGTAAACTGCGTTTCCGTGCACTGCTCTGGTTCGCCAGAAGCAATCTTAAGGGTGAAGTGAGGTATGTAAATCTAACAAATAAACTAAAATAAAAATAACATTTTCCCCCTGGTAGGGACTCAAGGTGGCTTACAGATGAAATAAGAACAGCTGAAAACATAGAAAGAAAAACAATAATTAAAAACAATTAAACACATACACATACACACATGATTTATTAAAAAAATACAGATAATCGTTTCTCTAGGCAGGGAGTTCCAAAGTTGTCTGGGAGCCGCCACCGAGAAGGCCCTCTCCCACATCCCCAGCAAACGTGCCTGGGCAGGGGGCAGGACTGAGAGAAGGGCCACCTCGGAAGATATCAAAACCTGGGGAGGGTTATAGGAGGGGATTCTACGTCTGTGCAACAAAATATGACCCTGGACAGGTCTTGAAACTGAAGCCTCACTGTTGTAGGGCTGTCATACGCCTGGGATTTCCCAGACATATCTGGGATCCGTCTATCGGAAATTGCGTCTGGGCGGAATTTCCAAAAATCGCTGAAAATTTCCTGCAAAACCCGGATGTATTGCAACCCCTGTCGATAGTGTTGATTTCTGGAGAATTGCCATAAAAATAGCTCAAAAACTGTTATTTTTGGGGGGAGATTTTGCAAAAAAAACCCAACAAAAACAAAACCACCCTCAACAACTTGTGTCCGGATTTTCACTTTTTGAAATATGACAACCCTAATTGGGTAGTCCAGGCTTGATGGGCCTATGTCTGACAAAGAGAGAGACTCGAGTTCTGAAATGATTGAATAAGTGGGCTTAAATATCCACTGCAAAAACATTGCCTTTGCAAACAGTCCAGGCCTGTTTGTCTTCCACTGACAGGTGATTTATTTTTGCCTTTTGGGCTGGCTGAGCCCTGGAGAGACACCGACGTCTTCAAGTCTTTGCTTGACGTCAATTGCGGTGCCTGGGGAGCAAAACCTGTGTCTGCCGTGGCCTTATTGAGCGGATTTATTTTTTATTTGGTGTGTGTGTGTTTTAACGGAGCAGGATGTCCTCATTAACTCTCTTTCTCCACGCCTTGCTTTTGATGTTTACCTCCCAGGCAGGTCCCAGGGGAAATCCTGGGCTCAGATTCTGGAACAGGTGAGCTCAGAAGACACGTCGGCCAGCTCTGAGCCCAGAAATCTGTGATGGAGCAACGAAAAGGGATTGAGAAGGGTTCTGCTGCTGGACTAGAACTGGGAGAAGAATGTAGGGAGTTGTTATAAGGGGAAAAAACCTGCTCCTTTTCCCTTATGGGGTATCCGAGAGCCCATATAGAGTCCTTAAGTGGGTTCTCTATCGGTAGGAGAAAATAACAGAGGCCAGCCAGAGAATATTGAGAAGCAAAGCAGCTAGTAAGCCTGTTCTTTATTAAACTGTTGCAACAGGGTCCTCACTCACCACACGCAGCAGGAAGGAGGAACCCAGAACAATGGTGCGCAAGCCCTTATATAGACTTTTAAAACTGCCCCCCCTGTAAGCTCAAGACCACCCCCCAAAACATCATACATACAACACAGAAGGAGGCGGTCTACAGCAGAAATCCTACCTGCCAGGATACCTGATAGTGGTCACTGATTGCATTACCTGGGCAGCCTGGCCATTCTTTGGTGATGGTTAATACTTTAGTTCCTGAGTCCAGGTCACAGGCTCACCCTATTCATACACAAAGATGCCCTTAAGACAGGATTTGCAAACAAAAGGACAATGGGAAGGCTTTCCAAATTTGCCTCCCTTCCTGCAGAGGAATATTTGAGGTCACTGGGAGAGTTGAAATGCCTTCAGGATTGCTCTCCTATACTATTTCAGACACATGGTTTATATATGTGTTTGCCTTGTACATTGATGAACATTTAATTTATATTTGAGACCTTAGAATTCTAACAACAGAGTCATAGAATCATAGAATTGCAGCATTGGAAGGGACCCCAAGGGTCATCTAGTCCAACCCCCTGCAATGCAGGAATCACAGCTCAAGAATCCTTGGCAGGTGACCACCCAGCCTCCCACGAAGGAGAGCCCACCACCTTCTGAGGGAGTCCGTTCCCCTGTCAAACAAAGGTTTAGTTGGAATCTCCTTCCTTGTTATTTGAACATTGGTTCTGGTCTTCCCTTCTGAAGCAGCAGAAAGCAAGCTTGCTCCATCTTCCATGTGACAGCCGGTGTTCTTCTTCATCATCATCATCTTCTTCTTCTTCCTCCTCCTCCTCCTCCTTCTCTTCTTCTTCTTCATCATCTTCTTCTTCCTCTTCATTATCATCTTCTTCATCATCATCTTCTTCAACATCATCTTCTTCCTCCTCCTTCCCCTTCTTCTTCTTCTTCTTCTTTGGCAATCCCTCTTAGCCTAGTAAGATTGTCTTCCATAAACACGGTCTTAACAGTGAGTCCGTAAGTGACTGTGGAGGCCAATTCTGGATCCACACGTCCTTCCACAGTGGTTTCCGGGTGGGAGTTGATCACGTTGAGGGTTTGCCAAGCGTGCCTTCCTCCTAGCATGTTTCTCCCTTGTGTCCTGAGTTCTAGTGTCTTCAAAGCCCATGACACCTTTGGTAAAGGCTGTTCTCCAACTGGAGCGCTCGCAGGCCAGTGTTTGTTGACCAGTGGCATTATGCTTTCCATTTTTAAGTTCGGAATAAAGTAGTTGCTTTGGAAGATGATAATCCGGCATCTGCAAAACATGACCAGTCCAACGAAGTTGATGTTGAAGAATCATCGCTTCATCATCTTCTGTGTGACAGCCTGCATTGCAGAGGGTTGGACTAGATCAGGGATGTCCAACAGGTCAATCGGGATCAACTGGTCGATCCCCAGAAGGTTTCGGTAGATCATGGTAGATTGCTGGCTTCTCCATCCAGCTCCTCCCCCTGCCCCGCCCTCTAGATCGCTAGAGTGGAAGTTGGAGTTTTCGCAACGAGGCTGACTGTCTCATTAGCAATCTCTTTGTGAGTGCCTTTTTTATTTATTTGACCTAAGCTGCTAAATTAACGAATATCTCCTCCCTAAAAAAACAACTCTGACCTGAACACCCCCCCCCCCAAAATAAAAGGGGTAGATCACTGCCAGATTTTAATCGTGTGAGTAGATTGCAGTCTCTTGGAAGTTGGACGTCCCTGGACTAGGTGACTCTACAATTCCGTGATCCTGTGACTGGATAAAAATCAGCTTCCTGCATTCCTTTGTACCCTTTGGTGACATTGAGTGTTACCTTCCCTTGTTCTCCTTCTAACCCAGTAAGGGATGGAGTCATTCTAAAGGTGGTTTTGCTTTCTCTTTCTCCACCTGCCACTCCAGGTACGTCTGCATCGCGATGGAAGCCCTGGACCAGCTCCTGATGGCCTGTCACTGCCAGAGCATCAATCTTTTCGTGGAGAGCTTCCTGAAGATGGTGGCCAAGCTGCTGGAGTCAGAGAAGCCAGACCTGCAGATCCTTGGCACAAACTCAGTAAGCGTTGTGAGATTCTGAGGAAGAGGTGCAGGTAGCAGACTTAGAATCATAGAGTTGGAAGAGACCACAAGGGCCATCGAGTCCAACCCCCTGCCAAGCAGGAATCACCATCAGAGCACTCCTGACATATGGTTGTCAAGCCTCTGCTTAAAGACCTCCAAAGAAGGAGACTCCACCACACTCCTTGGCAGCAAATTCCACTGTCGAACAGCTCTTACTGCCAGGAAGTTCTTCCTAATGTTTAGGTGGAATCTTCTTTCTTGTAGTTTGGATCCATTGCTCCGTGTCCGCTTCTCTGGAGCAGCAGAAAACAACCTTTCTCCCTCCTCTATATGACATCCTTTTATATATTTGAACATGGCTATCATATCACCCCTTAACCTCCTCTTCTCCAGGCTGAACATGCCCAGCTCCCTTAGCTGTTCCTCATAAGACATCATTTCCAGGCCTTTGACCATTTTGGTTGCCCTCCTCTGGACACGTTCCAGTTTGTCAGTGTCCTTCTTGAACTGTGGTGCCCAGAACTGGACACAGTACTCCAGGTGAGGTCTGACCAGAGCAGAATACAGTGGCACTATTACTTCCCTTGATCTAGATGCTATATTCCTATTGACTTGCCTTGCTATATTCCTATTGACTTGGCCAGGGCCTTTTCAACACTGGCCCCGGCCTGGTGGAATGCTCTGTCTCATGAGACCAGGGCCCTGCGGGATCTGATTTCTTTCCGCAGGGCCTGTAAGACAGAATTGTTCCGCCTGGCCTTTGGCTTGGAATCAACTTGATCCCTTTCCCCTCTTTCCTCTTTCCTTTTTCCTGTGATGGAACTCCTACTTGGGGACTTCCCTGGCTTTTTTCTGGCCCACGTATGACCAGTCTGGATAGCTGGCCTTGGTGAAGATTTGACGTTTTCATCCCCAAAAAGTTTTTGATTTGAGTTTCTACTGAAATGAGGCTGTATTTTAATGTTGTACTTAATCTTGTTTTTAAGTTGTATTTTAATCAATTGTTTTTACCTGGTGTTAGCCACCCTGAGCCCGGTCTTGGCTGGGGAGGGTGGGGTATAAATAAAATTTATTATTATTATTATTATTATTATTATTATTATTATTATTATTCCCTCCTCCTCAGAGACATGGCTTGGCAGGTGGCTAAGCAGCTGAGCAGTGGAGCAGAGAGTCCCTGGGCCCAAACTTTATTCATTTCTTAAAATTTATAAACCGCTTAGACCTGTAGAGTTGGGTGGGATCCCCAAGGGTCATCAAGTCTGACCCCCTGTCACTTGGAAGGCAGAATACTGTGTCCAGTTCTGGGTGTCACAATTTAAGAAGAATGTCAACAAGCTGGGACATGGGCAGAGGAGGGCAGCCAAGATGATCAAGGGTCTGGAAACCAAGCCTGATGAGGAACGGTTGAAGGAGTTGGACATGTTTAGCCTGAAAAAGTGGAGACAGAGAGGAGATATGAGAGTCATCTTCAAATAGCTCAAGGGCTGTCCCATGGAAGATGGAACAAGCTTGTTTTCTCCTGCTCTGGAGAGTAAGACTCAAGCATATTGATATCAAGCAGGTGCCTTCAATGTAATCCTGCTAAAAGCCACCTGCTGAAAGCATTCTTGCTTAGATGTGGCTGTCCAAAAATTAAGGGGAAATGTGTGTGCGTCCTATAGAGCGAATGCAGGATGCGCCGCTAAGCCCAAAGGCAGAACAGGAAGACGGAGCACTGCGGAGTGCTCCGTCTCGCTGCTCTAGCTTGGGGACGGCTGCGCGCAAACCTCTCCAGGGCAGCGGGTGCCTTCACCCCGCTGTCCTGCAGAGGCTAGCAAGGCTGTTCCCAAGCCAGAACAGCGAGACGGAGGGCTCCGTCTCGCTGCTCTAGCTTGGGGACGGCTGCGCGCAAACCTCTGCAGGGCAGCGGGGTGAAGGCACCCCGCTGTCCTGCAGAGGCTAGCAAGGCTGTTCCCAAACCAGAACAGCGAGACGGAGGGCTCCGTCTCGCTGCTCTAGCTTGGGGACGGCTGCGCACAAACCTCTGCAGGGCAGCGGGTGCCTTCACCCCGCTGTCCTGCAGAAGCTAGCAAGGCTGTTCCCAAGCCAGAACAGCGAGACGGAGGGCTCCGTCTCGCTGCTCTAGCTTGGGGACGGCTGCGCGCAAACCTCTGCAGGGCAGCGGGGTGCCTTCACCCCGCTGTCCTGCAGAAGCTAGCAAGGCTGTTCCCAAGCCAGAACAGCTAAACGGAGGGCTCCGTCTCACTGCTCTAGCTTGGGGACGGCTGCGCGCAAACCTCTGCAGGGCAGCGGGGCGCTGCGCTCCAAAGGCTTCAGAGATCTTTGAGGCTGGCGGTGGGGGAAAGCAGCGCTTCCCCCCACCGCCAGCCCCACAAGCTCTGGTGAATGTACCTTGAACGCACCTTGTTTTAGAGGGGAAGAACAAGAAAAAAAATTTTTCCCCTGTTCTCCCCCTCCTATGGTCTGGTGCGTCCTATGGTCCGGTGCGTCCAATGGAGCGAAAAATACGGTAAATTCCCCTTTCATTCCCTCTTTAAAACTATAATGACACAAGAGTCTTCTTTTAAAAGTAATAAGATTACTTGCATTCAGTTCACAGTGTGATCCTGAAGGCAGGCTTTAGCTTGTAGTTACAGAAGAGAGTGTGGGTTCATCTCATATGGGGACTGAGCCCATGTGCTGCTGGCTGAGGACCAGCAGACAGCAAAAGGACATCAGGAAGACGGAGAGGCAAGAGAGAGAGATGGTGCATGACTGGCCCTTTTATAGAGTCTGCCAGGGTCACACCCATCTCCTATTTATGGAACTGCCTCTCCTGGTCTGCCCCCCAGAGGACCTTAAGGTCCATGAATAATCATAGTTTAGAGGTCCCAGGCCCTAAGGAAGTCAGACTATCCTCCACCAGGGCCAGGGCCTTCTCAGTGATGGCTCCAACCTGGTGGAATGCTCTGTCCCAGGAGACCAGGGCCCTGCAGGATTTAACCTCCTTCCGCAGGGCCTGTAAGACAGAGCTATTCCGCCTGGCTTTCAATTTGAACTTAGCCTGATCTTTTATTCCCCTTCCTTCCCCCCCTCCCCTTTTTTATGAAGATCACCCGCTCTGGGATCCCACAGCTAATTCTCCCCTGGTCTCCTCGCTGGCCCAAGTAGGACTAACTTAGCCAGCTGGCTCTGGGGATCATCTAATGTTTATTGGATGGATTTCCCCCCTAAATTGATTTTTGTTTTCTAAATTTATTGTTATTCATGTTTTAAACTTTATTTTATGCTGTTTTTTGTTGCATTGATTAAGTGTTTTAAATTTGTTGTTAGCCGCCCTGAGCCCGGTCTTCTGAACCGGGAAGGGCGGGGCATAAATAAAAAAATAGTATTATTATTATCTACCTGTTCACACGTGGAGGGAGGATGCTCCAGACCAGGTGTCACAGGAAGTCCTCCTCGCTGGAGCAACATCCCCCTGTGTGTCCACTCTGGACAAACAGGAAATGTTGTATTTGACTGCTACAGTGAAGATACATCCCACAGTTTTGTGCACCACCATCATGTTCTGGAAGGCATGCTGCCACACAGAACCCAGTAAGGCTCAACAGGCAGCAGTTGGGCAAGGGTGAGGGGTGCACTGCAGGGAATTGGACTAGATGGCCTTTGGGTTCCCTCCAAACTCTACAATGCTGTGATTCTATGGAAGGCTCCCCTAAATGTTCCTCCTTCCTCAGAGCTGCCACATACTCTTGAATTTTTCCAGCTCTCCAAAGCTTTGCGAATCCAGCTCACATAAACTCCACTCCATGTGGAAAGGAAGATCGTCCGTATTTCCCCACAGAGTGAGAATTGGGCAAGAGCACTGCATTTTTTAAATCCATGTCTCCCACCCCTTTCTCTGCCACCCTGCTCCCTGTTTCCCCACCTGCAGTTTGTGAAATTTGCAAACATTGAGGAGGACACCCCTTCGTATCACAGGAGCTACGACTTCTTCGTCTCTCGCTTCAGCGAAATGTGTCATTCCAGCCACGATGACATGGACACCCGGACAAAGTGAGTACGAGCTGGATTTATCTATCCATCCATCTATCTATCCATCCATCCACTCCATTTTTATCTCACCTTTTCCTCCAAAAAGCTCAAGGTGGTCACATGATTCACCAACTCCCCATTTTATCCCTACAACTGGCTGTCAGGTTCTTACCTAGTGAGCCTCAATGGCCTAGTCTGGATTTGAAGCCTGGTCGCCAAGGTCCTCAAATCATAAATTTGTAGAGTTAGAGTCATCTAGTCCAATTCCCCTCAATGCAGGAATCTTAACTAAAGCATCCATGACAGATGGCCAGCCAACCTCTGCTTAAGAACCTCTAAGGAAGGAGTGTCCACAACCTCCTGAGGGAGACCGATCCACTGTCAAACAGCTCTTACCGTCAGAAAGTTCTTTCTGGTGTTTAATCGGAATCTCCTTCCTTATAACTTGAAGCCATTGGTTCGAGTCCTACCCTCCAGATCAGGAGAAAACAAGCTTGTTCCCTCTTCCATGTGACAGCCTTTGAGATGCTTGAAGATGGCCATCCTATCTCTTCTCAGTCTCCTTTTTTCCAGGTTAAACTTACACAGTTCCGTCAACCGTTCCTCATAAGACTTGGTTTGCCATTCTATTCTGCCTTGGTCAGACCACACTTGGAATACTGTGTCCAGTTCTGGGCACCACAATTTAAGAAGGACATTGACAAGCTGGAATATAGGCAGTGGAAGGCAACCAAGATGATCAAGGGTCTGGAAACCAAGCCTTGTGAGGAGCGGTTGAAGGAGCTGGGTATGTTTAGCCTGGGAAAGAGGAGACTGAGAGGAGATAGGAGAGCCATCTTCAAGCAATAAATAATAATAATTTATTTGTACCCCGCCCATCTGGCTGGGTTTCCCCAGCCACTCTGGGCGGCTTCCAACAAAGATTAAAAGTACATTAGAATGTCACACATTAAAAACTTCCCTGAACAGGGCTGCCTTCAGATGTTTTCTAAATGTCAGGTAGTTGTTTATCTCTTTGACATCTGATGGGAGGGCGTTCCACAGGGCTGGTGCCACCACCAAGAAGGCCCTCTGCCTGGTTCCCTGTAGCTTTGCTTCTCGCAGGGAGGGAACCGCCAGAAGGCCCTCAGCGCTGGACCTCAGCGTCCGGGCTGAATGATGGGGGTGGAGACGCTCCTTCAGGTATACAGGACCGAGGCCGTTTAGGGCTTTATAGGTCAGCACCAATACTTTGAACTGTGCTTGGAAACGTACTGGGAGCCAATGCAGATCTCTCAGGACCGGTGATATGTGGTCCCGGGGGCCGCTCCCAGTCACTAGTCTAGCTGCCACATTCTGCATTAATTGCAGTTTCCGGGTCACCTTCAAAGGTAGTCCCATGTAAAGCGCGTAATATACAGAGGCAACCTTACCTCTTAGCGCCCCCCGGAAATCCCCCTGCCCCCAAGGGCCTCTACCGCCGCTGCATTAAGCTGAACCAACACCTACTGCCAAGGGGATTTAATTGGGCGCAAACAGGCCATGGTGCTGTGCAGACCCACAAATCCAAGAGGAACCGTAGCAGGAAACAAAAGACATGCTAGTTTTGAGGCTGTTAGTCAACAATTGTTCTTAGAGGCCTCCCTGGAGGCACCTTGTTCTGATCCGACTCCCGCGCCCTGACCTCAACTATTCATTATCCCTCTGAAAAGTGGCACCCAGCTTTTGTTAAGGAGGGACAAGGCATTGAAAAGGCATCTTTGGCAGGCTAATTATAGGTGGAGATTGTGTGCAGAGTTGCGGGGAGCACTGCCTGAATCGGATCCAAGACAGAAGCGCTCCTTGGGTGGCAGAATAGAGGGGTGGGTGGGGAGAGGAAGCCCCTGCTGGGGTTTTTTCGAAAGCGCCAGGAGTGGAGAGAAGCTCGGTTCGTGGGAAGCAACATTCATCTGGCTCTGCTCCTTGTAATTAATCCTTCGGGGAGGAAGGAGTCGCCCCCGTCGAAAGGGAAAGGAAGGTGCTCTTTAAATGCTCATGCCAAACGAGGCTGCAATCTCCTGCCAGGGGTAGGTTCACCTTCAAGGAGTCCAAAAGGGACACTCACACCCAAAACTGGTTTGGCACAGATCTTCTCTTCCAGCAAAAAATAGAACCAGAGGGAAGGAAGGACTCAAGCTGGCTTCCTCAAGATGACAGAGGCCACGCCTCCTCCTGTGGGTCTTTGCTGCATAGAATTGTAGCGCTGGAAGGGAACCCAGGGCTCATCTAGTCCACCCGCTTGAAACACAGCTGAAGAATCCCTTGCAGATGGCCGTGCAACCTCTGCTTAAAAACCTCCAGCGACAAAGGGTCTGCCCTCTTCCGAGGGAGCCCATTCCACTGTCAAAAAGCTCTTACCACCAGAAAGTTCTTCCTGATGTTGAGTCGGAATTTCTGTTTTCGTAATTTAAATCCATTGGTTTGGGTCCTCCCCTCTGCACCAGCAGAAAATAGCCTTGTTCCATCTTGTTCCCAGCAGAAAATAGCCTTGCTCCATCTGGTACGCAGGATGAGACCCTCCCTGTCCACAGACTGTCACACCAGAGTGGTGCATGCTCTAGTTATCTCTTGCTTGGACTACTGCAATGCGCTCCATGTGGAGCTACCTTTGAAGGTGACCCGGAAACTACAACTAATCCAGAACGGGACAGCTAGACTGGTGACTGGGAGCGGCTGCGGAGACCATATAACACCGGTCCTGAAAGACCTACATTTGCTCCCAGTATGTTTCCGAGCACAATTCAAAGTGTTGGTACTGACCTTTAAAGCCCTAAACGGCCTCGGTTCAGTATATCTGAAGGAGCGTCTCCATCCCTATCATTCTACCTGGACACTGAGGTCCAGCGCTGAGAGCCTTCTAGAGGTTCCCTCATTGCGAGAAGCCAAGTTATAGGGAACCAGGCAGAGGGCCTTCTCGGTAGTGGCACCCGCCCTGTGGAACGCCCTCCCACCAGATGTCAAAGAGAACAACAACTACCAAACTTTTAGAAGACATCTGAAGGCAGCCCTGTTTAGGGAAGCTTTTAATGTGTGGCATTTTAATGTATTTTTTAATCTTTGTTGGAAGCCGCCCAGAGTGGCTGGGGAAACCCAGCCAGATGGGTGGGGTAAAAATAATAAATTACTATTACTATGACTATTTCTATTATAGAACCAGAGAATCTTAAGAGTTGGAAGGGACCCAAGGGTCATCTAGTCCAACCCCCCACAATGCAGGAATCTCTGCTAAAGCATCCGTGACAGATGGCTATCCCACTTCTGACATTACTGATATTAATATTACTGATATTTTCAAGAGGAATATTACTGTTGCAGCTGTTAGACTGGTTTTGCAGTCCCAGGGCTGTGGAAGAGATAAGGAAGTGCTTATGACTTAAGCAAATTATCTTTTTTTAAAAAAAAGAACAATACAATTTCTTACTTTTATAATAACATGAAAAAGAAAACAAAAAAGTTCATAATCACAAATTTAATTCATACATCTAATTTTTTCTTAATTAATTAATTAATTAATTTTTACCAACAACCAAAACACAACCAGTGAAAACAAACAGTGAAAACCCACAAGGAGCTGATACATTGGGTATACATAATCAATAATAACATATTCAAATCATATGTACAATTCTATATACCTTAACACTCCTCCCTCCACAAGGTTTATTTTTATTTAACATTTTAATTGCCCCAAATTGTTCAAACCTGCCCAAATAATTCAATTAGTTTTGTCAAACCAATCCTCCTTCTCACTCACCTTAAACCCTTTCATTTTATGTATCTTCACAGTTAGATATTCTAAGATTGTAATATTTTTCATTTTTTCCCTCCATTGGTTCACCCGTAGCTCTTCTGCATTTTTCCAATTACTCGCTATAACCTGTCTGGATGCAATTACCATCAATTTAACGCATTTGCATTACTCTTTTGTTTCTAACTCGGTCCTACTCAGGCTAATAAGAACCATTAATTTAGATATTTCCACCTTCCTACCCACAATTCCCGATATTTCTATACCAATCTCTTTCCAGAATTCATACATCATAACTGACTTGCCTCCCCTCCCCCTCCTGGTTCCATTATTTTATACTTATTCATGCACATCTATAGAATCTTATATTCTTAACAGTCCCATTTTAACATCTTATTCATGTTGTTACAAGCGACCTTTAGAAGTTCAACTAATGTCGAAACCTATACACAAAGCTTGCAATATATGCCTTAAACATTTCCACTTTTTAAAAAACAATGTCCTTTTTTTCTTGGGTTTTAAATTGTGTACTATGTCATGCATAGTTTATTAGTTTGTTTTGCCAGTCTTCTTCTTCTTTGGTGGTAGCTTCTGTCAGGAGTTCAGCCTACACTCGAGTAGAACCCTGGCAGAGACACATGCCCAACTGGCATGTTCTCTCCCTCCTGGTCGATCGTTCAGGAGCTTCAAAAGCTTTCTTCAGCCCGAACATCACAGCGACCGATGCCAACAGACACCAGCACACTTAGGGATCCGCAGAGTCTTCACAACTCAGCATTTTGGCTAATCTACTTTGTTTACATATAAACACACACGGAGCACTGCAACATGGCTCCCTCTCTCTCTAGCATCAGACAGCAAAGAGAAAAGGAACAAAGGACAATAGTCCCACTTCACGGAACACAGTAAGACAAACATCCTGTCTCCGTCACTTCCCACTCTGTGGAGTCAAAACATATACCATCATGTGAAAGACAACAATCCCATGACTGCAATCACGGAGCAGGAATTCTAACAGCTTCTTCCTTCTATAGGGATGGGCGACTCAAGCAAATTATCATACCAACCAAAGAAGAGCCAGATGACTCTTGCAAAGCCCACAAATTAGAACATAAAAAACCTCTGTCGATCAGAGAATTTTAGAGTTGGAAGGGACCCTGAGGATCATCTAGTCCAACCCTCTGCAATGCAGGAAAATGCAGCTGTCCTCTGCGGGAATTGAACCTGCAAACTGTGGCATTATCAGCACCACACTCTAATGAACCAACAGCTGCTTCTAGGTCCAGCTTTTACTTTGGGAGATTTAAGATCCGTGAGATGCTGCCAAAGAGCCTTCCCCATATTCCCTGGAGATCTAATAACAGAGAAGTTGTTGTTGTTGTTGTTTAGTCGTTTAGTCATGTCCGACTCTTCGTGACCCCATGGACCAGAGGACGCCAGGCCCTCCTGTCTTCCAATGCCTCTCGCAGTTTGGTCAAACTCATGCTGATAGCTTTGAGAACACTGTCCCACCATCTCATCCTCCGTCGTCCCCTTCTCCTTGGGCCCTCCATCCTTCCCAACATCAGGGTCTTTTCCACGGAGTCTTCTCTTCTCATGAGGTGGCCAAAGTCTTGGAGCCTCAGCTTCAGGATCTGTCCTTCCAGGGAGCACTCAGGGCTGATTTCCTTCAGAATAGAGAGGTTTGATCTTCTTGCAGTCCATGGGACTCTCAAGAGTCTCCTCCAGCACCAGAATTCAAAAGCATCCATTCTTCAGTGATCAGCCTTCTTTATGGTCCAGCTCTCACTTCCATACATCACTACTGGAAAAACCATAGCTTTAACTATACGGACCTTTGTTGGCAAGGTGATGTCTCTGCTTTTTAAGATGCTGTCTAGGTTTGTCATTGCTTTTCTCCCAAGGAGCAGGCGTCTTTTAATTTCGTGGCTGCTGTCACCATCTGCAGTGATCAACAGAGAAGTTATTAATCTCGTATGTAAAAAAAGGAAAACGGATTTTTTACAACCTCAGTTTTTAAGCAGAGCTTGGGTGGCCACCTGCCATGGATGTTTTAGCTCAGATTCCTTCCATTTCTGTGATTCTGTGATTCCATTCCCTAAGACTCTCAGGTTAAAAATAGTTATGTAGCCAAGAGCTGGGGGCAGATGAGAAGGTGTCGCCTCTAATAATAATAATAATAATAATAATAATAATAATAATAATTTATTTCTACCCTGCCCATCTGGCTGGGTTTCCCCAGCCACTCTGGGTGGCTTCCAACAAAATATTAAAAACAATACAGTGTCAGACATTAAAAACTTCCCTAAACAGGGCCACCTTCAGTTGTCTTTTAAAAGTAAAATAGTTGTTTATTGCCTTGACATCTGGTGGGAAGGGCGTTCCACAGGGCGGGCGCCACTACCAAGAAGGCCCTCTGCCTGGTTCCCTGTAACTTGGCTTCTCACAGGGAGGGAACTGCCAGAAGGCCCTCGGCGCTGGACCTCAGTGTCCGGGCTAGATGATGGGATGGAGATGCTCCTTCAGGTATACAGGACTGAGGCCGTTTAGGGCTTTCAAGGTCAGCATCAACACTTTGAATTGTGCTCGGAAACGTACTGGGAGCCATTTTGGGAAAGGCTGAGCTGGAGGCCAGAATTCCAGGTAGGCAGCAAAAAAAGCCTCTCTCTCTCTCTCTCTTTCAGAATCCGGATGTCTGGGATAAAAGGTCTGCAAGGCGTGGTGCGGAAGACGGTAAATGATGAACTTCAGGCCAACATTTGGGACCCTCAGCACATGGATAAGATTGTCCCTTCGCTGCTCTTCAATCTACAGCACGCGGAGGAAACTGAAAGGTGAGGAGAGAGAAGTACCGTATTTTTCGCCCCATAAGACACACTTTCCCCCTCTTAAAATCTAAGGGGAAATGTCTGTGAGTCTTATGGAGCAAATGTATGGTCCCTGGGGCTGGGGGGGGGGACCCAGGCTTCCCCCGCCAGCCCCAACAAGCTCCTGAGCAGCTCTGGGGTAGCCCGCGAAGCCTCCGAAGGGCAGCGGGATGAAGGCTGTTTTACCTTCTGCCTTAGTGGCACAAAGCCTCTAAAGGGCAGTGGGGAGCCTTCATCCCGCTGCCCTGCGGAGGCTTCGCGCAGCTATCCCTGGCTTTTGCGGGAGGTGGGGAAGGGACAGAGCGAGTCTCTCTCACTTCCCCCTCCTCCCGCAAAAACCCCCAAGAGCCGCGCTCCCTTTAAAGAGCCACGCGGTGTGTGTGTGTGGCTCTTGGGGGCTTTTCACCTCGGGGCAAAGTCTGCAAGCGCCGCGCGCACACACTCCGCGCGGCTCATGAAAGGGAGTGCTGAACAGAGCCTGGGATGCATACAGGCTCTGCTCAGCGCTCCCTTTAAATAATATTTTTTTTCTTGAAACCCCCCCCCCCAAAAAAAGTAGGTGCGCCTTATGGTCAGGTGCGCCTTATGGAACGAAAAATACGGTAACTGTCCTCCCTGGGGAATCCGGGAGTGGGAATGCTGTCAGAAGAACAGCTAGATCAGGAATGCCCCCAATGGTGCTAAAAGGCCATGTCTGGGCACTCTCACGGAGGCATCTATCAAATAACTGAAGGCTCCCTTTAAGGAGAGGGGGCGTGGCTTGTGCTTTGCACATGAAAGGCCCCAGGTGTGATCCTCAGCATCACCAGGTATGCCCAGGTAAGACTACTGCCCAGAACCTTGGGCAGCTGCTGCCAAAGTAGAAAATAGAGGGCTTGGTGAGCCAGTGGCCTGTCTACCTCCAAGGCAGCTTCCTGTGTCCCCTTAAGCCCAAAATTCTCCATCCATCATGGAGGTGGTCCGCTGCATCTCTGTGTGAGTCACTGTTCTGTCTTGCCTCTTTCCGATCAGCTTCTGCTGGGGGCGAGGTGGGAAGTTATCCTTCCACATCTGTGCCTGGGGTGGGATTGCATTCATCCCCTCATTCTGGTGCAGTTGGGTCGCAGAATGACCCAGAGGAGGGTATCTGTTGTGTCTCTGTATGCTGGGTTTGATCCTGCCTCTTTCCTCTGAGGAACCACGACATATGGCTTGTGCAGGGAAATGTCTGCAGCTGGCTGGTTTCTTCCTGCATTCCCACATATGTCTTTCTAGGTGCCATGTGGCTCTAGGTTTACTTCAGCAGGGTCTGGGTGGGAACATGGCAGTTTACTTGCGAGATCAGCTTACGCCAACTACACCCACTTGACTTCTTCGATCTGTGGAGCTGGCACTGCTGCAGGTGCCACCTGATACCGATGGACATTATGTAGGAAATAAATCTTTTATTGTGACAGCATTTATCCTCTGGAACTCCCAGCCTCTTGAAATCAGGAAGGCGCCTTCGCAGTAAACTTTTCAGTGCCTGCTAAAAACATTTTTTGTTTAGGCAAGTCTACCCAGATGTGCAGAATACCGGTGCCTGATTTAATTCATTTTCAGTTTGGTTGAATAGAGCGTTTGTACTGATAATTTTATTGTTTTATTCTCTTTGGGGCTTTCTGTATTCAGAAGGGGCTTATTCAGGTGTCCTACATGCCAGGAAATGAAATTCCTGCAGATCTGTTGTCTAAGGTTGTTAACAGAAAACAACGTAAGGTTTAAGTACAGATGTTTCAATTGGGTGGAACCACGGGTACTACAGGTTACACGGAAAAGGGGAGGATGTAAGGATATAGCTCCGTTCCACCTTAAAAGGAACAGGCATGACTGTTGTGTGTCACATGCCTGTTTACATTCCAGCACAGTTTGCTGGGATCTTCTGTTGCATATTGCTTTTGCTATATTGCTGTTTTGCTGGACACGAAGGGAAGCAGACATGTTTTTTCCTTTGTTCCTGAACTATGCTGAATAAATGCCTGTAAAGAATGCTTACGCATGTCTCTGTCTGCCACTTATGTTGTGAAGATTTATTCACTCTGCTGATAAGAGCGTGCTCAGCTTCTGAACGTATTGGAGGCTCGAGTCATTGATTGATGCTGTTCCCAGAACCAGAGTACTCCCGGCTGCCGGCCGGGGGCTGGAGCCAGCTGGGGGCCTGACAAATGCCCCCGTCTCCACAGCAACATCCCAACAGGAGTGTATAAATTTTATGAAATAAATGCTCCAGCCATTTGGAGCAGCTCTCCAAACAAAACTCTGAAAGAGCTGCGGTCGTGCATTTTTGCGCTGTGCAGGTCTCCAGACCTGGGTCTGAATTGAATCTGTCTCTGCTCTCTTCTCCCCTAGTCGTTCTCCATCTCCCTTGCAAACAACCGAGAAGGAGAAAGAGAACCCGGCAGAGCTGGCCGAGAGATGCCTGAGGGAGCTGCTGGGCCGGGCGGCTTATGGAAACATCAAAAACGCCATTAAACCTGTCCTCATGTAAGTCCCCGATGATCCTGCGTTGCTCCCCGTTGAGCTTGCCTCAGTGGTCCCATCGGGGTGGGGGGTCTGTTTTCCTAACCAGAAGAGCAGGGGTTTGTGGGATGTGATACATAAATAGCAGTCAAGTACAACATTCCTAGAGTGGACATGCAGGGGGATGTTTGGCCCAGCCAGTCGGAACTTCCTGTTTCCTCCTGGGCTGGAGCATCCTTCCTCTTGTATATGACTAGAGGTGGGCGTGACCTTACCTGTGCAGGTAACAAAACCGCAAGGCACGCAGCCCTCCTCCCTCTTTTTTCCATCTTCCTTTCACCGCGTGAACTGCAGTGACTGCCAGTCTGCAGTCACTGGGATTAACCCCCCATATGGAGTAGATCCACATGTATAACTAAGTCTGCCTTCAGGGATCCATCTGTGAACTGAATGTGTGAGTAAACTTCTTTTATATACTTTAAACAAGATTGTGCCATGTGTTTATTCTTTTAAGAGGGATATAAGGGGACTTAGGTAAAGGTAAAGGGACCCCTGACCATTAGGTCCAGTCGTGGCCGACTCTGGGGTTGCAGCGCTCATCTCGCTTTATTGGCCGAGGGAGCCAATACAGGTCATGTGGCCAGCATGACTAAGCTGCTTCTAGCGAACCAGAGCAGCGCATGGAAACGCTGTTTACCTTCCCGCCAGAGCGGTACCTATTCATCTACTTGCACTTTGAGGTGCTTTCGAACTGCTAGGTTGGCAGGATCAGAGACTGAGCAACGGGAGCTCACCCCGTCTCGGGGATTCGAACTGCCGACCTTCTGTTTTTTTTTTTTTTTTTTTATAATAAATTTTTATTAGTTTTCCATAAATAAAGAATAAACAAAACACAAACATAGACATAAACAAACAAAAACATGACTTCCCCATACCACCCCTTTTCTGCATTCTTGTTTCAAGATTTTTCAGCAACCCTCTGATCATAACTTAAATATATTTCATATATTTAACTTCAGTTAGTTATTAGTACAACTGTAGTTCTTTATCTCTTATAACTCTGAGCCCCTAATTTTCCAAATTACAACAGTTTTTAAGATAAACTTTAAATTTGTTCCAATCTTCATCCACCGCCTCTTTCCCCCGGTCTCGAATTCTGCCAGTCATCTCTGCCAGTCCCATATAGTCGATCACCTTCGTCTGCCATTCTTCCAACGTGGGTAAATCTTGCGTCTTCCAATACTTTGCTAAAAGAATTCTTGCTGCTGTGGTGGCGTACATAAAAAATGTCCTATCCTTCTTTGGCACCATTTGGCCCACCATACCCAAGAGAAAGGCCTCTGGTTTTTTAACAAACGTTCTCTTCAGAACTTTTTTTATTTCATTATAGATCATTTCCCAGAAAGCCTTAATCTTCGGGCAGGTCCACCAAAGGTGATAGAAGGTTCCCTCCGTTTCACTGCACTTCCAACACTTGTTATTGGGCAAATGATAGATCTTTGCTAACTTAGCAGGAGTCATGTACCACCTGTAGATCATTTTCATAATGTTTTCTTTTAAGGCATTGCATGCCGTAAATTTAACACCAGTGGTCCATAACTGCTCCCAGTCTGCAAATTCAATGTCATGCCCAATGTCCTGTGCCCATTTAATCATATTAGATTTCACCATTTCATCTTGAGTATTCCATTTCAACAGCAAGTTGTACATTCTTGACAAATTTTTAGTATTGGGTTCTAACAGTTCTGTTTCTAATTTTGACTTCTCCACCTGGAAGCCTTTCTTTCTGTCCTGTTTAAATACTTCATTTATCTGTCGATAATGTAACCAATCTCTCACCTTCTGATTGGCAAGTCCTAGGCTCTGTGGTTTAACCCACAGCGCCACCCGTGTCCCTTAAGGGGACTTACCAGGAATGTAATATTAAGGGGCTTAAACAAGCCTGCAACCAGTTATGCCGTGGGCATTTAAAAGGGGAATGTAAAACTCTGCTAAGTTATAGAACTTGCTAGCGCCAGTTAGGAAGGATATTAATAAACAATATATCCTCTCCTGCCTCGCTGAACATTCCCACAGGCTTTGCATTTGGCAGAAGCAGGCACAACTTCAGGGGCTGAAACCACAGGCTCCATCCAGATTCAACACTTTATGACTCTACTCATAAAGTACAGAAAAACTAATACAATTCTCAGCTGCATCAGTACCAGTTTTTTTGGAAGCCACAGGAGGGGAAAGTCGTGCTCAGATCTCGATTGCTGGTTTCCCACAAATCCAGCTACAGACCTCCCCTTGTGTTCTTTCTAGGAACAGCTAAATAGAGCCTCCATGTGCAGAGGCAGTTGACATGGGATGCCGCAGGCAGCAAAGGAAAGCAGAAACCTCCATGTCCTGTTCATGGACTCCCCAGACATCTCTGACCAGCTCTGTGCGAAGCAACGTGGAGGACCAGGTGGTCCTTTGGTCTGAGCTGGCAGAGTTATAATATAGGGAGTGGGGGAGCCTGTTGCCTCCCAAATGTTGGTGGACTACAGTTCCCATCATTCCTGACCACTGGGAGCCTCAAAAACACCTGGAGGCCTGCAAATGCTCTCTGTCGCCGCTTGGATACTTGCATGCCTCTCTTTCTCTTTCACTGGATCTGCACACAAGGAAAGCATGCTATAAATTAGCCAGAAATTAAATCGTTATAACAAAAGAAAAAGAAAAAGAACCCTATGGAAAACCGCAAAGAAAATTCCTTTGCTCTCTAGCGCCATCTGGCGTTGCATGTTTGTAACACCTTCAAAGCACTGTTTTCTGAGTAATATAGCTGAGTCCTTTGTGTCTCCCTCCCTCTCTGACCAGCTATTATTGGCTGGAATCCTTAAATCAATTTTCACATGAGAAAAGGCTAATCTTGGATACAGAGAAAGCGAGCTAGCAGGTTTTTAAAAAAATTCTCAAACAAAGAAACCAAATCGTTGGTTGAACTTTGAACAAGCGATAGATTTGTTTCTCTAGTTCAGGTGGTGATTTCTAGATTCCCAGGGAGAAGCCGATTTGTTTTCTGCTCCAAGAGCTGGCTGTGTGCATTACCTGCCTTCCTGCAACCACCTGCCATGGCCTCTCACCTGACACTCTGGGACCAGGGACCGTCCTCCAGATGCTCTGGCAGGTGTGCAAGAGAGCAGGAAATCCAGATGTTTGTTGGTTGCCTCCGCTAAACAGTGTCCTTTCCCTTCTTTCCCAAAAGTCACCTGGACAACCACACGCTGTGGGAGCCGAAGACGTTCGCCATCCACTGCTTTAAGATCATCATGTACTCGATCCAGGTGAGAGTCGCTGAAAGGAGAGTGGGTTTCACTTTGCCAAGGGACAGAGCTCCTCTGCCCACACAAACATGCGTCGTTTCAACCCCGCGGGGTCCTGCGAATCCATCTGCTTCCTGGTGGACGTTTATAAAAGGATGCCTGGCATGCGGAAAGAGGGTAGAGAAAATTTGCCTTCCTCTTTTGCAACGCTAGAACTCACAAGCGTGCGAGAGAATTGCGACAGACAAAAGAAACGGCTTCTTCAGTGCACAGTTCAGCTGTGGAACTGCAGAAGGCAGTTGTGGGATGTGATACATAAAAAGCAGTCAAGTACAACATTCCTTGTTTTCCTAGAGTGGACATGCAGGGGAATGTTTGGCCCAGCCAGTTGAAAACTTCCTGTTTCTTCCTGTCTGGAACATCCTTCCATTGCATGTGACTGAATGTGGGTGTGACCTTACCTGTCCAGGTAACACAAAAGGACAGGACACACAGCACACTCTCTCTTTGACGCCATCCGTCATTGGACCAGCTTTTTAGCTAGAAATGTTCTGTTAGCTTTCAGGGGCGCAGTTGTCCCATTCAGGACCAGGGAGTCCCCCACACCTCCCTCCCCCCTGTAAACATGCATAGGTAAAGGTAAAGGGTCCCCTGACCATTAGGTCCAGTCGTGACCGACTCTGGGGTTGCGGCGCTCATCTTGCTTTATTGGCCGAGCGAGCCAGCGTACAGCTTCTGGGTCATGTGGCCAGCATGACTAAGCCGCTTCTGGCAAACCAGAGCAGCGCACGGAAACGCCGTTTACCTTCCCGCCAGAGCGGTACCTATTTATCTACTTGCACTTTGACATGCTTTCGAACTGCTAGGTTGGCGGAAGCTGGGACCAAATAATGGGAGCTCACCCCGTTGCGAGGATTCGAACCGCCGACCTTCTGATCGGCAAGTCCTAGGCTCTGCCACACTAATATCAACTTGCCCTCATTTACCAAACCATTTGGTCTCAGCTATTGCACTCTAACCCTAGTTACATTGGCATCCAGGCCTTCCGCAGGGACTGTTGACATTCCATTCCCATATCTTACTCACATATCTTAGATGCTGGATTTGAACTCTAGCCTTAACTCAAAACAGACAAAGGCAAACATCCTGGCTGGCCATTGGTGTCAGATAAGATTACTTGTTCACATAAGGAAAGCGTAAGGGTTACAAAATGCAAGCATGCAGGAATCAATGCATTCTGCCTAGAAGGTCAAATGCAATTAATATTGAAACCATTAGGACAATGGTATTTAACACCTGTCAAACTAGCAAAAATGTATAGAATGAGCAATAAAGTATGCTGGAAATGTAAAGAGAAAGATGGACATTTTTATCACATGTGCTGGACACGTGAGAAAATGAAAAAAAAATTGGGATATGATCTCCAATGAATTGAAAAAAATGTTCAAATACACTTTCCTCCAAAAAACGGAAGCCTTTTTGCTGGGATTGATAGGAGATGAAATAAGAAATTCAGACCAGAGATTATACATGTACGCTACAATTGCTGCCAGAATCTTAGTAGCCCAAAAATGGATAACTCAGGAATTGCCAACATTAGAGGAGTGGCAGACAAAAATGGTAGAATATGTGGAATTAGCAAAACTGACCCCCAGGATCCGTAACCAAGAGGAAACAAAGTTCAGAAGAGAGTGGAGTTAATTTGTGGAGTGTATAAGTAATAATTGTAGAAGTTTAAAGACTGTAGCAGGATTAAAATAAATCTTATGATGTGAATAATGTGTTATTAAGAATCTGTGAAAAATGAAAGATTAATATGAAAGCCTGTTGAAGGAGGGAGGGAAGTCTGTGCTCGATAGAGCGTCGAGAAAATAAGTGGACATATGATGGTAGAATTTTACTGTATTTATTTTGTTTTGCTTATGTTAAAGAAAATTCAGTAAAAAGCATTATTATTTTTTTAAGAAACCATTAGGACAAAATTGAAATCTGACACCAACATTTCCACATCGTCACGATCTTACATTCTTTTCTCCCCTCATCCTCTCTGTCCGTTTGCCCTTCCAGCCCCAACACTCTCACCTCGTGATCCAGCAGCTTCTAAGCCACTTGGATGCCAACAGCAGGAGCGCGGCCACGGTCCGGGCCGGGATCGTGGAGGTCCTGTCAGAGGCCGCCGTCATCGCAGCCTCCGGATCGGTCGGTAAGGAGCCAGGGTGCTGTCCGAGGACAGAGCGTTGCCCACTCCTGGCAGATAAATCTCTAGCCACCCGCCTGCTCCAAAGTATAGCAGTGTCGGAAGAATCGGGACACGCCAAAGAAAGCCATTCTTTGCGTGTTTAAACTGTGGAACTCACTGCTGTAGTTTAAAGCCACTGTTCTTATGCTATTATCACTGGCAAGGCACTGATCAGAGATCAATCCCAGACAAATCAATGGGAAATATTTATCGGGAGTTTAGCCTGGAGAGGCATTTATAGTTATTTTTCCCAGGGAGTCTTCTCTTCTCATGAGGTGGCCAAAGGATTGGAGCCTCAGCTTCAGGATCTGTCCTTCCAGTGAGCGCTCAGGGCTGATTTCCTTCAGAATGGAGAGGTTGGATCTTCTTGCAGTCCATGGGACTCTCAAGAGTCTCCTCCAGCACCAGAATTCAAAAGCATCCATTCTTCAGCGATCAGCCTTCTTTATGGTCCAGTTCTCACTTCCATACATCACTACTGGGAAAACCAGAGCTTTAACTATATGGACCTTTGTTGGCAAGGTGATTTTAAGATGGAGTCTAGGTTTGCCATCGCCTTTCTCCCAAGAAGCAGGCGTCTTTTAATTTCGTGGCTGCTGTCACCATCTGCAGTGATCATGCAGCCCAAGAAATCTCTCACTGCCTCCATTTCTTCCCCTTCTATTTGCCAGGAGGTGATGGGACCAGTGGCCATGATCTTCATTTTTTTGATGTTGAGCTTCAGACCATATTTTCTGCTCTCCTCTTTCGCCCTCATTAAAAGGTTCTTTAATTCCTCCTCACTTTCTGCCATCAAGGTTGTGTCATCTGCATATCTGAGGTTGTTGATATTTCTTCCGGCGATCTTAATTCTGGCTTGGGATTCATACAGCCCAGCCTTTCGCATGATGAATTCTGCATATAAGTCAGGTGTCAGGTGTAGAGAAAGCAAATGGCAGAGGGAGGCGGAGAGGCTTGTGGGATTTGATCAGAAATTATTGTCAATGAATTAAACCCATCCAACGCCATGCTTTCATCGCTGACACATATTTCATAATTCCTCATAGCAACCCCACCTGACCCCCCACAATCTGGTATTTGCACTCGTACAAGGTACTCCCAAAGGTCCTCTAGTCTGACCCCCTGCGCTGCGGGAATCGGAGGCTAGACTCTGACGCTCTGTGTGCTTCTTCCAGGGCCAACTGTGCTGGAGGTCTTCAACACCCTCCTAAGGCAGCTCCGCCTGAGCATCGATTACGCCCTGACGGGCAGCTACGATTGCGCCATCGCCGGGGGCACCAAGATCATCAAGGAGCATGAAGAAAGGATGTTCCAGGAGGCCGTCATCAAGACCACAGGTAGGCCAAGGCTTTTTGTCCTCCTCCCTTTGAGCCAGAAAGGTCACAGCTCAGAGTCCTTTGCATGCAGGAGACTCCAGGTTCAATTCCCAGCATCGCCAGATATTCTTCTGCCCAAATTCCTAGAGAGTGGCTGCCAGCCAGTGTAGTCAACACTGCTATGAATGGTCCATTCAGACGAATGGTCTGGCTCAGATTCCTGTGTGTACATTTCCTCCAATTTTGGTGCATATTTTTGATCGGGGAACTTCATCCACACTTTCGGGAAACTGCAATGTGAAAGGCCCATGTCTGCGTATTGTTTCAGGAAGTTTGAATCGGGTAGAGCAGGGGTCAGCAAACTTTTTCAGCAGGGGGCCGGTCCATTGTCCCTCAGACCTTGGGGGGGGGGGGCATAGCTGTCAACTTTTCCCTTTTCTTGCGAGGAATCCTATTCGGAATAAGGGAATTTCCCTTTTAAAAAAGGGAAACGTTGACAACTATGGTGGGGGGCCAGACTATTTTGAAAAAAATAATGAACGAATTCCTATGCCCCACAATTAACCCAGAGATGCATTTTAAATAAAAGCACACATTCTACTCATGTAAAAACACGCTGATTCCTGGACCGTCCGCGGGCTGGATTTAGAAGGCGATGGGGCCGCATCCGGCCCCCGGGCCTTAGTTTGCCTACCCCTGGCCTAAAGCAGGGGTCAGCAAACTTTTTCAGCAGGGGGCCAGTCCACTGTCCCTCAGACCATGTGGGGGGCCGGACTATATTTTGAAAAATAATAATGAATGAATCCCTATGCCCCACAAATAACCCAGAGATGCGTTTTAAATAAAAGGACACATTCTACTCATGTAAAAACACGCTGATTCCCGGACCGTCCTCGGGCCAGATTTAGAAGGCGATTCGGCCGGATCCGGCCCCCAGGCCTTAGTTTGCCGACCCATGGGGTAGATCTATTGCATTTCTATGCAAGCAGAACCAGATTAGGAAGAATAAGCATTAGGAAGAACTTTCTGACGGCGAGAGCTGTTTGAGCGCGGGACAGACTCTTTCATGGGAGGTTTCTAAACAGAGGTCAAGAGAGCCAACAGTCTTTTTTGTTGTTTAAATTTCTTGTTAAGGTTTTTCCAAATACAGTAAGATGTAGAAAACTTGATATAAATTTAAAAGAAACAGACGTAAACAGCGACAAAAGGGGAAGGAGAAAAGAAAGAGAAAGAAACAGGGAGAGCAAATTAAGAGAAGAACAGATGCTAGTGTTATGAGAGGGAGAAAAACTCTTATTATTATTTCTTATTATTTGTGGAATTTATTTACCGCCCTATACCTAGTGGTCTCAGGGTGGTTCACAGAATAAAATCAAGATATAAAACCACAAAATACATAATAAAAATATAAACCACAACCCAATAACACCCCTCACACACAAAAACACCGCATTTTAAAAGGGCATAGGATGTCAATCAGGTCAACCAAAGGCCTGGTTAAAAAGGAACATTTTTGCCTGATGCCCAAAGGTGTGTAACGAAGGCGCCAGGCGAACTTTCCTGTGGAGAGCATTCCACAGACGGGGAGCCACTGCAGAGAAGGCCCCGCTCTTGTGTTGCCAGCCTGAAAATTGAGATAGAGAGAAGAACACGGAAAGAAATAAAAGAGAGAATGGAAAGAGAAGAAATAAAGAAAAATAAGGACTTCTGATTTTCCATATATCAGTTACATAGAAAAAGGTTTTTAAGACATTCAGTCCATGATAACATCCCTCTTATGCACTTTCTTTTAATTAAAATTTCTTAATATAAAGTCAGGGATTCGTTAGCTAAGCGTTTTCATTGCAGGGGGTTGGAGTAGATGACCACTGGGGATCCCTTCTGAATCTACAATACTGTTATTCTATTGATTTCTCTGCCATCTGTTCCTATGAACCACCTGGGGGCAGAGGGAGGGGGCTAGCAATAAAATCAAGAGCAATATATTTTTAAAATATAATAATAATAATAATAATAATACAGTGGTGCCTCGCAAGACGAAAAGAATCCGTTCCACGATTCTCTTCGTCTTGCGGTTTTTTCGTCTTGCGAAGCAAGCCCATTAACGGTTTAGCGGATTAGCGCTATTAGCGGCTTAGCGGGTTTAGCGGATCAGCTGATAAGCGGCTTAGCGGATCAGCTGTTAAGCGGCTTAGCGGATCAGCTGATAAGCGCTTAGCGATCAGCTGTTAAGCGGCTTAGGGCTTAGCGGATCAGCTGATAAGCGGCTTAGCGGCTTGGGAAAAGGGGGGGGGGGGAGGAAAAAAAACCCTGCAGGAACTCGCAAGACATTTTCGTCTTGCGAAGCAAGCCCATAGGAAATTCGTTTTGCGAAGCACCTCCAAAACGGAAAACCCTTTCGTCTAGCGGGTTTTCCGTCTTGCGAGGCATTCGTCTCGCGGGGCACCACTGTAATAATAACTAAGAACAAAGGCAAGGCAAATGAAACAGTCAATGCATCATCCAGGCTGTAAGGACTTGAGTAAAACTCATCTGAACAGCAGGACAAAGGATGAAGAATCAGAGGGGAGACTTTTGCCTCTACTGTAAAGTGAAAATCAGTATTAAACTGTTTCTTAAGCTGCCTGCTTGGAAATCTGGATGGGTTTCCTTTTGGAAATCGCTTATAGAAAAATTAGCTAGTTTGCTCCTCTGAGTTATCGAGAGACAAATCCTTAACTGACAGGTCAGAATCTGTCCCCAGAGGCACGAGGGTGAATCAGCTTCGTCCTCGTGTTGTCACGGTCCGGTTTATGGGCGGTCGAAGTCCTGGCGGAGGACGTCGGGACCGGGGGCAAGAGGGCAGGGTGGGAGCAGGAACGAGAGTCCAGAAGCCAGGAGTCCGAGGGTCAGGACGCAGGGAGTCACAAAGTCAGGGGTCCGAGGGTCGAGAAGCAAGGAGTCACGAAGTCAAGGGTCCAAGGGTCAGGAAGCAAGGAGTCAAGATTCAAAACGCAGCAAGGCAGGGAATATGTTGCTGTGGCAAAGAGCCGAAGGGAAATGCTGACCTTATATCCCTTCCCGGCTCTTGCCACCAGATGCTGTGAGTTACCAAGCGGCCTCACCTGTGCAGCCGCACCTTGCCTCTCCAGAACAAACTTAGGAAGGCCCCAGTCCTGCGAAGCCCTACTGATCACAGGGCCCGGCTCCTACACGCACTCCTGACACGTGTCTTTCTGGAGACAGAACAACCCCAGCCCAGGAGAAAGCTCAGGCTGACCCCGAGTAGACCCACCAAAAATATTAGCCGGGGTGCCATGATTTTAATGGGTCTACATTCAGTGCAGTGTTAAACTGTGGAACTCCTTGCCACAGGAAGCTCTGATGGCCACCAATATGGTTGCCTTTAAAAGAGGATGAGGCAGAAATGCTTCTGTATCTCAGTTCCTGGAAACTCCAGGAAGGGAGAAGGCTCCTGTGTTCGAATCCTGCTTATGGGTTTCCCATAATGGGCATCCAGCAGACTCTTCTCATGCTCTTAACACCTCCCTGTCTCCATAAATCTCTCGGGAGCACATGGGATGGGAGTTTCTAGCGCTGAAGGCAGATAGGAAGGAAGGAAAGCAGCTGCCTTCAGAGTTTGCCTTCATGCCGCCAGCAGAGGTCAGGATAAGCTTGGGAATCGCCAGAGTCAAAGCAGATGGGAGACAGAGAGAGAAGGGAAAGAGATGGTGGTTTGTTTTTTGCCACTGGAGAATCATAGAATTGTAGAGCTGGAAGGGACCGCGAGGGTCATCTAGTCCAACCCCCAGCAACGCAGGAATCTTTTGCCCCATGCAGGACTCGAACCCACAACCCCAAAGATTCAGAATCTCATAGATTCTTTTGCATTTTAAGCGGATAGGCTTTGCAGGAAGAAGAGTACAGTGGTACCTCTGGTTGCGAACGGGATCCATTCCGGAGGCCCGTCCGCAACATGAAAAGAGTGCAACCCGCAGCGGTGCGTCTGCACATGCGCAGGTTTCGATTCGCCGCTTCTGCGTATGCGCGTGACGTCATTTTGCGCTTCTGCGCATGCACGAGCGGCGAAACCTGGAAGTAACCCTTTCCGGTACTTCCGGGTCGCCGCGGGACGTAACCTGAAAGAACGTAACATGAATCGGACGTAACATGAGGTGTGACTGTACTCTTGAGTGTGCATGCAAAAGGGGGGGGGGGGGACATGTGGCCAGCATAACTAAGCCGCTTCTGGCGAACCAGAGCAGCGCACGGAAACGCTGTTTACCTTCCCACCAGAGCGGTACCTATTTATTTACATGCACTTTGATGTGCTTTCGAACTGCTAGGTTGGCAGGAGCAGGGACCGAGCAACGGGAGCTCACCCCGTCACGGGGATTCGAACCTCCGACCTTCTGATCGGCAAGTGCTAGGCTCTATGGTTTAACCCACAGCGCCACCCGCGTCCCTAGTACCTGGATAGATGAGTCTTAAAAGCCCTCTGTTGGCTATAGCGGCTCATTCACGAGAAGGAATGTTCAGTCGTGCCTCGGAAGTGAAACGGAATCCATTCCGGAAGTCCGTTCGACTTCCAAAACGTTCGGAAACCAAAGCATGGCTTCTGATTGGCTGCAAGAAAGTCGGACGTTCGACTTCCAAAAATAGTTCGCAGACTGGAACACTCACTTTTGGGTCTGCGGTGTTCAGGAGCCAAAACGTTTGAGAACTAAGCTGTTCGAAAACCAAGGTACGACTGTATTTCACATTAGCTCTGGAAGTGCGGACTCGATTCTGACCAAACTAAGCCTCCTTTGTGTCCAGGGCTTTTTTGACTTGCCTTGTTTGCCTGATGTGAAGTCTATTGGCATTATTTTCCGCACCCCTACCCCTCTGTTGCTGCCAACCTAGCAGTTCAAAAGCATGTCAAATTGAAGTAGATAAATAGGTACCACTCCGGCGGCGGGAAGGTAAACAGCATTTCTGTGCACTGCTCTGGTTCACCAGAAGCGGCTTAGTCATGCTGGCCACATGACCCGGAAGCTGTACGCCGGCTCCCTCGGCCAATAAAGTGAGATGAGCGCTGCAACCCCAGAGTCGGCCACGACTGGACCTAATGGTCAGGGGTCCCTTTACCTTTACTTTACTTACCCCTCTGCAACTGATCTAGGGGTCCTCTCTAAGCAGATGCCTTTGCATGGCTGCAGACTAGTACCCATTACTTCTGACAAGGTTGAAATCTGGGCTGGATGACGCAGGAATGCTGTGCGTTTGGCAAACGGAAGTTTGTTTCGGGTGCTCCTACAAACAGCTTCCTTTGCTCCAAAAATTCCCATTCTGATTTTGAATCCTGACAAGACAGAAGTACTGTTCTTGGGGGACAGGAGGCGGGCAGGTGTGGAGGACTCCCTGGTCCTGAATGGGGCAACTGTGCCCCTGAAGGACCAGGTGTGCAGCCTGGGAGTCATTCTGGACTCACAGCTGTCCATGGAGGTGCAGGTCAATTCTGTGTCCAGGGCAGCTGTTTACCAGCTCCATCTGGTACGCAGGCTGAGACCCTCCCTGCCCGCAGACTGTCTTGCCAGAGTGGTGCATGCTCTGGTTATCTCCCGCTTGGACTACTGCAATGCGGTCTACGTGGGGCTACCTTTGAAGGTGACTCGGAAACTACAACTAATCCAGAATGCGGCAGCTAGACTGGTGACTGGGAGCGGCTGCCGAGACCACATAAAACCGGTCTTGAAAGACCTACATTGGCTCCCAGTATGTTTCTGAGCAGAATTCAAAGTGTTGGTGCTGACCTTTAAAGCCCTAAATGGCCTCGGTCCAGTATACCTGAAGGAGCGTCTCCACCCCCGTTGTTCTGCCCGGACACTGAGGTCCAGCACCGAGGGCCTTCTGGCGGTTCCCTCTATGTGAGAAGCCAAGTTACAGGGAACCAGGCAGAGGGCCTTCTCGGTAGTGGTGCCCGCCATGTGGAACGTCCTTCCAGCAGATGTCAAAGAGATAAACAACTACCTGACATTTAGAAGACAATTGAAGGCAGCCCTTGTTTAGGGAAGTTTTTAATGTGTGATATTTCAATGTATTTTTAATCTTTGTTGGAAGCTGCCCAGAGTGGCTGGGGAAACCCATCCAGATGGGCGGGGTACAAATAATAAATTATTATTATTATTATTATTATTATTATTATTATTATTATTCTGCCTCCGGGTTAAACTGCCCCATATGCGAGCTATTTTTCATGGCAAAGTTAGTGGCGCAAGTTTGGACCGGGACCGTCGCTGTTCCTGCACTGCAGAGGGTTGGACAAGATGACCCTGGGCCAGGCATCCCCAAACTTGGCTCTCCAGCTGCTTTGGTACTACAGTTCCCATCATCCCTGACCACTGGTCCTGTTAGCTAGGGATGATGGGAGTTGTAGTTCAACAACATCTGGGGACCCACAGGTTGAGAAAGGCTGTCCTATAGCCCTTTAAATGTATCTGTGGGAAGTGGGGTGGTCGTTATTTTGTTGCGTTGGTTTAATTATTTACTTGTGTTCTATCTTGTATTTTATTCCGTAAACTGCCCTGGGATGTCTTGATTGATTGATGAATTGATTGATTGATTGATTGATTGATTGATGAATGAATGACAGCTGAAGGGCCAAGTTTTAGGGAGCCTGCCCTGGGGGGACCAGTCCAACTCTACAGTTCTGTGATTTCCCCCCCCCCCCCCACAATGACTGGTGGGAGAGCAGGCGAGCGTCTCGACCTCTTGTTGAAATGCTTCTGGCCTGAAAAGAGAGTTCCCCCTTCCTCTTCTTGCCTCGGGCCTTTGCACCCTCTCTGCCCGCCTGCCTGTCCGTTCACCCCCATCTTCTCTCCCCCCCCCCGAATCTGGACCGTCTTGCATGCTCTCTTCCTGCTGTCTTTCTCTAGGTTCGTTTGCCAGCACCCTGCCCACCTATCAGAGGTCGGAGGTCATGCTTTTTATCATGAGCAAAGTCCCTCTTCCTTCTCTGCATCACCCTCTAGACACGGGCAAAGCTGGGTGAGGACACTTTTTCTCCTTCTCCCCCCTTTACCCCTTTCCCTTTTGACTGTTTTACTCTCTCCTTTGCCTCCCCACCCCCCAAATCCTCTTCCCGCAGCCTGTGAATCCTCTGTTGGAGCGGGTTGGGCTGGATGACCCCTGGGTGCCCCATCCGAGGCTGCATTTTAACCTGCATTTTAAATTGGGGTTCCCCTCCTCCATTATGTTTTTACTGTAATTTTTACTGTTGTTAGCCTCCCTGAGCCCGGCTCTGGCCGGGGAGGGCAGTGTATAAATAAATAAATTATTATTATTATTATTATTATTATTATTATTATTATTATTATTATTTATTTTCCAACTTGGCAATTCTCTGACTCCTGCAGTTTCCAGCAACTGGTATTTGGGAGTGTCTGACATTGGAGACAAAGCAAAACCATTATGGCCAGTATCTCCTTAAGGGTGCCATTTTGTGGGCACTAAAAGACCACCTTCGGGACAAATTTGGAAGCCTATTTCGCTAAATGCTTGCAGATACCTGGAGAAATTCTCTGCTCTGCCCACCAAAATGCTAACTTTTAAGTGCGACATTCCTCAAGATGTCTCAGCTCTGTCTGATGCCAAGAAGCACTTAGCAAAATGGTCCCGTTTCTCATTTCTGTTTAAAAATAAACAGCTCTTACCTCGGGCTAATAGGAGACGTCTATTTAAATCTCTACCTGGGAGCTGGGAAAATGAGAATTAAAGAATTAAAGGCGATAGATATTTGGATGGAAAGCTGGAAAGAACAGCAGCCTCTCTTTATGAAAAGCTGGAGCCTTAGCAAGTCTTTGGGTTGCTGAACCCAGCCAGGAGAAAAAACAACAACTTTCTGCATATTGGAGGATGGGAAAAGAGAATTATTGACAGGGTGAAAGGGGGAGGGACTGCCCAGCCATTCACTCCTCCAACTCAAGACTCAAATTAATTGCAATTGTTCTGGGGGAAATAACTGGCATTTAAAAATCAAAAAATTGTTTAGAAACACAGAACAACAAACCCCTGTGTCGCAAACTTAACACAACAAACAACACAAGCAACATGAAGACCAATCTACTAGATAGCACTGCAATTCTTATTGCAAAATATACATAATTTAGTACAGCAAGAACAAAATGTGTACACTTGTAAATTTTCTAATATATTTGAAATCAAATGAACAGTCAATCTTTGAAAGTCTGTAAAAGTTTAATAATAAAACTTTTTAGGCGTTCATGGTGCTGAAGTAGTGAGTAACAGCGTAGGACAGTGATCTCGGATAATCTGACTGTTTCGCTGGAATCTTCTTCAGTGCAACCCATAGATTAGAAAAATGCATAAGGAGCAGTGGTCATAAGGATGTTGTTGTTGTTTAGTCGTTTACTCGTGTCCGCCTCTTCGTGACCCCCTGGACCAGAGCACGCCAGGCACTCCTGTCTTCCGCTGCCTCCCGCAGTTTGGTCAAACTCATGCTGGTAGCTTCCAGAACACTGTCCCACCATCTCGTCCTCTGTCGTCCCCTTCTCCTTGGGCCCTCCATCTTTCCCAACATCAGGCTCTTTTCCAGGGAGTCTTCTCTTCTCATGAGGTGGCCAAAGTCTTGGAGCCTCAGCTTCAGGATCTGTCCTTCCAGTGAGCACTCAGGGCTGATTTCCTTAAGAATGGAGAGGTTTGATCTTCTTGCAGTCCATGGGACTCTCAAGAGTCTCCTTCAGCACCAGAATTCAAAAGCATCCATTCTTCGGCGATCAGCCTTCTTTATGGTCCAGGTCATAAGGATATGTTACATAAATTCCAGCGCCTAAAAAGTTTTACCGCTTAGCCCACAGGATAGCATCTATTACGGTACTTTGTTTCAGCTATAGACTTATTATACTTCTACAGACTTTCAAAGATCGACAGATGTGTGTTCATTTGATTTCAAATACATTAGAGAATTTACAAGTGTACACATTTTGCTTTTGCTGTACTAAATTATGTATATTATGCAATAAGAATGGCAGTGCTATCTAGTAGACTGGTCTTCGTGTTGCTTGTGTTGTTAATTGTTTAGAAACGGCAGCATAGCTAACCTGCAGACTGTGTGGGGTTAGTTTTAAAGAATTTACTGAAAAGACTGTTTCTTAATTTGTCCGTCAGTGCTGGGAAGTTTCCCTGTAACTGCCGCAGCAGATATGCCGCCTGGGAAATAAAGAAATAAAGTTAGCAAAATTGCAGAGGGGTGTGCTCGCTTTTCTAGACTTTGTGGCATAGGCACTATCACTGCAAGAGAGAAATTGAGGAAGAAGGCGATTATTTCTTTTGTTCCTTTGCACCCTTCAGCTAAGGAAATTCTGTTTCTGCCGCTCTGTGATTCTGAGTTAGCTTCTCAGTGCGAACAGCACCACCACCGGGCTTTACTCTCAACTTTTGCCTTTTTAGGGAGAATCGGAATCGGCTGACGCAGATCATGCTTCTGAAATCCCTCCTCCAGGTAACCAATATGGTGTGTCTTTTCATTAATCCCAGAATCTGGGAGAGTTGCCCTATGGCATGTGTTGCAACTGAGCCACTGTGATCCAACTCTTGATTTTTATTTTTATTTTTAAATGTTTTGTTTTGTTTTTGTAACAAAAAACAACCTTTATTATACATTAATTTACATATAACTTAGACAATACACACCACAACATAGACACACCATAGACATCATAGACACGAACTTCTGATTCTTCTCCTTGTGCTATTTTACACTTTGCTAAGCTATACACATTTCATTATTATTATTTTGGTTTCCCAGTTTATATCCGTAAACTTTTACTATGTACATTCTCTAAATTTCAAGATTCATTCTAGGGCTGCCAGGAGATTACCACTGTCACTGTAATTCTTAAGATATCCTTTAAATATCATCCAATCTTTATTAACTTTCTGTATTGGATTTCCTCTTATTCTCCCTGTCGCTTTGGCAAGTTGTAAGTATTCTATCAGTTTCGCTTGCCAGTCCGTTTTTGTGGGGATGTTATCACCTTTCCAATTCCTTGCTATTAAAATCCTAGCCCAGGCACGGGCAAACTCCGGCCCTCCAGATATTTTGAGACTACAGTTCCCATCATTCTTGACCACTGGTCCTGTTAGCTAGGGATGATGGGAATTGTAGTTCCAAAACATCTGGACGCCCTTTCAAGCCCTAAATGGCC
This sequence comes from Podarcis muralis, assembly GCF_964188315.1. Lineage (NCBI taxonomy): Eukaryota > Metazoa > Chordata > Lepidosauria > Squamata > Lacertidae > Podarcis > Podarcis muralis. The sequence goes on from NC_135657.1 coordinate 2,815,787, forward strand.
TCGGCCCAGTATACCTAAAGGAGCGTCTCCACCCCCATCGTTCTGCCCAGACACTGAGGTCCAGCTCCGAGGGCCTTCTGGCGGTTCCCTCACTGCAAGAGGCCAAGTTACAGGGAACCAGGCAGAGGGCCTTCTTGGTAGTGGCGCCCGCCCTGTGGAACGCCTTCCCATCAGATGTCAAGGAAATAAACAACTATCTGACTTTTAGAAGACATCTGAAGGCAGCCCTGTTTAGGGACGTTTTTACTGTGTGACATTTTAATGTGTTTTTAATCTTTGTTCGAAGCCGCCCAGAGTGGCTGGGGAAACCCAGCCAGATGGGCGGGGTACAAATAATAAATTATTATTATTATTATTATTATTATTATTATTATTATTATTATTGACTGGAGTTTGCCTATGTCTGTCCTAGCCGCTGTGGTTGCGTATATAAAGAGGGGTCTATGATTATCCTTAATCTCCATGGACATAATACCTAACAGGAAGGCTCTGTGATTCTATGAGGTTGGCTCCGCTTAACGGAGATCTCTGTGGGTCCCGCAGGTCTCCACCGGCTTCCAGTGCAGCAACATGCTGACAGCTCTGCCCAGCTCCTTCCTGGACCGTCTCCTGTCGGCGGCTCTGATGGAGGATGCAGAGATCCGCCTCTTTGTCCTCCAGATCCTCATCAGCTTCATCGACCGCCATGGGAACAAGCACAAGTTCCAGACCATCAGGTACACAGGCCTTGCCTTCCATTTGCAGGCTGGCAGGATGGGGGGCGGTGTTGGGATGCAGCCAAGGAATCGGGGGCAATAGGCGCGCCCCCAGCTGGCCCCAGCCCACCGGCCGGTGAGCCGGACGGTCTCCAGTCCTTGGATCAACATGAAACTGCGACCCTAGCTTCAGAAGCCTTCAGAAGCTGAGCACACACATTCAGCGGTGCAACAGAAGTGGCAGGGAGAGGCTGTGTTGAGCATATTTACAAGCAGTTTCATCAGCATGTAAAGGTAAAGGTACCCCTGACCATTAGGTCCAGTCGTGGCCGACTCTGGGGTTGCGGCGTTCATCTCGCTTTATTAGCTGAGGGAGCCGGCGTACAGCTTCCGGGTCATGTGGCCAGCATGACTGAGCCGCTTCTGGCGAACCAGAGCAGCGCATGGAAACGCCTTTTACCTTCCCACCAGAGTGGTACCTATTGATCTACTTGCACTTTGACATGCTTTCGAACTGCTAGGTTGGCAGGAGCAGGGACCGAGCAATGGGAGCTCACCCCGTCGTGGGGATTCGAACCGCCGACCTTCTGATCGGCAAGCCCTAGGCTCTGTGGTTTAACCCACAGTGCCACCCGCATCCCACTTATTCAGCATACATCAGGACAAAAGGAAAACATGTCTTCTCCCCTTGATGTCCAAAGCAAGCAGCTAAAAGCAAAAGCTGTACACAAACAGAAGTTCCCAGCAAGCTGCGCTGGAGTGTAAACAGGCATGTGACGTACAACAATCATGCCTGTCCCTTAAGATGGAACAGAATATTCTAACGGACGGGAGCCCGGGTCAACTTTGTGGGGTTGTAGCAGGACCCTGAAGCAGCGGTGGCAAACCTTTTAGAGACCAAATGCCCAAACTGCAACCCAAAACCCACTTATTTTTTGCAAAGGGCCAACACAGCAATTTACCGTATTTTTCCGTGTTGTTGAGCTGGGGGGGGGGGTTTGCCCATAGCTGTTGAGCTTTTTGGGGGGAGGATTACCCAGGGATCCAGGGGCGCGGGTGGTGCTGTGGGTTAAACCAGAGAGCCTAGGACTTGCCATCAGAAGGTGGGTGGTTCGAATTCCCACGACGGGGTGAGCTCCCGTGGCTCAGTCCCTGCTCCTGCCCACCTAGCAGTTCGAAAGCACGTCAAAGTACATGTAGATAAATAGGTACCACTATTTATCTCCCAGGGACGCAGGTGGCGCTGTGGGTAAAAGCCTCAGCGCCTAGGACTTGCCGATCGAAAGGTCGGTGGTTCGAATCCCCGCGGCGGGATGCGCTCCCGTTGCTCGGTCCCAGCGCCTGCCAACCTAGCAGTTCGAAAGCACCCCCGGGTGCAAGTAGATAAATAGGGACCGCTTACTAGCGGGAAGGTAAACGGCGTTTCCGTGTGCGGCTCTGGCTAGCCAGAGCAGCGATGTCACGCTGGCCACGTGACCCGGAAGTGTCTCCGGACAGCGCTGGCCCCCCGCCTATAGAGTGAGATGGGCGCACAACCCTAGAGTCTGTCAAGACTGGCCCGTACCGCCAGGGGTACCTTTACCTTTATTGATCTCCCAGCGGTGGCAGGTAGATGTTGAAAAGCATGGGGGAGAGGACAGAACCGTGAGGCACCCCACAAGTGAGAACCCAGAGGTCTGCACACTCATCCCCCACTACCACTTTCTGAACACGGCCCAGGAGAATTGCAACCATTATGCCACGCTGCCTCTCGTTTCATCCTTTTCCATTTCCCCGCACAGCACCATCAGCGATATCTCCATCCTGAAGCTGAAAGTGGACAAGTGTTCCCGCCAGGATACTGTCTTCATGAAAAAGGTATGGGGGAAAGGCGCTTGTGGGTTTGCAAGATTTGCAGGTGGAAGGATGTGAGCCAGCCAGGTAGACAGGTAGACATCAACAGGGGCGGGGGGAATCATTTCTGGCACCTTCCATGAGCAACGCCATTTATCCACCATAATAATCATTTATTACTTCTACCCCTCCCATCTGGCCAGGCCTCCCCAACCACTCTGGTCGGCTTCCAATAGAATATTAAAAACACAAGAAAACATCAAAACTTCCCTAAACATCCTGAATCTTCCGACATTCATTGCATGTTCACAGATGCTAGTGTTACGAGAGGGAGAAAAACTCCTATTATCATTTCTTATTATTCGCTGAATTTATTTACCGCCCTATACCTGGTGGTCTCAGGGTGGTTCACAGAATAAAATCAAGATATAAAACCACATAATACATAATAAAAATAAAAACTACAACCCAAAACATCCCTCACACACACACAAAACACATTTTAAAAGGGCATAGGATGTCAGTCAGCTCAACAAAAGGCCTGGTTAAAAAGGAACATTTTTCCCCTGTGCCCAAAGGTGTGTAATAATAATAATTTATTATTTCTACCCCGCCCATCTGGCTGGGTTTCCCCAGCCACTCTGGGCGGCTTCCAACAAAGACCAAAAATACACTAAAATGTCACATTAAAAACTTCCCTGAACAGGGCTGCCTTCAGATGTCTTCTGAATGTCAGGTAGTTGTTTATCGCTTTGACATCTGTGTAATGAAGGCACCAGGCGAACTTCCCTGGGGAGAGCATTCCACAGACGAGGAGCCACTGCAGAGAAGGCCCCGCTCTTGTGTTGCACCCCAGATTTCTATACCGGAAAAGCTATGATGCTGGCGGTTTATTTTTCAGAAGCAGGGCAGTATAAAATGTCCTCTCATGAATTCTGCCGCTCTGCTTTTCCACAGCACTCGCAACAGCTCTATCGCCACATGTACTTGACGTGCAAGGAGGAGAGCAACGGGCGGGCGCATTACGAGGCCATCTACAGCCTGCTGGCGCTCACCAGCATCGAGCTGGCCAACGAGGAGGTGGTGGTGGACCTGATCCGCCTGGCGCTGGCCATGCAGGTAAGGGCTGGGCCAGGGAGGGGGGTCTGCCAAGACCCTCCTGGGAGCCTGCTGAGTCCTTTATTTCTGGGAGGTCAGGAGGAGAGAGAATGGGGTGCCAAATCAATATTGATAGGACTATCGCTAAGGTGGTCTTCATCTGTTTCAGAAGGGCTTTCCCTGAAGTGTGACCCAGCTCTCTGTATTTTGGGGGGAATTTTGACTGAAGAAATAGCTTTGCGGTTTTTAAAGCGTTCGATCTTTGTGATTTATCTTATTTGTAAACCCATTCATTCGTAGCCTTTGGGCTGTGAAGCTGTTTAGAAATCTGTGAAACAAAGAATAAATTTGTTCCGCAAAGAGCTTTTAGAGAATTAATCTGATCCAGCACCAGCTGTTCTTTCTGTTTTTTATTGATTTAATAATGTTATAGTTATGTGATGTTTTGATACTTTTATTTGTCTGAGTTAGAATCACAGAACTGTGGGGTTAGAAGGGACCCTGAGGATTAGCTTGTCCAACAACCTGCAATAATAATAATAATAATAATAATAATAATAATAATAATAATAATAATAATAATTTATTTAAACCCCGCCCATCTGGCTGGGCTTCCCCAGTCACTCTGGGCGGCTTCCAACAAAATATTAAAATACAGTAATGCAATGCAGAAATATGCAGCTGTCTTGTACAGGTATTGAACCTGCAACCACGCTCTTAACCAACTGAGCTTAGGCGGTTTATACATATTATTATGTAAATGAATAACAGTGAGTTCTGGCATATAGAATCGGAGTTTCGTAGTGTTGGAAGGGGACCCCCAAGGTCATCCAGTCCAACCCCCTGCAATGCAGAAACTTCAACCAAAGCTTCCTTGACAGATGGTCATCTAAGTTCACAGGTACAAGCAATCAGTGCCAGATTTACATATAAGCTAAACAAGCTTTAGCTTAGGACCCCACGCTCTTGGGCTCCCAAAAAAATTTAAAGGGGGGAAAACTGGATGTAAATTTCCAAAATAAAAGATAAAAAACAAATAAAACCTACATACAGCAACAGTGTTTTGTGTTCTGTAAGCTCCTAGGATGTAAGTCATGGGCCCCGCCTGCTAGCCTGCTCCCTAAAATATCCCTGGTTTGCTCCTTTCTATATATAGGGTGCCAACATTCTGCATGGACTGGTTGCACGGCAACATGTGCAAATGGCTTGAGATACCTATTTGGTCCATCAGTTACCACATAGCATATAGTATAAGTAAAGGGACCCCTGACCATTAGGTCCAGTCGTGACCGACTCTGGGGTTGCGGCGCTCATCTCGCTTTATTGGCCGAGGGAGCCGGCGTACAGCTTCCGGGTCTTATGGCCAGCATGACTAAGCTGGCGAACCAGAGCAGCACACGAAAACACTGTTTACCTTCCCGCCGGAGCAGTACCTATTTATCTACTTGCACTTTGACGTGCTTTCGAACTGCTAGGTTGGCAGGAGCAGGGACCGAGCAACGGGAGCTCACCCCGTCGCGGGGATTCGAACCGCCGACCTTCTGATCGGCAAGTCCTGGGCTCTGTGGTTTAACCCACAGCGCCACCCGCGTCCCCACATAGCATATATTCAACACAAAGAACAGTGATGGTTTGTTGTTGACAAAGGACAGCTGGACATATAAAGGGCCCCATTAGCTTCAGTAGCTGAGGGCCTCATTAAACCGCAATCCGGCCCTGCAAGCGATATAAGATTTTTGCCCTGCCAATGGCTGTCAAAGAGCAGCTCAGAATAACCCGGTTCAACCCAACAAGACGATAGACAAGCAGAGCCAGCAGAGGAGAATCAGGCCTTTCTCAGGTCTCTCAGGTTTATCGGTTGGTGTTCATATCGGACTGCCTGGACCCATAACATCCCAAACTTCTTTGCAGGAGCTGGCCCAGGTCAACGAGGACAACCTGCCTTTATACAGTCGCTGTGCCCTCTATGCCCTCGGCGCTGCCTACCTGAACCTGATCAGCCAGCTGACCACAGTGCCCGCCTTCTGCCAGCACATCCACGAGGTCTGTATTGTCCCTGTTATAAAAGGTAAAGGGACCCCTGACCATTAGGTCCAGACGTGGCCAACTCTGGGGTTGCGGCACTCATCTCGCTTTGTTGGCCATGGGAGCCGGTGTACAGCTTCCGGGTCATGTGGCCAGCAGGACTAAGCTGCTTCTGGAGAACCAGAGCAGCTCACGGAAATGCCATTTACCTTCCTGCCGGAGTGGTACCTATTTATCTACTTGCACTGGCGTGCTTTCGAACTGCTAGGTTGGCAGGAGCAGGGACAGAGCAACGGGAGCTCACTCCGTCGCGGGGATTCAAACCGCCGACCTTCTCATCGGCAAGTCCTAGGCTCTGTGGTTTAACCCACAGCGCCACCCACGTACCACTCTGATAGAGTAAACCAATCTTAATACAGTGGTACCTCGGGTTACAGACGCTTCAGGTTACAGACTCTGCTAACCCAGAAATAGTACCTCAGGATAAGAACTTTGCTTCAGGATGAGAACAGAAATCGTGCTCTGGCGGCGCAGCTGCAGCAGGAGCCCCATTAGCTAAACTGGTAATTCAGGTTAAGAATAGTTTCAGGTTAATAACCGACCTCCAGAACGAATTAAGTTCTTAACCCGAGGTACCACTGTATCAGGGAACCTAACTCTGTCAGTGTGCGCCAAGCAGGGCTCTCAGAGATGTGGGCGCTGGCGGTGGTCAAAGGTTCCCCCCAAAAACTCAGCTGGCTGAGGGAGTCTTGCCTCTTTACCAGGTCATTGAGATGAGGCAGAAGGAGGCGCCGTACCTGCTCCCCGAAGGCGTGTTTGCAGAGAAGCCCAGGTAAGCCAGCCCAGGAGCCTCTGACTTGGAATCCAAGCCTTGAGGCTTTCCTCATCCAGTGACACGCACACTCCTTTTGTGCTGATGCCTTCCCTGGCCGTTCCTCCGCAGGAGGGCATGCCCTGAGCAGCAAGGGGGCAGGCGGGAGAGAGAGAGAGGCTTTGGCACCCCCTCTCATTTCTTCTCCCGATTCTCTTCCGTAGGCTATCGAGGAACCTGGACCGCCTGGGCCCTGAAATCCTCTTTCGGCAGAGCAAGATCAGCGAGGTGTTGGGGGGCAGTGGATACAATTCGGACCGGCTCAGCACCCCTTATATCCCCCAGCTGACAGGTACGGGGGCTGAGCGTGCCCTCCGATGCCAGGGGAGGGAGGTGGGAAGGCAAAGTGGTCGAATTTGCACCTCTAAACCCCCTGCTACCTTCTTAAAGGTAAAGAGACCCCTGATGATTAGGTCCAGTCGTGGCCGACTCTGGGGTTGCGGCGCTCATCTCGCTTGATTGGCCGAGGGAGCAAGCATACAGCTTCCAGGTCATGTGGCCAGCATGACTAAGCCGCATCTGGCAAACCAGAGCAGCGCACGGAAATGCCGTTTACATTCCCGCCAGAGCAGTACCTATTTATTTACTTGCACTTTGATGTGCTTTCGAACTGCTAGGTGGGCAGGAGCTGGGACCGAGCAACGGGAGCTCACCCCATCGTGGGGATTCGAACCGCCGACCTTCTGATCAGCAAGTCCTAGGCTCTGTGGATTAACCCACAGCTCCACCCGCATCCCTGCTACCCTCTTATTACATCCCAATAGGTAGTCCTGCACTTCAGGAAGCACCAATCTAGAACAACTCCACATTCCTCATACCATTTCATTTTAAAAGTAATAATAGTTTTTATTAAGCTTTACAGTGGATGCTCGGGTTGCAGACGTGATCCGTGCAGGATACACGTTCGCAACCCGCAGCGTTCGCAACCCGCGCCTGCACACATGCAGGTTGCAATTCGACGCTTCTGCGCATGCGCAAAGCACGATTTAGCACTTCTGTGCATGTGCAACCTCCGAAACCCGTAAGTAACCCATTAAAGTACTTCAGGGTTTTGGTGGTCTACAACCCGAAAAAAGGCAACCTGAAGCGGCTGTAACCCGAGGTATGACTGTATAGAGGAAAAAATACAAAACTTAATATCTTTTCCCTTTTTTATCTAAACTAAGACTTTGATCTAGATACAATAAAAAGCATAAAAGGGGGGAGAAAAAAGAGAAAGAAAGAAAGAAAGAAAGAAAGAAAGAAAGAAAGAAAGAAAGAAAGAAAGAGAGGTTAAGAGAGAAAAACAGAAAGATAAGACCCAGAAAGTAAAAAGAAAACCTTCCCATTCTTCATCTGTCTGCTATATAAAAGCAATATGCCCATAATCCAGTCCAACACCCAACAAAGTCACTTTCCATAAACAAAACTGATCTTCAATCCTCAAATCCAAATATCTTTTTTTTCCCCCACGCAAAAAGTCTGTAAGAGGTCTCCAGTCTTTAGCAAATGTTAACAATGACTTTTCTCTGATTCAAACCTGCCGGTTTCCCCATCTCGGCTAAAAGTCTGTCAGTTTTAACAGCCGCTCCTCCCATGTTGGCGATTTCCCCTTCCCTTTCAGATGAAGACCGGCTGTCAAAGAGGAAGAGCATTGGCGAGACCATCTCTCTGCAGGTGGAAGTGGAGTCCAGAAATAGCCCCGAAAAAGAGGAGGTACGCGGTTTGGATGGTGCCCTGGCTCGTTTGTTGCGAGCTGCCGGGAGATTTCGTGGAAGTCGGGGTTGGGAGACAGGGGACCCAAGAGGCTTTGTAGGGAAGGAAACAGCCTTTCAGCTCTTGGACTTGAGCTGTTTAGGGCTGATGGGATTAATGGTTCAGGAGATCTTCCCCACTCCAATCATTTGCTGGCGGCCCCATTTGCCTCTCAAGTAGGATTTCTGCCCAGACAACAATGACGTCTTAAGACTCCTGGTTTCTAACATTTCGCTTCTCTTCTCTCCTCCTTCCACTGTCCGCTCAAACCCGAAACAGAGAGCCCCTGCCGAAGAGATCACGTACGAAACCTTGAAGAACGCAATTGGTAAGAGTCTTTGGGGACCAGAGGTGTCCAGTAGGGTCCCCTGCCCCTTTTGCGCCCCACTTTGGGCAGAAAGGAAGGGACCATTGACAACTCTCTCTTTTTAATACAGTGGTGCCTCGCAAGACGAAATTAATTCGTTCCGCGAGTTTTGTCGTCTTGCGATTTTTTTCGTCTTGCGAAGCACGGTGTCGGGAAAGTTTTGGAAAAGCTTCAAAAGCCTCAAAAAGCTTTAAAAACCTCAAAAAAGGCTACCACACCGCGTTCTATGAGTTGCTCCTCGAAGTCAAGTCGCAACTGTATTAACGGTGTTAAGAAAAGGGAAACAAACTTGCAAGACGTTTCCGTCCTGCGAAGCAAGCCCATAGGGAAAATCGTCTTGCGAAGCAGCTCAAAAAACAAAAAACCCTTTTGTCTTGCGAGTTTTCCGTCTTGCAAGGCATTCGTCTTGCGAGGTACCACTGTAATATTTTTATTACATTTTTAACAAAAAGTAATAAAAAACAACAACACGGTAATGGATACAATAACAACCACACACAAAAATTGTTCTCAAAAACAATGTCAAAACCATAAAATGGGATTCTCCGAATCCTGTGAGTTCCCTCCCTCCCCATCCCTGGTTCCTAAAGTTTCCTTTTCAGCTGCATATCATTTCTACTCCAAAATAATTTTCACCTAAGATTTCCTGCACTATTTCTAAAATTACAAGTGTTTTTAAAACCCTGCCAATGAATACAATACTTTTGCATACAAAAGTTAAATTACTAAAACAGACTGACATTTGCATCAACTTTCTGAGCACCTGGGTAGGCTTATCTAAACAGAAATGTGTTTAGCAAGCACTGGAACAACAACAACAACAACAACAACTTTATTGTTTGTATCCCACCTATCTTACTGGGTTGCCCCCCCCCCCCCCAGCTACTCTGGGCAGCTACCTTCCAACGAATATAAAAGCGTAACATCAGACATTGAAAACTTCCCTCTACAGCAGGGGTCTGCAACCCGCGGCTCCGGAGCCGCATGTGGCTCTTTTACACCTTTGCCGCGGCTCCGGGGTGGATACTAGCGAGGGGAGGAGGCGCATTGTGCGCCCCGACACTCCCCACTGTGGCAGGCGCTGTACTGGCTGTGATGTCGCATGGAGGCGGTGCGTGCGTTAGTCACGCACCGTCCCGATGTCACCTTCCCGCCTGCTGTCAGATCGCGGCTCCGGAGATATAGTTGTTTTAAATGTCACAATGGTTTTGCAGCTCCCAGTTTTTCTTCTTCTTCGGAAACGGGTCCAAGTGGCTCTTTTTGTCGTAAAGGTTGCAGACCCCTGCTCTACAGGAAAGAATATAGTGAAGGCACCTGCTTGGTCTCAATAGGCAGGGAGTTCCAAAGGGCAGGTGCTGCCCCACCAACCGATCAAGCTCTACCAAATGCAGAACGGGGATTGCGTGACCCCTGCCCTGGTGCCCCTTCTGCAGACGAAAGTGGTCAAGAGGGCACAGGTGGGGTCAGGTGATCTGGCAGGTCAGCTGCTCCCAAGGGCTTTGTATGCTGGCAGGGACACCTTGAACTTGGCTCTTGCTGTCGTGTCTAACAAACATTCCTGGTCTTCTTTTTTCAGTAGACAGCGTTGCGGTGGAGGAACAGGAGCGGGAGAGGAGGAGGCAAGTGGTGGAAAAGTTCCAGAAAGCTCCCTTCGAAGAAATTGCGGCTCACTGTGGCGCCCGGGTGAGTGATGATTTGTGCCACACACCTAAATCTGGGCTCCCCAATCCAACACACCAGGGCACCCTAACCCTTCCTAATTTTTAATAAAGTGTTATTTGCCAGGCAGGCAGGCACGTAGGTTGTGCGGCCATGCCAAGCCCTTACCTTCAGTTGCCATCTCTGTTTCCTCGTGACACGAGACAAGCATAAACACTCTCTCTACATGAGCGTTAAGCAACGCTGCTGCATTGCGAACCAGCCTGCTCCAATGCAGTTCTCTGGTCTAGGAAGTGAGCCTTGCAAAGACCCTAGAGGACAGAGAGATCCGCTCACATTTCCCCATGCCAGCTCCCCGTGCGATACTAACATGTGAGCCAGTGTGGTGTAGTGGTTAAGAGCGGTGGACTCGTAATCTGGGGAACCGGGTTCGCGTCTCCGCTCCTCCACATGCAGCTGCTGGGTGACCTTGGGCCAGTCACACTTCTCTGAAGTCTCTCAGCCCCACTCACCTCACAGAGTGTTTGTTGTGGGGGAGGAAGGGAAAGGAGATTGTTAGCCGCTTTGAGACTCCTTAAAGGGAGTGAAAGGCGGGATATCAAATCCAAATTCTTCTTCTTCTAACACCGGGTAGCATTTTGCCTCCAGCGCTCATCCTTTGCAATGAGCAAAATCCCTCCCTTAGTGCGATTTCACCCACTTCCCCCAGCAACACTAACACCTTGAGCTGGGCTTGATAGCAAAATGGCAACCTCTGAGCGCAGGTTTTCTGTGCCGGCGAGGCCTCCCCCTTGTCAGCAACCGCACTGCAGCATTCTGCACGGCCAGCAGCCTCAGGATCAAACGCCAGAGAGGCCCCACGTGGATCGCATTGCAGGGCAGCAATTCCTGTTTTTAATTATAAAATAGATTTGTAAAATAGGAATAAAATTAATTTATTCCTAATAAAATAGGAATGAAATAGATTTGCTCATCCTTTGCACGGACTGAGCCAAATCTGTAAATTTTCAAAAAGCAAAAGAACACAAATATAGCACCATTTCCCAGTTTGCATTCTCTTGAGGTTAAAATTAGGCCCCGCCCCCATTCCCATGCTTCCCTCAAGTGATCTATTAGTGCTGCGTATTAGAGTTATCCCATGCCTTCGTTCCTCCCTGTCTGCAATTCCAGTGCTCACAGTTGTCCTCTTCTTCTTGCAGGCCACGCTTCTGCAGAGCAAGCTCAACCAGATATTTGAGATCACCATACGGTAAGGGGGTGGAAGGGGGAGAGAGGTTGGGGGTGCTGGGTGGGGGTATTAGGATCGTCCTACTCACGTGTAGGACCCTGGCAGCAACACATGCCCGACTGGCATGTTCTCTCCCTCCTGGTCGGTCGGTCGGGAGCTTCGAAAGCTTTCTTCAACCTGAACATCACAGTGACCGATGCCAGCAGACATAGGGATCCGCAGAGTCTTCGCAGCTTGTGTAACAGAACTCAGTAGCACAGCATTTTGCTCAATCTACGTTTATTTACATATAATACACTCGGAGCATTCTGATTTAGCTCCTGCCTCTTTCTCATCAGACAGCAAAGAGAGAAAGAACAAAGGACAATAGTCCATAGCTGTCAACCTTCCCTTTTTTGGCGGGAAATTCCCTTATTCCAGCGCCGTTTCCCGCTCCTATCCCGGATTGTTAGATATCCCGTAGACTGTCCCCGGGACAGGTGAGGCTGCTGATCCCTTATTTTTGAGGCTGCTGATCCCTAATTTTCAAATCTGAAAGTTGACAGCTGATAGTCCCACTGCATGGAACACAGTAATACCAAAACATCCTGTCTCGGTCACTTCCCACACTGTGGAATGAAAACATACACCGTCATGTGATAGACAACAATCCCATGACTGCAAACACGGAGCGGGAATCCTAACAGGCGGCAGCGCACGGGAGAAACCCCTCTACCCGCACGAGAACTTCTCCCGCTTGCTTCGAGCAGAGCACCTTTCTTTTGTGACACTTTTCCCCCCACCGTGCTGTCAGTGGCTGGACTAAGGAGGAATGGTGGGAGTCACACACACCCCACAAACACACCTTCCCGGGAAAAGGAGGAGAGTATAGATTTAGAACAGTGGTTTGCCGAAGGGCATGGTTCAGAGGCTGGCGAGGGTAAAAGCTGGGATATATTGGGGGGGGGGCAGCGGGAAGGAGCAGCATTGGGGGAGAGACAGGTAACAGATTCAGTGTCTCTTGAAAGCATTCCTGACACACACACACCCGCCCCCAAACCAGGTGTGTGTGTTGCCAATGCAAGATGGTTCTTTTAAAATTAGATTCAGAAGCATTATAAACACAAGTGTAATAAACAGAAATCTGCCCTTATTCCCTTATGGGGGGACACAAGAGCCCTTATAGAGTCCTTTGCAGGTTCTCCATCCTGTCTTGGTCACTTTCCACACTGTCATGTGATAGACAACAATCCCATGACTGCAAACACGAAGCAAGAATCCTAACAGGGGGCAGCACATGGGAGAAAATAACAGAGGCCAACCAGAGAATATTGAGAAGCAAAGCAGCTAGTAAGCCTGATCTTTATTAAACTGTTGCAACAGGGTGCCCCCTTCACACACAGGAAAGGAGGAGGACCCAGGACAAAGGTGTGCCCGCCCTTATATAGACATTTTAAATTGCCTGCCCCGAAGTCCAAGACCACCCCTCCATACATCATACATACATCACAGAAAAGGCGGTCTACAACAGAAATCTGAGTGCATTGTTTACCTCCTGTCTGGCAGGTTACCTGTTAATGGTCACTTGATTGGATTGCCTGGGGAGCCTGGCCAGTCTTTTGTAATGATAAATACTTAGTTCCTGAGCCAGGTCACAGGCTCACCCTATTCATATATTAAATATGCCCTTAAGACAGGATTTGTGAAGGAAAAGACGATGGGGAGGCTTTTCCATTTTCCTTTGACTTTGCAGAGAAAACATTTGGTCAGTTTAGGAGCCAATATGGCTTCATGGCTGTTTTCCTGTGCTGCTTCAGACATGTGGTTTATATATTTATGAACGTGTTCTAAGACCTTTCCTTGGCCAACAATCAGCTCAGCAATTGTCACCTCTGGGCACTTCCTCGAGTCCCTATTTTTCAAGGGCAAAATAGCTTTGGAATGGAGGAAACTTGCAAAGGAGTTGATTTTATATTATTTTTAAAGCTAGGTAACTTCCTCGAGCTGTCAAGTCGAAAGGATACATTCAGGCATAATATTTGTAAAATTTAACAACTTTAAAGATGTGCCCCCCCCCCATAATTTCCGTAACAACACACACACACTCCAGAACGACATGGGCCAGACATGTCTCAAAGTCCTCTTCTCTTGACCGCAGACCTCCTCCAAGCCCCTCGGGGACCATCACAGCCGCGTACGGCCAGCCTCAGAGCCACTCCATCCCGGTCTACGAGATGAAGTTCCCGGACCTGTGCGTCTACTGAGGGGTCCCGACTGCATGCCAGAATGCGACTGCGGCTTCGAACCATCACCTGGGACCAAGTGGATCGCGATCTTGCTGCCTCCAGGAGCCCATGGGGGAGGGCACCCCCTTTGGACCACCTTCCAAGCAAGAGGGATGCAGGATGCTTCCCCTTACAGTCCCACACACACACCCCCAAGGCCCCTTCGTCTTCCTTTGTGCTTGACTCGATTTCCCCGTTATACGGTAGAGAGCACCCGGGCAGCCTTTGACGGACAGTCGCAAGAGGCGGGGCGCCATTTTCGGCCTCCCTTTTTTAAGAAGATGTTTTAAAAAGTCTTTTTGGATGGGTCGGGTGCTTCCTCTCTCTCTCTGTCTCCACTGAACGCGTGTGTTGATAATCCATCGCATAAAGTCAATCTATTCTCTGTGGGTCTGTGTCGTTTCTGCTGCTGGTTGCTGGCTCAGCATATTTTCCTGGCCAAAAAAATTGCACCTTTCCCCCATCCGCACCCCGTTATGTACATTGGGATCCTTTGGGACAGAGATAGATAAATATATATTTAAATGTAATAACCCCTGCCTAGAGTTATTCTTCAGTGCTATGAGTCTTATTGATAAGGCATAAATCTGCCTGGATATGAATCTATCTGTATAGATAGATAGATCTATGATACGATACAATACAGTGGTACCCCGCAAGACGAATGCCTCGCAAGACGGAAAACCCGCAAGACGAAAGGGTTTTCTGTTTCGGAGGCGCTTCGCAAGACGAATTTCCCTATGGGCTTGCTTCGCAAGACGAAAGCCCATAGGGAAATCTCCGGGGACCTGTTTTAAATTGCTGGCGGTCGGGAGCAAAGACTTTCGCCCACAGCCGGCCTTCAGAAGAGGTCCTGGACCTCTTCTGAAGGCCGGCGGGGGGCAAAAGTCTTTGCTCCCCCCCGCCTGCCTTCCCGGGACAGCGGAGACTTCTCCGCTGCCCCGGGCGATCTTAAAATGCTGGCGGGCGGGAGCGAAGCGTTCGCTGCCGACCCCCAGCATTTTAAAATCTCCCCGGGACAGCAGAGAAGTCCCGCCCCGCTCGGGATGGCGGCGCAGAGCTGTCTGCCGTGCCGGGATCAGCGCAGCTCTGCGCGGCCATCGAGAGCCGGGGGCGAAGCCCGCCCCGCTACAGATGGCCGCGCAAAGCTGCCTGCAGTCCCGGGACTGCAGGCAGATCTGCGCCACCATCCCGAGCGGGGCGCTAAGTCCCGCCCCACTCTGGATGCCAGCGCAGAGCTGTCTGCCGTCCCGGGACTGCAGGCAGATCTGCGCCACCATCCCGAGCGGGGCGCTAAGTCCCGCCCCGCTCGGGATGGCGGCGCAGAGCTGTCTGCTGTCCCGGGATCAGCGCAGCTCTGTGTGGCCATCGGGAGCCGGGGCGAAGCCCGCCCCGCTCCAGATGGCCGCGCAAAGCTGCCTGCAGTCCCGGGACGGCAGGCAGATCTGCGCCACCATCCTGAGCGGGGCGCTAAGTCCCGCCCCGCTCGGGATGGCGGCGCAGAGCTGTCTGCCATCCTGGGATCAGCGCAGCTCTGCGCGGCCATCGGGAGCCGGGGGCGAAGCCCGCCCCACTACAGATGGCCGCGCAAAGCTGCCTGCAGTCCCGGGACTGCAGGCAGATCTGCGCCACCATCCCGAGCGGGGCGCTAAGTCCCGCCCCGCTTTGGATGCCAGCGCAGAGCTGTCTGCCGTCCCGGGACTGCAGGCAGATCTGCGCCACCATCCCGAGCGGGGCGCTAAGTCCCTCCCCGCTCGGGATGGCAGCGCAGAGCTGTCTGCCGTCCCGGGATCAGCGCAGCTCTGCGCGGCCATCGGGAGCCGGGGCGAAGCCCACCCCGCTCCAGATGGCCGCGCAAAGCTGCCTGCAGTCCCGGGACGGCAGGCAGATCTGCGCCACCATCCCGAGCGGGGCGCTAAGTCCCGCCCCGCTCGGGATGGCGGCGCAGAGCTGTCTGCCATCCCGGGATCAGCGCAGCTCTGCGCGGCCATCGGGAGCCGGGGGCGAAGCCCGCCCCACTACAGATGGCCGCGCAAAGCTGCCTGCAGTCCCGGGACTGCAGGCAGATCTGCGCCACCATCCCGAGCGGGGCGCTAAGTCCCGCCCCGCTTTGGATGCCAGCGCAGAGCTGTCTGCCGTCCCAGGACTGCAGGCAGATCTGCGCCACCATCCCGAGCGGGGCGCTAAGTCCCGCCCCGCTCGGGATGGCGGCGCAGAGCTGTCTGCCGTCCCGGGATCAGCGCAGCTCTGCGCGGTCATCGGGAGCCGGGGCGAAGCCCGCCCCGCTCCAGATGGCCGCGCAAAGCTGCCTGCAGTCCCGGGACTGCAGGCAGATCTGCGCCACCATCCCGAGCGGGGCGCTAAGTCCCGCCCCGCTCGGGATGGCGGCGCAGAGCTGTCTGCCATCCCGGGATCAGCGCAGCTCTGCACGGCCATCGGGAGCCGGGGGCGAAGCCCGCCCCGCTACAGATGGCCGCGCAAAGCTGCCTGCAGTCCCGGGACTGCAGGCAGATCTGCGCCACCATCCCGAGCGGGGTGCTAAGTCCCGCCCCGCTCTGGATGCCAGCGCAGAGCTGTCTGCCGTCCCGGGACTGCAGGCAGATCTGCGCCACCATCCCGAGCGGGGCGCTAAGTCCCGCCCCGCTCGGGATGGCGGCGCAGAGCTGTCTGCCGTCCCGGGATCAGCGCAGCTCTGCGCGGCCATCGGGAGCCGGGGCGAAGCCCGCCCCGCTACAGATGGCCGCGCAAAGCTGCCTGCAGTCCCGGGACTGCAGGCAGATCTGCGCCACCATCCCGAGCGGGGCGCTAAGTCCCGCCCCGCTCTGGATGCCGGCGCAGAGCTGTCTGCCGTCCCGGGACTGCCATCCCGAGCAGGGCTAAGTCCCGTCCCGCTCTGGATGGCGGTGCAGATCTGCCTGCCGTCCCGGGATCAGCGAAGCGTTCGCTGCTGACCCCCAGCATTTTAAAATCTCCCCGTGTCCCGGTGAGATTTTAAAATGCTGGGGGTCGGCAGCGAAGCCCTTGTTCCCCCCCAGCCCCCCCAGCCTTCAGAAGCCCTTGTTCCCCCCCCCCCCCAGCCTTCAGAAGAGGTCGGGGGACAGACTGTCCCCGGACCTGGTCTGAAGGCGGTTTCCCTAGGAACGCATTAATTGATTTTCAATGCATTCCTATGGGAAACCGTGCTTCGCAAGACGAAAAACTCGCAAGAAGAAAAAACTTGCGGAACGAATTAATTTCGTCTTGCGAGGCACCACTGTAATCTTTATTGTCATTGTCCCATACAGAACAACAAAATTGAAAAAATCTACATCAGACATTCAGAAGCCAACAAGCCAGCTATCCCAACCTGGTTAACCCCCTAAAAACTCTGACACCCCATAATTAAATACAATATACTCCCATAGAGACTACCTTACACTGCGTTTAAAACCAAAATCGCATTTGGATAGAAACTGTTTCTTAGGCGGCTGGTGCTAGTCTAGGGGTTTGGACTGGGTGTCCATCAATATGTGGATGATACCCAGCTCTACCTCTCTTTCAAATCAGAACCAGTGAAGGTGGTGAAGGTCCTGTGTGAGTGCCTGGAGGTGGTTGGAGGATGGATGGCGGCTAATGGATTGAGGTTGTATCCTGACAAGACAGAAGTACTGTTCTTGGGGGACAGGGGGTGGGCTGCTGTGGGGGACTCCCTTGTCCTGAATGGGGTAACTGTGCCCCTGAAGGACCAGGTGCGCAGCCTGGGAGTCATTTTGGACTCACAGCTGTCCATGGAGGAACAGGTCAATTCTGTGTCCAGGGCAGCTGTCTACCAGCTCCACCTGGTACGCAGGATGAGACCCTTCCTGCCCGCAGACTGTCTCCCCAGAGTGGTGCATGCTCTGGTTATCTCTTGCTTGGACTACTGCAATGCGCTCTACGTGGGGCTGCCTTAGAAGGTGACCCGGAAACTACAACTAATCCAGAATGCGGCAGCTAGACTGGGGACTGGGAGCGGCCACCGAGACCACATAACACCAGTCTTGAAAGACCTACACTGGCTCCCAGTACGTTTCCGAGCACAATTCAAAGTGTTGGTGCTGACCTTTAAAGCCCTAAATGACCTCGGTCCAGTATATCTGAAGGAGCATCTCCACCCCCATCGTTCTGCCCGGACGCTGAGGTCCAGCTCCAAGGGCCTTCTGGCGGTTCCCTCCCTGCGAGAAGTGAAGCTACAGGGAACCAGGCAGAGGGCCTTCTCGGTAGTGGCGCCCGCTCTGTGGAACGCCCTCCCATCAGATGTCAAAGAGATAAACAACTACCCGACATTCAGAAGACATCTTAAGGCAGCCCTGTTCAGGGAAGTTTTTAATGTGTGACCTTAGTGTATTTTTGGTCTTTGTGGAAGCCGCCCAGAGTGGCTGGGGAAACCCATCCAGATGGGCGGGGTACAAATAATAAATTATTATTATTATATTTATATTTATAACCCTGTACCTTCTTCCAGAAGGCAGAAGCTGAAAGAGATTTAAAGATGTGGAACAAAGCAACAACATAATGTTGATATCCCAGCCCCCTCTCAGTTTGGGAGTTGGGTATGTTTAGCCTGGAGAGGAGACTGAGAAGTGATATGAGAGCCATCTTCAAATATCTAAAGGTCTGTCAAATGGAAGATGGAGCAAGCTTGCTTTCTGCTGCTCCAGAGGGCAGGACTCGAACTCATGGCTTCAAATTACAAGAAACGAGATTCCTATTAAACACCAGGAAGAACTTTCTGACGCTACAGTGGAACGGTCTCCCTCGGGAGGCAGTGGTCTCTCCTTCCTTGGGGGTTTCCAAGCAGAGTTTGGATGGCCATCTGTCATGGATGCTTTTGCTGAGACTCCTGCATCGCAGTTCTCTCGTTCTATGATAACTCTTTATTTTAAAGCTGGCTTTTAATTCACAAGTAGATGGGCCTGGATAAAGTCTATGGTATATGAAATATACTCAGAGTCGAGTGTGGATTTCATGCTCTTTATTCAGCTCAGAGTAGTGAGGAGGAATGGAAGTTTCCCCAAAATATCTGCTTTATATACATTATTT
Organism: Podarcis muralis; assembly: GCF_964188315.1. Lineage (NCBI taxonomy): Eukaryota > Metazoa > Chordata > Lepidosauria > Squamata > Lacertidae > Podarcis > Podarcis muralis. The sequence goes on from NC_135657.1 coordinate 2,834,622, forward strand.
ACACAATGGGCCCCACGTGATTGGCTAATTCCGGGATTCTCCCGTGGGCCAATCAGGTTGCAGATTCCCTTCCACCTAGAGCTGGATTGGTTGGCTCCTGCGGACCAATCATACTGTTGCATTGTTCTAGGACCAATCAGACTGCTGCACTTTGGATCCTATTGTCCTAGGACCAATCAGACTGCTGCCTTTTGGATCCTATTCAACTCAGTACATAACACCCCTCCCCTCTAAGTTCCAGTCCTGCCCGGGAGGTCGCATTCATAGTCCTCAAGGTACGCCGGCGGCCTACGTGTGCATTGCAGCCTGGGGTGTTCCCTGGTCCGGGGTTCAGGTTCTGGCTCATGTTCCAAGGATGCTGGCTGTGATGGGGCCATTTGGTCTGGTGCAACCCGCTCGCTCAGTCGTGGTTCTGGTTCCGGTGTCCTTTCGGCCCCGCGGGTCCTCTCTGTATTTACTGATTCTGCCTCCCCTGCTGGCCCCTCCTGCTCTATGGGCCTCGCTGCCCCACTGTTCCCTTGGGACTCCTCTGACCTGTCCTCCTCCTGGTTTTCTCCCTGGAATCGTCGCCGTAGCTGCTCGCAGTGGCGGCGCCAGCATTGCCCCCCATCCGTTAGCACCTCGTACATAACAGTATATAAAAAAGAAGAATATATTTCTCCTTGCATTGCATCTGAGGGCATGACTATTCATGCCATGCCGTCCTGGTATTTGAGGAACACAACAATGCGCTGTGCTGAGGTGCAATGAAGGAGGTGGAAACAAGTCATTGTTGATCTTCAAAAGGTCACATATTGTTGTGGGGTGCTGAGTTGATCTGTGTTTGAATAGTTATCTGGGTGGCCTTTTCAAAGGAGTGTTAATGTCACAGGCTCAGGCCAGACTGTCTTTAAGAAAACATTTTGTTTTCTTGAAAGGGCTTTGCTTGTTTGTTTGTTTGTTTTGCGTTTGACGGCCACAACAGCAGGTCAATGGAGCCACCATTGGGACTCTGGTTTCCTCTGTATTTAAAGCTCGTATTGCGCAATTGCTAGCGGAGAGTTCCCAGTTCGAATCTCGTCTCTGCAGCGCAGACTTACAAGGAGGACTTAGCAAAGCTGGCCTCCTATGCCTCTGTTCTTCCGTCTGCAGATATGATGGGCTCAGAGCCTTAGAGCTGTTGTAAGGCCCATAGATCAAAACCATAAGGGGAGGGAAACATAAGGGTCAGACTGTGTCCAAACCAAAGGCCAGGCTGAACAGCTCTGTCTTGCAGGCCCTGCGGAAAGATGTCAAGTCCCACAGGGCCCTAGTCTCTTGTGACAGAGCGTTCCACCAGATCGGGGCCACTGCTGAAAAGGCCCTGGCCCTAGTTGAGACCAATCTAACCACCTTGCGACTTGGGACCTCCAAAGTGTTGTCATTTGTGGACCTTAAGGTCCTCCGTGGGGCATACCAGCAAAGAGGCGGTCCCGTAGGTACATGAGATCTGTGGTCCAATCTGTGGTCAACCATGACGAGACTGACTCTAGAGCAGGGGTCAGCAAACTTTTTCAGCAGGGGGCTGGTCCACCGTCCCTCAGACCTTGTGGGGGGCCAGACTATATTTGGGGGAAAATGAATGAATTCCTATGCCCCACAAATAACCCAGAGATGCATTTTAAATAAAAGCACACATTCTACTCATGTAAAAATACACTGATTCCTGGACCGTCCACGGGCTGGATTTAGAAGGTGATTGGGCCGGATCCGGTCCCCGGGCCTTAGTTTGCCTACCCATGCTCTAGAGCAGGCACCCCCAACCTGCGGCCCTCCAGATGTTTTGGCCTACAACTCCCATGATCCCTAGCTAACAGGACCAGTGGTCAGGGGTGATGGGAATTGTAGTCCAAAACATCTGGAGGGCCGAAGGTTGGGGATGCCTGCTCTAGAGTGCTGTTGCTGGAGATCTCTGAAGTAACTGGAGGTAACAAGGGCCAACAAACAGGGACTCTTAATTCTTTGGCAAAGGGAAGGTTGAATCCTTAGTGGGGGGAGACAATATTACGGATGATGGGAAACATGGTTGTTGTTGTTTAGTCGTTTAGTCGTGTCCGACTCCTGTCTTCCACTGCCTCCCGCAGTTTGGTCAGACTCATGTTTGTAGCTTCGAGAACATGGTACTGGGAATAATAACTTCCCTCAGAGGTTGGTGGACTCTGCAAGCCAGTGTGGTGTAGTGGTTAAGAGTGGTGGTCTCGTAATCTGGTGAACCGGGTTCGCTTCCCCGCTCCTCCACATGCAGCTGCTGGGTGACCTTGGGCCAGTCACACTTCTTGGAAGAAGTCTCTCAGCCCCACTCACCTCACAGAGTGTTTGTTGTGGGGGAGGAAGGGAAAGGAGAATGTTAGCCGCTTTGAGACTCCTTCGGGTAGTGATAAAGCGGGATATCAAATCCAAACACCTCTTCTTCCTTCACTGGAGCTTTTGAAGCAGAGATTAGATGGGCCTCTGTCCGGGGTGCTTTAGTTGCCATTCCTGCAATGACCCTTTGGATGCCATCCAGCTATACAATTCTGTGATAGTTAAAGCTTACTATAACAGATTGCGATATGATTTGTCTCTTGCAAGAGTGTTTGGGTACCACAAGCTGAACATGAGAACAGTGTGATGCAGAAGTCGAGTGTTCAGGTCAAGGGAAGTCATAAAGCTAAAGGGACCCCTGACCATTTGGTCCAGTCGTGGCCGACTCTGGGGTTGCGGCGCTCATCTTGCTTTAGGGTCATGTGCAGCTTCCGGGTCATGTGGCCAGCATGACTAAGCCGCTTCTGGCGAACCGGAGCAGCGCACGGAAACGCCGTTTACCTTCCCGCCAGAGTGGTACCTATTGATCTACTTGCACTTTGACGCGCTTTCAAACTGGTAGGTTGGCAGGAGCAGGGACCGAGCAATGGGAGCTCACCCCGTTGCGGGGATTCATCAGCAAACTCAAGGCTTTGTGGTTTAGACCACAGCACCACCTGCGTCCAAGGGTAGTCATAGTCCCATTCTATTCTGCCTTGGTCAGACCACACCTGGAATACAGTGTCCAATTCTGGGCACCACAATTTAGGAAGGAGGTTGACAAGTTGTAAGGTGTGCAGAGGATGACAACCAGGATGATCAAGGGTCTGGAAACCAAGCCTGATGAGGAGCGTTTGAAGGAGCTGGGTATGTTTAGCCTTGAGAAGGCTGAGAGGTCTCTTATCCTGATGGTCTTATCTATCTGGCTATGTCTGCTCCCAAAAAAGGAGATTCCAGCTGAACATTAGGATAGGGTTACCAGAGCGAGCAGCTCCTGAAGCCAGCCAGAGCCAACTGCGCTACCAGGCTGGCTCCAGGCTGCTGACTGCCGCTGCCATGTTTCCCGGGGACAGATTTGCAAATCCGGGGACTGTCCCCAGGAACCGGGGACGTCTGGTAACCCTAATCTTAGATCCCTGCATTGCAGGGGGCTGAACCTTTGGGGCCGCTTCCACCCCTGCAATGTTATGATTCATTGGGATTTTAAAACAGAGGTTGGGTGGCCATCTATGTTGGATCCTTTTGCCATTATCTCTGCATTGCAGGGGGTTGGACTAGATGACCCTTGGGATTCCCTCCACCTGTACAATTGCATGATTTTGCAACACAGAGGCTTTTAAAACGGAGTTTGTGTGGCTGCCTCTCGAGGATCCTTTTGCTGCACTAGTAGACTCTTGGCAGGAGATCAGGGAAGACTCCAGAGTCACGGGTGGGCAGCACACTGTTGCCCAGTTTTTAAAAAACTCTGCGCATTTATGTTTCAAAGGGTGCAAAAGTAGAGCTTTGCAGCTTTACACAATATGCCTGTGTGCTTGGGCCCAGGGTCTTTTGCCTCACCATCCCCACTACTGACGCCCTGTTGCTACTCAGATTCAAAAAATAAAAATAAAAGTGTCCCCAAATTCATTGAAAAAAATCTGGTACCCATACATTAGGAAGACTTTTGTGGTGGTAAGAGTTTGGCAGTGGAACGGTCTCCCTCAGGAGGTTGTGGGTTCCTTCCTTGGAGGTTCTTGAGCAGAGTTTGGATGGCCATGTCTCAGGGATACTCTAGCTGCGATTCCTGCATTGCAGGGGCTGGAGAAGATGGTCCCTTCCAACTCTATGGTCCCTTCCAACTTTTTGATTCTACGGTGTGGCTCTAGGGGGTCCGTCTGGGTGACGCCCCGAGTCTCTCCCAATTCTTGGGGTCCTGTGAGGGTTAGAATCTCAGAGAGGAGGTGGCAATGACCTTAGCAGGCCACGAGTGTCCTTATCCGCATCCCCCCGAAAATGAGCCAGGTTGCCAAAGCTACAATTAATGGATGGGTGCCCTCCAGGATTATGGGGGGGGGCTTGCCCCCACTTTGTCACCTGCTAGGTAGGAGAACAGTTTTGGGGGGGTGAGCTGAGCTGAAAGCAGTTTGGAAGCTGGAGACACAGAGACCTGCTTGCTGTGTGCTGGATCGAAAACACAAACTAATGGAGAAGCAAGATCTGCTGGGGTGTTACAGCTGGGAGCTCCCCCTGTCTTGGGCTCAGGTTGTCTATTTGTGTAGGTGAAACCACGTATCCTAAAGACACCACACTCTCCACTGATCTCCAAGGAAACTGAACTCTGGGTCAGGAGCCTCTCTGGGCTCAGAGATTGCGACTCTGCCTGGAAGCCTGATGTAGTCAACTGTGGGTTGTGCAAGCATTGGGCCCAGACACTAGCTATGCAGTAGCGGGCAGTAGCTAGCAATTGGGAATGCACTTTGCACATGTTCTGAGGCATTGCTTTATTGTTGCTTTGCATGTTTCCCAAGGGCAGAAATGGAGGAGTGCAGTCTCCCAGGAGAGTCGTGCTTTTGACACACAAACTCCTTTTACTATTTCCCTGCACCTTTGCCTAGATTCACTCCATAAGACGCACCCGACCATAAGGCGCACCTAGTTTTTAGAGGAGGAAAACAAGAAAAAAAAAATATTCTGAATGAAACAGTGGATGTATGATTTTTGTGGTTCATGCTGTGGCCACAGACATGTGATTTGACAGTGAGTTTGGGGTAGCCCAATGCAAAAATCCTGAGAATCCATGTGGATCCGTGCTTTGTAACCACATTTTTGTGCCATTGCGGCCCCAGGCAACAGTAGGTGCATGATTTTTTTGGTGCAGGCTGTAGCCATGGACATGCTGTGTGATCTGATGGTGAATTTGGAGTGACCCAATGCAAAAATCCTGAGGATCCATGGGTTTTTACCTCCCCCCTCCCAGGCAGCCTCCTTTATTGCTAGCATCCCTTACCTCCCTCCCTGATCACTTGTCGATCAGCTGTTTCCTTTCAACACTCCCTTCCCTCTTTTTTTTAAAAGAAGCATGATCTGCTTTTTGCCCCTGGACAATTCGGCTCCAGGGACCACACGTTCGCTTCATAAGACACACAGACATTTCCCCTTACTTTTTAGGAAGAAAAAAGTGTCTCTTACGGAGCGAAAAATACGGTAATTATTCTTTCCGTCTGAAATTTCTACGCCGATCCAACTTGCAACTTTAACCAAAGCAAGGGAGGAAGACGCTGAGCTCATGACGCTGCCCCCACGTGCCCAAAGACGTCTCGGAGACCACGCTTAGTTTGCAAAAAGATGTATTATTGTTATTCTCAGAATTATTATTTTATATCGTTTAACCCTTTCATTTACAGTATTGTACAGCTGGTTCGAAATACGAAAATACTCTGCGCCCCTCCGAAAGATAAGGCTTCCTTCCTGCTTCATTCCGCAGACACCACAGATGGGAGATTAAGCCAGGTTCGGCCGTACCTGCACCCTGCTGAGGTTTCAGACTACAACACCCATCATCCATGCTGGCTGGAGCTGGTGGGACTTGTAGTCCAAAACCTCTGGACAGCACCCAGATTGGCCAATCCTGGCTTAATCTTTCGCCCCCAAAAAACACAATAACATGAACACCCAAAAACCAGAATGCAAACACAAATGTTTATCCTAAGCGGCGAGTTCCACAGTTACCCAGAGCAAGTGAGGACAACGAAAAGAAATGATTATCATTAACAGGGTCTAAATGAGACATGTGCCAAAGGGATCTAGATCTGAGGTCTCCACCACCCCGAACATATAGGGGGTGCTTTTTGTCCCTGGTCTCTCTCTCTCCCTTCCCCTCCCCTCTCCTCTCCCCACCCCCTATTGGCCTTTCTTGTAGGCCGTTTTGACGATGGCGTTCTTAAAAAGAGTCACTAGGGGCGTGTGGCTGCGCTCGGGGCTCATGAAGCCGCCATAGCGCTTCTTCTTGGGCGGCGCGGGGACATTCCACCGAAAGTGGCGCATCTTGTAGGCCGTGCCGTCCTTCTTGGCCTCCCAGGGTCGCGGGCCACCACCCTCTTCCTCCTCCTCCTCGGACCGGGTGCCCTCGCCGTTCTCCTCGGGGGAGCCGAGTTCGGGGTTCGCCTCCCAGGAGAGGTCCCTGCGGAACTCCTGGGGGTAGCTCTCGGCTAGCTCCTCCTCTCCGTCCTCCGCCGTCGGGTAGACCTTGACAGGCCTCCTCTTCCGCCCCACCGGCTTACCCCAGCGGAAGTGCTCCATGGCGTACGACCGCTTGCCTTCCTGCCTCTCTGGGGTCTCCGGGTCGCCCTGCCCAGCGGTTTCCCAGCTGCCTCGAGCCGGAAGGGCATCTATGGCGGGGCTGTGAGGAAACTCTTCCCGCTTGTGGCCCGGGTCGGTGCCGTTGCCCTTCCCAAACTCGTTCCAGCGGAAGTGGCTCATGACGTACTTGCGGATGCTCTCCGACAGCGGCTGCAGGTGCCCGTTTCCGGGGAAAACGGGGGTTTCTTCCGAGAGGCCGGTTCTACAGGCCCTCAGGCATTCCTGCAATGAAGAAAGGGGACAGGGGACGGAGACCCTTGTGGTTAGCTGTCAGGTCGTTGTTGAGCTTTATTTGGCAAAGTTGGTAACCCCCATTGTCCTACCCGGACACTGAGGTCCAGCGCCGAGGGCCTTCTGGTGGTTCCCTCCCTGCGAGAAGCCAAGTTACAGGGAACCAGGCAGAGGGCCTTCTCGGTAGTGGCACCCGCCCTGTGGAACGCCCTCCCACCAGATGTCAAAGAGAAAAATAACTACCAAACTTTTAGAAGACATCTGAAGGCAGCCCTGTTTAGGGAAGCTTAATCTATTATGTTTAATAGACTATTGTATTTTAGTGTTTTGTTGGAAGCGGCCCAGAGCGGCTGGGGGGACCCAGCCAGATGGGTGGGGTATAAATAATAAATTATTATTATTATTATTATTATTATTATTATTATTATTATTATTATTATTTTCTGGAAAATCTCCAAAAACAAAATGAAGTTTTTAGGAAATTTTCCCAGAAAAAAATCATGTGGGCTGCCACTCGCCCGCGTTTCCCCAGACATTTTTACTGAAAATTCAAACTAGACGCCTTTTAAATGTCCTTTCCTACTGCATCACGGTGTGGTACGCTGGTTTGACATCATCTGATAGGAAGTGCCTACAGAGGGTGGTGAATACAGCACAAGATATTATGGGCTGTCCCGTGAATCCGCTGGATGAAATAGCGGAAGAAGGTTGCCTCAGGAGAGTGAGGAAAATTCTCAGGGATGATTCACACCCTGGCCGGCACTTTCTTGATCTCCTGCTCTCATGCAGAAGATATAGAAGCAGGATTAGTTGTACCAACAGGGTAAAGAACGGCTTCTATCCCTGGGCTGTTAGGCTACTGAATGAAAAGATAAGAACAGGGCAACGGACTTTGGGGTTTGGTGGGTGTGCGTCAGTAAACGAGGGGAATTAAGACTAAGAGAGCTGAGTGGGGGGTGCTGGTGTAATCTCACTGTATACAAGTTGTACAAGTGACAATAAAGTATTTCAATTCAATTTCAATTTTTGATGGATAAATCATGGCAGTGCCTGGGAAATTCCAGACATATAGCAGCCCTACTAAGATTCAAAGGTAAAGGACCCCTGGATGGTTAATTCCAGTCAAGGGCGACTATGCTCGTTTCGCTTCTCAGGCCGACAGAGCCAGTGTTTGTCCACAGACAGCTTTCTAGATCGTGTGGCCAGCATGACTAAACCGCTTCTGGTGCAACGGGACACCGTGATGGAAGCCAGAGCACACAGAAACCCTGTTTACCTTGCTGCCGCAGCAGTACCTATTTAGCTACTTTTGCTGGCATGCTTTTGAGCTGCTAGGTTTAAGCACAGAAATACCGATATTGGTTCACTGGAAAGATGATGCCATGGCTCCCTTCGATCAATGGGGAGAAGATACGACAGCTCTTGCAACATACGAACAGATTGCTTTTAGACGCAGATTGCGTAGGGATAAGTACGACAGTGTCTGGGATGCATTGATAGGAATTACAATGACTTGTTTTTTTTTGTTAGAGTGTTTATTAATTTTCCAATAAGAACATCCAATTAACATATCGAATCACAATCCAATACAGTGGTACCTCAGGTTAAGTACTTCACCCGTTCCAGAGGTCCGTTCTTAACCTGAAACTGTTCTTAACCTGAAGCACCACTTTAGTTAATGGGGCCTCCCGCTGCTGCTGCGCCACCGGAGCACGATTTCTGTTCTCATCCTGGAGCAAAGTTCTTACCCTGAGGTACTATTTCTGGGTTAGCGGAATCTGTAGCCTGAAGCGTATGTAACCTGAAGTGTATGTAACCCGAGATACCACTGTAAAAATAAAAAACTAAAATAAAAAAAGTCCAATTGTCTTCCAAATTATAATCTTAATTTTACGACTTCCCACGGTCTGAATTCCAAAGCATTTTCCAAATCACAGTCCTGCCTCTTATCTCTCACCAGTGTTTTCATAATTCCATATCACGATTTTATCCCCCACATAGGAATTATAATGACTTGTTAATGATCTTTCATTTGTTGGAACGATTTTATTACTTACGTACAGGAGTCTCTCCACTTACACGGGGGTTGCGTTCTAGCACCCTGCATGCAGGAGCGAAAATGGCAGACGTGGGGAGCACCCTCTAAACACTCTTTTAATGCCCTCCCTGCCGCTCTCTCTGTGATCTGTACCAAAAAAGACTGTGCCAAAAATATCCACAACTGGAATTGAAGCTCTGGGGCTGGCAGGAGGTTGGAAGATGAGCAGAAAAGCTGCAGCTGCGCAACCCCATACTTTGGCTGTTAGGTGGGGAGACTGAGCACCCTAAACAAAGCCCTGCTGTAAGTCGGGTCTCTTGAATTCTGGTGCTGGAGGAGACTCTTGAGAGTCCCATGGACTGCAAGAAGATTAAACCTCTCCATTCTGAAGGAAATCAGCCCTGAGTGCTCACTGGAAGGACAGATCCTGAAGCTGAGGCTCCAATACTTTGGCCACCTCATGAGAAGAGAAGACTCCCTGGAAAAGACCCTGATGTTGGGAAAGATGGAGGGCACAAGGTGAAGGGGATGACAGAGGACGAGATGGTGGGACAGTGTTCTCGAAGCTACCAGCATGAGTTTGACCAAACTGCGGGAGGCAGTGGAAGACAGGAGTGCCTGGCGTGCTCTGGTCCATGGGGTCACGAAGAGTCAGACATGACTAAACAACTAAACAACAACAATAAAGTCGGGTCTCTTGAGGGTTTCCTCCATGCTCACCAATGTCCTCTACTTGTCTCCTCTACTTGTGCCTTCCTGTGCTCTCAACTGTTTTTAGAGGTAAACTGCCACGAAGCGGGGAGGCTCGCCTTTGGTATCGCTGCTGGTGGACATTTCCTCCTCTACAAGCGTGCCTCACAGCCCCCCCCCCTTCAAAGGCACTCAAGCCAAGCGGCCATTGCCGTATCTTGTGGCAGGGAGTTCCAAGTGCTTCTCCAAGTCCTGCGACTGCCCACTTACCTCGACCTCCGCTTCCGTCTCCATGTCTCGGCACCAGCCGCTGTCCAGGCAGTTGTTGGGCGCTCCTCCCACCAAGTGGATGAGCAGGATGCCCAGGGCAGCCCAAAGACTGCTTCCTTGGAGTCTCAGCATCTCTGGGGGGGTCTGCCAAGACAGAAAATAGGGGTGCCATATTAAGCATAATAGCAGCTTAATACACCAATGGACTTACGGTAAATCTGTTTTAGATTGTAGCCTATGCATGTTACATGGAGGAAAACCATTCCGGCAATATAGCACCATTCTCACAATCCGTAGGAATTTAATTTCCTTCTGTGCTTTGTGCTCTCATACTGTGACTAAAAGAAAAGTATGGCAAAGGTTCATAGATAATGAAATGCATTGGGAGCAAATGTAGAAGTTTGCCTTGAATTGTCTATGTATCTGTAAGAACCGAATACTTTAGTTATATTACACTGATAGCTAATAAGGATGCACAGAACAGTATTTCTATCAGTATCCTAACCCATAATATGTGGGTTAAATGTGACTCCATAACTGTCCTACAATTACATTAAACACTATTCTGGAATAAATTTTAAAAAAAGAATAATAGCAGCAAATCCTGGTTACGTGTCATAGCTAAGCATGCGAGCGAGTGAATGTGTGCTCCATGTCTCTCTCTATATATATTATATATTCTATAAATTTCCCTGGAGTCACCACAAAGACACACTATGAAAGCCTATATTCCTGTACATAAAAGTAAAGGTAAAGGGTAAAGGGACCCCTGACAGTTAGGTCCAGTCGTGACCGACTCTGGGGTTGCGGTGCTCATCTTGCTTTACTGGCCGAGGGAGCCGGCGTACAGCTTCTGGGTCATGTGGCCAGCATGACTAAGCCGCTTCTGGAGAACCAGAGCAGCACACGGAAACGCCGTCTACCTTCCTGCTGGAGCGGTACCTATTTATCTCCTTGTACATACACGTTAGGGACGCGGGTGGTGCTGTGGGTTAAAGCCTCAGCGCCTAGGACTTGCCGATCGAAAGGTCGGCGGTTCGAATCCCCGCGGCGGGGTGCGCTCCCGTCGTTCGGTCCCAGCGCCTGCCAACCTAGCAGTTCGAAAGCACCTTCGGGTGCAAGTAGATAAATAGGGACCGCTTACTGGCGGGAAGGTAAACGGTGTTCCGTGTGCTGCGCTGGCTCGCCAGATGCAGCTTTGTCACGCTGGCCACGTGACCCGGAAGTGTCTGCAGAAAGCGCTGGCTCCCGGCCTATAGAGTGAGATGAGCGCACAACCCTAGAGTCTGTCAAGACTGGCCCGTACGGGCAGGGGGACCTTTACCTTTACCTTACATACACAAGTTATAATACAGTGGTACCTCGGGTTACATACGCTTCAGGTTACAGACTCCGCTAACCCAGAAATAGTACCTTGGGTTAAGAACTTTGCTTCAGGATGAGAACAGAAATCTTGTGGCAGCAGTGGGAGGCCCCATTAGCTAAAGTGGTGCTTCAGGTTAAGAACAGTTTCAGGTTAAGAACGGACCTCGGAACGAATTAAGTACGTAACCAGAGGTACCACTGTATAGCACGTCTGTAATACGTGAGTTTTTTAAGCAGAGGTTGCATGGCCATCTGGATGCTTTAGCTGAGATTCAGAGGGTTGGACTGGATGACCCTCAGGGTCCCTCCCAACTGTAAAATTTCTATGATTCTGTGTTCTCATTAAGGGATCCACAAGTGAGTGCACTGGTCTTTGGTTTTCTGCAGAATTTGTGAAGGGAATGAAGCTCCACCAAATCTCCAGCAACAGGGGTTTGCTCCTGATAGCCATAATAATTATTAATAATAATAATAATAGCTGAGGCTCCAATCCTTTGGTCATCTCATGAGAAGACTCCCTGGAAAAGACCCTGATGTTGGGAAAGATGGAGGGCACAAGGAGAAGGGGACGACAGAGGACAAGATGGTGGGACAGTGTTCTCAAAGCTACCAACATGAGTTTGACCAAAGTGCGGGAGGCAGTGGAAGACAGGAGTGCCTGGCGTGCTCTGGTCCAGGGGGCCACGAAGAGGCGGACACGACTAAACGACTAAACAACAACAACAAATCAATAATAATAATAATAATAATAATAATAATAATAATAATATATTATTATTTAAACCCCACCCATCTGGCCGGTTTTCACCAGCCACTCTGGATGGCTTCCAACAGAATATATTAAAAACACGATAAAACATAAAACATTAAAAATTTCCCTAAATTTGTGGATCAGTTTTTCCACAAGTGCAATATTCCATCTTCTCTTGCACAGTGGCACCTTGGTTTTCGAACGTAATCCATTCTGGAAGACCATTAGACTTCCGAAACGTACAAAAACCAAAGCATGCATTTACGAAAGCATTTACATCTGGAAAACTCAATACGGAAGCCTCCTGGCATGTTCAGCTTCTAAAAAGCGTTCCAAAACCAAAGCAGTTATTTCCAGGTTGTTGGCGTTCGAAAGCCAAAACGCTTGGCTTCTGAGATGTTCAAAAAACGAGGTTCCACTGTACCAAGAGTTCAAGTTAGCACCTCCCTTCCAGAATGCTGCCACTAAAATAAATCCCCTTAGTGGTTTAGCCACAGAGTCCTGCTTCTCGTTTAAATACAAATTCAGTAACGCAAGCTCTGGAGACCTCGCAATATGCTGGCGAGTAATTTCCTTTAACTAATTACACACTTATTCCCCAAAAATTGCCAGTTTTATGCATGTCCCTGGTCCAGATCTCACTTTAGTAGAAGAACCTGGCTAACAGATCATAGAACTTTACTATTTGTATCCTGCTCATCTGGGCAGCTTCCAACAAAGATTAAAAATACATTAAATGGGTCTTTATCATGGACTGTCTGCTTGCTAAGGTGTCAGTCTTGTTTTAAATGTATTTGGCTGCTTTTGTAGATATATATTTCTGTTTTACAATTTAGAATACTCATTTAAACATCCTTAAGATAACAATAACTTCCCTTCTCTTTCCATGGTTTATTTTGCATATCATAAATCCCTGCATATTTTACATAAACTATACCATTCAGTATTCAAATATTATATCCATCAAAATTTGAATTTATCTTAATGCTGCCAGTGTTTAAGTGTAGACAATCCCCCCCCCCATATATTCAATAAACATTTTCCAACCTTCTCTAAACGTGCGTTCTTCTTGTTCGCTTAATTCTATATGTTAAGTCTGCAAGCTGCACGTATTCCATCAGTTTAACCTGCCATTCTTATTTACAAACTCACTCGTTTTCCATTTTTGGGCTAACAAAACATGGGCTGCCGTAGTGACATACATAAATAACCTTTGTAACTGTTTTTAATATTTTGTGTGTAAATTGCCTTGTGACTGATGTTAAAGGCGATTAATAAATGAATTGTAATGACAATTAATAATCCTCGTCTTCTTTGGGAGCCATCCAAATTCTGAAGCCGCCGCTGCTTCAAGTGGGAGGGAGTTCCATAGTTTAGCAATGTGCTTTAAGAACGTAAGAAGAATCTGCTGGATCTGGCCAAAAGGAAGCCCACCCACCCCTGGCTAGTAACCATCAGTAGCCCCCCCCCCCAATGAATTTGCCTAATCCTCTTTTTAAAGCCATCAAAGTTGTTGCGTGTGTAGGTCCCCAGGCCACCCCTCAAATAACTTCACACATAACACGTAATTTTAGTTTTGGTTTTTGGGCACTATTTTGGCCACAACTTTATTAAAATACAAAATCAGTGAGTGGTTGTTTAGACATTGGTTATGACTATCTGTCCCCCCGCCTGGGACAGAACTGACATCCCGAGGTCCGATCGGTAGCCAGTAGAAGAGAAAGTCAGACCTGGGGGTCATTCGAGCTAAGCGTCGGACCCACGCCGCTCACCCCAGCTGCTCCCCGCAAGCTTGCCTGCCCGGTCCTATAACAAGGATTCCCATAACAGGGATTGGGCGGCCCTGGTCCCATAACAGGGATTGGACGAAATCATGGCAAGCCCCAGGATTCCTTTAACGGAATTCCCTTCAGCGCAATAGGAGGGGCAGACCCAGCTGACCCCTCCACCACCAGCATATTATCACCAATGCCTAACCGCAACCTTACAAGTTGTGACGAATTGCTGAGTAGTAGGCAAAAGCCAAGTGGCACCAGCCAATCACCAAATGGCAAAATTCCTACTAGGCCCCTGCGCCAAGGCAGACGACCCCATGACAGGCAAAGCAAGGTCAACCGGAAAGAGGGCGGGCGGGCGGGTGATCCGATGCACTCTGCAAAGAGAAAGAGAAACCAGAGTGCACCAATATTTAAAGACTATGGTCCCACCCACCCAATTTGCAACATACAATTTCCCCCAGCAACTCGGTTACCCAATCACAATGCCAGGCAACAACTATTAACCTGCCTGGCAACAAGAGGCCTGGCCCGGTGGCCCACACCGCAACACGTGCTCTCATTTATTGGAGAACACGCTTTGGCCTAACCTGGGGAGAAAACAGCAAAGACCTGATGAAGAGAGCACAGCAGAGGTTATATTTTCTGAGAATCCTCCGGAAAAACAATCTCTCAAAGGACCTGCTGATGGCATTTTACTATTGTACTGTGGAGAGTGTATTAACTTATGGTCTCTGTGTGTGGTTTGGGAGCTGCACGGCCAGGGGAAAAACAATGCTGTCCAGGGTTGTAAAGACTGCGGAGAGAATAATTGGGTGCACTCTTCCCACCTTGGATCAAATCTATGCTTCCAGGTGCCATAAGAAAGGTGCAGAGATAGCGCAGGAAAGTGCGCACCCCGGAAACGATCTCTTTCAGTTTCTGCCTTCTGGAAGAAGGTCCAGGGTTATAAAGACTAGGACTAGCCGCCTGAGAAACAGTTTCTACCCAAATGCAATTTTGGTTTTAAACACAGTGTAAGGAATCTATATGGGAGTATATTGCATTTAAAAATGGGGCATCAGAGTTTTTAGGGGGCTAACCAGGCTGGGATAGCTGAGATAGCAGGCTTGTTGGGTTTTGAATGTCTTATGTAGATTTCTCAATTTCGTTCTGTATGGGACAATGACAATAAAGATTATCGTATCGTATCATTGTATCATCATTGCCTCCTGAGGCAGTGAGTTCCATAGTTTAACTGCACAGCCCTTTCTTTTCCCTGTCCCGAATCTCCCAACGTTCACCTTCATCGTGTTCTAGCGCTGTGGCAGAAGGAGAGAACCTTCTCTCCATTTCCCTTTGATGTGATGCTCCTGGGCTCACCTGTCTTACCTGTATCATGAGGTTAACCACCTGAACTTACCGTCCAGCTGCTGTTTCCACGGCAAGGTAAAGGGATGTGGAAGGTTTTGAGCACTCTGACTGCGCTATAAGAAAAGGCTGGGCATTTCCAGTGCTGGGGTGGAGGGGGGGGGGTTAAGGTTTTTTTGGACCAGAAATCAGTACAGAAAAGGCAACAAACAAATCAAGGGAAACAGAAGGTTTCCAACTACAAATTTTAGAGGTTGTAGCCCATTCCCTTCGGTTCTGCTGTCCTGAAATCTTCCTGCCTCTGAACAATGCAAACATAGCAGTCTCCTCTCCCACAACAGAAGGAAGAATGGGTATTATTCAATGCTATTGCTACTCAGAGTATAGAATACATGCAACTAACATGAAGTCATTCATTTCAGTGGGTCTACTCTGAGTAAGAATCATAGAAATTTGAAGTTTTAATGTTTCAATGTTGTATTTTAATCTTGTTTTTAAGTTGTATTCATTCAGCTTTTTATTATTGCTTGTTAGCCGGCCTGAGCCCGGCCTTGGCTGGGGAGGGCGGGGTATAAATAAAAATTATTATTATTAATTATTATTATTATTATTATTATTATTATTATTATTATTATTATGAGGGCCATCTAGTCCAACCCTACTGGGTTATCTCCTTTTCCTCAGCGAATTTGAGCTCTTTCAATATATCTCACTACAGAACAACAACAAAAAGCATCATTACAAAAGTTTTCTCCCCCCACATACAGATTAAACTTTATTTATTATTATTATTATTATTGTTGTTGTTATTATTATTATTATTATTATTATTATTATTATTATTATTATTCTGCTTTCCCTACCCTGAGCACCTTATGTTCTTAAAATTAGATGTGAAGCTGGAAGAAGTGGTCAGGGTTAAAGCTGTTTTTAATGAGACATAAACAGGTTTTATCTCTTGTAAGTTGTGCCATAGCTTTAAAAAGGTGTACCTAGAATACAGCAATCTTCTGCCTTCTTTCGTTCCAAATGAATAAATCTGCAATAATAATCACAATGTCTTCGGGGATCGCATCTGCGACTACAGATGTGGATACAGGCATCGTCTTTACTCAGCCGTGTTTGTGAGGGAGTGAGAGAAACAGTAAGTGTGAGAGCAACCCGGTTGTGTGGGTCGAAAGAAAAGTTTTTGTGTCTGTGCAAAGGTGTAAATTAATATGAATTCACTCTTACGGAGAGCTCCCTTTCAGCTGAATGGGGGAGTGCAAGAGAAAACTAACTTCCTGGTGGATTGGGCCCATTGAAAATGCACCCATTCCAAACAGTAAAGGGACCCTTTTGAACTGCCATATGGAGGATGCAGCAATCTTGTTTTCTCCTACTCTGGAGGGTGGGACTCGAACTCGCGGCTTCAAGTCACTAGAAAGGAGATGCCGACTTAACATCAAAAATAACTTTCTGACAGTGAGAGCCAATGGACTCCCTCGGGAGGTGACGGACTCTCCTGTCTTGGAGGTTTTTAAGCAGAGGTTGGGTGGCCATCTGTCATGGACGCTTTAGCCGAGAATCCTGCATAACAGCGGGGTTGGGCTCGATGACCATCAGGGCTCCCTTTCCAGCTCCACAACCCTACAAAACTCAGATTCTGTGATTCTGCTCCTTTTCCCCCAACTCCTGTCTTAAAACTTTCCCTCTCGTTTATTTAATGCCTTGCTCCTCGTCCGTCTTGCCCCGCTTCGCAGAACAGGCGAACAGAAAGAAAGAAAAAGTCTTTCTTCTGCATAGCTGTCAACTTTCCCCTTTTCTCGCGAGGAATCCTATTCGGAATAAGGAGATTTCCCTTTTTTTAAAAAGGGAAAAGTTGACAGCTATGGTCCTTCGGCCACCTTTGGAGAGATCATCTCTGCACCTCCTTCGAGGCTGCTCAAGGTGAGTGATGAAAGGTGCGGCGGGGAAGAGCGCACCTGTTGGAGTACCACCTGTCCTGTCTGCAGGCGGGCATCCAAGTGGCTGGGCGGTAGAGGAGCCCCGGGAAGACTTACCTGGCGCTGCGATGCCTCGTGGTCTCCGATTCCTCCTCCTGGCGCCGCGTCTGCGAGCTTTCAGCTGCAGCCCGGACCCCCTTTTATATCACGCCCGCGCGTCTCGGGAGCGCGAGCAGCCTTCCGCAGAGACCTTTTGAAACCGCAAGGGGGGAGGTGGCCTCGAAGCCTCCAGGTGTGCAAGGGAGCGGGGGGGGGGATTAGCAGGTGCTTGCCAAAGAGAGAGAGGAATTATTTCTGGGCAGCGGTGGCAATTGGAGGTGTGGGTGGATTAGCGTCTCCGTGAGAAGAAGATCGCCAGGTGAGGGCGAGGAAAACCGCCGCCCCCCTCCATCCTCGACCCTTCTAGCTTCTTAATTGGTTCTGCAAGCTCAAAGGATAGCAGGTGACTTTAGAAACAAATAAATAGGGAAATCAGAGACTTTTAGCAAGAGAGGCACGCGGGTCGTCTCCGATTTATCACGCTATCGCTTGCATATGTCAGGCGCCAATTAAACTTTGCGCTTTTGTTTGGCTGCCTGGGGAACAAAACACTGGCAGCTGGTGGTCCAGGTGGTATCATAGGGCAAGGGCATCATCCGTGGTGGGGCTGCGGGCAGGATGCAGGGTCCTAAACACAGCGCAACCAGCTTGGCAGGTTCTACAGTAACTCATGGAATTGTAAGGGACACCACAGGGTCATCCAGCCCAACCCTGTGCAATGACAGAATATGCAGATGCAGTGGCGTAGCGTGGGTTGTCAGCACCCGGGGCAAGGCGCCCCCTAACCCGTGGATTTGCGCCCCCTAACCCGTGGATTTGCCCTAACCCCAGATGTTGCGCCCGGTGCGGCCGGCCCCCCCTGCACCCCCCACGCTACGCCACTGTGCAGATGTCCTCATGAAGTCCAGAGACTAAAATGTCAGGGGCATTTGAACAGGCTCGGTGCTTGAGCTTCCGTGATGGGCTCACATTCCTCATAACCTTTGGGCATCCAGCATTTTAAAGATGCCCCTCTTTCAAAAAGATTCCTTTTCACTGTGTGTTCTTCTACATACGAATGCGCAAGAACGTGAGGATTGCTAGGGAACACACCAGACTCCCATTGGGTTCCCTTCAACCACCAGTCATTTTTCTCCCAGAGTGTCCCATTGGTCTTTTTAATAACAATAGTAATAATGATAACAATTTTGTTGTTGTTGTTTAGTTGCTTAGTCATGTCCGACTCTTCATGACCCCATGGACCAGAACACGCCAGGCACTCCTGTCTTCCACTGCCTCCCGCAGTTTGGTCAAACTCATGTTCGTAGCTTCGAGAACACTGTCCCACCATCTCGTCCTCTGTCGTCCCCTTCTCCTTGTGCCCTCCATCTTTCCCAACATCAGGGTCTTTTCCAGGGAGTCTTTTCTTCTCATGAGGTGGCCAAAGCATTGGAGCCTCAGCTTCAGGATCTGTCCTTCCAGTGAGCACTCAGGGCTGATTTCCTTCAGAATGGAGAGATTTGATCTTCTTGCAGAGGTTTGATCTTCTTGCAGGGAAGTGGGAGTTGAAACAAAGCCTTATCTGATCAGGAGGCAGATAAGGCTGCTGGTAAAGGAGGCTGCCTGGGAGGGGGGAGGTAAAGACAGCGAACTTGCAAGGAGAGGAGACAGGAAGACTAAAACAAGCAATGAGGAGAGAAATTGGAATAAAAAGAGGAGCAAAAAACTGCTCCAGCTAAAGAAAAGACACTAAGGCAAACAAGAGGGAAAGGGGTGTTGAAAGGAAGCAGCTGATCGGCAAGCGATCGGGAGGGAGATAAGGGACGCTAGAGATAAAGGAGGCTGCCTGGGAGGGGCAATGTAAAAGCCCATGGAGCCTCAGGATTTTTGCATTGGGTCACCCCAGATTCACCATCAAATCACATAGCAAGTCCATGGCTACAGTCTGTACCCACTGTTTCGTGGGGCCGCAATGGTGCAAAAACATGGTTACAAAGCACAGATCCACATGGATCCTCAGGATTTTTTGCATTGGGCTACCCCAAACTCATCGTCAAATCACATGTCTGTGGCCACAGCATGAACCACAAAAATCATACATCCATTGTTTCGTTCAGAATATTCTTTTTCTTGTTTTCCTCCTCTAAAAACTAGGTGCGTTTTGGGACATGATATATAACCTCATGAGAAGAGAAGACTCCCTGGAAAAGACCCTGATGTTGGGAAGGATGGAGGGCACAAGGAGAAGGGGACGACAGAGGACGAGATGGTGGACAGTGTTCTCGAAGCTACCAGCATGAGTTTTTCCAAACTGCGGGAGGCAGTGGAAGACAGGAGTAAAAGTATTTGAAAAATAAAAAAAACCCAACAAAAAACTAGGTGCGTCTTATGGTCAGGTGCGTCTTAAGATGAACAAGACCCACTAAGGAAGATGATAACGTATTGGAATTCAAAGCGGCGAGAATTAATCGCACGTGTATTCCAAATCCAATTAAAAGTATTCAGCTGCCTCAATTTAACGCAAAGGATGGACCTGATGGAGTGATCCCTGCTTTTCAAAGTCTTTCCCAGCAACCTCCTGCCGCCGCTGTGCCTCTTAGCACCCCACCCCCAGGTAATCCCACTGCCCCATCACCCCCCAACTGGGGAACTGCTTTCGTCCCAAGATTCCAGCTACCTGAAGCTATTCTGCTACTTGCTATTGTGACTTATTGCCAAGCGGTGTAATAATAGCAAGAGCTGGCCCTGTTTCCTCATTTCCATGTTATATTTAATTACTATGCTAATTGGTTGAGATGAGCTAAATATTCTTCTCCAGATGCACAGGCACCCCTGTCAAAATGTCACCGAGCTCTGGGGGCGGGGAAAGAGAGAGAGCGCTGGCCCTTCTCCGATCCCATTAATCCTGACGGCAAGTGCCCTATTGAGCCTGCGAAGATGCGTTTAGCACTGAAATGAAAATGGGCATTCCGACCCTCTGACTAAATCATGTCAAGAGGAGGAGCTGCGCTCATCTCTTGCAGAGAAATCAAGAGAGCATCTTGCAGCATCCTGGAGCCTAAATAATTGACTATGTCTTAAGCTTGTTTGGACTCCAGTCCTGTCCACTCCCCCCCCCTTTTGTATACAATTTTATTTAAGTTTTCTGTTTTACAATTTAAAATACTCATTTTACATCCTTAGGATGTCAGTGACTTCCCTTCTTCTCTTTACGTGGTTCATTTTATATATCATAAATCCCTGCATATTTTGCAAAAAAAACTATACCATTCAGTATCCAATTATTGCATCCATCAAAACTTTTTTACACTGTTAGATTTATCTTAATGCTGCCAGTGTTTTCAGTTGTACAGAATCACCGTATTTTTCGCTCTATAAGACGCACCAGACCACAAGACGCACCTAGTTTTTGGAGGAGGAAAACAAGGAAAAAAATATTCTGAATCTCAGAAGCCAGGACAGCAAGAGGGATCGCTGCACAGTGAAAGCAGCAATCCCTCTTGCTGTTCTGGCTTCTGTGATAGCTGCGCAGCCTGCATTCGCTCCATAAGGCGCACACACATTTCCCCTTACTTTTTAGGAGGGAAAAAGTGAGTTTTACAGAGCAAAAAATATGATAACTCTGGTAATTCCAATTTGCTTCCAGGGAGGTTATACAGTAATGAGCGCTCATCTTACTTCCATCCCGATTTATTTGTGCTGATTTGTTTTGCCTCTTCCCATTTCACAATCGCTTTCCTTCACTCTTTAGAACATCACTTTCCTGACCAATTTTTGTAGATAAAAAAAGGATAAAATTGTTGCACCATAGCAATAGAGCGCATTAATTGTGTGATCCTAAATTTCTGATATGCACGACCGCGACCATAAAGAAGAGGAACATCAAGAAGATTGGAATAAATTTAAAGACTATTTGAATAAATATTGTAATATTAAAGATATGTAATCACTTGAAAGAATCAATTAGGCCTAGGATTAAATAGGGATTAAATTTATAAATAAGAAAATGCACGATAAGGAAAGTGATGTAATATTATTATGACTGTGATTTGGTTTTTTGAAATATTGATATTGGAAACTGCTACAGATAATTACTAAGAAATTCAGATGGAAGAGACTCAAGGAAGTCATAGAATCATAGAATCATAGAATCATAGAGTTGGAAGAGACCACAAGGGCCATCGAGTCCAACCCCCTGCCAAGCAGGAAACACCATCAGAGCACTCCTGACATATGGTTGTCAAGCCTCTGCTTAAAGACCTCCAAAGAAGGAGACTCCACCACACTCCTTGGCAGCAAATTCCACTGTCGAACAGCTCTTACTGTCAGGAAGTTCTTCCTAATGTTTAGGTGGAATCTTCTTTCTTGTAGTTTGGATCCATTGCTCCGTGTCCGCTTCTCTGGAGCAGCAGAAAACAGCCTTTCTCCCTCCTCTATGTGACATCCTTTTATATATTTGAACATGGCTATCATATCACCCCTTAACCTCCTCTTCTCCAGGCTAAACATGCCCAGCTCCCTTAGCCGTTCCTCATAAGGCATCATTTCCAGGCCTTGGACCATTTTGGTTGCCCTCCTCTGGACACGTTCCAGTTTGTCAGTGTCCTTATTGAACTGTGGTGCCCAGAACTGGACACAGTACTCCAGGTGAGGTCTGACCAGAGCAGAATACAGTGGCACTATTACTTCCCTTGATCTAGATGCTATACTCCTATTGATGAGGCCCAGAATTGCATTGGCTTTTTTAGCTGCCGCGTCACACTGTTGGCTCATGTCAAGTTTGTGGTCAACCAAGACTCCTAGATCCTTTTCACATGTACTGCTCTCAAGCCAGGTGTCACCCATCTTGTATTTGTGCCTCTCATTTTTTTTGCCCAAGTGCAATACTTTACATTTCTCCCTGTTAAAATTCATCTTGTTTGTTTTGGCCCAGTTCTCTAATCTGTCAAGGTCGTTTTGAAGTGTGATCCTGTCCTCTGGGGTGTTAGCCACCCCTCCCAGTTTGGTGTCATCTGCAAATTTGATCAGGATGCCCTTGAGTCCATCATCCAAGTCGTTGATAAAGATGTTGAATAAGACCGGGCCCAAGACAGAACCCTGTGGCACCCCACTAGTCACTCTTCTCCAGGATGAAGAGGAACCATTGATGAGCACCCTTTGGGTTCGGTCAGTCAGCCAGTTACAAATCCACTGAGTGGTAGCATAGTCAAGACTGCATTTTACCAGCTTCTTTACAAGAATATCATGGGGCACCTTGTCAAATGCCTTGCTGAAATCAAGGTAGACTACATCCACTGCGTTCCCTTCATCTACCAGGCTTGTAATTTTGTCAAAAAACGAGATCAGGTTAGTCTGACATGACTTATTTTTCAGAAATCCATGCTGACTATTGGTGATCACAGCATTCCTTTCTAGGTGCTCACAGACTGTTTGCTTAATGATCTGCTCCAGAATCTTCCCTGGTATTGATGTCAGACTGACTGGGCAGTAATTATTTGGGTCCTCTCTTTTCCCCTTTTTGAAAATAGGGACAACATTTGCCCTCCTCCAGTCTGCCGGGACTTCGCCTGTTCTCCAGGAATTCTCAAAGATGACTGCCAGTGGTTCTGAAATCACATCTGCCAGTTCTTTTAATACTCTTGGATGCAGTTCATCTGGCCCTGGAGACTTGAATACATCTAGACTAGCCAAGTATTCTTGTACTATCTCCTTAGTTATTCTGGGCTGTGTTTCCTCTGCTGAATCATTTGCTCCAAATTCTTCAGGTCGGGCATTGTTTTCTTTATCGGAGAAGACTGAGGCAAAGAAGGCATTGAGGAGTTCAGCCCTTTCTGTGTCCCCTGTTTGCATTTCACCATCTTCTCCTCTGAGTGACCCCACGGTTTCTTTGTTCTTCCTTTTGCTACGAACATACCCATAAAAGCCTTTTTTGTTGCTTTTAACCTCTCTAGCAAGCCTGAGTTCATTTTGTGCTTTAGCTTTTCTGACTTTGTGTCTACACGTGCTGGCTATTTGTTTGAATTCCTCTTTGGTGGTTTCCCCCCTTTTCCATTTTTTGTACACATCCTTTTTTAATCTTAACTCAGTTAAAAGTTCTTTAGATAGCCACCCTGGCTTCTTTAGGCACCTTCCATGTTTCCGTCTCATTGGTATTGCCTGAAGTTGTGCTTTTACTATCTCCCTCTTAACAAACTCCCAGCCATCTTGAACTCCCTTTCCTTTTAGTATTACTGTCCATGGGATCTCACCCAGCACTTCCCTAAGCTTTATGAAGTCGGCTTTCTTAAAGTCGAGAAATTGAGTCCTAGTATGCTTGGCTGCTCCTTTCCGCTGTATAGTAAACTTCAGAAGAGCATGATCACTCGCGCCTAATGATCCTTCCACTTCTACCCCACTAACCAGGTCATCAACATTGGTTAGGACCAGATCTATACTATGTTTATGAAGATACTATGTTTATGAAGATGGATACTATGGATGGATACTTCATAAACAAATACTATGTTTATGAAGATGGATGGTACTTAATTGTAATTAATTAAGTGGCATTATGCTGTATTGTATGTTCTTATTTTTTTCCTTTTTCCTATCTTTTTTTTGTTTTATCTTTTGTTTATTTTTGTTACTGTTAATTCTTTTGTATTATGCTTATTATGCTTATTTACTGAAAATAATAAATATTATTTGAAAAAATAAATAAATTTTTGGTATGCAACTGGATCCCTCTGTTTGCTTTTTTTAAAAAACAACAAGCATGCTTCAAGCATGCTTTTAAAAAGTCAGAGGCAGAATGCCTTTCAAAGGTTGTTTTGGATCTCTGATTGGCACATTGCTGCTTTTGATGCTTTCTGGGGAGTTTTTTCAAAGCGGAGCAAAGTCAAATAAACCCCTGCAATCAGCAAAATACAGCGGTATTTTGGTTCTCAAACTTAATCCGTTCTGGAAGTCTGTTCCAAAACCAAAGCATTCCAAAACCAAGGTGTGCTTTCCCATACAAAGTAGTACAAAATTGATTAATCCGTTCCAGACTTTTGAAAACAACCCCTAAAACGGCAATTAATATGAATTTTACTGCCTAACGAGACCATTGATCCTTAAAATGTAAGTAATAATCAATGTACTGCAGTCTCACAATCAATCAGCCAATCAGTAGGTGAACTAGGTTCCGCACAGTCACAAAAACAGAAAGCCACGAAAACATAAATGCAAAATAAATAGCAAAAACAGACAGACCTCAGTGTAACACTCAAAACAGAAGCACTCAAATTGGAAGTGTAACACTCAAAATGGAGCACGTTCAGCTTCTGAAAAAAGTTTGCAAATTGAAGCACTTCCAAGTTGGGTTCCAAGTTGTTTGAGTACCAAAGCATTTGAGAACCAAGGTGCCACTGTATAGGAACGTCCACAGAGTCAAGTATCACCATGACTCTTAAAAGAAGGCTCCATTTTCACAGCAATAGGTGGCAGTATCTGGGTGAACAGATGCCAACATTTTTAACAAATGTGTTATGGAGATTGTGACTAAATGCCAGAAAGAACTTTTTGCCAGCTGGAGCTGCTTGACATTTGAACGGTCTCTCTCAGGAGGTGTTGGGTTCTCCTTCAATGGAGGTTTCAGAGCAGAGGTTGGGTGGCCATCTGCCATGGATGCTTTAGCTGAGATTCCTGCATTGCAGGGGGGTTGGACTAGATGACCCTTTGGGATCCCTCTCAACTCTACACTTCTATGATCCAAAACATCTGGAGAGCACCAGGCTGGGAAAGACTGATTTAACCATAGAATTATCGGTAAGAAAACTCAACAACAGTTAATTTCACTAGGTCAAAATGATGATGTGCTAAAAGCAGACGAAAACTTGAATCAACTTTCTAAATATCCAGGTAGGTTTGTCGTTTAGCAGGGGCCAAAAAGAGTACAGTGAATTTATATCCATTTCAACTGTGGTTTTAGTGTTGTGTTTTTGCCTCTCCTGCTCCTTGCATTGAGATTTCAGCGGGAAAGAGTTCAGCGCAGGCTTAACTCTCCTGCAAACCAAATTGGCGCATAAAAATGCTTTGTTTTGGATGGATTGGGCCAGTTTTCATCCCCTCCCACATTAAAAATAAAATAAAAACCCTTTGGGATAAGGTGGGATTTAAAAATAAAACGACAATGCTGGCCATAACTGGCTTTGTGATCTCTACATATAGACGGTTCTCCCTTGGGGAGTTCATGCCAGAGGCAATGTCCATTAGGAGCATTATCTGGCTCATATTTTAGCAGCCAGAAGGATCCTGGGACACCCTTTCCTTTGACAGAGAGGCGATTCAGAAGGGCTTGATGGGCCCAATCAGAGACTCCAACCTTCCCTTGAATTTCCCTTCCAAAGCCTCTTCCATCAGCATCAAGTCGCTTTGGAGCCTGGAATTGCAGCAAATCAATTGACATAAGATGATGATGGACACATTTGGAGTCGAGGCGCAGAGATGGAGCGCTGCTGTCTCGTTTCAAAACAATATTGACGGTCCCAGGAGGGGGCAATTGCTGGTCTCCTCCCCTCCACCTTCCCTACCATCCCACCACTTTGTCATCTCATGATCTCATCCTCCCTTCTCACCATCTGGTCCCTTCCACTCCGAAGGTTTGAGAGAGAGCACAACGGCAGGCAAAGTCTCACCCTTCGTTTCGGTTATCGCTCTCCCTGGCTTGGTCACAAAGGCTCCATCTCTACTCTTTGGTTTTCCTCCCCCCTGATGGATGGCATTTGCCCTGATCGCCAGAGTCCACCAGAGCTCCGCACGCAAGCCCTAATCTTACACAAACACACCTTGGATTCTGGGCTGACGTGCCCTCACTGGACTAGGGGAACTAGGCTGGCACCTTCTCCCCAAAGCCCCGGAAGTTTCTGCCTGTTAGGATATACCGTATTTTTCGCTCTATAAGACGTACTTTTCCTCTCCTAAAAAGTAAGGGGAAATGTGTGTGCGTCTTATGGAGCGAATGCAGGCGGGAGGCTCTGCTCAGTGCTCCCTTTAAAGAGACGCGTGGAGCGTGTGTGCGGCTCTTGGGGGCTTTTCCCCGAGGAGGGAGAAGGGCAGCCCCTTCTACTTCCTCAGGGAAAAGCCCCCAAGAGTCGCACACACACGCCACACACTCTTTAAAGGGAGCGTGGCTCTTGGGGGAGCCTTAGCCGTGCGCAGCCTCTCCTGGGCAGGGGGGTGAAGGTTCCCCTTGCCCGGGAGAGGCTGTGCGCGGCTATCCCATAAGCACAATAAAAGGAGAGTAGGGTGTGTGTTTTTTAAAATAAAAAAATATATATCATTCCTCTGCCAGCCGCAAGCCAGGCAAACAAGGCACTTGAGAGGCAGCTTTAATCACAAGACTCTCCCAAGCTGATTCAAGGCACAGGGATGGAGCGAGGCTCTTTGCGTTGTCTTGGGTTTCAGAAATGAGGTCCTGTTGACCTCAAAGGCTCTGCCTCAACCCCCGGGAGATCGAGGCAAAGCAGGGACTAACGGGAACATCTTGTTCAAAGCGAAAGGAGGGCAGTTGAAGAAAACATGGCTCTCAAAGCTAGCATTTCCACATGCCGTTTCCAGACAGATTATCGGTCCCAGATGCATGGGAATTCGTGCGCCACGAGGTCCCGCAGATCAAGGGATGATAATAATAATAATAATAATAATAATAATAATAATAATTTTTATTTATACCCCGCCCTCCAAAGCCAAGGCCGGGCTCAGGGCGGCTAACAAGCAATAATAAAAACAAGTTGAATGAATACAACTGAAAAACAAGATTAAAATACAACATTAAAATATTGAAACATTAAAATATTAAAATGCAGCCTCATCACAAGAGGAGAAAGGAAAAAGAAAAAAGAAAGAGGGGGAGGGGGAGGGAATCAAATTGGCTCCAAGCCAAAGGCCAGGCGGAACAACTCTGTCTTACAGGCCCAGTGGAAAGAAATCAGATCCTGCAGGGCCCTGGTCTCATGAGGCAGAGCGTTCCACCAGGCCGGGGCCAGTGTTGAAAAGGCCCTGCCTCTGGTTGAGGCTAATCTGACTTCCTTAGGGCCCGGGACCTCTAGGGTGTTGCTATTTATGGACCTTGAGGCTCTGTGTGGGGCATACCGGAGAGGCGGTCAACCCACAGATCATCTCTGCAACGTGCGAATGGGCAGCAACTAACAGTGCCTCTGAGCATGTTTAGAGTGAACGCCCGCTTCATGGATTAAATGCAGCATGCCACCTCTACCTCTGAGATTAAGAAGCAGGGCCTCTCATTCCTCTTGTTTTACGAAGCGTTCACTGCGGGTGACTCAAGAGAGTGAGCCAAACTGCAAAGGGGGGGGGGGGGGAATGCCACCCAGAGTTTGCAGCCAACTGAACCCAGGGGGAAACATGAAGTGCAATATTTTATCTCAAAAATATCTTGCTAGAGTATTTCCAATCGAGAGAGATGTGGTTCCACCCGCCCTCAACAGAGTTACTGGTTACATCACTCCTGTGACGTCAGATTGTTGCAGATGTAACCGAGCGCCAAAAGGGTTTTCGAAAACGGTTCGCCAGAAAGCTTTAAAACTCCGACCTCCTCTGGAGATGGTTTGCGGCTTCTTCGCTGCTCAGCCAGTAGCTTTCTCCAGCATCATCCCCTGTTGCGGTGTGATCTGGAAGGCAACGCACATACAAAGTGCAAAATATATTTTCCTGTTGCAATGCAGTGATAACGAAGCAGCACAACCCACAGGGGACGGAGGCGGGCAGGTGTGGAGGATTCCCTGGTCCTGAATGGGGTAACTGTGCCCCTGAAGGACCAGGTGCGCAGCCTGGAAGACATTTTGGACTCAGAGCTGCCATGGAGGCACAGGTCAAATCTGTGTCCAGGGCAGCTGTCTACCAGCTCCATCTTGTACATAGGCTGAGACCCTACCTGCCTGCGGACTACCTCGCCAGAATGGTGCATGCTCTGGTTATCTCCCGCTTGGATTACTGCAATGCGCTCTACGTGGGGCTACCTTGGAAGGTGACCCAGAAACTGCAACTAATCCAGAACGTGGCAGCTAGACTGGTGACTGGGATCGGCCGCCGAGACCACATAACGCCGGTCTTGAAAGACCTACATTGGCTCCCAGTACGTTTCCGAGCACAATTCAAAGTATTGGTGCTGAGCCCTAAACGGCCTCAGTCCAGTATATCTGAAGGAGCGTCTCCACCCCCATCATTTTACCTGGACACTGAGGTCCAGTTCCAAGGGCCTTCTGGCAGTTCCCTCCCTGCGAGAAGTGAGGTTACAGGGAACCAGGCAAAGGGCCTTCTCGGTAGTGGCGCCCGCCCTGTGGAATGCCCTCCCACCAGATGTCAAAGAGAACAACCACCACCAGACTTTTAGCAGACATCTGAAGGCAGCCCCATTTAGGGAATCTTTTAATGTTTGATGTATTACAGTATTTTAATATTTTTTTGGAAGCCGCCCAGAGTGGCTGGGGAGGCCCAGCCAGATGGGCAAGATTATTTCACATCCAGGTAGATGAGGACCTACTCCTGTGGGTTCCAAATTGGGTGGCAACACCCCCCGTGGGGCAGAGGCGTGACCTAGAGGGGTGCTAAGAAGCAAGGGGGCAGACCCCACAGTGGCCGTTCAGATGCCTTCCATGGGAAACCCATAAGCAGCACTGGAGCACAAGAGCATTTCATAGATTCACAGAGCCATAGAATTGTAGAGGGACCCTCAGGGGTCATCTAGTCCAACCCCCTTCAATGCAGGAATCTTGACCGAAACAACCATGACAGAGGGGCATCCAACCTTTATATACCACCCTCTTCTCCAAGGAGCTCAAGATGGCTTGCATGGTCCGTCCTCCCACTCCTCATTTAATCCCCATGGCAACCCTGTGAGGCAGGCGAGGCTGAAAGAGGCAGCGTCTGGCCCAAGGTCACACACACTGAGTTTCATTGCTGAGTGGGGATTTGAACCCAGGTCCTAGTCTGGCTCTCAAATGGAAGTGTGCAAATGAATCGCTTGAGGCTCCCTGTTGGCTTTCCATGTTGCCAGACTTGCATCTACAATCAGGGTTTGTGTGTGTGTGAGTAATAAAACGTTGAGCGGGCAGGTAAACGGCACACACTATTTGAATGGCAATGCCCATCAACCCTCAATTTTAATTTTTTTTGGGGGGAGGAAGGGACCTCAGCCCCTAGGAGTTGGCTCCCATGTCTACAATAGTACACACATCCGATTTCCATTCTCTCTCTAGACAGACGGATAACAACCAACCTGTTTTCCATCCCGTCTCCCCTTCCCTTTGGCCATTCATTTTGCACCTGCTGGAGTTGAATTACAGGCATCGCATTCGCACCTGAGTGTGGAGCTCGTCTACCTGGCGGTGTGAGGTTGCATCCTTCAGATTCGTGCTGCCTTTCTCCCAAAGGCCAACGATTTCACGGGTGACTCATTCCCTCCCCTGCAAATCATAATATACCTGCTATAGCAACACAGGAGCTTTGACTCTGACACCCAAACCTGCCTGCCAGCGTCAACCTTTGAGCTGGAGGGGTGGGTGACGGCTGTGGCTGAATCCAAGCTGCACCGGTTGCCAATTTGCTACAGAGCAAAGTTCGAGGTGTTACGCTTAGGATATAAAGCACCGAACAATTTAAGACTGCTTTACCAACAAAATTGGTTTGCTCCACCTTGTTGTTGTTGTTTAGTCATTTAGTCGTGTCCGACTCTTCGTGACCCCCTGGACCAGAGCACGCCAGGCACTCCTGTCTTCCACTGCCTCCCACAGTTTGGTCAGACTCATGCTGGTAGCTTCTAGAACACTGTCCAACCATCTCGTCCTCCGTCGTCCCCTTCTCCTTGTGCCCTCCATCTTTCCCAGCATCAGGGTCTTTTCCAGGGAGTCTTCTCTTCTTATGAGGTGGCCAGAGTCTTGGAGCCTCAGCTTCAGGATCTGTCCTTCCAGGGAGCACTCAGGGCTGATTTCCTTCAGAATGGAGAGGTTGGATCCTCTTGCAGTCCATGGGACTCTCAAGAGTCTCCTCCACCACCATAATTCAAAAGCATCCATTCTTCGGCGATCAGCCTTCTTTATGGTCCAGCTCTCACTTCCATACATCACTACTGAGAAAACCATAGCTTTAACTATACGGACCTTTGTTGGCAAGGTGATGTCTCTGCTTTTAAGATGCTGTCTAGGTTTGTCATTGCTTTTCTCCCAAGAAGCAGGCATCTTTTAATTTCGTGGCAGCTATCACCATCTGCAGTGATCATGGAGCCCTATGCTCCCTCAAACCAGCTGTTCCAGCAGCCACATAAAACCCGTTTCACATTTGTAAGAAATTGATCATCAGGAAGAACTTTCTGACAGTAAGAGCTGTTTGATGGTGGAATGGACTCTCTCAGGAGGCTGTGGACTCTCCTTCCTTGGAGGTTATTAAGCAGAGGTTGGATGGTCATCTTGTCATGGATGCTTTAGCCGAGATTTCTGCATTGCAGGGGGTTGGACTGGATGACCTTTAGGGTCCCTTCCAAATAAAGATATACTAAAACTGGGTGCTACATACATTCTCCTAGGGTTGTGAGATTTGAAACAGCAGGAAGAGGGAATTTCAGAATTTGCTCCAAGTTGGTGCTGACCTTTAAATCCTTAAACGCCCTCAGCCCAGTAGACCTGAAGGAGCATCTCCACCCCCATTGTCCAGCCTGGACACTGAGATCCAGCGCCGAGGGCCTTCTGGCAGTTCCCTCCCTGCGAGAAGTGAGCTTACAGGGAACCAGGCAGAGAAAAACAACGATCAGACTTTTCGAAGACATCTGAAGGCAGCCCTGTTTAGGGAAGCTTTTAATGTTTAATAGACTATTGTATTTTAATATTCTGTTGGAAGCCAACCAGTGTGGCTTGAGGACCTTTCCACCCTCTGAGTCTCGCAGTGCTAATAATAATAATAATAATAATAATAATAATAATAATAATAATAATAATAATTTATTATTTATATCCCGCCCATCTGGCTGTGTGGCAGTTCGTTTCCTGGGGTAAAACCCTAAGAAAAACTCAACAACTTCAATCCTTAAAAAAGTTCAACAACTTTGGACGGCCCTCACTCATGTTCACTTCATCAAATCTGGCCCTCTTTGAAAAAAGATTCGGCACCCCAGATACACAGAGATGCATCTTGCCATTGTGGGCTGGGACTGTTCAGTCTGCTGCCAGCTCCTCATCGCTGGCGGGCAACTTTATCATCTAGTCCAGCGGTTCTCAACCTGTGGGTCCCCAGATGTTGTTGGACTACAACTCCCATCACCCCTGAGCTCTGGCCTTGCTAGCTAGGGGTGATGGGAGTTGTAGTTCAACAACAAGAAAGAAGATTCCACCTAAACATTAGGAAGAACTTCCTGACAGTAAGAGCAGTTCGACAGTGGGATTTGCTGCCAAGGAGTGTGGTGGAGTCTCCTTCTTTGGAGGTCTTTAAGCAGAGGCTTGACAACCATATGTCAGGAGTGCTCTGATGGTGTTTCCTGCTTGGCAGGGGGTTGGACTCGATGGCCCTTGTGGTCTATTCCAACTCTATGATTCTATGAACATCTGGGGACCCACAGGTTGAGGAAGGCTGATCTAGTCCAACCTGCTGAAATGCAGGAATCTCAGGTAAAGCATCCCTGTCAGACGACCAACATCTGCTTAAAAACCTTCAAGGAAGCAGAGTCTACCACCTCTCATAGGAGTCCATTCCACTGTCAAACAGCTCTTTGTGTCAGAAAGCTCTTCCTGACGTTTAGTCGGAATCTCCTTTCTTGCAACCTGAAGCCATGGGTTCGAGTCCCACCCTCCAGAGCAGGAGTAAACAAGCTGGCTTCATGAGACAGCCCAGAAGATGGCTGTCATGTCTCCTCTGCGCTGCTTGAACTGGATTCTTTAATTGAATAATGGATGTTTATATTTTAACGTTTTAGTAATCGGATCTGGTTCTCTGCTTTGCCCCCAGCCATCAGACCATCACAAAACAAAAGTATGTGAGAGCATGAAAGTAACTCAAGGTGACGTCAACAGGCGCTGACTCAGACCCGAATGAGCTGCAGCATTAAA
The DNA here is from genome assembly GCF_964188315.1 of Podarcis muralis. Classification (NCBI taxonomy): domain Eukaryota; kingdom Metazoa; phylum Chordata; class Lepidosauria; order Squamata; family Lacertidae; genus Podarcis; species Podarcis muralis. Next base: position 2,866,805 of record NC_135657.1, read on the forward strand.
ATGCGGGAGTTTTTTGTTTGTTGTTTCCCACGGCGCTTGTTGCAGTCTCTGTCTATTCCATCGCCACGCTACACAGCATCTTACTTTCTCTCTCTCTCTCTCTCTGGTTCGCAAAAAGAGCACCTGTTGACATTAAAGATGAAGGGAGTTTATGCAAATGCTCTGAAAGGAGTCTAAAGTTGAAACAGCAATGAAAAGGTCACCGGACGACAAACTTTTTAGCCTTTCTCTTTCTTCCAGGACCAAACATCAACGAAACAAGCCTTAATGAGCTTAGAGTACCAAATGACTCCGGTCTGAGCTGGCGGATGCAGGGACTCTGCTCTGGGACACAAGTCTACACACACACACACACACACACACACACACACACACACACACTCCAACCTTCCCCAGCATTGGGCCCTCCAGATGTTTCTGACAACTGGTGGGGACCGTTGGGAGTTGTAGTTCGAAGCATCAGGAAAGCACCCTGTTGCAGAAGGATGCCGGCACTCCAAGTGTCCCATCCCCAAATTTAAGGTGGGCTCCAGTTCCCATCCTCTCCTTGCCCTTTAACATGGCCAAGGAGCAGGGCCGGATTGAGGCTGGATGAGGCCCTAAGCTACTGAAGGCAATGGGGCCGTTTATATGTCCAGCTGTCCTTTGACAACAACAAATTGTCACTGTTTTTGTGTGTTGAATATACAGTGGTACCTTGGGTTAAGTACTTAATTCGTTCCGGAGGTCTGTTCTTAACCTGAAACTGTTCTTAACCTGAAGCACCACTTTAGCTAATGGGGCATGCTGCTGCTGCCACGCCGCTGGAGCACGATTTTTGTTCTCATCCTGAAGCAAAGTTCTTAACCTGAAGCACTATTTCTGGGTTAGCGGAGTCTGTAACCTGAAGCGTCTGTAACCTGAAGCGTATGTAACCTGAGGTACCACTGTATATAGAAATGAGCAAACTAGTGATATTTTAGGGAGCAGGCTAGCAGGCAGGGACCATGACTTACATCATAGGCGCCTACACAACACAAAAGACTGTTGCTGTATGTAGGTTTTATTTTATTTGTTCCTTTTATCTTATATTTTGGAAATGTACAACCAGGTTTTTTCCCTTTAAATTTTTTTGGGGGGTCCCCAAGAGAGTGGGGCCCTAAGCTGGAGCTTGTTTAGATTATACGTAAATCCGGCACTGCCAAGAAGCTCAGTGGCAAAACCTCTGCTCCTCAGCCCTTCCATTGCAAGTTACCCCACTGAATCTCCCTGCCTGAGGCTGGGTCTACTCTCCAGAGTGAGGTCCTTCCACTGGGCAGTGATTCCTTCAAAGATGGGACATGACCTTACAGTGTGAGAACAGGATGCTGGACCAGATGGGCCATTGGCCTGATCCAGCAGGCCCTTCATCATCTTCTTCTTCTTCTTCTTCTTCTTCTTCTTCTTCTTCTTCTTCTTCTCCTTCTCCTTCTCCTTCTCCTTCTCCTTCTCCTTCTCCTTCTCCTTCTCCTCCTCCTCCTCCTCCTCCTCCTCCATTAAAAAATACAGATTGTTACAATAAAAATCGTGTGGCACCAGCTCTTTCATTAAAAGCAGTCAGTTCCCCCAAGCCCATTGGAACAAAAAGGACTTCACCTGCTGGCAGCAGTATAACAAGGAGAGAACCAGTCTAACTTCTCCTAGGAGGGAATTCCAAAGTTGGTGGGACGAAGTGAGAGCTGGACCATAAAGAAGGCTGATCGCCAAAGAATTGATGCTTTTGAATTCTGGTGCTGGAGGAGACTCTTGAGAGTCCCATGGACTGCAAGAAGATCAAACCGATCCATTCTGAAGGAAATCAGCCCTGAGTGCTCACTGGAAGGACAGATCCTGAAGCTGAGGCTCCAAGACTTTGGCCACCTCATGAGAAGAGAAGACTCCCTGGAAAAGACCCTGATGTTGGGAAAGATGGAGGGCGCAAGGAGAAGGGGACGACAGGACGAGATGGTGGGACGGTGTTCTCGAAGCTACCAGCATGAGTTTGACCAAACTGCGGGAGGCAGTGGAAGACAGGAGGGCCTGGCGTGCTCTGGTCCAGGCGGTCACAAAGAGGCGAACACGACTAAACAACTCAACAACAACAATACTGAGAAGGCCCTCTCCTGTGCAGGACTGAGAGAAGGGAGACCATTGAGTTATGACCACAGAGCTATGGCCCCTTCCAACAAACACAACCTGGGAGGGGCTCTGCTGATATTTCAGAGGGGCTCTGGGATCCTGGGGGTCAGGGGACTCTCTGCCCCCATGAGGACTAGAGGCTTGCCTGAGCTTTGCGGAGCCTGTTTGTTTTTGATCTGAGCAGCCCGTCTCCATGGCAATTAAGTGAGACGCTGGGCCATTAAGTGAAAAGGTGAGGCATTGAGGGGAAAACAACTTATGGTCCTTGACCTTTCTGGAGGACTTTTCCATTTGATTAAAATTCTCAGAGGGCCATTATTGGCCAAAATCGGCCACTCAATTACATCGATTTCATTTATTTTCCTTCCCCGCCGAACGCTACCCAAACAACTTAGAGCATAATGGAAGGAAGGAGAAATATCCATTTCTGCCTCACTCAAGAGTTAGATTTGCTGGCTAAATCTAACTGGAGTGGAGGGCCAGGTCCACAGAGTGCAGGAGAAGGGCCTTGAAGGCAAAGGAGCATTGTGAACTTTTAATTAAAAATAGGAGCCGACTGGTGGAGGGGGGCTAAGAGCCTCTCCGGCCCCTTTGCCTCGTTTGTTTCCCATGATCGCAATGAAATTTCGTCAGCCTAATGGCGGGGAGGATAAAAGCTGGGGAGGGGGCAGGAGTGGAGGAGGAGGAGGAGATGCAAAGCAAGAGGTCAAATCCATTTTGAAGCCCAAATGATGACCCGGCAAATGTATCTCCTGCGTGGGTTCCCGTCCAAAGAAATGAGTTTCCTTGAAAGGAGACCGAGTGGCAATTCTAGGGTTTAAGCGAAAGGTGATGGTAATGGATTTCATTATACAAGGAAAACATGTTGACCTAACCACTTGTAGGTAATGGAAGATTATCATGAGCCAGAAATACCAGAGGTTTTGTGTGCCTGTTAAGAGCGGTGCAGACTGAGATATGGGGTGTGTGTGTGTGTGTGTGTGTGTGTGTGTGTGTGAGAGAGAGAGAGAGAGAGAGAGAGAGAGAGAGAGAGAGAGATCAGAGCAGGGTGCAAAGAGAAAAACAGAAACTCTGCTTCAGTAGTCAGATATAAATAATAATAATAATAATAATAATAATAATAATAATAATAATAATAATAATAATAATTTATTATTTATACCCCGCCCATCTGGCTGGGCTTCCCCAGCCACTCTGGGCAGCTTCCAAAGGAATATTAAAATACTATAATACATCAAACATTAAAAGCTTCCCGAAACAGGGCTGCCTTCAGATGTCTTCTAAAAGCCTGGTAGTTGTTCTCTTTGACATCTGGTGGGAGGGTGTTCCACAGGGAAGGTGCCACTACCGAGAAGGCCTTCTGCCTGGTCCCCTGTAACTTGGCTTCTCGCAGTGAGGGAACCGCCAGAAGGCCCTCGGTGCTGGACCTCAGTGTCCGGGTAGAACGATGGGGTTGGAGACGCTCCTTTAGATATACTGGACCAAGGCCGTTTAGGGCTTTGAAGGTCAGCACCAACACTTTGAATCGTGTTTGGAAATGTACTGGGAGCCAGTGTAGGTCTTTCAAGACCGGTGTTATGTGGTCTCGGTGACCGCTCCCAGTCACCAGTCTAGCTGCCGCATTCTGGATTAGTTGTAGTTTCCGAGTCACCTTCAAAGGTAGCCCCACGTAGAGTGCATTGCAGTAGTCCAAGCAGGAGGTAACCAGAGCATGCACCACTCTGGCGAGGCAGTCCGCAGGCAGATAGGGTCTCAGCCTACGTACCAGATGGAGCTGGTAAACAGCTGCCCTGGATACAGATTTGACCTGTGCCTCCATGGACAGCTGTGAGTCCAAAATGACTCCCAGGCTGCGCACCTGGTTCTTCAGGGGCACAGTTACCCCATTCAGGACCAAGGAATCTTCCACACCTGCCTGCCTCCTGTCCCCCAAAAACAGTACTTCTGTCTTGTCAGGATTCAACCTCAATCTGTTACACTGCTTGAATGTATTGTTTGTTTGTTTGTTTGTTTGTTTGTTTGTTTGTTTGTTTGTTTGTTTATATCATGGGTAGGCAAATTAAGGCTCGGGGGCTGGATCCGGCCCAATCACCTTCTCAATCCGGCCCACATACGGTCCGGGAATCAGCGTGTTTTTACATGAGTAGAATGTGCGCTTTTATTTAAAATGCATCTCTGGGTTATTTGTGGGGCATAGGAATTCGTTCATTCTCCTCCCCCCCCCCCAAAAAAGAAATATAGTCCGCCCCGCCCCCCACAAGGTCTGAGGGACAGTGGACCGGCCCCCTGCTGAAAAAGTTTGCTGACCCCTGGTTTATATCCTGCCCTATACCCACAGTTCTTGTAAAAACCAACAACCTCAAAGCAGTTTACGAAAAGCAATAAAATTATCGCTAAGGAAAACGTCAACAGACTGAGGCTTTTGAAAGCGTAAAACCAGATGAAAACTCTCACTGGCTTTCTAAATGTCTGGGTAGGCTTGTCTAAGCAGAAATGTTTTTAGCAGGTGCCAAAAAGTGTCTGGTGAATTGCCCAAGGTCAAGTGGCAGGGAGTTCCAAAGTGTTTAGGCGCCAGCACACTAAAACTTTCATAAATGTGGAGCGAGGGTTGTGGTAACATGGCCCGTACCACAGATCAAGGGTTTGCAAGGATCACAGATATGGGTGAGATCCGTATCCTCGCTGCAGCTTTCAACAGGTTCCATTGAGCTACCGGGGTGTAACCATGGGTGGGCTGAGTCCTAATTCTGCACCAGAGCTGGAGCTGGGCTTCTACACAGACAGCACATTCTGCAAGACAAATGTGTTGACATTTGCACATGAACAGGCAATTTTGGGGGGAAAGGTCAGAACTATCCATAATGGCAGGAAGAAGCGTGTGAAGTCAGGAACCCTCTGTTAAAACACAGGGAATCCAAACGAATTTTCTGTGCATGATGACTGTAACTCAATTTTGGACCCCTTCTTTCAACTTCTTCTTTCTTTGGCGATCCCTCATAGCTGAGTAAGATTGTCTTCCATAAACACGGTTTTGCCAATGAGTCCGTAAGTGACTATGGAATCCAATTCTGGATCCACACGTCCTTCCACAGTGGGGACATTGGTTTCTGGGCAGGAGTTGATCACAGTGAGGGTTTGCCAAGTGTGCCTTCCTCTTGGCACTTTTCTCCCTTGTGTCCTGAGATTGAGTATCTTCAAAGCCCGTGACACCTTTGGTAAAGGCTGTTCTCCAACTGGAGCGATTGCAGGCCAGTGTTTCCCAGTTGTCGGTGTTTCTACTACATTTTTAAAAAAGATTTGCCTTGAGAGTTTAAACCTCTTTTGTTGACCACCAGCATTGCGCTTTCCATTTTTAAGTTCGGAATAGAGTAGTTGCTTTGGAAGACGATCATCAGGCATCCGAACAACATGACCAGTCCAACGAAGTTGATGTTGAAGAATCGTTGCTTCAACACTGGTGATCTTTGCTTCTTCCAGTACACTGGGATTAGTTCGCCTGTCTTCCCAAGTGATGTGTAAACATTTCTGGAGACACCGTTGATGGAATCTTTCAAGGAGTTGGAGATGGCGTTTATAAGTGGCCCACGTTTCACAAGCATACAGTAAGGTTGGTAGTACAATAGCTTTGTAAACTCAGTGCACCAAACTCAGTGCAACCTCCAAGGGGAAGGTGGCACCAGGTCCTCAAAAGCAGGAATGGGGAAATCCAATGGCCACATTCCCTTCTGCGAAATCTTCTGAAGTCCACGTTCAAAAGTGGGTAGAGCAAGAAATAGAGATTTTTTTCCCCTTCGTACAGTAGCAGAGGGACGCGGGTGGCGCTGTGGGTTAAACCACAGAGCCTAGGACTTGCTGATCAGAAGGTCAGCGGTTCAAATCCCACGACGGGGTGAGCTCCCGTTGCTCGGTCCCTGCTCCTGCCAACCTAGCAGTTTGAAAGCACGTCAAAGTGCAAGTAGATCAATAGGTACCACTTCAGCGGGAAGGTAAATGGTGTTTCCGTGTGCTGCTCTGGTTCGCCAGAAGCGGCTTAGTTATGCTGGCCGCATGACCTGGAAGCTGTACGCCGGCTCCCTTGGCCAATAAAGCGAGATGAGCGCCGCAACCCCAGAGTCGGTCACGACTGAACCTAATGGTCAGGGGTCCCTTTACCTTTACAGTAGCAGAAGCTGAACGTTGGCAGATTCAGGGCAGATTTTTTAAAAAGCCCTTCTTCACACAGCACATAGGTTGACCTGTGGAACTCCCTCCCACAGGAGAGAGGGATGGCCAACAACCTGGATGTCTTTAAAAGCAGGTGAGGCAAATTCACAAAGCAGAGGGCTGTCGGTGGCTACTATACATGATGGCTTACTCTGCCTCCATGAGCAATGCCTCTGGGGTCCCAGCTGCTGGAAGCCAAAGGAGGGGAGAGGCCTCTTGTGTTTAAATCCTGCTTGCAGGTTTGGCCGCTATGATAACAGGATGAGGGACCAGTTGGGACCCTTTCTGAACTTCTCCCAGTTCTACAAGATCCTTTTTCTAACCGCAGCTTAGGAACCAGATTCTCTTTATGTGGCTTCCCAATGTGGACATTGTGGGAATGTTCAGGAATGTTTAGTTATAGCCTTTCCAACTTGTGTTAACAAGTTCCACAATTTAGCAGAGTGACATTCCCCTTTTTAAACTCACAGCGGATGCGTTTGCTCAGGCTCGCTAAAGCCTCTACAATAACTGTTCTGGTAATTCCCCCTTATTCCCTCATAAAAGATAAGACACGACACAGTTTTCTATAAAAGTATAAAAAGAGTTTACTCACATTCTGTTGACAATTGGATCCCAGAAGGCAGACTTAGCTTAGAAAAGTAACATATACCTGGAAACTATCTCATAAGGAGACAGTCCCTTTGTCCTCTCTTGGGTAGAGGCCAAGAGAGCATCTTTGGCTAAGCAGATGTTGCTTTTTTGACGCACGTAGTCAAAAAGAGAGAGAGATGGTGGCCAGTCCTATGCTTTTGTTACCTGCACAGGTGAGGCCACGCCCACTTTTAGTCCCATGCAGAGGAAGTCTGTCCCAGCCCAGAAGGAAACAGGAAGTTTACCTGCTGGCTGGACAAACATTCCTCCCCATGTGTGAACATGTTCACTCTAGGAATGTTGTACTTGACTGCTCTTGTGTTTCACATCCCACAGACATCAATGGATACTGCCTTCAGTCTGTCAGCAAAGGGCAAAGAAGGAACCACGGGCGTCCTCTCATTCACAAATGTGGCCTTGCCTTTAAGGCTCCTCCTTCCCCCATTCCCAGGGAATAAGAACAGCTTGACCCTGGCCAGCCTCCCATGTAATCTCCCGCACGCTGATAAAACTCCTGAAGGTCACGCAGGGCCTCTGCTACTGCCCTCCTTCTTGTGCATCAACTGAGAAGGCCCCTGAATGCTATTTTTAGTGCAGTGATAGGATCAGGTAGAATAAGCCCTGGGAGTCCTCCCTTAAAGCACACTCTGCGTCCCCAGGCGTGTCGCTTAAGGATCCTGAGAGGCTGGTCCTTTTGCAGGTAAGTTCGGGCTTCTTATTTTCAGGGGTTGTCTTTGTGGGGAATGAATGCCCTCCTCTCCCCGCTGTGCCCCACATTCTCTCTGGGGTCTCTGCATCTGTCATGACTCAGGGTCTCTTGTCTAAGGTGGCTGCAGGTGGAGAACACAGCTTGAGTTGGTCTCTAAGCATCCCAGGATGTTGTTTTGCTTTTAGGGAGAATTTCAGAGGGTTGGAAGGGCACCTCAGCTGTCATCTAGTCCACCCCCCCTGCAATGCAGGGATCAGAGCTGAAGAATCCCTGACAAATGGCCACCCACCCTCTGTTGAAAAACCTCCAAATAAGGAGAGTCCATTCCACCTTTTGAGAGAGCCCGTTCCGAACAGAACTTACCACCAGAAAGTTCTACCTAACGTATATTCAGAATCTCTTTGGTCTCCTTGCTGGCCCAAGTGGGACTAATTTAACCAGCTAGCCCTGGTGATCATCTAATGTTTATTGGATGGATTTCCCCCCTAAATTGATTTTTGATTTTATTGTTATTTACCGCTTTATACCGTATTTTTTTGCTGGGGGGGTTGTAGCATCAATTAAGTGTTTTGAATTTGTTGTTAGCCGCCCTGAGCCCGGTTTCCTGAACCAGGAAGGGCGGGGTATAAATAAAGATTTATTATTATTTTTTATTATTATAATTTGAAGCCATTGGTTTGGGAGCTGCCATCTGGAGCGGCAGAAAGCAAGCTCTCTCCATCTTCCATGCAACAGCCCTTGAGATATTTGAAGGTGGGTCCCTAAACGATGACGGCGTTTTCTTAGCTGTGGAAGACGCAGGCGATCTCTCGTCTCAGGGAAGGTGGGGAATCACAGAGATGTGGTGAAAAGGTCAGAAGGCTTGCAACAGCGGCGTTTCCTCTAAGGAAATGTGTTTTATCGTGACCCATCCGGCTCCAGAAGACAGCTCAGCGTCACAAGTCAACGAAAGAGAATATTAACAATGTGTGTGTGTGTGTGTGTGTGTGTGTGTGTGTGTGTGTGTGTGCATCACAGTCACATATACAAAGAGGGAGCAATAGCTCAAACAGTTTGATGGGGTCAAGTGGGGGTGAAGCTTGGGACTCATCCAGTTACAAGGAGATTCTGACTAAACATCAGGAAGACCTTTCTGGTGCTGAGAGCCATTCAATGGTGGAACAGTTTTTAAGCAGAGGTTGGGTGGTTGTCTGTCATGAATTCTTTAGCTATGATTCCTGTATTGCAGGGGTTGGACTAGATGACCCTTAGGGTCTCTTCCAACTCGACCATTCTCTGATTATCTGATTAATTGCATGTAGTTTTGGTTATCCTTTCAAGTCACATTTGCAACAGAATCCTTCTTTGGCTTTTTTTCCATGTGTGGGGAGAGAAGGCTTGTTGTTTTAATGGGTTGGTATCCTGCCTTTCTCTCAAGTTGGGATTTAAGGCAGTTTACAAAGGTTTGTAAAATGCAAAGTAAAAGTTGAGAACAGTCAGAACACCGTATTTACTTGAACCTAATGCTCACCTTTCCTTTGGCCAAATTACATTGCAAAAATTAAGGTGGGCATTAGATTTGATGGTGCGTTAGACTCGAGTAAATATGGTGCACCAGAATGCATTTAGAGGCAGCTGAGTTCACCCCAAGATCTAGCAGCGGAGTGGTCAGCATCATCTGCACCTTAGTCTGAACAAAAAGGTCTTATCCTGCCAGCAAAGGGAATTCCACAACCATATGAAGTTCCAGGACCCAAGGTCCACCAGGCCTATGCAAGCAATTAAGAACACAATGGTGAATGCTCTGCTCTGGTCAGACCTCACCTGGAGTACTGGGTCCAGTTCTGGGCACCAGAGTTCAAGAAGGACACTGACAAACTGGAACGTGTCCAGAGGAGGGCAACCAAAATGGTCAAAGGCCTGGAAACGATGCCTTATGAGGAACGGCTAAGGGAGCTGGGCATGTTTAGCCTGGAGAAGAGGAGGTTAAGGGGTGATATGATAGCCATGTTCAAATATATAAAAGGATGTCATATAGAGGAGGGAGAAAGGTTGTTTTCTGCTGCTCCAGAGAAGCGGACACGGAGCAATGGATCCAAACGACAAGAAAGAAGATTCCACCTCAACATTAGGAAGAACTTCCTGACAGTAAGAGCTGTTCGACAGTGGAATTTGCTGCCAAGGAGTGTGGTGGAGTCTCCTTCTTTGGAGGTCTTTAAGCAGAGGCTTGACAACCATATGTCAGGAGTGCTCGGGTGGTGTTTCCTGCTTGGCAGGGGGTTGGACTCGATGGCCCTTGTGGTCTATTCCAACTCTATGAATCTATGATTCTATGAATGGATGCCTGTCTTTTTAATAGCTTTTATTGTATGGTTTTATAGTTTTACAGCAATAAAATATCTCATTGATATATATATATATTGCACTTAATTTCTTTATTATTAATGTTGCAATACATATGTGAAATCTTTACATATTGATACATATACATTATATTCATAAATTCACATTTTCACATTTCATTATATACCTACATTTATCCATTTCTTATTTCTTGCCCTGTGTCTTCCCTCGACCTGTGCGTGACTTCCTTGTTATTATTTTGTAACTTTATTATTGAGATTGTAATTTTGTATCTTAATAATTAAACATTCAATCTTATATATCTGCTTAGCTTAACTTAACTTTGTGAAATAAGTCTATACATATCAATAAATTCATTGATATATATATTTTAATGGCATGACAGTATATAAATGTTCTTATAGGCAAATGGTGGGTTCTGAGGAGTAATTCAGAGGAAGGCAGTGCCATGAAGCAATCTCAGAAGTGGCTCCTGGAGAGACCATGGTCAATATTTTTGACAGTGAAATTTTGGTATTCCTACCCTTTGCAAAAACTAAGGATGATTTGGCAAGGGTGCATTGAAACCACGAAAAATGTTTCCCCTGTAATTTGCTCGCTCTAAAGTAAAATATCTTAGAAACTTGAATTTTAAATATGAATTTTCATAGAATCATAGAATTGTAGAGTTGGAAGGAACCATGAAGAGCAACTCCCTGCAATGTGGGTGTTCATGGGCCATATGTTCTGGGACTGATGGGATTTGCTGTCCAAAAACCCAGTTGGGAAAGACTGCCCTAAATGTTAAGAAACTTTTCTTTTTCATTTTCTGCTTTTTTTTCCAATTGAAGGAAAGAGACCTAGGAAATTCCTAAAACGATCAGGTGTTTGTGATCGATGCATGAACAGCAGTCTCTGTGAGTCGTCTACTGGGTCCTCCTTTGGGGGCAAACGACTTGCTGGAGGACTTGTCCATGGTGCTGAAACCTTGGTGCCAGGAAACCTGTCCTTTGAGCTGTTATCCTCCATGAAAAATGCACCAGTTGCAGGCAATCTGCTCGATTTAATCCAAGGAAACCCTGAGTCTAAGCACACAGCCTCAAGGAGGTTTGGAGAAGACCTTGGGTCCTAGATTGAGCTGGCATTATTCCATCCAAGGCGGAATAACGGAGAGGAGTGGAATTCACGCTTTGCCATCCTCTGGACCACATTTCCTGGGTTCTCGAATCGACGCACACCTATAACCTTGCAATCCCGATGGCAGCTCCACATTCAGCCTTAGGCTCTCCCTCGTGGTGGATCACTTCCTTTCCACGCCAATGCAAAGTTTGGGGTTTGCACCACGGAGACTTCTCCATGCTGGCCACCCTCTGAACGAGTGGCTGTTCCATTGCCAGCTGGCCTGGGCACCATGAAGCTTGGGGTGCCTTCAGGACCCCAAAGGCTGGTGGCACAAACACTCCTCTTCCTGGCTTTCCTGAACCGCCGCTCCCTGCAGAGACCCCTGGCGGCCGATGGCGAAGGGATGAGCGGAGATGACGGCCACCAAGGGAGCCCTGGACTCATCCAGTGTGGAGAATACAGCAACCAGGTCCTGCCCAATGGCAGGTGCAAGATCATAGCCACCTTGCCACAACTGGACCAGCAGAGGTGCCCGGACATGTTCCGTTGCACGGACGAGGTCTCCTACTGGCTCCACGAGAACGAGGAGAGGAAGCAACAGATCCTGGAGCTGCGGGAACTCATCTCAGAGCTCCAGGAGGAGCTGAGGAACCATCGTCACCGCATCAAGATTTTGGAGCTGCAGGTGAGTTTCTTAATGGGGAAAAACATGGGCAGCAACTTAGGTATAGGGAGACTTTGGGGACCATTGGGCTGGATCTGTCCCCACTCCCACGTTCCAACTTTAGTGCATGGTTGGGGCAACCCACCTGTCAGTCACATGATGTAATTGTGACATCAGATTCATTCATTCATCCATCCATCAAGACATCCCAAGGCAGCTTACGGAATAAAATACAAGATAGAACACAAGTAAATAATTAAACCAACGCAACAAAATAATGACCACCCCACTTCCCACAGATACATTTAAAGGGCTATAGGACAGCCTTTCTCAACCTGTGGGTCCCCAGATGTTGTTGAACTACAACTCCCATCACCCCTAGCTAGCAAGGCCAGAGCTCAGGGTTGATGGGATTTGTAGTCCAATCTGGGGACCTACAGGTTGAGAACTGCTGCTATAGGATATTAATCAGCCAAAGGCAGAATAGAGTGGTACTATTACTTCCCTTGACCTTGACCAGGAGCAAACTTTTTCAGCAGGGGGCCGGTCCACTGTCCCTCAGACCTTGTGGGGGGCCAGACTACATCTGGGGGTCAGGGAATGAACGAATTCCTATACCCCACAAATAACCCAGAGATGCATTTTAAATAAAAGGGCACATTCTACTCATGTAAAAACATGCTGATTTCCGGACCGTCTGCTGGCCGGATTGAGAAGGCGATTGGGCAGGATCCGGCCCCCAGGCCTTAGTTTGCCTACCCATGACCTGGACACTATACTTCTGTTGATGCAGCCTAGAACAAAATTAGCATTTTCTGCTGCTGAGTCACGCTGTTGGCTCATGCCAAGCATGTGGTATCCAAACACATTTATTAGAAACAAATCATATAAGAATCTGCTATAGTCAGCTTTTACCATCCCAAAATCATAGAACAGTAAAGTTGGAGTGGATCCTAAGGATCTTCTAGTCCAGCAATGCAGAGATCTCAGCTAAAGAGTCTCTAACAGATGGCCATTTGGCCAAGCTATCATGTCTGTGACAGAATAAATCAGATTTATTAGTGTTTATAAGGTGGCAACAGAATATCACTAGTTAGAGGAGATTGCTTGAGGTATTGGAACCCCAGAGCTGAGACCCCATAAGGCAGGCTTCCTCAACCTCGGCCCTCCAGATGTTTTGGGACTACAACTCCCAGGACCAGTGGTCAGGGATGATGGGAATTGTAGTCACAAAACATCTGGAGGGCCGAGGTGGAGGAAGCCTGCCATAAGGCAAATAGGAAGCCCATGTAGGATTGAGAGAGCCTTTAATAATAATAATAATAATAATAATAATAATAATAATAATAATAATAAATTTTATTTATATCCCGCCCTCCCCAGCCGAAGCCGGGCTCAGGGTGGCTAACAACAATAAAACAGTACCAAAGTACAGCATAAACAACATTCTAAAATCATTCATTATAAAAATTAATTAATTCAAGCCACTGGCAACCAGTGGGCCAGAGCTCCGCGAAGATTGCCGAGGGAGGGAGTCAGGCTGTGCCCTGGCCAAAGGCCTGGTGGAACAGCTCTGTCTTGCAGGCCCTGCGGAAAGATGTCAAGTCCCGCAGGGCCCTGGTCTCTTGTGACAGAGCGTCCCACCAGATCGGAGCCACAGCCGAAAAAGCCCTGGCTCTAGTTGAGGCCAGCCTAACTTCTCTGTGGCCTGGGACCTTCAAGATGTTTTTATTTGAAGACCATAAGTTTCTCTGTGGGGCATACCAGGAGAGGCGGTCCCGTAGGTACGAGGGTCCTAGGCCATCCAGAAAAAGGAGTTGCTGATTAGAATTAAATAACCCTTTTTCTCCTGAGTGGTGGGATTGGGCAGAGGAGGAGAGGACAGACTGCCACCCAGTTTATTTGATTAACCATCTGCTTTCTGATTGATTGATTGATTGATTGAGTATTATAGGTAAATATTTGCACTCTTTCAAAAGCTCGACAGCTTTCGACAGTGTCTGGGATTCTTTAAAACTAGCCTCTGAAGCTAAATACATGCTTAACTCAGTACCATGCCAAATTTAAATGTCTCTCTACAATTTAATCAACTAAAAATGTGGACTTGTATTCAATGTAGCAGTAAGCAACTCGTTCCATTAGTGTAAGGATTTCTGCTGGTGCAATGGCATTTCCCCCCCTCCCAGCCCTCCAGGCACCCTCTAAATCTGTTCCGGGGTCTTCCCCAACGCTCTGGAGCAGATTTGGGGTGCAATGGGGAGGGAGGAGTCTCTCAAAACAAATGCATTAGTTGCCCCCCCCCTTAGGCTGCCATTTACTTGGGAGCAAGCCCTTTCCAGTTCAACAGGACTTAACTTCCAAGTAGGCATGTTTAGGATTGGGCTGTTAGCTGATTAATCTACCAAATAAAAATAGCTTCCCTATTTATTTAATTTTTGTTTCGCTCCTGGATGTAAGAAGAGAACAGATTGCAATATGTGCTTTAATATTTGCATAACTGGAGGTTATGTAAATGAAAAAAAGAAAATAGAGAATCGAGTAAGAGAAAGGATGGCTGTTCTCCAGGTATGAATTACAGAAGGAAGGGAGATTTGGCCCCTTAGGAAGAAACAATATTTTCTTATTATTAAGACTCATAAATCTTTGCCATCCGACGGAGCTCAGAATTTGTTTACTGGAACCATTCTGCAATTTTGCGTCCATCACCTGCACAAATCTGGTTGCTCCTCTCTGAGGATGAGAGCACCTACACTCCTGGTATTAATTAGTTGATCACCATCATGCTTTAACTTTGATTAACATTAGTAGCAACCCAAAAATGTGGCAGCAAGGTACTGTATCGTGCAGTTTACAAAACCAACAAGCAGTAAATAGCAAGAGAAAGAAACGGCGACACAGCAATACAAATCGAGACATCCATATTTCCTTAGGTGGCGTGAATGGATGGTGAACATTGAGCATCTAAGTCTGGAGTTTAGTAAATAAAATCCCCATGGCTGACATAAAATCATTTTTAATAATAATAATAATAATAATAATAATAATAATAATAATAATAATAATAATTTATTTATACCCCGCCCATCTGGCTGGGTTTCCCCAGCCACTCTGGGTGGCTTCTAACAAAGTATTAAAATACAGTGGTCTGTTAAACATTAAAAGCTTCCCTAAACAGAGCATGCACCACTCTGGTGAGATAGTCTGAGGGCAGGTAGGGTCTCAGCCTGCGTATCAGATGGAGCTGGTAAACAGCTGCCCTGGACACAGAATTAACCTGCGCCTCCATGGACAGCTGTGAGTCCAGAATGACTCCCAGGCTGCGCACCTGGTCCTTCAGGGGCACAGTTACCCCATTCAGGACCAGGGAGTCCTCCACACCCGCCTGCCTCCTGTCCCCCCAAAACAGTCCTTCTGTCTTGTCAGGATTCAACCTCAATCCATTAACTGCCATCCATCCTCCAACCACCTCCAGTCCTCCACACACACCCCTGGAAACATGCAGCATGTGTGCGATTTCCCCTCGCAATAGACAATGTCCACAAGTACCACCAAGCCAAAAGCAGATTTTGGTTCAAGGTTTTCCATTGTGGGCTATTGAAATCCCAGCTGCAGCTAAGCACCCATGTCATAAATTCTTCAGCTGTTGTCTTGCTAAACATCAGGAAGAACTTTGTGGAGGCAAGAACTGTTTGACAGGGAAATGGTCTCCCTTGGGAAGTTGTGGACTCTCCTTCCTTGGAGGTTATTAAGCAGAGGTTGGAGGGCCACCTGTCATGGATGCTTTAGTTGACATTCCTGCATTGCAGGGGGTTGGACTAGATGACCCCAGGATCCCTTCCAACTCCAATAATAATAATACATTTTATTTATACCCCGCCCTCCCCGGCCAGAGCCGGGCTCAGGGCAGCTAGCACCATTAAAATTACAGTAAAAACATAATGGGGGGGGACAATTTACCGTATTTTTTGCTCTATAGGACACACTTTTCCCACTCCAAAAATGAAGGGGAAATGTGTGTGCGTCCTATGGAGCGAATGCAGGCTCCTTGGCTTCAGCGATAGCAACGGGAAGCCTCCGAAGTGCAGAGGGAGAGCTCCCCCCGCACTCCGGAGGCTTCACGTTGCTTTCGCTGAAGCCACCTGAAGCCCCCGGAGTGCAGGGAACTCCCGCTGCGCTCCGGGGGCTTGAGGCAGCTATCCACAAGCCTTCGGAGCGCAGCAGGAGTTCCCTCTGCACTCCGGGGGCTTCAGGCAGCTATCCGCAAGCCTTCGGAGCATTCCCGCTGTGCTTGCGGATAGCCGCCTGAAGAGCGAGAGGGGTTGGTGCACACCAATCCCTCTTGCTCTCCAGGCTTCACTTCACTTCGTTTCTCCTCCCACTTTGCTGAAGGGGCGCTGTGCAGAGAGGAGGAGAATTTTTCCCCCCTGTTCTCCTCCTCCTATGGTCCAGTGCGTTCTATGGTCCGGTGCGTCCTATAGAGCGAAAAATACAGGTTAAGATGCAATTTAAAATGCAGCCTCATTTTAAAAGTAGCCCATAGATCAGAACCATAAGGTGAGGGAAACATAAGGGTCAGGCTGAGTCCAAACCAAAGGCCAGGTGGAACTGCTCTGTCTTGCAGGCCCTACGGAAAGATATCAAGTCCCACAGGGCCCTAGTCTCTTGGGACAGAGCGTTCCACCACGTCGGGGCCAGTATTGAAAAGGCCCTGGCCCTAGTTGAGACCAATCTAACCACCTTGTGACCTGGGACCTCCAAAATGGTGTCATTTGTGGACCTTAAGGTCCTCCGCAGGGCATACCAGGAGAGGCGGTCCTGTAGGTACAAGGGTCCTAGGCCACATAGGGCTTTAAAGGTCAAAACCAGCACCTTAAACCTGACCTTGTACTCCACCGGGAGCCAGTGCAGTTGGTAAAGCACTGGATGAATGCGATCCCACAGCAAGGACCCCATAAGGAGTCCTTACATTTCTATAATTCCATGATTCACATATTCAGGAATGACAGCTGTGGGGAAACCTGAACAGGTGATTTAGTTATTTTGGATATTTATTTTAGATACACCTGGGAGCAGAAGTATGATACCTGGGGGCCTCCCAGTCAAAAATGGAAGGAAACCCCCCAGAGCCCAGAGCCCCACCTGCGATGACTGCAATGCAGTATGAGAACACCTGTACAGGTGTACCATGACCATAATAGCAATAACATAAATAAATCTGAGCTCAGTTTCCTGATGATGTCTCTGGCGCAAGCCCCACCACTAGGCAAGGGACTCCCATGACAGGTTCCCATGGTAGCTCAGCTAAGAGAGAAATCACAGAAGGGTATAGACCTCTTGTGCTTGCTGTAGGCTTCCCGCAGGCGTCTGGTTGGTCGCTGTGAGACCAGGATGCTGGAATAGATGGGCCATGGGCCTGATCCACCAGGCTTTCCTCATGTTCTTGTCTTCCTGCATGAGCCCCACTGAAAAGGGGCTCCTACTCTAAAGGAGCTTCAAGAAGGAGAACCTCACTGAATTGTGTGCCCCGCGTTGGTTCACGTCCCTGTGCTGGGTTTCGTACAAAGCGTGCTCTCCTTGGATCACGCCCTTTATCCAACACATGTTGGCTTATTTCTCTGCTGAGCTCCCCGCTGCCACAAAGTGCCTCCGTGCGAGACGAGAGGATCACAAGTTCTCTTCCTTTAATTCTCTGTGGAGGGTCCTTGCCCTTTGCCAGATAAGCTTCTCTGGGGGGGTTGGCTAATGACAGATCAGACCGATGAGCCAGAGATCTCAATCACACCAGAGCCATCAGCTCTTAAGGGGTTCGGCCACACAAGTCTTGTACATTGTGTGTGTGTGTGTGTGTGTGTGTGTGTGTGTGTGTGTGTGTGTGTTAGGAATCTGCAACATGGACAGCCATATAGTGCAATACAGCCCTGTTCAGGGAAGTTTTTAATGTGTGACATTTTAATGTATTTTTAATCTTTGTTGGAAGCCGCCCAGAGTGGCTGGGGAAAACCAGCCAGATGGGTGGGGTACAAATAATAATAAATTATTATTATTATTATTATTATTATTATTATTATTATTATTATTATTATTATTATTATTATTCCCCAGCACAATGTTTCCTCAGCAAGCTTGCTCACTGCATTTTGCCCATCCTTTAGCAGAGGTCAGCAAACTTTTTCAGCAGAAGGCTGGTCCACTGTCCTTCAGACCTTGTGGGGGGCCGGACTATATTTTGGGGGGGAAATTAATGAACGAATTCCTATGCCCCTCAAATAACCCAGAGATGCATTTTAAATAAAAGGACACATTCTACTCATGTAAAAACACACCGATTCCCAGACCATCCACGGGACGGATTCAGAAGGCGATCTGGCTTCCGTCACAGTGTTCCGTTGCGCCAGAAGCAGTTTCATCATGCTGGCCACATGACCTGGAAAACTGACTGTGGACAAACGCCGGCTCCCTCAGCCTGAAAGCGAGATGAGCGCCGTGACCCCAGCCACCTTTGACTGGACTTAACTGTCCAGGGGGCCTTTACCTTTGCCTTCAGCTGCATACAGCCAATTAAAGAAGGCAGTCACTGCCCCACAGGCTTACAGTCAGGGCGAAAACACAACACAAAAGTGGAAAGACATAGGGAGGGAAGAGGCACAACAAACCTCAATATTGGGCACCAATTTCTAAAGAGTTCTTGCTCTATTGACCAGTTGGCCAAGTTCAGGAGGTGGGTAGGGGGTGATGTTTATTTCTGGAGCAACTCATCCCACTCTTGAATGTTTTGCTTGTCCTTCTTTATCTATCTGTCTATCATCTATCTATCTATCTATCATCTATCTATCTATCTATCATCTATCTATATCTATCTATCTCTCTATCTATCTATCTATATCTATCTATCTATCTATCTATCTATCTATCTATCTATCTATCATCTGTCTAATTAATTTTTTACATATCATTCCCAACAATAATATAACATATATTCTTATCTTATACAATGTTTTGGACTTCCATCAACCGCATCTGAAGGTTTTTTCAGTCTTTATCACTCAATCTACATTTCTTAATTTCCCTATTACTTTTAATTGCCCTTAACTAACAACTCTCTTCATTATCTTCTCTGCAATATTTCACACAGTCCTCCTTACAAAACGTCTCGCAGTCCTACTGGCATAATCCGTTTATTACAATTGCTTTTCCAATAGTTCCAATATTTACTCCAGTCCTCTGAGAATCTCTGGTCCTGCAAGTTTCGAATTCCTTCCTGTCATCTTATCCAATTCTGCATAGTCCATTAATTCCACTGTCCTTCTTTATTCCATGCCTCCTGCCGGCCCCCATCCTGCTGCTGTGAAGCATGAAGAGAAGTCCAGCCGCAACGCCACCGTGGAGCAGCGGGTTCAGGAGTTGGAGCAGCACTACCAGGAGGCCAGCACCCTGCAGCACATTCAGGCCACGCTCCTGTACGACATGCAGGCCCAGGTCCACAATGTCTCCCTGCTGATGGACTGGGTGCGGCACAACCCAGGCTGCCTGGTCCCGGTGGAGATGAGGCTCCAGCACGAGATGCACTACCCAGGTGAGTCCCCCCGGAAGAGCCAAGATTCGGGTTCGAGTCCCACGTTGGCCAAAAGACTCCTGCCTGCAGAGGTTTGGACTAGATGACCCTTGGGGTCAGGGCTGAATTTAGCTTTGAAGGTACTGAAAGTAAATGGGGCCCTTTATGTGTCCAGCTGTGCTTTGCCAACAACAGATTGTCGCTGTTTTTTGTGTTGAATATATGCTATATGGGACACGGGTGGCGCTGTGGGTTAAACCATAGAACCTAGGACTTGCCGATCAGAAGGTCGGCGGGTCGAATCCCCACGACGGGGTGAGCTCTCGTTGCTCTGTCCCTGCTCCTGCCAACCTAGCAGTTCGAAAGCACGTCAAAGTGCAAGTAGATAAATAGGTACCACTCCGGCGGGAAGGTAAACGGCATTTCCGTGCACTGCTGTGGTTTGCCAGAAGCGGCTTAGTCATGCTGGCCACATGACCCAGAAGCTGTACGCCGGCTCCCTCGGCCAGTAAAGCGAGATAAGCGCCGCAACCCCAGAGTCAGCCACGACTGGACCTAATGGTCAGGGGTCCCTTTACCTTTACCTTTTACTTTTCCTTGATCATGCATTGATTTCCTCACTTCCCCAATCCCATCCTGAGCCTTCATTTGGCACCTCCTCTGTATTCTGTGGGGCACCCCTTCCCCCTTTTGTCTCCTGGTCCTCTCCCCACCCTAAGATCCCAAAGGAAATGCCCTTAAAGGTGTTTGTGATGTTGTTTCTTCGGTTGTGGGCTTTGACCCCATAACAACAACCAGGTCGACGGAGCCCTTCCCATCTATCCTCCAACTGGGATTATCTGATAAAGACTTTCACCCACTAGCCCAAATCCAGCCTGAGCCCCTGACGTAGGCAAAGGGAAGAGCACGCCTCTGGGCTAGCAATCCTTTAAGCCGGCCAGTTCTGGATGTTGTGTGCTCGCTGTCCCCCTGGCTTTAAGCGGGATGTAGACCAGGTCAGTCCGCTTCTGATCCCACTGCACACTGAGGCTACGTAAGCAGAGTCACCTCAGTTGCCCCTGAGGGAGAGGCATTTTGCAGCAAGAAGAGGGACTCTGGTCACTGTGCTCGGGTGGGGTTCAATCACATGCCAGTGTGGAGAAGAAGAAGAAGAGTTTGGATTTGATATCCCGCCTTTCACTCCCTTTCAGGAGTCTCAAAGCGGCTAACATTCTCCTTTCCCCTCCTCCCCCACAACAAACACTCTGTGAGGTGAGTGGGGCTGAGAGACTTCAGAGAAGTGTGACTGGCCCAAGGTCACCCAGCAGCTGCATGTGGAGGAGCAGGGAATTGAACCCGGTTCACCAGATTACGAGTCCACCGCTCTTAACCACCACACCACACTGGCTCTCGGAAGAAGAGGGCAAGAAGAGGGACTCTGGTCAGTGTGCTTGGGTGGGGTCCAATCACATGCCAGTGTGGAGCTAGGGCTGCCGTAAGTCTGGGATTTCCCAGACATATACGGGATTCGTCCGTTGGAAATAGTGTCTGGGTGGAATTTCAGGAAATCAGTAAAAATGTCCGGGAAAACCCAGGTGTATGGCAACCCATGCTGGAAGTGTTGCTTTTTTGGTGAATTCCCTTAAGAATACAGTCATACCTCATGTTACGTTACATTCTTTCAGGTTACATCCCACGGCGACCCAGAAGTATCGGAAAGGGTTACTTCCGGGTTTCACAGCTCGCGCATGCGCAGACGCACAAAGTGACATCGCGTGCATGCTCAGAAGTGACGAATCACAACCTGTGCGTGCGCAGACGTGCCACTGTGGGTTGCGCTCTTTTCATGTTGCGAATGGGCCTCTGAAACGGATCCCGTTTGCAACCAGAGGAACCACTGTATATCAAAAACTTCATTTTTTTGGAGATTTCACAAAAAAAGGAGGGAGGGAGGGAGGGAGGGAGGGAGGGAGGGAGGGAGGGAGGGAGGGAGGGAAGGAAGGAAGGAAGGAAGGAAGGAAGGAAGGAAGGAAGGAAGGAAGGAAGGAAGGAAGGACTCAACAGCTCCCCTCCCCCCCAAAAAAGAAGCTCCACAACTTTTTTGTCCGGATTTTCACTTCTTGAAATACGACAACCCTAGGTGGAGCAATTAAAGTCAGTTTGTTATTATTGGTTTGTGGGCTCAGTCCAGATGATGCCTTGAAATGGTTTTTCTCTCCCTTCCTCCCCGGCAGATGTGAAGCATGCCAAGAACTGCCCCATCGATTGTGCCTCCATATACTACAACGGGGTCCGGCGGTCGGGCATCTATAGCATCATGCCATCCGATGGAGGTCTGCCCATTGAAGTGCTGTGCGAGATGGATGTGGAAGGTATGGAAGGAGGCAATGGGAGTGGGTCCTCCCTGGTGTTTCCTTACATGTTGAGATGCTTGGGTCAGATGCTGCTTCGCAGTGGCGTAGCGTGGGGGGTGCAGGGGGTGCCAGCCGCACCGGGCGCAACATCTGGGGTTAGGGCAAATCCACAGGTTAGGGAGCGCAAATCCACGGGTTAGGGGGCGCAAATCCATGGGTTAGGGGGCGCAAATTACTTGCCTTGCCCCGGGTGCTGACAACCCATGCTACGCCACTGCTGCTTCGTGACTGGACTTAACTGTCAGGGGTCCTTTAGGTAAAGGTAAAGGGACCCCTGACCATTAGGTCCAGTCGTGCACGACTCTGGAGTTGCGTCGCTCATCTCGCTTTACTGGCCAAGGTAGCCGGCGTACAGCTTCCGGGTCATGTGGCCAGCAGGACTTAGCCGCTTCTGGCGAACCAGAGCAGCGCACAGAAATTCCGTTTACCTTCCCGCCAGAGCAGTACCTATTGATCTACTTGCACTTTGACGTGCTTTCGAACTGCTAGGTTGGCAGGAGCAGGGACTGAGCAATGGGAGCTCACCCCGTCGCAGGGATTCAAACCGCCAACCTTCTGATCAGCAAGTCCTAGGCTCTGTGGTTTAACCCACAGCACCACCCGCGTCCCTCAGGGGTCCTTTACCTTTAAATCTTCCAAACGGGGTGGGAGAAGTTCAGATCAGGGTGTGTGTTTTTTCAGTTGGATTGTCAGTTCAATGACATTTCTCGCCGCAATTGTGTGGCAGGTGGAGGCTGGACCGTCATCCAGCGGCGTCAGGACGGCACGGTCAATTTCAACCGGACGTGGAACGAGTACAAAGACGGCTTTGGGGAGTTGAGCAGTGAATTCTGGATGGGCAACGAAAACATTCACAAGATCACCAGCCAAGGGGACTACTCTCTCCGCATCGACCTGGAAGATTGGAACAATAAGCACAAACATGCCTTTTACCAGCTGTTCAGGTAGGTCTTCAGGTGAGAGGGCATCTGGGTTACTGCCCAGCAAAACACGATAATACGATAATCTTTATTGCCATTGTCCCATACAGAACAAAGAAATTGAAAAGTCTACATAAGACATTCAAAACCCAACAAGCCTGCTATCCCAGCTATCCCAGCCTGATCAGCCCCCTGAAACCTCTGACACCATTTTTAAATACAATATACTCCCATAGAAACTCCTTATACTGTGTTTAAAACCAGAATTGCATTTGGGTAGAAACTGTTTCTCAGGTGGCTAGTCCTAGTCTCAATAACCCTGCACCCTCTTCCAGAAGGCAGAAGCTGAAAGAGATCATTTCCGGGGTGCGCACTATCCTGCGCTATCTCTGCAGCTTTCTTATGGCACCTGGAAGCGTAGATTTGATCCAAGGTGGGAAGAGTGCACCCAGTTATTCTCTCTGCAGTCTTTACAACCCTGGACAGCATTGTTTTTCCCCTGACCGTGCAGCTCCCAAACCACACACACAGACCATAAATTGATACAATCTCAACAGTACACCACCCATATTTTAGAAGTTACCAACAAGATTGCTTTCCTCTATCCAAAGCACCCTGTTGTTGAACTGCCCCCTCCCATCAGCCCCAAGAGCCAGCATGCCCAATGGTCAGGGATTTGTACTATTCATTTATTTCATGCCATTCCTACACTTTATTGTTAAAGCAAAAAACCAAGCGGTTTACAAAAAAAGATAAAACCATAAAATTATCAATTGGGAGGGAAATAGCAGGAAAAATTTTAAACTTTCTAAACATCTCTATGGGTGTGTCTAATTTTTTTATTTTTATGAAATGGATAGATAAATAAAATCGTTTAAGTTTACACCCCACCCTTTACATCCCAAAGGAGCCCAGGCTGGGAAACTCACAAGCCGCAAAGCAATTGAAACATTGAAAAACATCTTAAGAACAATTCCATTGCAGATGTGGAGAGGGAAAGATCTTTGTTTTAAAAGGCTTGTTGGAAGAGAAAGTTCTTTCAGTAGCCACCAAAAGGGCCTTATATTCAAGGGGAGGGGAGTTCCAAAGGGCAGGTGCCATGATGCTAAAGGCCCGATTCCTACACTGTGTGGAACAGTCCTTCTGATAAGAGGGCTGAGCCAGTTGCTTTATCTCAAGTTATCCTTGCAAACTAGCCCAAATCCTTGCATCCCAGCTCGTTCAGTGAGATCATCTGCAGGGGTATCGCTGGTCATTCCCTGAGTTGCTAAGTCTCATTTACAGCAACCGAGCTTTTAGTGTCATCGGCCCAGCCCTGCGGAACTCCTTGCCACTGGAGATTCAGCGGGTGCCTTCCGTGTCACCACTTAAATGCCCACTGCCAACTCCTCCGTTCCACCAGGCCGGTGCTGGACACTAAGAGTGCATCCTTCCGCAGTACCTAGCTGATGTCTGCTTTCAACCTTTTATGGTTTTATTCAGTGCTTTTTTTTTCTTTAAAAAATGTTTAGGGGCACTCTCATTTTCCTACTCATATTGAAAAACTGCCCTTCAATGAGGCCAAACTTAGATTCACAAAATGTTTAGGGGTATAATGCGTACCCCTGCGTGCCCCCCCAGAAAAAAAGCACACTGGTTTTATTGCTATAAACCGCTTCAATATACCGTATTGGCCTGAATATAAGCTGCACCTTTCCCCCCAATTCCGACTGTGAAAAATTAAAGCGCGACTTATAATCGTGGCCTTGCGGTATGCAGCCAGGATGCAGGGCAAACAGTGCCAGGAGCGTGGCAAAGCGGCGCCTGCCCTGTGCGTAGTTCCCCATCCTCTCCCCCAAGGCCAGGAAGGGAGAGAGTGAGGAAGGGGGAAAGCCACCAACAACACAGTGCAGCTCACCCAGTGAAGAAGGGAGTGGCTTATATTCAGGTATTCTTTTCTTTTCTTTTTTCTCTCCCCCCCCCCCCCAATTTTAAAGGTGTGGCTTATGTTTGTGTGCGGCTTATATTTGGGTCAAAAGGGATGTGGGCGGTGCTGTGGGTTAAACCACAGAGGCTAGGACTTGCCGATCAGAAGCTCGGCGGTTCGAATCCCCGCAATGACGGGGTGAGCTCCCGTTGCTCGGTCCCTGCTCCTGCCAACCTAGCAGTTTGAAAGCACACCAGTGCAAGCAGATAAATAGGTACCGCTCCAGCGGGAAGGTAAACGGCGTTTCCGTGTGCTGCTCTGGTTCGCCAGAAGCGGCTTAGTCATGCTGGCTACATGACCCAGAAGATGTACGCCGGCTCCCTCAGCCAATAAAGCGAGATGAGCGTCGCTACCCCAGAGTTGTCTGCAACTGGACCTAATGGTCAGGGGTCCCCTTTACACGGAGATTCAAACCGCCGACCTTCTGATCGGCAAGTCCTAGGCTCTGAGGTTTAACCCACAGCGCCACCCGCGTCCTATACAAATGTTTTAATGCAGAAATAAATAATATGCCATCTGCAGGAGGCCCTCGCCTGCAGAGTGCAGAGGTTAGGAAACCAGAAGCCCAAGGACAGCGTTCCTTTTGATTTCTGCAAAACCACCTCCCCTCTGAATTTGCCCTGGCTCGGGAGCGACGACTTAGAAGCCCACTCTAAGATGCTCTCAGAAGCCTTCCCTGTTGCCTTGCAGCATCGAGAACGAGGTGAATTACTACCGCCTGCATGTGGAGGGCTTCAGTGGGACGGTGGAGGATTCCTTCGCCTGGTACCACAACAAGAGGAGTTTCAGCACGCCCGACTCGGGGAATATCTGCGCCGCCATCTCCCACGGAGGCTGGTGGTACCACCAATGTTTCTTCTCCAACCTCAACGGCGTTTACTACAAAGTAAGTCAGGACACTGAGGTGGCCTCCACAGCCCGCCTGCCCTCTCGGGTTTTCATTTTAATTTCAGCTTCAAGCAAGCTTGTGGGTGGGTATAATATGCTAAAAATTGCTAAATTTATATGCTAAATTTATAGTCATACCTCAGGTTGCATCCGCTTCAGGTTACGTGTTTTCGTGTTGCGGCCCGTGGCAACCCGGAAGTACCGGAACTGGTTACCTCTGGGTTTTGCCGCTCATGCATGTGCAGAAGCACTAAATTGTGCCGCGTGTGTGCGCAGATGTGGCACTTCGGCTTGTGTCAGTTCCGTGTTATGGACAGGCCTACGGAACGGATCCCATC
The DNA here is from genome assembly GCF_964188315.1 of Podarcis muralis. Taxonomy (NCBI): domain Eukaryota; kingdom Metazoa; phylum Chordata; class Lepidosauria; order Squamata; family Lacertidae; genus Podarcis; species Podarcis muralis. The sequence goes on from NC_135657.1 coordinate 2,892,651, forward strand.
CGTAACATGAGGCTCCACTGTACAGTGGTGCCTCAGGTTACAGACGCTTCAGGTTACAGCTGCTTCAGATTACAGACTCGGCTAACCCAGAAATAGTACCTCGGGTTAAGAACTTTGCTTCAGGATGAGAACAGAAATCATGCTGCGGTGGTGCAGCAGCAGCAGGAGGCCCCATTAGCTAAAGTGGTATCTCAGGTTAAGAACAGTTTCAGGTTAAGTGCGGAACTCCGGAACGAATTAAGTTCTTAACCTGAGGTACCACTGTATATGCTAAAGCTATTTTTGGTCATCTGCATACTATCCCTTGGTTTTTCCTGTAGGACTAATTGCAGTCGTTAACAGTCATCAACAGGTTGACCATACCCATTGAGTCAATCACCCATCTCCCACTACCCTTCTGAGAAAAACCCCACCCCACCCTCCCACTATTAATTATTATTATTATTATTATTATTATTATTATTATTATTATTATTACCCTGCCCATCGGGCTGGATTTCCCTAGCCACTCTGGGTGACTTCCAACAAAATATTAAAATACAGTAATGCATCAAACATTAAAAGCTTCCCTAAACAGGGCTGCCTTCAGATGTCTTCTAAAAGACTGGTAGTTGTTGTTCTCTTTGGCATCATCCACCCTTAATTTAGAGGGCCTCGGGTCCTGCCACCCCACATTAAGCACTAGGTGTCAGACTTCCACATCTGGTTTTAGCAAAAGGGTGCAAATTTACCCTCTGTTCTTGAAATATACTTGGAGTCGAGTGTGGATTTCATGCTCTTTATTCAGCTCATAGTGGTGAGGAGGAATGGAAGTTCCCCCTGAATGTCTGCTTTATATACATTATTTTCACAATGGGCCCCACATGATTGGCTAATTCCGGGATTCTCCTGTAGGCCAATCAGGTTGCGGATTCACTTCCACCTGGAGTTGGATTGGGTGGCTCCTGTGGACCAATCAGACTGCTGCATTCTGGATCCTATTGTTCTAGGACCAATCAGACTGCTGCATTCTGGATCCTATTGTTCTAGGACCAATCAGACTGCTGCATTCTGGATCCTATTGTTCGAGGACCAATCAGACTGCTGCAATTTGGATCCTATTCAACTCAGTTCTCTTCCCCAACTCTCTCCCTCTCTCATCTCCTCCCGTGTTGTCCATATGCGCAGGGTGGAAGATACTCTCTGAAGAACCGCAAGATTCTTGGCCCCGATGGAGTGGTCTGGTACACGTGGAAGGACACCGATTATTACTCCCTCAAGAAAGTCACCATGATGATCCGCCCCCGCACATTCCGCCCCCACCTCTCCCCATGAAGGAACCCGGGATTTCCTTCTCATCAAATCACAGCTGGGCAATGGATGACCCTGAACAACTGCATTGCAGTCCACCTGCCTATCCTGAGGCATGGCCCCTCACGCCAGTCGGTCTGTCACGTGGACAATGAATGCAAAGAGCAGTGGACAGAATCTGACCCTCGGGCACTTTCACCCAGGAGGGGTGCATTCCGGCAGCAAGGCTAGCTTGACAAACGAGGGGTGGTTGGTGCTCTCCCTAAATGTGGGCGCTTTGGTGGCTGCAAGCTGTGGAGATGGCAGCCCAGTGGAAGTCATGGCTTCTTGAAGAATGGCTGCGTCCTGCTCTTTGTCAGAATGAAACAGGCTACGAAAAGGAAACCAAAGAAATGAGTTTGGAATATCAGTATATTTTATGAAGACTGATGGGCGCAGCTTGGAGCGGTGCAGTGCTGCCCTCTGTTGGAAGAAGCTGGGCTTTGCTGGACCTCAAACTCCCTCTTTCGCTTCATGTTCCCAACAGTCAGACATCTTGCCTGTTCAGCCTTGAGGATTTGCCATTGCCACCTGCTGCCAAGGAAAAGGAACTGCTTTGCAAATGGAAGTCTCCTCGTTTTTCTCTGGCAGTTCGGGGGCATATTTCCGCAGCAAATCACAGAGACCCCTTGCGACAGGGACCTATATCTCTTTGAAGCTGAACTGTTTAGCGTAGTTGGAAGAAGAGGAGGAGAAAAGAGACAGCATCACTTTTGCTTATTTCGTAAAACTCATATACTGCTTGATTTGTAAAAACAAAACCCTCAAGATCTTTAAAATGGGGGAAAGGGCCTTTTTGCTTTCCTGACCTGGTGCTATAGGTGCTTTTCTGCAAAGACTCGGTCCTTCCTTGGAATGGGTTAACTGAAAAATGAGAGACTTGTATTTTCAGAATTCCTGAAAGCAGAAGCTGGAATATTATCCATGCCCTGCTTCTGCCCACTGTAGAGGGGACCCTTCGGTTTGGAGTCGGTGGTGGGGGGTAGGATTGGCTGCAAAATCATAGCTGCCAGGGAAACTTCAGAAAAGCTTGAGGGAGCTGAGAGCAACATCTGCAGCAGAGATCTGCAGCAGAGAGGTGCAATTTCTCCAGCCAGGTCTTTTGGCGGAATCTATCTCCCATAAGGTCACACAACTTCTTCAAAGTGGTCTTGCCAACCAACTGCTAACTGCATAGCTGTCAACCGTCCCTTATTTGGCGGGAAACTCCCTTATCCCAGCGCCGTGTCCCGCTGCTGTCCCTTATTGATGATGTCCCTTAAATTTCCTGGGTTTCAAAGGAAGCAGCTCCTCTCCCTCCCTCCCTGCCGGCCAGGGAGGCTCCAACTGTGTTGCTTGGCTGCGTTGCTCACCCAATAAGGAGTCTAAGAACGACTGGTGGGTGGAGCTTGCATGCCTTGTGCCAATCAAATCGGCCGCGTTGCCTGGGGACTCGCCTTTGCTCAGCGCTTCCCAGCAGAGAGGTGATCGTGGTTTTCCTTGCTGCATCCCCTTTGCTGGGTTGCTGCACTATGGGAACCACCGCTTGAGGCTTCGTTTGGCTGCTGGCTGGGCTTTCTACCTTTGGCTCGGAGGGGCTCAGAAGTCGAACATACCTGCGCCCACAAAATCCCTTATTTTGGCTGCTGATCCCTTATAAAAATCTTGTAAAAAGTACAAGATTTTTGAGACGGTCTGGGTATGTCCCAAATTTCATCACAAAACTGGACCACTTATTGGATTATATTGCCACCTGCTGGTATATTAGGTAGAAAGATACATGAATGGAAGGATGTGTGGATGGGTGATGCTTTAGATCAGGGGTCAGCAACCTTTTTCAGCCGTGGGCTGGTCCACCGTCCCTCAGACCATGTGGTAGACCAGACTATATTTTGAAGGGGAAAAATGAACGAATTCCTATGCTCCACAAATAACCCAGAGATGTATTTTAAATAACATTCTACTCATGTAAAAACACGCTGATTCCCGGACCGTCAGCGGGCCGCATCCAGCCCCAGGGCCTTAGGTTGCCTACCCCTGCTTTAGAACAGTGTTTCTCAACCTTTTTTCCAACCGTGGCCCCCAAACCACCTTGTTTCCTTCCTGTACCCCCCTGTCCTACTGGTAGAAAGGTAGCTATTTTGCTTGTAAACAGAACATCTTTTATTTACCGTATTTTTCGCTCTATAGGACGCACTTTTTCCCCTTCAAAAATGAAGGGGAAATGTGTGTGCGTCCTATGGAGCGAAGACGCCATAGCCCCGCGACCCTCTCCCGGCTGGAGAGGTGACGCGCGGCTATGGCAGCAGCCTCTCCGCTGCACCTTTCCGCTGCTCCCCGACCTGCTCTTTGGGGCTGGTGGTGGGCTTCCCCCCGCCAGCCCCAAAGAGCAGGTCAAAAGGAACCTGAAGCCTGGAGAGCGAGAGGGGTCAGTGCGCACCGACCCCTCTCACTCTCCAGGCTTCCAAGGTAGCCGCCTGAACGCACCTTAAACGGCACTTTGTTTTAGAGGGGGGAAACAAGAGGGGGCAAATTCTCCCCTTCTCTGTGCAGCGCCTCCCGCTGCTTCACTGAAGGGGCGCTGGGCAGAGAGGGGGAGAATTTTTCTTCTTGTTCTCCCCCCTCTAAAACAAGGTGCGTCCTATTGTCTGGTGCGTCCTATGGTGCGAAAAATACGGTATATTTTTTATAATTATATTATAAGTATATAATTTCACCTGCAGCCCCCTTGGAATATCTGGGGGGCAGGGGGCCCCCAGCTGAGAAACACTGCTAAAGAGATATATGTGACTGTACTGTACAGGTCACTGCCAGCAGGAGTTTACAATTGAAAATTTGACAGACAAAAGTGGTGACAGAGATAAACAGGGAAGTAGTACACTGCCCTTAAAGTTGAACATGCTGATGCTCAGTGTGCTTCCAGGTGTGGACAATTTTGTTGTTGTTGTTGTTGTTGTTTAGTCGTTTAGTTGTGTCCAACTCTTCGTGACCCCACGGACCAGAGCATGCCAGGCACTCCTGTCTTCCACTGCCTCTCGCAGTTTGGTCAAACTCATGCTGGTAGCTTCGAGAACACTGTCCCACCATCTCGTCCTCTGTCGTCCCCTTCTCCTTGTGCCCTCCATCTTTCCCAACATCAGGGTCTTTTCCAGGGAGTCTTCTCTTCTCTTGAGGTGGCCAAAGTCTTGGAGCCTCAGCTCCAGGATCTGTCCTTCCAGTGAGCACTCAGGCCTGATTTCCTTCAGAATGGAGAGGTTTTATCTTCTTGCAGTCCATGGGACCCTCAAGAGTCTCCTCCAGAATTCAAAAGCATCCATTCTTTGGAGATCAGCCTTCTTTATGTCCAGCTCTCACTTCCATACATCACTACTGGGAAAACCAGAGGTTTAACTATACGGACCTTTGTCAGCAAGGTGATGTCTCTTGCTTTTTAAGATGCTGTCTAGGTTTTCTCCAAAGAAGCAGGCATCTTTTAAGGGTGCCTACATTCTGCATGGACTGGTTTCAGGGCAACATGTACAAGTGGCTTTAGAGACCTATTAGGTCCATAAATTACCATATAGTATATATTTAACATAAAAAGGTGACAATTTGTTGTTGACAAAGGACAGCTGGACATATAAAGGGCCCCATTACCTTCAGGAGCTTAGGGCCTCATCAAACCTAAATCCGGCCCTGTTTGTGTGCGTGTGATAAAGATATAAAACCAGTTCTTTGGTCATGGAACTGCATTCCTTCCCTGCATCTCCAGTCCATCTCCCTGCTGCTTCCGCCCTCAGGTATCCAGGCTATCAGCCATTGCTAAGCAACAGCCTTAGGCCAATCAGGTTTGATCCGAGCATCTTCCCCTTTGTTTACTGCATCCTGCCGCTCAGCATCCCTCGGTGCAAATTTGGGTTTTGCAGCAGAAAGGAAAAGAGATCTTCTGAGCAGGAACAGGGCAGCAGGGAGACGGGGAATTCAGCTTGGTTCAAGTGTTAATGTGAACTCAGGTGTTCATGTGAACCTGCCCGATTCAGCCTCAACGGAACAAAAGACAGCTATCTTTCAAAATCCACTCTTCTCTGAATTTTGCATTGCTATTCTCCAACCGATTCAAGTGTACAGTGGAACCTCGGGTTGCAAACGTGATCCATGCGGGAGGCACCTGCAGCGTTCACAACCTGCAGCACCATGCCTGCGCACGTGCGTGATGTGATTCAGCACTTCTGCGCATGTGCAAGCGCCGAAACCCGGAAGTAACCCGTTCCAGTACTTCCGGGCTCAGCACGGTAACCCGTAACCCGAAAATGCACAACCCACAGCGTTTGCAATCCGAGGTATGACTGTACCAAGATGCATTTGTTAGCTGGGAAGTGTGCTTATGTTAGTGAAAGCGACATATGTAAGTATACCTTGTTAGGGTAAATTGCGTATGGAAATACATGTATCGGGGGAAGTTGATGAATTTTCATGGGGGCCTTAAAAATAATAATAATCGCAAACTGATGCAGAAATGCAGAGATCAGAACTGAAAGACTGGAAAACCAGAAAACTAAGAGGGACCTAAATTGACAGGTGTGTTCATCTCTGTGGCTGAGCAACAAATAAAAAGGTAAAGGGACCCCTGACCATTAGGTCCAGTCGTGACCGACTCTGGGGTTGTGGCGCTCATCTCGCTTTACTGGCCGAGGGAGCCGGCGTACAGCTTCCAGGTCATGTGGCCAGCATGACTAAGCCGCTTCTGGCAAACCAGAGCAGCGCACGGAAACGCTGTTTACCTTCCCACCAGAGTGGTACCTATTGACGTGCTTTCGAACTGCTAGGTTGGCAGGAGCAGGGACCAAGCAACGGGAGCTCACCCCGTTGCGAGGATTTGAACCACCAACCTTCTGATCGGCAAGTCCTAGGCTCTGTGGTTTAACCCACAGCACCACCCGCGTCCCAATACCAATATCCAAAGTTCTTGCAGGGGCATTGCAAAACTCTAGCATAGGAGCATCGGAAGCTGACTTGAGGTCCATGTGTCTTAGTACTGCCCATGCTGACAGCCAGTGATGTTTCCAGGGTTTCAAGCAGGGATTCTCACGGCCCTCCCTGAAGATGCTGAGGACCGAATCTCAGAACTTCTGTGTTCTAAGCAGATGTTGCACTGCTGAGCTCTGGTCTTCCCAGAAGCCTATTGGCTCAGAGGTTTGGGGATGTGGGCACTGCGAACTGGTTTCCTCTTTGCTTTGCTTTGCCTTTGCAATTCCCTGTTCTAATTCTAACAATATATTTTAATCCTCTTCCTATTCAGCGGGAAGAGATGCATAGTTCATGGACAGCCATATTGAAATGGATCTCTAGGGTTTGGCCAAACACTCTCTTCACTTTTAATGATTTGGGCGAAGTGGGGCTTTCTCCTGAAAAAATATTCGGACTGTGTAACGATTGAGCATTGGGGTTTCTTTTTCCACATTGGTTTTCAGGGGGAAAGTCTGCAGGGCTGTTTCCATGGTTGGAATTCTAAGCTTGGAGACCTTGACTCCAGGCGGAATGCTTGGCTTCTCCTTTCCCTTCCGCATGTTCCATTGTTCGCTGGCTAAGCAAATGTCGTCGTTCACAGACCCTATAAATACAACAGCCTTTTCCCCAGCTGGAGAACCAAAATGTCCCTTTCTTCTCCTGCCCAGTTTGGACATAATAAGGTCCTGGCTGTGTAACGATACATCTTAAATGACAGCAGCTACCTTGTTCGACACCACAGTTAAATCATGGTCTCACTCCCACAGGATGGATGTCTTTAAAAGAGGGTGAGACAAGAAGAAGAAGAAGAGTTTGGATTTGATATCCCGCCTTTCACTCCCCTTCAGGAGTCTCAAAGCGGCTAACATTCTCCTTTCCCTTCCTCCCCCACAACAAACACTCTGTGAGGTGAGTGGGGCTGAGAGACTTCAGAGAAGTGTGACTGGCCCAAGGTCACCCAGCAGCTGCGTGTGGAGGAGCAGGGACGCGAACCCGGTTCACCAGATTACGAGACTACCGCTCTTAACCACTACACCACACTGGCTCAAATTCATAGAGGAGGAGAGAGCTAGCAGGGTTTTAAATCTTGCATTTGAAAATGCTTGTTGGTTCCGACACATCTTTGTCTCCCCCCCCCCCCAAACCAGGTCTCTTGCTCTGCTTTGGTAAATGCCGCATTTTTCGCTCCATAAGATGCACTAGACCAGGGGTCTGCAACCCGCGGCTCCGGAGCCGCATGTGGCTCTTTTACACCTTTGCTGCGGCTCCGGGGCGGATACTAACGAGGGGAGGAGGCGCATTGTGTGCCCCGACACTCCCCACTGTGGCGGGCGCTGTACTGGCTGTGACGTCACCTTCTCGCCCGCTGTCAGATCGGACATTAAGGTAAGAAACAATATATGCAGTGTTATATTTGTTCTAAATGTCACAATGGTTTTGCGGCTCCCAGTTTTTTTCCCTTCGGAAACGGGTCCAAGTGGCTCTTTTTGTCTTCAAGGTTGCAGACCCCTGCACTAGACCATAAGACGCACCTAGTTTTTGGAAGAGGAAAACAAGAAAAAAAATATTCTGAATCCCATAAGCCAGGACAGCAAGCAGGATAGCCGCGTGCAGCCTCTCCCGGGCAAGGGGAGCCTTCATCCAGTGGCGTAGCGTGGGGGGTGCAGGGGGGGCCGGCCGCACCGGGTGCAACATCTGGGGTTAGGGCAAATCCACGGGTTAGGGGGCGCAAATTACTTGCCTTGCCCTGGGTGCTGACAACCCACGCTACGCCGCTGCCTTCATCCCACTCCCCAGGAGAGGCTGCGCACGGCTGTCCTGGCTTATGGGATAGCCGTGTGCAGCCTCTCCCAGACAAGGGGAGCCTTCATCCCCTGCCAGGGAGAGGCTGCATGTGGCTAAGCCAGAAGCCAGGACAGCCAGCAGGCTCACAGGGGGATCGGCTGCGCGTGGCTACGGCTCCCCCAAGAGCCGTGCTCCCTTTAAAGAGCCGCGTGGAGTGTGTGTGCAGCTCTTGGGGACTCTTTAAAGGGAGCGCTGAGCAGAGCCTCCCGCCTGCATTCGCTCCATAAGACGCACACACATTTCCCCTTCCTTTTTGGGAGGGGGGAAGTGCGTCTTATAGAGCGAAAAATATGGTAATCTTACATTGTCTGTTGCATTTTATTTGCTTTTTAAGGAAAGCGTTGATTGCTCTTCAAGTGAAAATGGAAGCTGCAATGGGCAACTCACACGAGCTGGAAAAGCGGGGGGTGTTTTTAAATATCAACGCAGAATTTAAATCCCAACCCCACTAAAGTAAACCCCACCCTAAAGAATTTGTCCCCCTCAAATACATGTGTGTGCTTTCCCAATGCAGACATCACAACGCTCATCTCTCAGTCCCACCACCTTCCCAGGGATGTTTGGCAATGCAGGAAAGGGCCTTCTTGGTGGTGGCTGCTTCCAGACAACTTTGGGACTCCATTCCTAGTGAGGATGGACTGGCTCCACTTCTTGCTGTTATCCTACCAGCAGGTGAAGACAATTTTATTCCGCCAGACCTTTGGGAGCTGACTGTGATTTTTTTAAAGAAAGGGCTTTTAATAGCTCTTTGCTGATTTTACTAATAGACTTTTAAAATAAAATAAATTCTATTACAGTCTCTTTTTTAATCGATGATTATCTTGTGTGTGTATATATATATATATGTGTGTGTGTGTGTGTGTATATATGTGTGTGTGTGCGTATGTGTATGTATGTGTGTGTATATATATATATATATACAGTGGTGCCTCGCAAGACGAAATTAATTCGTTCCGCGAGTTTTGTCGTCTTGCGATTTTTTTCATCTTGCGAAGCACGGTGTCGGGAAAGTTTTGGAAAAGCTTCAAAAATCACCAAAGTCTTCAAAAACCTCAAAAAAAAGGCTACCACACCGCGTTCTATGAGTTGCTCCTCGGAGTCAAGTCGCAACAGTATTAACGGTGTTAAGAAAAAGGAAACAAACTTGCAAGACGTTTCCGTCCTGCGAAGCAAGCTCATAGGGAAAATCGTCTTGCGAAGCAGCTCAAAAAACAAAAAACCCTTTCGTCTAGCGAGTTTTTTGTCTTGCGAGGCATTCGTCTTGCGAGGTACCAGTGTGTGTGTGTGTGTGTGTGTGTGTGTGTGTATAAGCTTTCTGTATTTTATCTGTCTTCTTTTAATTTGAATAATCCGCCTTGAGTCCTGGTCTGGCAAGTTATACACAGATATAATAACACCACCACTCAGGAAAACAAACTCCTTGCCCAAATGTTCAGAAAGAAATGCCAACAGTTTTATTTACATCCATTGTGTACAAAAGTTGAGGACAGCCTCTTGCCACAACCGGAACTGCTTCAAAGAGTCCTTTCCCTTCCCCCTCTGCTCTTGGGTCAATGTTTCCAGCTGATGGATGACTCTCCTCATAGCAATCCCCAGAGACGCCATTCTCACTCTGCCCCTCCTAATTTAATCAATAGCCTAAATACCTCATCCGGATGTCGGGGAGCCAAGGGCCCCAGCGGAGTTTTGCGATCAATACAGGATAGAGCTTTGCAGCAAGAAGTTAGAAACCTCCTGAAATTCCTCTCTTCGTCTTTCTGCTTGCCAAAATAGACCCCCGTCCTTTTGTCCCCCCAGCCCTGCTTTGCTTAATTAGCCTTCTTTCTGCTTTCCTGTTTTCTTGAGGGGCACCCAGGGTTTCTGCCGTTTCATAGAATCACAGAACTGCAGAGATGGAAGGTATACCCAAAGGTCATTTAGTCCAACCCCCTGAAATCCAGAATTTGCAGCGAAAGCATCCCCGACAGATGGCCATCTAACCTCTCTTTAAAAACCTTCGGTGAAGGAGAGTCCACTGCCGACCAGCTCTTACCACCATAAAGTTCTTCCTAAGAGTTAGTCGGAGTTTCCTTCCATGTGATTTGAATCCCCTGGTTCCGCGCCCCTCCCCTGCAGAGCAGCAGAAAACAAACTTTCTCCCTCTTCCACATGACAGCTTTTCGGATACTGGAAGATGGCTCTTAATGTCACCTCTCCATCTTCTCCCTTCCAGGCTAAAGCAAGCTAAGCTGGGGTCCCCTCACACTGCTTAGGTTTAACATGTATTCAATATCAAGGTGCGAACAAGTAGCATGAGGCAAACATGGTTTCTGCATATGGTATGGGAGTGATGCTGGCAGACAAAGAAGCCCTATTTGCCTCCTGGATCAAGCAAGGTGGCCCTGGCTTTGGCAGATGAAGAAATGTGTGGTGCTCAGAAGCTTGCAAATCCCTACCACGCCTTAAGTTTGTAAAATCTGTTTTGTATTTTGGAATCCTCCTTGTCATTTGGAGGTACTCTGCTTCAGTCTCCATCAAGGGACGATGGGAAAGTGCACTCTGCGCATGCATGCAGAGACACTCGTTCCTTGCCATTACTTCACATGAGCCAGAGCACTGCAAGGTATGTTGCCATCCCCAAGCAACTTGCAATGAACACCCCAGAACAGAAAAGCAGCCACAGTCAGCTGAGCAAAACTGGCAAAAAAAGGGACCTGTGTGAACAGGACTGGCTCAACAGCAAAAGCACCCAAGGTGTGCAGACGTCTGGGGGTGGACTTACGCAGCCCGCAGTCCAACAGGTTGCGTGCTTCAGAATCCCTAGCCACATTTCAGAAGATGACAGGGTGCCACTCTTGGAGAGTGTATGACGGCTGCACACCCTCCAAATGTTGCATCCTGACACCCTCTGGTTTGCAGGTGGACAGACATTGGAAACCTCATGGAGGACGGGAAAAGGGGAGACAGTGCAGGGACAGTTTGGAGCGGGAAATGGTAAGCAGTGAAAGGGTTAAACACAGAACACACAAGCACACACGCACACACACACACACACACACAAACCCTCACCATTTCTTGGCTCTAAGTCATCCCTTCCCAGAGCTGATTTTCTACAATCAAAACAGTGTGTCACAATTTAAAACAACAACAACAGCAACAGCAACAACAACAACAACATGCATTTGCGGGCAATTTAACCCTGTCTTGAAGACAATTTCTAAAGGAAATAACCAGGCCAAATCCATTCCAGCTGCCCCGTGCCCCCCTTAAAATCTTTAAACCAAACAGCTCTCTTAACTGGGAAGGGAACTGCAACTGGAGAGAGGATATCAATCTGAATTTACAAGGGATTTTTAACTTGGAGGATTTGCTTAAGCATGTCTTCCTCCACACCCCAAAATTCTTATCTGTCTTTAATACCAGCTCTGCTGGTTTTATCTTCTAAAGTTGGAGGGCCCCTATAAACCAACTTCTCTCTCTATTTTTGCTCCCATCGTTTTTGTCCTTTCTCCAGGAGGTGACCTGATCTCTCTCTTGAAGGCGTCCCATCCAAATCAGGTGGTCTTAATTGTATTTTTAGTCATCATAAAGTTTGATGCCTCACCCTTCGCCCAGAGCAGTTTCACATCACCATCCCAAGGAGCAGGGCATCAAACTGTACACCTCAAGAATTCCCAGCTTGACTGTGACCTTGCAAGAATTTCTGGACTCATACGGCAATTAGGAAGTTTCCTCTCATCCGCTCAGATTTCAAGGAGGGCAGGAAGGTACAAGGGAACTTTGCCTGTATCTGACAACGGCAAATCTCTGGCAAAATATTTTTTTAGAAAATTATTATTTAAAAACAAAGGTCTGTGCATTCAAAACCACAGCCACCTCCAGTTAAACGACCAGTATAAAGTAAGCAGCACATGAGTGGCACACAAAACACTAAAAAACCATTCTATGTTCTAAATCTTATATTAATAATCCAAAAATTGAGAGAGCTATGTAGAAGATCACAGACACTTAGTTTGATCAAACTTATCCTCGTTGATCTCTACAGGAGCCTGGCTAAAGGAACATTTAAAGACTGCATCTTCCTTTTGGACACAATTTGAATACGTTTTCTGTTTGTGGCTTCTGTAGTAGATCTTGTACATAGCTCTCTCAATTTTTGGATTATGAATATAAGATTTAGAACATAGAATGGTTTTTATAGTGTTTTGTGTGCTACTTACTTTATACTGGTCTACTGTGAGAACTGGCAGCATAGGCTCATTTCTTCAGTCCCTCCAGTTAAATGGCATCAGGCTTGCAACACCTGGGAGTTAAGCGACAGGGACGAAGGATTATGCAGGAAACTCAGAAATGGGGATGTTTCGTTCCACAGTGGTGATCGACATTAATGGCAAAACACACAGGAAAACACCCACCCCAGAGGTGACTCCGCTCCCTCTGCTTGCTCTCAGCGGCCTGGGTCACCAGAGTCTACATCTCTTTCCTCTTCACCCCCACCCACAACCCTGCCTTGACACCCCCCCCCCTTATACGACTCTGCCATTCTGACCGCCCACCACCATCAGTTGGGTTCCATATTGGACACTGCAAGTGCAGGACAATGACAGAACATCTGCACCATTATATATATTTTTGTGGGGTGTGTGGCTCCAGTCATCCATGCCCACCCCCTTCCCTCCCACCCACCCCCAAATACACCCAGCTCTTTCCCAGCTCTTTCTTCCCCTTGCGGTTCCCCCTCCCTCCCTGAAACACACAAGATGCTGTCACCAACCAATTCTTCACATTCACAAACAACGAAAGCAGAGGACAGTCCCGATCCGTTAGTCAACACGTTGCACTTGGAGGCAGCCGCCGCTGCCGCCATTGCCACCACCACTGCCACGTCAGCCGCCTGCCATCATCACAATCATCTTCTTCTTCTTCTTCTTCTTCTTTTGGAGCTGTCAGTCCAAAGTGTCATGTGCCCGCCCCGGCAGGGAGTGGGGCGCCTTTACCTCGAGGCTTCTTCTTTCAGCTCCTTGTTCTTCCGGACCTCCTCAGCGTGCTTGTCCTGTGGAGACACCGCCAAGGTGAGGGGATGGTCACTTGCTCAGGTGGCTTCCAAACTGGGTCAAACATATTTACAGAGGAGGGTGTAGACAGATGCATTATGGTCATATCCGGCATGCTTTCAACTTGCACAATTTCAAGCATAAGCAGCTGAAGAGGGTTGAAATTGCACGAGTTAAATGCGAGCAAGGCAGAGAGAATGAAAGGTTTGTTCGCACCAGGTCTGCTTTGGGTTACTCAGTGCATAAAGAGCCTTTACTTTACGATAATCTTTATTGTCATTGTCCCATACAGAACAACGAAATTGAAAAATCTACATAAGACATTCAAAACCCAACAAGCCTGCTATCCCAGCTATCCCAACCTGGTTAGCCCCCTAAAAACTCTGATACCCCATTTTTAAATACAATATACTCCCATACACTGCGTTTAAAACCAAAATCGCATTTGGATAGAAACCGTTTCTCAGGCAGCTAGTCCTAATCTTTATAACCCTGTACCTTCTCCCAGAAGGCAGAAGCTGAAAGAGAACATTTCTGGGGTGCGCACTATTCTGCGCTATCTCTGCAGCTTTCTTATGACACCTGGAAGCATAGATTTGATCCAAGGTGGGAAGAGTGCACCCAATAATTCTCTCCGCAGTCTTTACAACCCTGGACAGCATTGTCTTTCCCCTGACCGTGCAGCTCCCAAACCACACACACAGACCATAAGTTAATACACTCTCCATTTAAGCTCTCCGCCTTGCTTGGAGGGAGCAAGTTTGGCTCAGCGCACCCATTCTGGGATGCTCTCGCAAGATCTAACAGCACCATCTGAGCTCCCCCGAGCTCTTGTGTGAGCACCCCTAGGCTTCTAGATCCAGTGTATGGAGATGTCCTTGCAGAAAGCTTAAAAACTCTTTCCGTGCCAGATCTGTTTGGGTTTCCCCAAGTGAAGAAAGCTGAGGTTCTCTCCTTTGCTTACTGGGCAAGACCCACTCAGTGGGCAAGCTCTGGGAATGCTGGATGCAGAACCCTTGGAACCAAAACTCTGATTCCGATGCAATTGTACTGTGTAAGTATTTTTAAAATTGTCCTGATATTGCAGCGGTTCTCAACCTGTGGGTCCCCAGATGTTGTTGGACTGCAACTCCCATCATCCCTAGCTAGCAAGGCCAGAGCTCAGGGATGATGGGAGCTGTAGTCCACCAACATCTGGGGACCCACAGGTTGAGATCCGCTGAATCAGGGTGGTATCCAGTAGGTCCGTTCTAGTGCAAGGATTGCCCACCTAGTTCACTCACTGTGGCCAACTAGAAGCCTGTGGAAACCAGGAGGCAGGACCCGAGTTCAAGAGCCCTCTTCCCTCCTGAAGTTTCCAGGAACTGGGATTCAGAAACAGTGCTGCCTCCATCCTGCAAATCTCTCTGACGCAGCCCAACCCACACCTCCCGCAGCTCTTTTTCTTGCAGCTGGCCCCTCCTCACCTTCTCCTGCAAGCGTTCCAACATAGCAGCTAGATGTGCCTCCCGGTTCTCCTTGTTGGACTCCATCTTCTGCATCAGCCTCTCCTTGGCCGTCTTGATGAAGTTGTTGTTCTCCTCGATGGCTTTCTGAATGACCTCTCTCTCGTGCTCTCGCTTGCCCGCCAGGTGCTTCAGCAGCTCTGCTTCCTGGTACTAAACTCACAAAGCAAGACAAGGCATCAAGGACCAGTCATCCTTTGACACAATTCCCACTGTTGGGAGGTGAGTATAGAATCATAGAGTTGGAAGAGACCACAAGGGCCATCGAGTCCAACCCCCTGCCAAGCAGGAAACACCATCAGAGCACTCCTGACATATGGTTGTCAAGCCTCTGCTTAAAGACCTCCAAAGAAGGAGACTCCACCACACTCCTTGGCAGCAAATTCCACTGTCGAACAGCTCTTACTGTCAGGAAGTTCTTCCTAATGTTTAGGTGGAATCTTCTTTCTTGTAGTTTGGATCCATTGCTCCTTGTCCGCTTCTCTGGAGCAGCAGAAAACAACCTTTCTCCCTCCTCTATGTGACATCATAGAATAGAATCATAGAGTTGGAATAGACCACAAGGGCCATCGAGTCCAACCCCCTGCCAAGCAGGAAACACCTATTTGAACATGGCTATCATATCACCCCTTAACCTCCTCTTCTCCAGGCTAAACATGCCCAGCTCCCTTAGCCGTTCCTCATATGGAGGAATGGATCCATATGGAGTATGGATCTTCCCAATTTCCCACATGTCAAAGATGCTTCTAAGCCTCTCCCCGGGGCTTACTGTGCATGTGAGGGGCAGGGGGCAAAAGAATTAAAGTTCTAATTCTGCTTGCGTCTTGCTTCTAAACTGATTGAGGGCTGCGGAAGGGAGAATCTGCAACTGCATTACAGCTTTCCTGCTCTTTTGTTGTCGCCTGTGAAATGGCTTTGGAATCCACTCATCTCTTTCCTCTGCATGGAGTCCTATACATTTCAGAGTGGCTCCCCCATATCAAATAGGAAAGGTCTGTTGGATCAGGCCAATGACCCACCTAGTCCAGCCACCTGGCTGACCAAATGCACGTGGGAAACCCACAAGCAGGATTTGAACACAAGACCCCTCTCCCCTCCTGTGGCTTTCAGCAACTTGGATTCAGAAGCACTGCTGCCTCTGACTATGGAGGCAGAGCAGAGCCAATGTGGCTAGTAGCCATCAATACAGTGGTGCCCCGCAAGACGAATGCCTCGCAAGACGGAAAACCCGCTAGACGAAAGGGTTTTCCGTTTTGGAGGCGCTTCGCAAGACGAATTTCCCTATGGGCTTGCTTCGCAAGACGAAAATGTCTTGCGAGTCTTGCCATTTCCCCCCCCCCCCCGCTTCCCCCCCCTTTTTCTAAGCTGCTAAGCCGTTAATAGCCTTTTAACAGCTTAGCCGCTAAGCCTTTAATAGCTGCTAAGCCGCTAAATCGCTAATAGCGTTAATCTGCTTAGCCGCTAATGGGGTTGCTTCGCAAGACGAAAAAACCGCTAGACGAAGAGAATCGCGGAACGGATTCTTTTCGTCTTGCGAGGCACCACTGTAGTTAAAAAGGGTTAAAAATCTGGGTAAGATTGCTGAGTGCTTATCAAAGTGCATTTGCATCCAAGTGTGTTCAGCCCTGTGGGTGGGATTATAGGAAGCGAGCTACTCAGCACTGCTGAATCTCTTTCCAGACAGGAAGCAGTGGGCAGCTACCACTTCCCACACATGTGGGACAAGAAAGGGGTTAATGCTGGATCTGGTTACTCTGACTAGAAAGAAACTGAGCCATGGACAGGAATTCATTCATCTCTGACATCCGGCTGTTGTGGCTGGCAAGGCCCATTCTTGAGTATCTGCCAAGGTCAGGCAGGGAGACAGAGAGATGCCACCTAATGGCTGATCAATAATTCACCGGCTGGCAAACCACACACATTTCCTCATTACGGGAGCCTTCCTTGTATCATCAACAGTGCCTTTTTGACCTCAAAATGCTTTGGCAGCGTTTTAGAGAGCTGCTTGAGATTTTTCTGGGTCTGACGTCAGCCTCCTCCTTTGAAGCACCCCAGTCGGGAAGCTTCTTAAAGCACTTTTGCATACCGCACTTTGCAGGTGTCTTTACCTGCATGCTATGCAGGCAGCATGAGCAAGGCTGAGACTCTCCCTGCCCCCAGACTGCCTCGCCAGAGTGGTGCATGCTCTAGTTATCTCCCGCTTGGGCTACTGCAATGCACTTTACATGGGGCTCCCTTTGAAGGTGACCCGGAAACTACAACTAATCCAGAATGCGGCAGCTAGACTAGTGACAGGGAGTGGTTGCTGAGACCATATACAGTGGTACCTCGGGTTACATACACTTCAGGTTACATACGCTTCAAGTTACAGACTCCGCTAACCCAGAAATAGTACCTCGGGTTAAGAACTTTGCTTCAGGATGAGAACAGAAATTGTGCTCTGGTGGCGTGGCAGCAGCGGGAGGCCCCATTAGGTAAAGTGGTGCCTCAGATTAAGAACAGTTTCAGGTTAAGAATGGACCTCCGAAACAAATTAAGTACTTAACCCGAGGTACCACTGTACTAAATGTCAAACATTTAAAACTTCCAGACACAGGGCTGCCTTCAATTGTCTTCTAAAAGTTGTGCCGTTCTTTATCTCCTTGACATCTGATGGGAGGGCGTCCCATAGGGTGGGCAGGTGCCACCACCGAGAAGGCCCTCTGCCTGGTTCTCTGTAACCTCACTTCTTGCAGGGAGGGAACCGCCAAAAGGCCCTCGGTGCTGGACCTCAATGTCCGTGCTGAACGATGGGGGTGGAGATGTTCCTTCAGTTATACAGGACCGAGGCCGTTTAGGGCTTTAAAGGTCAGCACCAACACTTTGAATTGTGCTCGGAAATGTACTGGGAGCAAATGTAGGTCTTTCAGGACCAGTGTTACAGTGGTAACCTGAAGCGTAAGTAACCTGAAGTGTATGTAACCCAAGGTACCACTGTATGTTTTTATATGTACTGTAAGGCACCCAGAGTGGCTGTGGAAACCCAGCCAGAAGGGCAGGGTATAATAATAATAATAATAATAATAATAATAATAATAATAATAATAATAAAAATTGGGCACAGAGAGGGCATGTCCTCTGTAGCTAACAAACATTTGTCTCTTTGTTCCCTCCCCTTTCAATGGCCACCACACTGCTTTTAAATCCCCCTTTGTGAGTTATTTACCAGAGGTTTGTTAGCATAGGCTCCCTTAGTTACATTGCACTCTGTGTAGGCCCAGAGGCTCCCTTCCCTTGCACCAAGGCAGAAACTTTATGACTACATTACAAAACCAAAAGAACAGTATGACTATGAAGGTGGTGGAGTCTCCTTCATAGGAGGTCTTACAGCAGAGGTTGGATGCCCATCTATCATATATGATTTAGCTGAGATTCTATGAAGATGGCAGTGTGCATACACTGACCAAAGGAATGTGCCTGCAGAAGGCCGTGAATACACTTGATGGCCGTGTCTGTACCTACCCTTGAGAAATAAACTCCAGCAACTTATAACATTTCCTGCGTTGCATCATGTTTGATTGATCAGGTGCAGCTGCTTGTTTCTCTTAGGAGTGAAGCTAGAGCCACAAAAGCAGTGGGGTTCTAGGGGGCTCAAGATTCTTCCCTGAATTTTCATTTGTGCTTTTTAATAAAGGCCCGTAGCCTTGACCCAGAGAGGTAATGGAAAAGGAGAAGGTGGTTAGTCATGAACCAGCTTAATGGGTCTGCTTGCAGATGTTGAGAGCAGACTCATAAACTGTTCACCAATGAAAATGCTGGAAGGATGCAACTGACCTGATGTGACATTTGAACCACTCCAGTTGCCCTTCTCCTGGCACATGGGGGAGAGAAGGCAAGTTCCCTACCCAGTCCCCTGTATGACCAAACCATGTCCCGCCCCCTGAAAGGCCTGCCATGTTTGCCAACTGGGTGCTGAGGAAGGGTCTCACCTTGCGTCTCTCCTCAGCCGCTTCCAGCTTCTTCTGGATCTCTTCCAGGGAGGGGTCTCGCCGCCGGGGCAGAGAGGCATTGAATTCTGGGATCCCTTCAAAGGAGGGTGGCTTCAGGATGACCTCAAAGGACTGGCCGGAGGTGCGCTTGTTGAGCTCGATGACCTCCATGTCAGAAATGACGCACCAAGTGAGGTCTACGGTGTCTACTGGAAGAGAAGAGGGAGGGAGAGGCTGGGATGTAATCATGCTAAAGAGCAAATGTGTTAATGGAGGAAATGATGCTGGGGATATCTCAGGGCATCCAGCTAGAGAAAGCACAGGAAGGGGTCTTATTCAGAGTCAGACAACTGGTCCATTGAGCTTAGCACTGACTGGCAGCAGCTCTCCAGTGTTCCAGACAGAAAGCCTCCCCTGGATATGTCACTGAGAACTGAATTTGGGAGCTTCCCTGGTTGCTAAGCACCCACCAGACATCTGGTGATATAATCCAGTCCCCACACTGGACCTGATTCCAATCAGCAGAGGAGGATTTAGGGCAGTGTGACCGGTTGCCCTGCACTGGGAGCTGAGCCAAGGGTGCGCTGCAGGGCATCACAACTATGACATAGTGAATTGAGCAGAACAGATGTTGAGAAGCAAGGGGTGCCAAATTTTGGGCTTACACAGAGCGCCACTGAAATATGAAAGAACAAAGTCTGCCCCTGCAACCAGGCTGCTACCAACATGAGTTCTGTCCTGTGATAATAGATTGTGCGCTATGGATCATATTCCAAGAACCCTCAACAACTTCACAGACATGGAGGAGATCTTCACCAAACAAGCAAGTTTGGGAAAGGCTTCCAGACTTCAGAGTAGAAGGCATGAACCCCACAAGAACAAAGAAAGAGCCTCTCCTCAGCATCTGGGGAGCCTATTCTTATTATTTATATTCCGCCCTTCACCTGAAGATCCCAGGGCAGTTCACTACAGGAAAAGGCTATGCTCCAGCTGCTTCTTTCTCTGGGGTCGCTAAATAAAAATGAAATAGGTGTTTGGAGAGGGAATGGACCATGACGTTTCTGTGGGATGTGAAACACAAGAGCAGTCAAGTACAACATTCCTAGAATGAACATGTTTACACATGGGGAGGAATGTTTGTCCAGCCAGCGGGTAAACTTCCTGTTTCCTTCTGGGCTGGGACAGACTTCCTCTGCATGTGACTGGAGGTGGACGTGGCCTCACCTGTGCAGGTAATGACAAAAGCACAGGGCAGGGCAGCCATCTCCCTCTCTTTGACTACATGCATCAAAGAAGCAACATCTGCTTAGCCAAAGATGCCCTCTTGGCATCTTCCAGCCAAGAGAGGACAAAGGAACTGTCTCCTTATGAGATAGTTTCCAGGTGTATGTTACTTTTCTAAGCTAAGTCTGCCTTCTGGGATCCTATTGTGAACAGAATGATATGTGAGTAAACCTTTTTATCCTTTTGTAGAAGACTGTGTCGTGTCTTATCTTTTATGAGGGAATGAGGGGAAAATACCAGAGCAGTTATTATAGAGGCTTTAGCGAGCCTGAGCAAACGCATCCGCTGCAAGTTTAAAAAGGGGAATGGTACTCTGCTAAATTGTGGAACTTGTTAACACAGGTTGGAAAAGGATATAATCAGACAATATATCCTCTCCTGCATCCCTGAACATTCCCACAGTTTCTCTCCTTGCCAGGAGCAGGCGCAAGGAGCACCCAGCTGTTGTCAGACCTGAACCACTAACCTAGATTACATTCCTAACAAGACCAGGGTTGGTAGTGGATGCCTGGCTGCTTTGATCACTTGGGACCATCTCAACTACAGAGCAGCTTAAGCCTAAGTGACATGTAAATGTCAAAACAATTCAATTTTTCACAAACTCCGTTTTATAAAAACATAATTTTTATAAAAGAAAAGAAGTGGAGCCTCTCCTTTGTTACTCGCAGGGTCTGGGCATGTCTGCTGGCATTGTCTAGAGAATAGGAATGCATAATGCATGTCTTAGATTCATAATATATCATCATATATAATATATTACCTTCCAGCCTTCTCAGAGCCCGTGGGAAGGGGAGGCAGGAGGGAGTGGTGCCATCCACCATTTGTGGAAAAGATCAGGGGCAGAAAGAGCTGAGCAAATGGGACACATAGGGCAGCAGGCCCAAACCCACACGCGTCTGGGAGTTAATGGGTCGGTTACCTCACTTACCTTCGTATTTATAAGATGGTTTGTTTAAAGGGTCTGAGAGGAAGCAGGAACAGAAGAGAGACACTAAAGGGAGCTCCTTCATTTTTTCTTTGTAGGCTGCAGGGAGGGGAAAAACACTTTTTCAGGAAAGGTCAAAGTCCTTCACTAAACAGGCTCCCATCCATACAACTGCCTGGCCTCTTCCTCCTCCTCCTTATCTCGCTGCTTCCCTTGTAAACTCAGCAGGGAGGAGGATGGGGACAGGGCCGGCACACCCATAAGGTGGACTGAGGCAGCTGCCTCAGGTGGCAGAAAGCCCTGAGGCAGCTGCCTCAGGTGGCAGAAAGCCATGAGGCAGTGCCCCTGCCCATTGGAAGTTGACACCCCTCCGTTGGCAGAGAGGTGGTGGTGCTTTCAGATGAGATCTTGTGAGATCTTGCTGAAATCTCACACATTCTGCAAGATCTTACCAAAATATTGGATTATCTCATACTCTCCGTGCATAGCTGTCAACGTTTCCCCTTTTTTTAAGGGAAATTCCCTTATTCCGAATAGGATTCCTCGCAAGAAAAGGGAAAAGTTGACAGCTATGTCTCTGTTGGGACGTGGGTGGCGCTGTGGGTTAAACCACAGAGCCTAGGACTTGCTGATCAGAAGGTCAGCAGTTTGAATCCCCGCGACGGGGTGAGCTCCCGTTGCTCGGTCCCTGCTCCTGCCAACCTAGCAGTTTGAAAGCACATCAAAGTGCAAGTAGATAAATAGGTACCGCTCCAGTGGGAAGGTAAACGGCGTTTCCATGTGCTGCTCTGGTTTGCCAGAAGTGGCATAGTCATGCTGGCCACATGACCGGGAAGTTGTACACTGGCTCCCTCAGCCAATAAAGCAAGATGAGCGCCACAACCCCATAGTCGGTCACGACTGGACCTAATGGTCAGGGGTCCCTTTACCTTTACCTTTATGCCTCTGTGAGATCTCTCCAAAAACCATTTCCATTTCATGGTTGCTACAGCACAACCCCGGTAAGGGAGGCATGGGTGGGGGCAGTAGCAGGGTGGCTGTCCCTAGATGGGGACAAAACTAGGACAAGCCAGCTCTGCCTGTCATTAGCTCTGGTGGCACCTTCTGATGGTCTCCCTGCCTTCTGACCCACCCGTCCCAAGGGGCAAAGAGCAGCAGGGGTGCTATTGTCCCATGTTTTAGTCATGGGCTTGGTGGAAGCATTTGACCATTGGTTGCGCAATTTGGGAAGGAAGATGCTGGCCTTTTGGACTGATCCAAGACAAGGGTCTTCTTATCTTCTCCATGGACCTGCTTATCGACCAAGCAGCAAGAACACTCGCGTTTCCATACCTGCCAGCGTCATGGTGCCTGGTGTTATGTGCCTCCTGCTGTCTGAGCACGTATCCGAGTAGGCAAAGATCGTGTCCTGCTTGCAATCTGTAGAGACATGAAAGAAAGCAAATGAACAAGGGTGAATTTAGTTACCGGGTTGTACTTTCAACTTTTCCAGGAAAAAGGGGGAAACATAATGTCAAGATGCTACAGTTTGTATGCTGAAGAAAGGGGGAACCAATGCTGGTACAGTGGTACCTCAGGTTAAGAACTTAATTCGTTCAGGAGGTCCGTTCTTAACCTGAAACTGTTCTTAACCTGAAGCACCACTTTAGCTAATGGGGCCTCCTGCTGCCACCATGCCACCAGAGCACGATTTCTGTTCACATCATGAAGCAAAGTTCTTAACCTGAAGCACTATTTCTGGGTTAGCGGAGTCTGTAACCTGAAGCATATGTAACCTGAAGCGTACGTAACCCAAGGTACCACTGTGTCTTGCTTTGGCAGGGCTATTTCAAAGTTACCATAATATAGATATTATTATTTTTTAAAAAAATTGCACCAAATAAATCAGATTCTAGGCTGGGTTCTGCAACAATGCAAAAGGTGATTGGTACAAATTAATGGCATTTGAATATTTAACCCCCTTATTTCTGTTTCTGAAAGTGTGAGGAGAGGTGAAGAGCTCTGTCAGGCAGTGAAATGTCCACCCTGATCCAGCAGGCTATTACTGCGTCTCTCTGTTCAATCCCAGTTAAGAGCCTACCACTCCTCAATAAACTTCTTCACTTGTTTTCCAGAGACCCTTCTATGTAAGGGCTGGTTCAAACAACTGCCTTCCCCACTACAATTGTGAAGTGTTGATTTTGTTGATCAGGTCTTGTTTGCAAGAATGAAGCCAGACAGCAAGACAATTACTAACTCCATGCATTTTTGGTTCAACCTTCGCACCACCACTGGAGTAAGTAATAATATCGCTGTTCTTCAGAAGTTTAATATCCCCAAATGATTTTCTCCTCCCTTGGAAAAGATACAGGGATAGGCAGAATGGCCTAACGAGCACTTGGTCTATGTTCAGAGGCTGTGTAACTATAAGAACATGTGGGTTATTGTAGCCAATGCAGGTATCTCTGCTCCATTTGTCAAAGATAGCTTTCTGGAGTTAGAATCATAGAGTTGTAGAGCTGGAAGGGACCTAAAGGGCCATCCAGTCCAACCCCCTGCAATGAGAAGGGCACTCTAACCAACACAGACACAAGAGGCCACCTGACAGTGTGAATCAGCGCTTGGAAGCAAATGGCACCAGGTCTCCGATGACCCCAGTTAACACGGCCCTCACAGCTAGGGAGGGGAAACAGAGTCTAGACAATGGGAGCCATTCGGTACCATACACAGGGTGGGGAAGCAGCTGCTCTGCGGAGAAGAGATAGAAGGAATTGTCCTTTAAAAAGTTATCATGGATCTCTGGGCCCTACACTAGTGTCTAGAAAGGCGAGCAGAGCAAAGCATCTAGCCAAAATGTCATGGGACAGGGAGTGGGGGATGAGATATCAAAGAGAAATCATGAGGTTTCATTATTACTTTTTTGTGGTCAGCCAGCCTGGGGTCATGAAGCGGTCTGACTTTTAGTGTGCCATGTAGTCTGACATTGTTGTTGTTGTTCAGTCGCGTCCAACTCTTTGTGACCCCCTGGACCAGAGCACGCCAGGCACTCCTGTCTTCCACTGCCTCCCACACTTTGGTCAAACTCATGCTGGTAGCTTCGAGAACACTGTCCCACCATCTTGTCCTCTGTCATCCCCTTCTCCTTGTGCCCTCCATCTTTCCCAACATCAGGGTCTTTTCCAGGGAGTCTTCTCTTCTCACGAGGTGGCCAAAGTCTTGGAGCCTCAGCTTCAGGATCTGGCCTTCCAGTGAGCACTCAGGGCTGATTTCCTTCAGAACGGAGAGGTTTGATCTTCTTGCAGTCCATGGGACTCTCAAGAGTCTCCTCCAGCACCAGAATTCAAAAGCATCAATTCTTCGGTGATCAGCCTTCTTTATGGTCCAGCTCTCACTTCCATACATCACTAGTGGGAAAACCATAGCTTTCACTATACAGACCTTTGTTAGCAAGGTGATGTCTCTGACGTAGGGGTAGCCAATGTGGTGCCCTATGGAAGTGGCTGGGCCACAACTCCCATCAGCCCCAGCCAGCACAGCCCATGGTAGAGGATGCTGGGAGTTGTAGTCACATATGTCTTGAAGGTGCCACGCTTGCTTGTCCCTATTCCAGCAAACTACAGCCGGGCTAGGCTTTGTGCTGGAGACTCCCGCAGCAGGCACGATGTGTCTGGGGCATTTGCGTGACCTCCAAACCTACATCCCAGCTGGACAAAATCCATATATAGCTGTAGATGCTCTGGCAACAGGCTTCAGAGCAAAATCAGGCTGCTAAGTCTCCATTGCCTTCCCATCTGACACAGCTTCTGTCAAAGTTCTTCCCACTCACTGATTATATAAGACTCAGCAGGCTGCAGCTGTGGAGAGACCTTCCCAGCCTACAATGAGGGGGGAGTCTCAGTCTGTTCACAAGTGATGCTCAGATCCGGTTTTGTGCTCAAAGGCACATCGGCCATAACCTGTGTTACATTTGCCCTCTTCCTCCATTGCATTAGCATCACACATGCCCAAAAACCATCATTTCCGCCACACGTGAAAAGGGGCTGGGCCTTCCAGCCAGCTATTGTTGGCTACTAGCCATGCTGGCTAGGCTCTGCCTCCTTCAATGCTTCTGAATACCAGTTGCTGGAAAGAGCAGGATGAGAGAGAGGTCCTGCGCTCAAATCCTGCTTGCGGGGCTCCCAGAAGGGGCATCTGGTTGGCCACTGTGAGAACAGGAGGTTGGACTAGAAGGACCATTGGCCTGATCCTGCATAGTGCAAGTGAGGGAAAGCCACCAAGTGCAGAGTCGGGCACAGAGCACAGTGTCCTCCTGAAAATGGGACTAGAAGCCATCTTTGCAAATGGAAGTTGACACCCCTTTTGCTGTGACAGTGGCAGTGGGCTGAAATGGGGGGCATTAGCAGCAGGGAGGGGTGCTTTCCCCCCCACCTGATCAATTGTGACACTTGACTACAGCACATAGTGGTGCAGCTATCACAGGATTGAGGGGTAAGAACATGCTCAAGACCACTGTTTTCTTTACTGTTGCTTCATTCTATCCTTCCAGGGTTGCATCGTGGCACGTGGCATGGAAAGCAGATATTGAGGACAAGGTTCTGGTGAGCCCTAGCTTGTTTTCATTCTAAATATATTTTTAATTCTCTTCCTTAGAATCATAGAATCATAGAATCATAGAATCATAGAATCATAGAGTTGGAAGAGACCACAGGGGCCATCGAGTCCAACCCCCTGCCAAGCAGGAAACACCATCAGAGCACTCCTGACATATGGTTGTCAAGCCTCTGCTTAAAGACCTCCAAAGAAGGAGACTCCACCACACTCCTTGGCAGCAAATTCCACTGTCGAACAGCTCTTACTGTCAGGAAGTTCTTCCTAATGTTTAGGTGGAATCTTCTTTCTTGTAGTTTGGATCCATTGCTCCGTGTCCGCTTCTCTGGAGCAGCAGAAAACAGCCTTTCTCCCTCCTCTATGTGACATCCTTTTATATATTTGTACATGGCTATCATATCACCCCGTAACCTCCTCTTCTCCAGGCTAAACATGCCCAGCTCCCTTAGCCGTTCCTCATAAGGCATCGTTTCCAGGCCTTTGACCATTTTGGTTGCCCTCCTCTGGACACGTTCGAGTTTGTCAGTGTCCTTCTTGAACTGTGGTGCCCAGAACTGGACACAGTACTCCAGGTGAGGTCTGACCAGAGCAGAATACAGTGGCACTATTACTTCCCTTGATCTAGATGCTATACTCCTATTGATGAGGCCCAGAATTGCATTGGCTTTTTTAGCTGCCGCGTCACATTGTTGGCTCATGTCAAGTTTGTGGTCAACCAAGACTCCTAGATCCTTTTCACATGTACTGCTCTCAAGCCAGGTGTCCCCCATCTTGTATTTGTGCCTCTCATTTTTTTTGCCCAAGTGCAATACTTTACATTTCTCCCTGTTAAAATTCATCTTGTTTGTTTTGGCCCAGTTCTCTAATCTGTCAAGGTCGTTTTGAAGTGTGATCCTGTCCTCTGGGGTGTTAGTCACCCCTCCCAGTTTGGTGTCATCTGCAAATTTGATCAGGATGCCCTTGAGTCCATCATCCAAGTCGTTGATAAAGATGTTGAATAAGACCGGGCCCAAGACAGAACCCTGTGGCACCCCACTAGTCACTCTTCTCCAGGATGAAGAGGAACCATTGATGAGCACCCTTTGGGTTCGGTCAGTCAGCCAGTTACAAATCCACTGAGTGGTAGCATAGTCAAGACCGCATTTTACCAGCTTCTTTACAAGAATATCATGGGGCACCTTGTCAAATGCCTTGCTGAAATCAAGGTAGACTACATCCACTGTGTTCCCTTCATCTACCAGGCTTGTAATTCTGTCAAAAAACGAGATCAGGTTAGTCTGACATGACTTATTTTTCAGAAATCCATGCTGACTATTGGTGATCACAGCATTCCTTTCTAGGTGCTCACAGACTGTTTGCTTAATGATCTGCTCCAGAATCTTCCCTGGTATCGATGTCAGACTGACTGGGCGGTAATTATTTGGGTCCTCTCTTTTCCCCTTTTTGAAAATAGGGACAACATTTGCCCTCCTCCAGTCTGCCGGGACTTCGCCTGTTCTCCAGGAATTCTCAAAGATGATTGCCAGTGGTTCTGAAATCACATCTGCCAGTTCTTTTAATACTCTTGGATGCAGTTCATCTGGCCCTGGAGACTTGAATACATCTAGACTAGCCAAGTATTCTTGTACTATCTCCTTAGTTATTCTGGGTTGTGTTTCCTCTGCTGAATCATTTGCTCCAAATTCTTCAGGTCGGGCATTGTTTTCTTTATCGGAGAAGACTGAGGCAAAGAAAGCATTGAGGAGTTCAGCCCTTTCTGTGTCCCCTGTTTGCATTTCACCATCTTCTCCTCTGAGTGACCCCACGGTTTCTTTGTTCTTCCTTTTGCTACGAACATACCCATAAAAGCCTTTTTTGTTGCTTTTAACCTCTCTAGCAAGCCTGAGTTCATTTTGTGCTTTAGCTTTTCTGACTTTGTGTCTACACGTGCTGGCTATTTGTTTGAATTCCTCTTTGGTGGTTTCCCCCCTTTTCCATTTTTTGTACACATCCTTTTTTAATCTTAACTCAGTTAAAAGTTCTTTAGATAGCCACCCTGGCTTCTTTAGGCACCTTCCATGTTTCCGTCTCATTGGTATTGCCTGAAGTTGTGCTTTTACTATCTCCCTCTTAACAAACTCCCAGCCATCTTGAACTCCCTTTCCTTTTAGTATTACTGTCCATGGGATCTCACCCAGCACTTCCCTAAGCTTTATGAAGTCGGCTTTCTTAAAGTCGAGAAATTGAGTCCTAGTATGCTTGGCTGCTCCTTTCCGCTGTATAGTAAACTTCAGAAGAGCATGATCACTCGCGCCTAATGATCCTTCCACTTCTACCCCACTAACCAGGTCATCAACATTGGTTAGGACCAGATCTAAAATGGCTGTTCCTCTTGTTGCTTCTCCCACTTTCTGGACAATGAAGTTGTCTGCAAGGGCAGTGAGGAATCTGTTTGACCTTATGCTCTTGGCTGAGTTTGACATCCAACAAATATCCGGGTAATTGAAGTCCCCCATTACTACTATCTCCCTTCCTTTTGCATGCTTGGCCATCTGTTCCAGGAAGGCATCATCTATGTCCTCCGTTTGGCTTGGGGATCTATAGTAAACTCCCACAATGAGGTCACTGTTATTCTTCTCTCCCTTAATTTTCACCCAAATGCTCTCACTTTGGCTTTGAGGTTCTAAATCTTGGATCTCTTCACAGGTATACACATCCCTGACATATAACGCCACTCCTCCTCCTTTCTTGTCTGGTCTGTTTCTTTGAAATAGATTGTATCCCTCCATTATTACATTCCAATCGTGGGATTTATCCCACCAGGTTTCAGTGATTCCTATTATGTCATATTTAGTTTGCTGTACCAGGAGCTCAAGCTCATCTTGTTTATTTCCCATGCTTTGCGCATTAGTGTACAGACATTGAAGTCCATTAATCATTCCCCCGTGTCTCTTATTTAAGGATTTTTTCCTCCCACCACTAGGTCTGCATGCTCTTTGCTCCATTTGGTCTATGACATTTGGATGATCATCTTCATCAATTGATAGACTCCTACCTTCAGGAGCACTGTCTCCCTCCCCCACATTAGTCAGTTTAAAGCCCTCCTGATGAGGTTTCTGAGATTTTTTGCAAAAACATTCCTCCCAACCGTTGTGAGGTGCAGCCCATCGCTTGCCAGAAGTCCATCTTCAAGAAACTGCATTCCGTGATCTAAGAATCCAAACCGTTCCTGTTTGCACCATTTGCGAAGCCAGTTGTTCACTTCCACTATTTTTCCCTCTCTCCCTGGGCCACGTCGTTCAACTGGGAGGACAGATGAGATGACAATTTGTGCATTTAAGTGCTTCAATTTCCTGCCCAGAGCCTCGTAATCTCTTTTGATCTTCTGGAGGCTATTGCTTGCAGTGTCATTGGTTCCCACATGAACCAAGAGGAAGGGGTATTTGTCAGTGGGTTTTATGATTCCTTGCAGTCGTTCAGTTACATCTTGGATCTTAGCCCCGGGGAGACAGCACACTTCCCGAGACATCTTGTCAGGCCCACAGATCACTGCTTCTGTTCCCCTCAGTAGGGAATCCCCTATCACCACTACACGCCTCCTCTTAGGTCTGGTCGGGGTTCTTCTGTGAGCTGTCGGTTCCAAGGTCGCCTGGACATTCCCAGAGGACTGCCTTTGCTCCTCGTCTTCATATACCTGATCGACTGTAATGAGGGAGAGATCCTCAAATGGAGTCTGCTCTTCGTCTTCCATGCTAGGGGAAAGGACCTCAAAGCGATTGCGTATTTCTAAACAATCAGAGCGAACCCTGGGCCTCCTACTTCTTTGAGTCACGTTTCTCCATATATCTGGCTCCTGTGTTGGTGAACTAGCCACCTTCTCAGGGGACTCCCCTGTCTCTTCCTTGGTGGAGACGGTGTGCTCTGTTGCTTCCAAGAAGAGTTCCAGCTCTCTAATTCTTTGGAGCGTAGCTACACGTTCCTCCAGTTGCTGGACTTTGTCTTTTAAGAGGGCAATCAACATGCAATTGCTGCAGGTAAAGCTGCCTGCAACCTTTGGCAAGATGGCAAACATTGCGCAGGAACCACAGGCGACTGCAGCTGTTCCCTCACCCTCCATCTTGAGAACGTGTCGTTGGGGGTGACTACAGTGGTCCTCTATCATAAAAAGTGTGGAGACAGGACAAATAAATCCCCCCAAAAAAACCTAGGTCTCCCCCAACAAATGTTTGAGACTAGCTCCCCTAAATCTAAAATATGGATCAAACTGCGCGCGCCGCTAGGCGCGCGCCGCTGCCCTAAAACTCTAATAAGCTCCTCCCACAGCTAATCACCTACCTCAACAGAAGCCCTGCCCCCTTTGACCTTTGCCCAGAGAGAGCAGCTATTCAGCCACAAGAAACTCACACAAGAAAACCCTTTTTGTTCCTTCTTCAGCTGCTGCCCTAAAACTCTGATAAGCTCCTCCCACAGCTAATCACCTACCTCAACAGAAGCCCTGCCCCCTCTGACCTTTGCACAGAGAGAGCAGCTAATCAGCCACAAGAAACTCACACAAGAAAACCCTTTTTGTTCCTTCTTCAGCTGCTGCCCTAAAACTCTGATAAGCTCCTCCCACAGCTAATCACCTACCTCAACAGAAGCCCTGCCCCCTTTGACCTTTGCCCAGAGAGAGCAGCTATTCAGCCACAAGAAACTCACACAAGAAAACCCTTTTTGAGGGTTCCTTAGCCACCTCGGATGCATAAAGCCCTGCTCTTAAGCTCCTCCAGGTGTCTAGAAGCTGGCTGGTGGTGAGGAATGGGGCTCTGTACATGTTCAAAAGAAATCATGCCATCCCACCTTGTCCTACGAGTTCCTCTGGCAAAGCTTCCCACAAGCAAAGCTTGATGGCAAGAGGTGTTTGACAGTGGAACCGATTCCCTCAGAAGGTGTGGACTCTCCTTTGAAGGCTTTTAAAGAGAGGATGGATGGCCACCTGTCAGTAGTGATCCCTGATTTGCAGGAGTTGGACTAGATGAGCCTTGGGGATCCCTTCCACCTCTACAGTTCTAGGATTCATCCCCACCACCATACAAGACACTCAGATGGCTTCTTCCTTTCCATGATGCTCAGCACCCACCCCTCTCATTCCAGGAGCGCTAATTGTGGCTGACAGGCTACCCCTTCCTTTGTCATGACTTCGCAAGCGGCTTTGTCAACAGCTGCGGGGGCTTATCCTTGGCTCTAAACAGATGATGAGTATGAAAATCTCCTTTAGGAAAAGGCCAGCTTGGAGGTGTGGGTGGGGTTGGGTGGCCACCTACACAGAAAGGGGACAGAAGGAGAAATAGATTCATTGGTGCCAAGAGGTGCAAATTCAGAAACAAGGAGCAGATTTCAGACAGAAAGGGGAAGACTGTGACCAGGTGAGCTTTGTTCTTCCTCAGTCTGCTGTCCATCATGTGTTAATTGCTGATGGGCAACTTTCACCCCACGCCTCCCTTCTTCAAACAGAAGATGCCTTCACTGAGAGGACTGCCCTCTGCTAGAACAAGTGGTGCTGATGTGAGAGAGGCAAGGGAGAGAAACAGAGAGCGAGGACGCTGCCCGTCTTTGCAGTGGTTCCGCCACGGATGCTCCTCCGGAGCTTAATGAATAAGGGAGTGCGGAGGAAACAACAGCCCTGTATAATATAGGATGAGCTCATTCGAGCTGCAAACAGGCAGGGCATGACGGGAGAGACCTCGCTTTGCAGCCACCTACAAAATGGAAGCTCCACAGCACGCCTTTGCATGCATGTGTTAAGTATTGGGCGGGTTCATTGGCTTCTTTCCCCTGCCACATCCCCCAAAACTCATCGCTCGCAGCACGCAGGCACCCGGCAGAAATTAAGAAAATAACAATATGCATGCAGTGTGAAGGATAAAAACGAACTTACAATTTCCCCCCCTCATCCAGCAATTATCCTATTCCACCACCACCACCCAGAAATAATCATTTGCACACTTGATAAAAAGGGAATGTGGAAGAATGAGTGGCATAGCTGTCAACTTTTCCCTTTTCTTGCGAGGAATCCTATTTGGAATAAGGGAATTTTCCTTTAAAAAGGGGAAACGTTGACAGCTATGATGAGTACCACATGGTCAGCCTCCGTGCTTAGATGTCAGACTCCAGTAGAAGCAAAGATCGCCCTCTGAAAATATTCTTATTATTTTTAAATACCCTCCTTTGGTTTCGTACACAGCAGGTTTGCAAAAGCGAGCGAGCGAGCGAGCGAAATTTCTCCGCTTGGAAGCGTCTTTATCAGGAACTCAGCCCCTCCGCCCCTTTCCAAGGAATTCCAGCGCCCACTCCTGCATTGATTTCAGGAAGGGGGTCTCCCTCCCCACCCACCCTTGACAAACAAGGCATTGCAGTTTCCCTTGAATGACAGGCGAGAGAGCAGCCGCCTCCCCTTCCCTTTTGGCATGCCTCGTGGAAACAAAAGTAAGGATTTGGTGACGTAAGGGTGGAAGATGGCTCTGGTGGCAGCCACGAGTTCCCCTCTAGCTTGAACACCGCTGTCAGTCACAGAGGAAAAGCCAGGGGAGGGATAAAGGCTATTGTACATGACCCCACCCCCATTTGTACATGACCCCCAACCCCTTGCAGACATGGTGCATGTAACATGTTTGTTGGGAAATCCACAGCCAAAAGCGCACACACGTGCAATCATCCATATTTGCATACTCTCATTTCTCCTCTGGAGCGGAGGGGGAAGCACTCTGCACATGCTCTCTAGAGCCACTTCACTATGACTGCTTTGCTAGTTCAAAGACTCGACCATTACAGTTAAAGCTGGTCCTTCTTCAGCTAAACCCCAGAGAGCCCTGACTAATAAATATTAAGCCCCTTTTTTTCTGGAGGAAAAGTACCATGTGGAAGTGAACTGAGGCTAGGCTGAATATGACCTGTAGGAGCAAAAAGTAAAGCGAGGGGCCGTAAGCAGGAGTTTGGTTAGAGAGGTCTGCCCCCCCCGCAAGAAATGGAGCAGTTTTTGGGATCGCCTGTTGCTGCCCAGAAGAACCAGGGGAAGGAGGTTTGTTAAGCAGCGGAGAGAAGATTCTGCCTATCCGCCTGGAGAGCAATGACTAACTGGGATGGGAGGATTACAGTCAGGAGCTGAGTGCCAATTCTGTGCACATTGTTGAGACCATAGGCACTCCACGCTGCTGCCCCCTGAAATTAGAGGCATCTGGGCAATCCAGATTCTGTACAAGGGAAGCTGGATCCTGCAATCAAGGAATATAATGCAAACGGGGGAAACTGTAGCATGCTCTTAGGGCTTTTGTTTCGTTCGTTTTCTTTCCTGCATAGTTTTGGTTTTGCTGGGCAAGAGGGAACTCAGCAGGGCACTAAAAGCCCCACCCCTGACCACAGGAACCCTTCTGCAGCCCCTCCTCATGTCAGCAAGCAAGTGCTGCTCACCCACTTGCTCCCACAGGGACCAGAAACTCACTATTTTTAGGTGAGAGTGGAGAAATTCCCTGCTCTCCCACGAAACTATGGGAGGCAGGCAGCCCTGCTCATCGTCGCTGGGTCTGCATTATGGTGTGTTAATTGCAAGTGTGGAAGTAGAAGAAGGAAGAGCAGTCAGGAAAAGAGAGAGACATAAATGCCGCCGCCACCACCCCCCGCCAAAAAAAAGTGCTGACTTCCAATGAAAAGTGACCAGATTTTGACTTTCTTTTCTTAAAGCTACACTGGCATCTCTGTGGATGTCCCTGAAGCCACGAGGCGCCCAACCCGTTTTGACAGCCTTTCATATTGCATTGGGAGAAACAAAACCGTCTTGTTGGGACCACAGACGGGTTATCTTATAGTGACTGCAACAAATGGAAAGCAGCAATTTCTTCTTATATGGGTATATTAGGCACTCTCACTCACACCCACATACACGCAAACCCCCTAAGTGATGAGATGTAGGAAGGGAACGAGGGGCAAAGCACGGGGGGGGGCAGTTGGATGCCCAATGCAAGCACATGGTGACAAAAAGAAAATATGGTAGATTAAGAGATGGATGGATAATAATGTGCTTGATAAAAGGCGAGCATAGCGTGGCAAGAAAAAGGAACACAGGGCCATTTAAATAGAAATAATCACAAGGTTTACTATAGAAATTTATATTACTTTCCCTCTCTCTATATATATATATCTGCAGAAAGGATAGAAAGATGATAGTTAGATGATAGATAGATAGATAGATAGATAGATAGATAGATGATAGATAGATAGATATAGATATAGATAGATAGATGATAGATACATAGATAGATAGATAGATAGATAGATAGATAGATATAGATAGATATAGATAGATGATGATAGATAGATATAGATAGATAGATAGATAGATAGAGATAGATAGATAGATAGATAGATAGATAGATAGATAGATAGATAGGTGATAGATAGATGATAGATGATAGATGATATAGATAGATATAGATGATAGATAGATTAGATAGATAGATAGATAGATAGATAGATAGATAGATAGATAGATAGATAGATAGACAGACAGACAGGAGGGTGCAGAAAATTTTACGCTGACTTTCCAAAGCCATAAGGTGTGCTGGGGTCCTGCCCCATCACAGCCTTTCCCATGTCTACCCCCCCTCCAACTCTAGCCCCTGCTTTTGAGGGTCCAGCATTTGCCCCCCTCCCTCAGGAAATAACTTCAATGCTAGGGAGAAATAGTATTTAGTTCCTCGGTTCGCTCCCCACTTCCCTGGCCTTTGCAGCTGCTTGTGGGGTACCCTCTCCTGAGCCTGATGCTACTCACCCCCTTGCCAGATCGACACCTGGTCCAGCCGCTCCCAGCCTCTCACTCGCTTCCTTCCAGGAAAAGATGCTAAAAAATCCACTTAGCATCCGCCAGGCTGCCAAGCTCTCACCATGACATCACCTCCGAGCCAGCCGATTGGCTGCGCTCATGAGGCCTGCTGATTGGGCAACATCTTCATGGGAATACAGAATCGCCTGAGTAACTCCTCGGGTGAGCCAGGTGTGCCGGGATGATGTCACCCACAAAAAAACACACGCTATTTCCAAGATGCAGAAGGACAAGACAGGCAGCGTGCTTGCTTAGGAAGGAAAAGGTGCTCCAGGGACAATATAGGTCATCTCCATGGATGCCGCGAAGACACAATAAACCCTTCTATAGCAAACTAGCAATTGTTATCCAACTCAGTACAGAGAAGAAGCATATCTGGGCAGTAAATGATCGTTGCCACATCTCTGCCCAGGAACGAGTTAAGACTGAGCATCTTTTGGAAGTGGTGTTAGGGGTTTAAAAAAATTACTTTGGCTGGATTTTATTTCTTCAATCAGGGTGAAGCTGCTAAGTTGATGAGCAGGGGAAGAACTGTCCTTAGTGCACTTTTTGTATACAGTGGTACTTTGGGTTACATACGCTTCAGGTTACAGATGCTTCAGGTTACAGACTCCGCTAACTCAGAAATAGTGCTTCAGGTTAAGAACTTTGCTTCAGGATGAGAACAGAAATCGTGTTCTGGCGGTGCGGTGACAGCAGGAGGCCCCATTAGCTAAAGTGGTGCTTCAGGTTAAGAACAGTTTCAGCTTAAGAACGGACCTCCGGAACGAATTAAGTACTTAACCCGAGGTACCACTGTATAATAATGTATTCCTAGGAGCCTGGCGTGCTCTGGTCCATGGGGTCACGAAGAGTCGGACACGACTAAACGACTAAACAACAACAACAACAGGAGCTTTCCTATGACTGTAGAAGCCAAGAGATTGAATTGGAAGTCCTCAGGTCAGAGGGGCCCCAATCTCAGCCTTTAAACATGTCAACTCACACTTTCACATGTAGGTAGGTGTGTATTGCATGGTGCGGTATTTTGGAGTGAGGTTGCTTTATTGGTCTTATTGGGTTGAATTATCTTTTTTAGATGCAATCCTCACTGGGATTGAAGGGTGGGTAACAAACAGAATAAAAAGAATGAAAGCAAGCATATTAATACCGCTGCTGTAGATAGGAAGCTGCCTTCTGAGTCAGATCATTGGCCGATCTAGCTCAGTATTGTAAACACCGACTGGTAGCAATGCTCCAGAGCTTCAGGCAGGTGACAATACCACCCCTACTGGAGACTGAAATTGGGAACTTTTGCGTTTAAAGCTCTAGGACTGAGCTATAGCCCTTCCTCCTACGCGACTGTCAGGGGTTCAGGAGCAGAGGCAAGGGCAAGGGAGGAAACAGAGAGCGAAGGGGAGGAGGCAGAAGAAAGGATGAGCGATGACGACGACCCGAGATCTCCGAGTCTCTCCAGTGAGTCGGAGGATTCACAGAAAGGAGCACCAGTGGCCAAGGCAAGGGGGGAGTTTAGGGGGGCACCCCAGGGAGATAGAGCCAGAGGGGAATCAGAGGAGAGCAGTTGGAGATCGGGTCCAGCGTCACCGCCAGAGAACAGGGAAGAGGAAAGGAGCCAAGGGGCAAGCGCTGGCAGCTCACAGCAGGAGGGAGGGCACGAGTCAGGGGTGGCCACACCTCCATCTGGGAGCGAAGAAACGGTTAGACGGAAGGTGGAAGGTTGGGCGCGCGCGCCAAGTTCAAATGCACAGGAAGGAGGCGCAGTAGGCAGCCCGGAAAGAGAGCCGGGTCCTAAAGCCCGGCGCAAGGAGACAGGAGAGTCCGGGGGGTCAGCGTCCGAAGAATCCCGGAAGGAAGAGACCCAGGGGGGCAGAGGGACCCAGAGAAGAACAGTCAGGCGGAAAAGGTGGAGCAGGGCTAGGATATTAAGTTGGTGTACAAGGGGCGGAGATTCAGACGGAGCTTCGCCGATCTAGCTACTAGACGTAGGGTTGCACGCAGCAGCTTGAGAATGGAAACTGTAACTCAATAAAGACTTTTACTTAATGACCGTTGGCTAGCGTGATCCTCTGTGAGCTAGGATCTTGAAGCAACCCTGACAGTAAGCTCCGTCTCCTGAATTGTGGGCATCTACAGCCTCGAGGAGAGGAGAGAAGCAGGTGCCTACTAGCGAGCTCACGAACGGCAGCCGACATGACGGCTGAACAGCAAATAGCGGAACTCAGAGAAGCAGTGTCACAGCTGAATGCCGAGGCTCTCGCATCCAGGAAGAGAGAGGAGGACGCAGCTGCCGCCTACAGGGATCTCCAGGTCAGGTTGGAAGTGCTTACGAAGCAAGGGCAACAGACACCAAAACCAGAGGGGATTGGTTTGGGGAGACGCACAGGCGGTCTGGTCTCTCACTTCGATGGGAACCTGCAGCAGTACCCCAATTTTAGAGCAGACGTGCTGTGTGCACTGCAACTGCTGAATAAGGATTTTAGAGATGAGCAGGAGAAAGTGGGATTCATCATGTCCTATTTGCATGGGGATGCGAGAGCATGGCTGCGCAATTTGTGGAGGGATAACGATCCGGCGCTCCAAAATGCGAATGCCTTTATTAAAGCGATGGATGGATGTTTTTTATCAAGCATTGACGTGGATCTTGCTCGGCAACAGATTCATGGACTGAAGCAGGGAAGGGCCAGCGTACGGCAGTACCATGCCCGCTTTTTCGCCTTGGCCAGTGCCCTAGAATGGGACAGAGATGCGACTCCTGTAAGAGACCTTTTCTGGGAGGGACTAAACAGCTCTGTAAAAGATGAGATTGCGAGGGGGGAGAGACCCCGGACCACCCAGGAGGTCGTGCAGAGGGCGCTGGCAGTGGGGGTACGGCTGGAAGGACGTCCGTGGAGCAGGGACGAAGGGCGTGGAGGGCGCGAACCAGCCAGGGGCTCCTCCTTCTTTCCCAGAGAAGCAGCACGTACGCAATCCACGCCTCCGCCAGGGGGAGGAGCTGAACCGATGGAGGTTGGAGGTGCCAGGGCTCAGTCAGCAACCAGAGCCCTAGCACCAGCAGCAGTGAAAGCGAAGCATCCTAGAGGGAACAGGAAGTGTTACGTCTGTGAGGAGCCAGGGCATATGGCGAAAGAGTGTCCCCAGAGGCTCCACAAGCTCACTGCAGCCTCAGCAATGGCGACTGCAGCAACGCAGCAAGGAGAACCACAGCAGGGAAACGACGCTGTCTGGCTGGAGGAAGAGGCACTGGGGCCCAGCCAGACGTATTAATGATGCAGTCCCCAGAGATTTTACAGCCCGTGAACCCCCTCCCGCCCAAACCAGTGGTGAGGCTCACCGCGTCGCTCCAGCTGCCCAATGGCATCACCATGGACGTGCCAATCACCATTGACTCAGGCAGCAATGCGGACTTTATGGGGCAGGACTTTGTCAACCAGCATGCTATACAGTTGCTGCCGGCCACACTGCCCCTGCGGGTTGTCACGGTGGATGGCAGGGAGCTGCTAGGGGGGCAAGTGGTGCAGCAGACGCCACCGATGGTGATGCGACTTGGGAATCACCAAGAAGTCATCAGCTTCAACGTCACTCAATTGTCGGACACGCCCATTGTGTTGGGCATGAGTTGGCTGGACAAGCACAGCCCAACGCTGGCTTGGTACCAGAGGCAGCTGACCTTCGGCTCTTCCTTTTGTGCTGAACACTGCATCGTGCCCAGGCAGGAAGGAGAGGAAGAGGAGTCACAGCTACTGCTAGGCACGCTGCAAGCGATTCCCCACAAGTACGCAGAATTTTTGGAAGTTTTCTGCGAGAAGGAGGCAGACAGGCTACCCCCTCACAGGCCATATGACTGCAAGATTGACCTGCTGCCAGGGGCGGCGCTGCCTAAGGGGAGACTGTATTCCATGTCAGAGGACGAGCTGCAAGAACTCAAGGAGTTCATAGATCATAATTTGGAGCGCGGTTTCATCCGAGAGTCCAAGGCGGTGGGAGGCAGCCCGGTGTTCTTCGTTAAGAAGCGGGATACGCCCCAAAAGAGGCTCGTAGTGGATTACAGGATCTTGAACAGTGTGACTAAGCCGTCGGACTTCCCCATGCCCCGAATTGACGACCTCCTCGCAAAGGTGCGGAAGGGCAGAGTGTTCACCAAATTGGATCTGCGAGGGGCGTACAACCTCATTCGCATGCGGGAGGGAGACGAGTGGAAAACAGCCATGTTCACGCCACTGGGGACCTACGAATATAGAGTTATGCCTTTTGGATTGCAAAATGGCTCCCACGTTTTTCAAGCATTCATGCATCACGTGTTGGCGGGACTTCTCTACAAGACGTGCGTCTGTTTCTTAGATGACATCCTGATCTTTTCGGAGTCGCAACAGGAGCATGACAAACACGTCAAGGAAGTACTGAACAGACTGAAGCACCATAGGCTCTACGCCAAGCTGGAGAAGTGCCAATTTGACGTGACGGAGGTGGATTTTCTGGGCTACAAGCTGTCTGACAAGGGGCTCGCCATGGACAGCGCCAAGGTTCGAGCGGTGTTGGATTGGAAGAGCCCGCGCAACCGGAAGGAGGTCCAACGGTTTGTCGGCTTTGCGAACTTCTATCGCAAGTTTATCAAGGGCTTCGCTATGCAGACGGCGGCCATCACTGACACGCTTAGCTCCAAGAAAAAGAAGTTCATTTGGACAGAGCAGGCGGAACAGTCCTTTCAGGCACTCAAGCGTCTCTTCGCGTCGGAAGAGCAGCTGCTTCATGTCAACCCCAGCAAGCCGATGAGGGTGGAGACTGACGCCTCAGACAGAGCCGTGGGGGCGGTCCTGCTGCAGAAAGACCCGCAGGGGGTGTGGCGACCGGGAGCGTTTTACTCCAGGAAGCTCAGCAAGTCCGAGCAGAACTACACCATATGGGACAGGGAGTTGCTGGCCATTCATGCAGCGTTCAAGGCGTGGAGGCACTTTCTGATCGGCGCCAAGCACACGGTGCAGGTTTGCACGGACCACAAGAACCTAGAGCACTGGCGCACGGCACAGTTCCTGAACCAAAGGCAGATACGTTGGGCTGAGTTCTTTGCGAACTTCGACTTCCGAATAGAGTATGTCCCGGGGGACACCAACATCATGGCGGACGCTCTCTCCCGCAAGCCACAGTATCTGGAGGAAGCAACGCCAGCGGCCGCCATGCACATCTTCGCACCAACAGTGTGGGCGTGCGCCGCGGCAACCGTGG
This sequence comes from Podarcis muralis, assembly GCF_964188315.1. Lineage (NCBI taxonomy): Eukaryota > Metazoa > Chordata > Lepidosauria > Squamata > Lacertidae > Podarcis > Podarcis muralis. The sequence continues at coordinate 2,932,145 of NC_135657.1, forward strand.
ATCTGGAGGCGGTGCGACGAGCGTTGCAGGGGGACTCCTTCGCGCAAGCAAAGATCTCAGAGGTGCAAAGGGGCAAAGCAGCGGCCGACGGTTTCCAGCTAAGAGATGGATTGCTCATCCGTAAAGGGGCCATCTACGTGCCGGGAGACGAACTTCGCGCCAAGGTGCTGCAGCAGCTGCACGACGCGCCCACTGCAGGGCACTTCGGCAAGGAGAAGACGGTGGAACTAGTAGCCAGGGATTTCTGGTGGCCTGGAATGAGAAGGGAGGTCGCGGACTACGTGGCGAGGTGTGACACCTGCCAGAGGGCGAAGCCAGTGCTTAGACCGCCGGCCGGACTGTTGGAACCGCTGCAAACTCCGGCCGAACCTTGGGAGAGGGTGGCCCTGGACTTTGTCACGGATCTGCCCAGCTCGAGGGGCAAGACGGCAGTGCTGGTGGTGGTGGACTTGTTCTCCAAGATGGCACATTTCATTCCGTGTGCGAAGGTGGCCACGGCGGAACAAACCGCCAAACTGTTCATAGACCACGTGTTCAAGGTTCACGGTCTGCCACGGTCTATTCTGTCCGACCGGGGGCGGCAGTTCATCTCAAATTTCTGGCAGCGGCTGATGGGCTTCCTGAACGTCAAGATCAACCTGGCGTCGGCGAGACACCCGCAAACCAACGGGCAAGCAGAGCGGGTCAATGCCATCATGCAGCAGTACTTGAGGTGTTATGCAAATCAACAGCCTGCGACGTGGGTGGATTACCTGCCGCTCGCCGAGTTCGCTTACAACAACACGAAGCACGTGTCCACGGGGGTCACACCGTTCTTCGCCAACAACGGGAGGCACCCCAGAACCTTCCCGGGACTGGAGAAGCTGGGGGAAGGGGAGCCGCAGACGGCAGATGCGTTCGCGTCGGAACTGCAGGAAGTCCACGATCAGCTGAGGCGCCACCTGGAGCTGGCCAAGCACGCATACAAGGTACAAGCGGACAAACGCAGAAGGGTTGGCGAAGAGCTACACGTGGGGGACTGGGTCTGGTTAGCAGCCCACGCAGTGCCGGCCAGGTCGTTGGCCAAGAAGAAACTAGGGCATAAGCAACTGGGGCCCTATCAAGTCGAAGAGCAGGTCAACCCGGTGGCCTTCAGGCTGGCGCTTCCGGAGGGTTCCAGAATGCATCCGGTATTCCACAGATCGGTGCTCACTCCCTACAAGGCACCGCACAGGTTTCAGGAACCCGGAACGGCGCAGAGTCCGGACAGAGACAGAACAGGGCACGCAGGAGTGGCACAGAAGGAGCGCATCAACGAAGTCACAGAGATTTTGGATTCCAGATGGGGGGAAGAAGGGGTAGAATACTTTCTCGCCAAGGAGGGCACCCCGGCCAGTGCGAACAGTTGGGTGCCGGACTACGCCTTGGACGAACCTCTGCTCAAAGACGAGTTTCATGCCCTCTTCCCACATAGACCGATGCCAGCAGACTTTTTCGACGACTGGCTTTTCACACCCACGCTTTCGGGCAGCACGTTCCGGGGGTTCGATTCGGACGAGGACCCGATACGAGACGTCCGTTCCCCGGAGGGGTCGCCCTCGGGATCTGCCTCAGAACCCTCGTATTGGTGGGACGACAAACCAGAGGAACAGTGGCGCAGGAAGTGGCAAGAAGGTCCAGGCCGAGCAACGCCGCCTGGAGGAAGCGAGGGAGAGACGGACATGGACATTTTCGGGGACGACCCAGGTTTCGAGCACGGCGGCACAGAGATGGAAGCAGAGGTGACCGTCGTCGACGAGAGAAGGGAGGAAGAACCGGAAGTCTTCGGAGGGAGGCCCGCTACGGGAACCGAACGGTACCCGACATTCGTCTCCTTGACGCAGCAGCACCCAGCTCCAGCACCGGAAGGAGGGGAAGGGGGAGTGGGGGGCTTCGAGGGGGGGATGGATGTCAGGGGTTCAGGAGCAGAGGCAAGGGCAAGGGAGGAAACAGAGAGCGAAGGGGAGGAGGCAGAAGAAAGGATGAGCGATGACGACGACCCGAGATCTCCGAGTCTCTCCAGTGAGTCGGAGGATTCACAGAAAGGAGCACCAGTGGCCAAGGCAAGGGGGGAGTTTAGGGGGGCACCCCAGGGAGATAGAGCCAGAGGGGAATCAGAGGAGAGCAGTTGGAGATCGGGTCCAGCGTCACCGCCAGAGAACAGGGAAGAGGAAAGGAGCCAAGGGGCAAGCGCTGGCAGCTCACAGCAGGAGGGAGGGCACGAGTCAGGGGTGGCCACACCTCCATCTGGGAGCGAAGAAACGGTTAGACGGAAGGTGGAAGGTTGGGCGCGCGCGCCAAGTTCAAATGCACAGGAAGGAGGCGCAGTAGGCAGCCCGGAAAGAGAGCCGGGTCCTAAAGCCCGGCGCAAGGAGACAGGAGAGTCCGGGGGGTCAGCGTCCGAAGAATCCCGGAAGGAAGAGACCCAGGGGGGCAGAGGGACCCAGAGAAGAACAGTCAGGCGGAAAAGGTGGAGCAGGGCTAGGATATTAAGTTGGTGTACAAGGGGCGGAGATTCAGACGGAGCTTCGCCGATCTAGCTACTAGACGTAGGGTTGCACGCAGCAGCTTGAGAATGGAAACTGTAACTCAATAAAGACTTTTACTTAATGACCGTTGGCTAGCGTGATCCTCTGTGAGCTAGGATCTTGAAGCAACCCTGACAGCGACATACAAGCATATCTACTTGTGAGTAAGCACCCTACTGTGGCATTTCAAAGTGCAGGCTTTCCAGGAGAGGAAATCAGCTCCACCTCATAGGCAAGTTGATTGAAAGTACAGTTGCCAAGTGATGGGGGCCTGGGTTGTGACTGTGCTTTTAACAGCAGCTGAAATCAGTAGGGAAAGGTTCTCCTGGCACAGAGATAGCACTATCACTTCCTTGTTGTTTAAGGGCACAAGAAGATTTAAAAAAAACTAACTGGCAACCCTAACTGAAAGAGAAATGAAACAAAACAGAAAACAAAAAAACAAGTGACTTGAGGAGGAGGTGGCAAAGGAGTGAGGTTTTCAGTTCCAATCTCTTGAAAGACAGCTCTCTTAGAAATTTGGTGGTTTTTATTTTTGTTGTTAAATGCATCCTGACCACCACCATACCTGGACTAACAAAGAAGTCAAAAAGGAAAGAGAACAAAAGGGCAACACAGGAAGACAATGGATTTGTTAAACTGGACAGCTCCGCTCAGGCTGGTGGTGTGATCTGGCTGACCCAGCTACTGGTTTTCTCCAGAGAGGTTTGCACAATTGTGCCTTTGACAAGGCAGCTGAAACAGTGACGATGGCCACCAGCTTGGGTGGCTTTTAAAAAGGTTTAGACAAATACAGGGAAGATAAAAGTTACCAAGGGTTACTAGGTAGGATGGCTAGGTTTTATCTCCGCTGTCAGAGCTCGTAATTTTTCTGAACACCAGTTTCTGAGAATTGCAGGAAGGGAGAGTGCTATTGTGCCCAGGTCCTGCTTGTGAGCTTCCCTGTGAGAAAAGAGTGCTGGAGTAGCTAGCCTTTGGCCTGATCCAACAAGGGTTGTCTTATGTTCTTTGAATAGCCAACTGTTTCTGTCACCTAGCACACCAATTTCCAGATGCATGTACAATATTTCTTATACAGTGGTACCTTGGTTTACAACCATAATCCATTCTGGAGGTCCAGTTATAAACCAAAACAGGTTGTAACCCAATGCATGCTTTTGCCAATGGGGCCGCCCCCCAAAAAATTGTTGTAATCCAAAAAAATGGGTTGTAATCCCCCAAAAAAGGGACACGCACTTCCGGGTTTGACGTGGTTGTAATCCAAAACGGTTGTAATCCAAAGTGGTTGCAAACCAAGGTACCACTGTATATGAGAAGAAGGTATGTTTATGCACACTCCTAAACATGCCCCTGCATTCCTTTGTTTGCATGCTTGAGGCATGACTGAAGTGCCACATGAAAATGTTATCATATGTTGAAATGGGTCAGCCTCCATAGCCTTTCAACTGAGCAGCACACTGTGGGATGTGAAACACATAGCTGTCAAGTACAACATTCCTAGAGCGGACATGAAGAGGGATGTTTGTCCAGCCGGTAGAAAACTTCCTGTTTCCTCCTGAGCTGGGACAAACTTCCTCTGCATGTAACTAGAGGTGAGCATGACCTTACCTGCCCAGGTAACAAAAGGCAAGCAGCACACTTCCTCTTCTCCATCTTGCTTTCAACGTGTGAGTAGAAGACTGACAGTCTGCAGTCACTGGGACTAACCCCCAGTGTATATATTTTTGTAACCTAAGCCTGCCTTCAGGGATCCATCTGTGAACTGAATGATTGTGAGTAAACTACTTTTATACTTTTTAATCAAGACTGTGTTGTGTCTATTCTTTTAAAGAGGGATATAAGGGATTACCAGGAATCTTATATTTAGAGGCTAAAACTAGCCTGCAGCAAGCTAACCACTCTGCAATATAAAAGGGGAATGTTTAAAACTCTGCTAAGTTATAGAACTTGCTAGCACAAGTTAGGAAGGATATTATTAAACAATATATCCTCTCCTGCCTCCCTGAACATTCCCACAGGAACTTCCATATACAGCAGCAGAATACCCCTGAATAGCCATTTCTGGGACAAACAGCACGAGTTCACATTGTAGTGTCTGACTTTGAATGTAGCTTGCCATAAGAACTGGCCATAAATTAGATCAATGCTGCAAACCATCCATGGACAGCAAAGCAAATTCTGTCTAGTCAGATCAATACGATTTGTCAATTTCAAACTCCTCTTTGGCTCTGCCTCAGTTATTCTTAACTGTTCACTTTATATGTTGTGAGCCACTTTGGGCACAATTTTGTGGAAAAGTGGTATACACATAAAAAGATGCTGGTGGTGTAACAATTGAGTTTGTGTGATATTTATTACTGTGCAGATTAAGCATCTCATGTCCTTCTTAACAGGTTGTTCCTGAGTGAGCTATGAGGTGATGGTGGTGACACATTTTCCATGGCGCTGCTATTAAAAGCAGTTACTTCAGTCCTCCCCATTATTGTTGGTGAGCTCTGCTGGCACATGTGGTCCTGGAGGAAAAAATACAGTAAGCTAGTTGCAAGGATGCACACTTCAATTACCAACCCTACTTACTAAACAGTTATTGACAAGAAAACGTTTAGTGACATATCATGAACTTTAGCATCATATGTGCACTTGGCAATCTTGATTTAGGGGAAAAACTATCTCTGTACAATGAATAAACCCAGCTGGCTCTATGTGGAGGTTTGAGATGTGAAATTGATTGCTGGTTGCTTTATTCAAGCTGGGGGGGGGGGGCAAATTGTCCTCAAAATTAATCTCAACATGAAAAATTATTGTCTTCCAGCCCAAAAACTTTTTACAAGACTGAAGATTAAAAATGGAGGGTGATGATGTTGTCTCTCTTATCACAAACGTGACTGACAAAGCAGCATTATTGTGCTAGGGCAACAAAGCAGTTTCATAGAATCATAGAATCATAGAGTTGGAATAGACCACAAGGGCCATCGAGTCCAACCCCCTGCCAAGTAGGAAACACCATCAGAGCACTCCTGACATATGGTTGTCAAGCCTCTGCTTAAAGACCTCCAAAGAAGGAGACTCCACCACACTCCTTGGCAGCAAATTCCACTGTCGAACAGCTCTTACTGTCAGGAAGTTCTTCCTAATGTTTAGGTGGAATCTTCTTTCTTGTAGTTTGGATCCATTGCTCCGTGTCCGCTTCTCTGGAGCAGCAGAAAACAACCTTTCTCCCTCCTCTATGTGACATCCTTTTATATATTTGAACATGGCTATCATATCACCCCTTAACCTCCTCTTCTCCAGGCTAAACATGCCCAGCTCCCTTAGCCGTTCCTCATAAGGCATCGTTTCCAGGCCTTTGACCATTTTGGTTGCCCTCCTCTGGACACGTTCCAGTTTGTCAGTGTCCTTCTTGAGTTTAATTCACTTTAACTGCACAAACCTAAAGTTCTGGCACGCATGTGAAACTTTCCTGCAAAATAATGACAACCTGGAGGTGCATTCCCTCTCACCTGTATGGGGTGCAGCTTCTCAGTGCTGTGGTGTTCTGGCATATGGTCCTCCTCCACCTGATCTGAGGGTCAACAGCAATAAGGACTTGAACACTGATATAGTTGTAATCTGGGACAGGATGAAATGTTTGACCTCAGCCTCTTGGACTGCATTCTTAGGAGCTAGGCCTGTCCTAAGAGCATAAGAACAGCCTGCTAGATCAGGGCAAAGGTCCATATAGTTCAGCATCTTGCTGTCATGGTGGCCAACTAGATGCCTGCAGGAAATAGGGCATGAGCACACGAGCAACTCTTCCCCTCCTGTGCTTTGCAGCAAGTAGTATTCAATAGCATTGCTGCCTCTGATCGCACCTGATTTTGTTTATATGACAGTGAGAAGTGAAAATTACAGTAACAAGACACCTAAACAGCTGCTTTATGATGATGTAGTAGTAGCATCTTGGCGGGGATAAGCGCACACCCTACTCTCAGACGTACCTGTGGAATAAGCCTCTAGTGGATGCTGGAGAAGGAGTAGCTGGAAAATAGAATTTAAGGCATTATACATAGTATGAAATGACAGAGAATCTATGAAAAAGTGATATGAGAAGAACAAGGTTTAACTTTAGCGTGTGAGATCTCATCTTGGGTGACTAATTTAAAGTGACTAACATGGGATAGAGTGATGTAATCAGATTGGTGTAATAACTCCCCACCACCACATTTTCCAGCTTGGCTGCAAAAGTGGTGTCTCACCCAAGGAGAGGCTATAGCTATGCTTGAAATCCTTGGAGAAGAAGAGAGCTCCATTCTGTTTGTCCTAACCCTTTGTTATCATCTTGTCTTCCATACCCATTGCAGTTTTAATACAACCATTCTACCTTTTCCCTCCCATATTTCTTACCATTATTAGGGTTATCTGGAGTCATCCTGCTGTAAGCCATCCAGGTGGTTCCTGTAGCAAGCTGAGGGGAAAAAATGAGACATCCCCATCGTGAGTCTGGAAAGCAAAAATAAGATACCCATCCTCTCTTTTCCATACCTGGGAACAGGAAGATAACAGTGTGGAGACTCACTTGCCAGTTTGGTGGGTGGCTGGCTCTTGAGGAGATGGAATCCATGGAAGAGGAGCGGCTATGAGGCACAGAGGTACAAAAAGTTAAGCCGTCCTTAGTGGGAATAGAAGGCTGGATAGACATCCAGATTTTGTGATTGGACTAAACCAATGTATGCATATTAAGGAAAAATCATACATTACAGAAACTTGATTTCTATAGTTGCCAAGTCCGGTTTGGGGAAAACAAGGCAAGGGAATGGTTGAAAAACTTTGAATCTGGATCAAACTTCACCGTTAAAGAACTTGGAAAAAGAAACAGCAGAGGTCACAGCAGCAAGTGTCCTGAGGCATGATGCAAGCAGCAAAAGGAACCTATGTAAAGCAAATCCTCCTTGCATTGACTGAAACAATTCACTTCTTGAATGCGTATTTCTGTTTGTTCCTTTTCTACAGCCATGTGGATTACAGAACTTTGTTTTCCCCCTTATGTTCTTCTGGAATTTTGAGCAAGTTTACATATTCCCTGCTACTTATCACACCCAAAGAATATTAAGTTTCTTATGTGCCTACCTGATCACTTCACTGGACTTCTGGAAATTAAATGGTAGTGTAACTGCAAAGTATGAGATAGTAGATTATTGTGAAGAGGAAGCATGAAGCTGAACCTAGTGGTATCAATGACCACTTTGCATATAGAAGATCCCAGTTCAGTTCCTGACAACTCTGTTTAAAGAATCCTAGATAAGAATCCTAGGGCAGGAGGAACAGCAGTCTTTGAAGGACAGTGACTTCACTAAAATGTATTAAATGCTGAAGAACAAAAAAAAGGCATGGATGCTCTTAATCTGATTTTCATACCTCCATATATGTTAGCACAGTATGTGGTATCATGGAAGCACATTTGCTTTCTCTTCCTCAGTCAAGGCTACTTTCATTCATACATGCGCAAAGCTGTAACATATGCTCTTGTAACCCCCATGATGGGTTTGATTTAGCCCTGGAAGTCAGAGTCACTCAGCAGAGAACTAGGAGGGGAAGCTTGGTCTGTTGGGGAGCTGAATAACAATTCTGAGCTCTTATCACCTTGTATCTACCTCCCTCAAGCTAAAAATTTTTAAGTCTCCCATTAACTGTGCTAGTCCTGTCACTTGGGGACGAAAGCTGCTTGAAGAATAAAATCTGAATTGTCCAGCATCTTTGTGGACTAGAGGAATATGCAGACTAGCTGACTTCAAAGTTTGCCAGCAAGAATTGTCTTAATTTAATATTTGGACTCTTTGGTAAAGGTAAAGGGTAAAGGGACCCCTGACCATAAGGTCCAGTCATGGCCAACTCTGGGGTTGCGCGCTTATCTCGCTCTAAAGGCCAAGGGATCCGGCGTTTGTCTGCAGACAGCTTCCGGGTCATGTGGCCAGCATGACTAAGCCGCCTCTGGCGAACCAGAGCAGCACACGGAAATGCCGTTTACCTTCCCGCCGGAGTGGTACCTATTTATCTACTTGCACTTTGACGTGCTTTCGAATTGCTAGGTTGGCAGGAGCAGGGACCGAGCAACGGGAGCTCACCCCGTCACGGGGATTTGAACTGCCGACCTTCTGATTGGCAAGTCCTAGGCTCTGTGGTTTAACCCACAGCGCCACCCACGTCCCTGGACTCTTTGGACCATTGCATAATTTATTTGTTTTTCCATTTATTTCATAAAATTTATACACCTCCAAGTGGTTTACAAAAAGATAAAATAATAAAATCAGGGCGGAAAATACAATACATTGAAACATGCTAGAAGTTTAAATACTAAAGCAGATTAAAATTCACATCAGCATTTCTAAGCATCTGGGTAGGCTTGCCTAAACAGGAACATTTCTGGCAGGCTCCAAAAAGAATTCAGTGAAGGTGCCTGCTTGATATCAAACTTAGCAGTTCTATTGTTTTGTCTAATTATTTGTTCACCTTTACTATTTGCAAGTTCCTCCTCATAGGTCCACATAGGCAAAGGTTACACACTCACATGCTCATCCACAATAATTTATGCTACCAAATGCACATTTGTCCCAAAGTCTCAATTGAAAATGTCCTACCTGGCTGTAAGGGGGGTTTGATGGCAAGTGGCCTCGGTGTGCTGTTTCTATAACAATTTAAAAGGAATTTTGTTCAGTCAAGGTGGAAACCATATTACCTTGCCTGTTTTGCTAATAATAATTATAATAATAATAATTTATTATTTGTACCCCGCCCATCTGGCTGGGCTTTCCCAGCCACTCTGGGCAGCTTCCAACAGGATGTTACAGGATGTTCAGCGTGGGCCTCAAACCCAAGCACACCTCTGATATGAAGAGCCTCTAAGGCAAGGGTGAGAAGCCCTTTTCAGCCTGAGAAACAAGCAGGGCCATGCGCAGAAGTGGCTGGGGCAACAGATGCAGAGTAAAAGTCAGGGATCTCTACCTACACCCAAATCTCACCCACATTTCTACCCCCCAGACAGGCAAGCTAGAGGCTTTATTACAGTTTGGTGACACATTGAGGGGTATATTAAAGCAAAGATTCTTCAACATCAACTTTGTTGGACTGGTCATGTTGTGCGGATGCCTGATTATCGTCTTCCAAAGCAACTACTCTATTCCAAACTTAAAAATGGAAAGCGCAATGCTGGTGGTCAACAAAAGAGGTTTAAAGACTCTCTCAAGGCAAATTTTTAGAAATGTAGTATAAACACCAACAATTGGGAAACACTTGCCTGCGAGTGCTCCAACTGGAGAACAGCCTTTACCAAAGGTGTCCTGGGCTTTGAAGACACTTGAACTCAGGACGCAAGGGAGAAACATGCTAAGAGGAAGGCACATTTGGCAAATCCTCACCGTGATCAACTTCTGCCCAGAAACCTATGTCCCCACTGTGGAAGGACATGTGAATCCAGAACTGGCCTCCACAGTCACTTACGGACTCATTGTTAAAACCGTGTTTATGGAAGACAATCTTACTCAGCACGAGTGATAACCAAAGAAGAAGAAGAAGAGTGGGGATGAGGTTTTTGGCCTTGGAAAATTCCGCAAGTGCCAGAAAGAGAAGCCCGAATGGCTGCATTCAGCTGCTAGACCTGGGATTCTCCATCCCTGCTCCATTCCATGTACTGCAATTCTTGGCAATTGTCCAAGCAGATCAGAACAGACACACTCACCTGCTATCCTGGAGTTGATGTGGGGAATCCTGTAGGAAGAGAGTGGAGAATTTGCCCATGGAGAAAATGTTTCCCTCTGTCCCAGCAGAGGGGCCAGGAAGCAAAACACACAGAGTTGGGTTTGTTCCAAACAAACAGCTCCTACCTCCAATGAGCAGAGATTCTTCATCAGTTCCCTGTTCTCCTTCTGTAATGCCTCCAGCTCCCTAAGCATTTAATGCACAAGATAGATGTCTTGACAAAGCAGCTAGCAATATCCCACACCTCCCTTCCTCTCATTCCCAACCGTGGCCCTTTAATCACTATTGCAGAATACTTTTGTACTGATTTGTTGTTATTTTAGTTCATAAAAATTGTACACTGCATGATTGCAAAAACAAAAACCCTCAAAGTGGTTTACTAATAGAGAAGGGTTGGTGGGATGGCTCTAGGATCACATAATTTTTGCCCTAACTTTTGTTTTAAAAAAGATGGATAAATTTTAAATTAGGAGGGAGCAAAAGTAAACACTCCTCTTCTCAGTCTATTGACTCATGTTAAATGTTCACATTATCATGAGGGCTTGCTGCACTCCTGACCAAGTGCCCTTGTCCACCAAAACAGAAAAGAACTGCTTTCTTTCACAAAATAGTAAAAAATAAATAAATAATGGGATATTTTCTATGGCATTATGGACATGACTCCTCCTTCAGAAAGGAAGGAAAGGGGAAAGATTATTGTATGTAAAATGTGTGGATGCAGGCCATGCCGTTTTGATGTTCCCCCAGACCCATTTTTTCTTTTCTTTTTGCAACCTTCGTGTCTCACTTTTCCTGTGTAGTTAGTTCTTGGTAAACTTGCTGCAGAGCTCCTTCAGCCTTTGAAGCACGGTATTTATAAAAAGAGGCAAGCAGCTCCATCTGGCTTTTCTGGAAAGTCCACACCTAAGAAGAGAACCATGGGAGGGATGAATTATGGGAATTCACAACTATTGATTCTCAGCAGATGGGGGGATTATAGCTCCTTCAGGAAATATATCCTTCAGGCCCTTGCCATTCTAGAGGCTATGGCCACTCATTTCATTCAAACAAATGAAACATTAAAACAGGAGTTGCCGTAGATTTTTTTCTCAGGGGTGGGAGGAAGCTTGGCTTTTCCCCACCGATGCACTATGATTAAAAGTAACTCTGCCTTTTCAATTAAACTTCCATTTCTTGCATTTTCAAAAGTACATTCTTTTATTTTAAGTTGTGAACTGCTCCAGGGTAGTGGGGAAAGTTCATCAAATGATAGGGAATCAGTGCTGTCCAAAACTAGCTCCTGATGCAAACTTGCCAAATTAATTTTCAGAAACTGTAGCTGGAAAGAAAACCATTCATTTGCACAGACGGTGATGAAAGCACTTCAAGCAGCTCCACTATTCACATAATGCTTTCTTTGCAGACAACTAGAACACCGGCCATAGCTGAAAAGTAATCACCAAATTCCATTATTTGAGATACACATTACATTCAGCAAGTGACTTTGACTCTGTGCATGCAGCAGCTGTTCCCAGAGTTGGCATAAGGTGCCAGAAATGTCAAACACCTGTCAAGACCTACCCACCAAGCAAGAGGCCCAGTCCCAATCCCTTGAACCTCCTGACTTTGCTGATCCAACTCCTTGCTTTGAATTACTCCTTGAGTAGTACTGGCATGTTTGAAGGCCAGTTGACAATGTGTAAAATGAAAGTTCTGTTCAGGACTCTAGGGCATCTCAAAGGCAGTCTCCTCGTTGTGTCAATGTATAATGTGTGATAGCCCTAAATGTATTGTGGGCTATGTCTCACGGAGGACTTTCCTGGTGGCCTCAAGCTTAGATTGAGGTACAAACTGCCCCCACTTCCTTATTCGTTTACAGATATATACATATTGGAGCAGAACATTTGACACTATCTTAAGCCATCATGTAGTGTTGGGCCAGACATGGTGCTAGTATCTCACAGAGGACTCTCCTATAAATGTGGCTGCATGATTTGTGGTGACCCAAAGTTTACTTCATGTGCATGTCTCCAGTTCAAGTCACCTGGGAATGTCATGTGCTAAAGTATGTTGTGCAAAAATCCTTTGATTGGAGAGAATTATATTGGAGACCAAAGGAAACAGTTTCCCAGTCATGGAGACATATGATGTGGGATAGTCCAAAGCTTACCCATATTTTGGGGTAAAGATGCATATAAATTTCAGTTTGTTATTCAGACCAATGCAGTTCTGTTTTGAACTTTTGAATAAGGAATTAGGAACTAATCGCTAACTTCAGACTCAAGACTATTGAGCTTCCCTTCCTTGCATTGTCTTTCATTTTGACAGTCAGTGCCACACATTTTAGAATCCAGGATCAAGAATGAATTTCAGGACTGGTGTCTGGTTTGTTAGGGCTCATTCAAAATTCACTTGTCCTGTGCGTAGAAAGCGCAAGTCCAAGAAGTTTTCTATTTTTCCTGCCACTTTCCCTGGGAAAACCCTGCTCTTTAATGCTGAATCAGAGCAAGCGTTAATCTGCAGAAAACCCAAACTAAGTTTGCTCTGATTCAGTGGTAAATAATGGGTTTTCCCAGGGGAAAGTGGCGGGACAAGCGCAAGTAAGGACAAGCCTTTACTCTTACCTGAGAAATATGGGCAATATGGCCAAGTACAAGTTCAACGGGACTTTTGAAAAACTTTTTTGCTTCTGGCTGCATCTGTGGGTCAGAAGGAAAAACACAGAAGGGGATATTCACCACTGATTGATACGTTATTAAAGATTTTGGGATCTAAGGGAGGTCATCTCACCATCTTCTGCTTCAAGGTAAGTAGAAGCCACAACTTACATTATCATTAAGAAGCAAATATTTTGTGCTTGTTCCACAAGATGGGCATTTATCTGTCAGGATTCAAATGCAAAAAGTTAGTGCACATACTAAAAATTACTGTAGATATGAAGTGTTCCAAAAGAACAGAACAGATCAGTCCTCTGAAATCACGAGTCCTTAGATTCAAAGTCCTTTGATTGTCTTAAAATTGTTCTACTCATTAAAATAGACCAGAAATGATTAATATAAAAATTGCAGCATTAAGATTAACTCAAATTTATTGAAAATTTAAACATTCAGTTATTTTTGATCCACCATGGAGTTAAGATTCCTAGCATTTCTTAATGTTATTGTAGGACTGTAGAATGTAGCAGGGAAATTACCGTATATACTGTACATAAATAGGAACATAAGCAACAAAGTTATCTGCGCAGGAAACCGAAATGAAGATTTATTGCACATCTGTAGGAGGTCAGAAATCAGTGATTGTTTGAATGTCAATCAAAGGATCCTGTGACACCGGCTTAAACTTAAAGGATATGATGGCATGTCTGAATGCGTCCCATACAAGGTAGACCTGACATGCTGGTGCTCTTACCTGAGCCAGCACATTTTTTGCAAAATATGTGTCCACAGCTGGTGACAGAAAAATCAGACCCCTCCTGGCTGAAACACTGGTTGCAATGAAACCAATCCATACTGCAAAATGGGAGAGCTGAGGCAGAGTTCCTCCACTGAGATATTTTTCTTCTATTAATCTTTATTTCCCCAAACTGTTTCTTCTATTACTGTTTTAAGACTGAAAGACAAAAAAAGCAAAAAAACCACTGCAGACTGGGCTGAACATCAGGCTTTCTAAACACCCTCACCCCATCTTTAGCAAACAATCCCGTGCCTATCTGTTCAGAAGAAAAACCCATTGAATTAAATGGCGCAGACTCCCAGGTCTGTGCATATAGGATTGCAGCCTGACATTTAACACCTGAAGGTATCTGAAGAAGTGTGCATACACACGAAAGCTACTGGGCAATTTCTTATTTTATATATAAATTTCGAACATTTAACACCCTAAGGGCGTCGGGTAACCATAAAGCTGGCACTTTTTTTGTGGATTTCAGTATTCCCCACACACACCCTCTACTTTTTAGTATGAAAATATATCACAAACCATTTTCCACACAGTTAAGGGAAGCTAATGCTTTTAGAAGAATGGATGCTTTTGAATTCTGGTGCTGGAGGAGACTCTTGAGAGTCCCATGGACTGCAAGAAGATCAAACCTATCCATTCTTAAATAAATGAGCCCTGAGTGCTCACTGGAAGGACAGATCCTGAGGCTGAGACTCCAATACTTTGGCCACCTCAGGAGAAGAGAAGACTCCCTGGAAAAGACCCTGATGTTGGGGAAGATGGAGGGCACAAGGAGAAGGGGACGACAGAGGATGAGATGGTGGGACAGTGTTCTCGAAGCTACCAGCATGAGTTTGACCAAACTGCGGGAGGCAGTGGAAGACAGGAGTGCCTGGCATGCTCTGGTCCAGGGGGTCACAAAGAGCCGGACACGACTAAACGACTAGACAACAACAAAATGCTTTAAAAAAAAAAAAGGCAATGTTTCTTAAGTTTTAGAAAAAGTACTGTAAGAATGACAAGGCTGTGAAAGCAGATTTTGGATTGGCTGCGAGGTGTAGATGCTTTGGTGCTCTCTTTATTTTACTTCAGTTTGGGGAAAAACTATAAAAGGAGCCTTCCCTTTCCCCCCTGAGGTATCAATGGTTGGTCTTTTCTTTGAGGAGAGAGTGGGAGGGAAAGAGATTTCCCTTCTTCTGGTACCTAAAGAAAATAACCAAGATCAACGCCCAGGTGACAGGGAAATGTGCTTTTTCGAGGCGAAAGTTCTGGAAACTGGAGGCGCCCTGACAGGGCTCGGAGGAGGGCGCTTTCCTCAATGGCCTCCTTCTCCCTCAGGAGGAGCGGCTGCCATCGCCGTCTCCCTCAGCTGACTGCACCCTGTTATGCCGGGCAACGTGGCTGCTACCCGTCCAGCATTTACAATTTATTTACAATTTATTGTGGCGGGCTTTCTTCTCCCCCTTGAAGCGCCCTGCCGCCCTGCCTTTCTTTTTCCCTCACAACAAGCGAGGCGTAACAGTCTCTCCTTTTCCCGCCTTTTTCCTCTAGGCGGCTTTCGCTGAGGTGAAAAGAAGCCCGCGCTGAGGAGGAGGAGGAGAGATATATATATATATTCTGTATATATTCTGATTCTGATATATATATATGAGATATGTAAGCCGCCTTGAGCCTTTGTCAGGGAAAAAGGCGGGGCATTTCAAGCTCAAGGCGGCTTACATATCAAATGAGATCAGAACATAAACAGTATACACTTCCAAATTAAGGGAAAAAAAGGAAAAGGTTAAGAAATAACAATATGGAAATAAATGAAATGTAAGATGTAACTTGAAGAAAATTTGGTATAAAAATGATAATATATAATATACCTTTTTCCCTGACAAAAGCTCAAGGCGGCTTACATATCAAATGAGATCAGAACACAAACAGTAAACACTTCCAAATTAAGAAAAAAAAGGAAAGGTTAAGAAATAACAATATGGAAATAAATGAAATGTAAGATGTAACTTGAAGAAAATTTGGTATTAAAAATGAGAAGAGCATTCATCTGAAAGATGAAAAATAAGACAAAATTAAGCAGAAGTAGCAAATAAGTTAAAGAACCAGAAGGGGAAGCGGAGGGAAGTCACCAGGGTGGGTGGGGGGAGTTTTCTTTATTGTATTTTCTTTCATATGATAAATGTGTTGAATATTAAATTGTGAATTTTTTTAAAAAATTAAAGAACGTAAGGGGGAGGGAAGGGACCCTTTAAGAAACAAGTAAATGTTAATAGAACTGAAACTTTATTGGGATTTCAGCTAGAGAGAGTTTTAATTCTATGAAAGTATGTGCATATAATCTATTAAAAACATGCGGACACACTATCACAAGGAAAACATCTTGTATGTTGATGTTAATGTTATATGTTCCTATGAACTGTTAAATGTCTTTTTTTTCTGAACAAGCAAGAAATGTCTTGCAGAACCTTAAAGAGCAACAAATTGTATAATGGCATAAGCACTGAGGGGTGTAGGTAGCAAGGTCAGGAGGAAATTAAATACATACAGTACTGACAGGTAATTGCATCATTAACACCAGATGTTCACAACAAGAATAGGAACACTCCTTTCAGATAAACTTTCTATCTTAATTTCCAGCCAGTTACATATTTGCTTGTTAGACTTTGTGTTTATTATTTTAATAATAATACAAAAATATGTATATGCTCCCCATCTGATTGGCTTGCCCTGGCCACTCTGGGTGGCTCCCAACAAAAATTAGTTAAAACACAACACCAGCATCACTTACTGAAAATTTCCCCAAACAGGGCCACCTTCAAATGTGTTTTTAAAAGTCACATAGTTGTTTGTCTCTTTGACATCTGCTGGGATGGCGTTCCACAGGGTGGGTGCAACTACCGAAAAGACCCTCATCCTGGCTTTAATCAGTTGTGGCCTGTGCTTAATATGTCATACTTAATGACATCATCAGATCCCACCTATCCCCAGTGACATCACTGGAGGCCACCTCCAAGTCTCAGGTTTGGGCCCTGAAATCTTAATGGTTGGGGTTTTTTTCCTGACCTGGCAACCCTGGTTCCCAGTGTCCAACCAGATCAAGTAAAAACTTTAAAATGCCCAGGCGAATAAATAAATGTTGGCGTTGATGATTGCAACATTAGCATTGGTCGTGCTCCTAGGGACTTGGAACCACTAACAAATGATCAGCCTCTATTCCTTGATAGTACAGAGAGCAAGCATGGGCAAGTGTTGGAACAGCATTCAGGGAACCAGCTAAGGAAAGGGCATGAATAAATACTAGGTGTAATTCTCAAGAACTAGGTCAGGGACTAGATTTGTTCTTAAAAAAATCCATGATTTCTTTAGAGTATCGTTATTATAGCTCTACTTTGTGGAATGATCTCCCAAGGAACTGACAATCTGAAATTCGTGTGAGAGACATGTGAAAGATGTATGAATACACTCAGTTTTAAATACTATACAGGATTGTTCAGCTGAGGATAAAGAAAAAAACTAAAGGCTTCACAGGGATGGGTTTTGGAGGAGGGACTTGAATTTTAGAATCAAGGCAGCTGAAGCTTTTATTTTTTAAAATTAATTGTGTTTCTAAACAGGTGCAGTGCCTTTTCCTCATCAGTGAGATGGCAATCGGTATCCATCCACCTGAAATGTCCATGCTTTGGACAAAGTACAAAAGAACACAGGTCCTATTTCCTTCACAGATGTGTAGCAGAAGAAATTCCAGCAGGTGTAGCTTTTTTCCATCCTCAAAGTACAAACTGCGGTTGCCAAGCCCTGCTGCCTCCCTTTGCAGCTGGTCACCCTCTTCAGGTGGGAAAATGTGTGTGCATGCTTGAGCGCTAATACTTTTGTCAGTACAGCAGTGACTGGCCACTGCCCCTTTGCGGTCTTAGTTATGGCTAGCTGCTAGCCAACAGCACGTGGTTCAGTTTCCTTTGTTGGAATTTTATGTGACAGGGTTATTGTGTCACTAAGGGACACAGGGAGCGGCACTGCAGTAAACGATATGGCAAGGCGCTTTTTCAGAGGAGGAAATGGATTCTCTGATTCAGGAGAGGAAAAACACAGAACCAACTATAAGTTACATAATTGTTGTTAGAATTTTTGTTTTGCTGCATTTCCCAAACACTAAAATCAAGGAATTGGGTGACATTGACTGCAGAACCACAAGACAGAAAATATTCTGGAATGACAGGAAGGATTGGGATAGCAGGCTTGTTGGTTTTTGAATGTCTTATATAGATTTTTCAATTTTGTTGTTCTGTATGGGACAATGACAGTAAAGATTATCGTATCGTAGGAATACAGAACTGGAAGAGAGGGCAGTTAAGTTCCATAAGGTTACAAGAACAAAAACCAACAGCTACACTCTGGTTACTGGCCATCCAACATCTGCTTAAAAACCAAAGAAGGCGAGTCCACAACCTCCCAAGGGAGTCCACCGTCAAAACAGTTCTTTCTGGCAAAAAGTTCTTCTTGACATTTAGTTGGAATCTCCTTTCTTGCAACTTGAAGCCATTGGTTCAAATCCTTTGTTGTTATTACCAGTGAAATTACAGATGGCCTTCCAGAGTTTTATCTGTTGCCATTGGAAAATATAATATAATGTGGATATCTAAAGTGACCTTCTGGTCAGTGGAGAAAGCAGCAGTCCCACCCAGATGGAACCTTAGGCTTCATGGGGCTAGTTCCTCTGATCAGTCTAGAACAGGAACTCTCAGAGGCTCCAACAATCTCCCCCTGTTAGTCTTATGTTCACAATGTTATTATTACTAGGTGTTGGACCAGCCTGACAACTCAAAGCTTTTCAAGGACTGGCAGTTGCAGTAAGGTTCCACTTCCCCTACTGACCGCCCAGCACCACCTGATCATTCAATCAGTGCTGACTATCTCCAGAAGTTAACTCTTTCCTGTGTGCTCCACTCTCTGCTGACCAGAAGAACATTTCATGGTAAGTCCAACCTGCCATTCAAGTATCATTCTACAGAATGTTTTAAGGCACTTGAGTGGTTGTCAGTTAAAAGTTCTGAATGCAACGTGAACTGATCAATTTCAATGTTTCCTTTTGAACAACTTACCAGGTTACACAAGTGTTTATTTTAATTACAATGTCAATCCATTGTTTAGGAAAACATGCTGTTTTGAATATAAACATTTTTTGTACAAGGCTCTGGATAATATGCTGAGAGGCAGGAGTATCAATTCCCTGTTAAACAATTCATGCCACAAGAGAGCAGATGAAATGCTTATAGAACTTAAGCCGGCTCACATGAGTGAGCAAAGCTCCATATAAACAAAGCCGGGAGAGGAACAGCCATAGCCCATCTATCCTGAAATGGCATTAACTTTTACAGCTCCAGATATGGTGAGCAGACCCAGCAAACGAGTAAAACACTTCCACCAGGACAATTCCAAATGGAGCTGCCAGCAGATCAGAAAATAACCGATTTTCCCTGTTCCTGGGCTTTTAAGAGCAGCTTGACAAAAACCTGTCACTTTTCACAGCATGCAGCCCAGCAAAAATTATGTCGATTAAAAAGCTGCCTACCTATTTCCATGGAGACTACACAGCGTGCAGAATTTGTTTAAACCATCTCCATTGTATACAGCAGGGAACCCCTGGCCCATGGGTCAAATTTGGCCAGATATTCCTCCCCAAATGAAACACAGTTTTCCCCAAACCACATCCACATGCCAGGGGCACCGACTTATAAAAAATATTGGGGGGGCCCATACCGGGGTCCTGCCCTGGGAAGTTGTCAGTCAGCCGGGGCTGAAAGGCAGACTTTCTCCCTCGGCTCGTCGTTTGCCCGGCCGCCCGTGCGGGATCCCACCGGGGAGGCGGAGTGCTGAATGCCGTTACAGTTTTATTTTGGCCGCCTCCGGTCTCCTCCTCCTGCTTTTCCCCATAAATGGTGACGGAGGCGACAGAAGGTAGTGGCGCGCGTCACCTTCTATCCGAGGCACGTGGAAGCGGAATGAAGCGGCTGGCAGAGAATCGCCGGGGGGGCGTAATGAGGCCGAACTAATAATTTTCTTAAATTATTGGGGGGCAGAGCCCCCCCAAATGAATTTTTGAGGGGGCTCGGGCCCCCTCAGGCCCCATGGAGTCGGCGCCTATGCCACATGCGCAACATCCAGGATCAGATGTGGAGAGCTGGATTGAACTCCCTGGTCCATCAGCTGACAGATTAGAAACTCAATCCAGCTTGGTCACTATTTCCCTGCAGGCCAACTTTGACAGATGAGTAGCACCACCCACCTGCAGAGCAGGGGTGCGTGGGTGAGCCAAAAAGGCTCCCCATCAGTTATACAGCATCTTCCTCAAGCTCTGGTGCTGCAAACAAAGTGTCACAATTTGTTTTGCTTTTGGGAGGGGCTGCTTTTCCTACTCCAAACAAGCCATCACTCATATTGGGTTGGGTAGGAAACTTCATATGATGAAATACCTGCCTGCCATGCAGCTTTTTTTAAAAAAAGGTACAGCAATGCTTTGGGGATGGGGAGATAAGGGACAGTTACAGATTTACCCTCTCAACTATGCCAGGAAATAGGAAGTAACCAGAAATCTCCAAAGCTGAGAGCCATAAAAGGGTTAATTCCCCGGCTAGACTTCCAACACATGCTCAGTGGGGAGGTGGTATCTTCTGATTGGGTGATGGTGACATCATGCTGACAGATCAGAGCCAATCAGGGCCCGCCTTGTCTATTTCAAGCCCTTTCCCAAGCCCCTATAAATCTTTCGTGCAGAGTAGGAGATGGTTTGATGATGAGGGCTTAATTACAGCCGCCTCTGCTGCTCTAGAGAGGAGGAACAGGGATAGGCTTCTGCCAGATGGTTAGGCAGCAAGAAAGCCATTTTGCAGTATTCCTCCCTTCACCCCATTAAAATGACAGCCTGCCTGCCGCCTCCCTTCTCATAGCTACTACCTCAGAGCGCAGGCAGCAGCATGCTAGATTCATCTCATACATGTGCTGTCATGCTCAAGCCAAGTCCCTGCATTAATTTGTTGGGGCGTGGATTGCACTGTGAATAAAACACAGCCCCTTACACAAACACACATTTTAACTGGGCAGCTCAAGTAACCCTCCCTCCCCTATTTATCTGCACATAAAGGGATTTCTCCTTAGACAGCTGCTCTTGCGCCCTTTTCTGTTCACAAGGAGGATTGTGTAGAACTTCCGGAGTGGATTAAATCTGAATGGCAACCCCAAAACCGCAGCTTAAGACCGCCACTTCTCCTGGCCTTGCTGGGAATGTCTCCATATCATAAACATTGAAGAATAGTCTAAGTTCTCTTTACTGCCTCAGTGTTGGTTAGGTAGGATAGGCAAGCTTCTGGAAGGATGTGTGGGTGCGCAGGGAGGGATAAACCGAACACAAGCTCAGTTTGGATAGTCTTTCTTGATATGAATCTGAAGCGGGCAGATCTTGAATGGCTCAGGTGGTGACCCGGCATGTACGCTGCAGATGCAGAAGTACGGAAAGACTTCTCCAAACTTGTCATGGAACGTGTAGATGTGGCTCTTCTGCTCAGTGTCGTAGAAGGAGAGCTCCCCTTCGTCACAGTCCAGCTCCACTCGCACTCTCTTGAGGTTCTTCCTGCGCCCGGTCTCTGACAGGACGGCCTGGAAGGACTGGCTTTTCTTGCTCCTAGTACCCTGCATGCGGTACATGTAGCCAAGCCCCAATCGGGAATCACAGCCAAAGCTCCAGTAGTGGCCACAGGACTTACTGGCCACCCCGATGTACCAGTACTCAATGCTGCCAATATCGACCTCCCAAATGTGAGTCCCTTTGGAGTAGCTCTTGGAGCCCAGGACACAGGGCATGCCCATGGAGAAGCGTTCAGGGACTTCCACCACCAGCTTGTAGTTGCAGGTGTTAATGCTGGTGAGATCATCCGAAACTTCCAGCCAACTCTCAGCTGTATTGGGATCAAAGCTGAACGGGACTGCAAAAGGAGACAATCGTTAAGTATGAGGAATATGACAAGAGGGAATTTAAAAGACAAACCAAGTCAAGTCAAAAACAGACTTGCCTGCTGCAAAATAGCAAGGATGGAAGCCAGATTGGAACTTCCATTTACAAAGGCATAAAGTCAGATGCTGGAAACAAATGTACTTGAACGTGGCTATAGGCAGTGGGCTGGCAACTTGTTAGAAACCAAATTCTAGACAAGTTGAGCCGGGGCGGGTACTGATTAGGACTGAACTGAATCCACTCCCTTCATTTTCACTGTCTCATAAGACATGACCAGTTTAAATGGGGAGGGGCATGCAATGACAAACCTAGAAAGCATCTTAAAAAGCAGAGACATCACCTTGCCAACAAAGGTCCGTATAGTTAAAGCTCTGGTTTTCCCAGTAGTGATGTATGGAAGTGAAAGCTGGACCATAAAGAAGGCTGATCGCCGAAGAATTGATGCTTTTGAATTATGGTGCTGGAGGAGACTCTTGAGAGTCCCATGGACTGCAAGAAGATCAAACCTATCCATTCTTAAGGAAATCAGCCCTGAGTGCTCACTGGAAGGACAGATCGTGAAGCTGAGGCTCCAGTACTTTGGCCACCTCATGAGAAGAGAAGACTCCCTGGAAAAGACCCTGATGTTGGGAAAGATTGAGGGCACAAGAAGAAGGGGACGACAGAGGACAAGATGGTGGGACAGTGTTCTCGAAGCTACAAACATGAGTCTGACCAAACTGCAGGAGGCAGTGGAAGACAGGAGTGCCTGGCGTGCTCTGGTCCAGGGGGTCATGAAGAGTCAGACACGACTAAACAACTAAACAACAACAACAAATATTGGCATTTATTGCCTTGGAGGTATAGGGGCAAAACTTAATACAGGCGGGAAGAGGATTACTACCCCAAAAAGGGTGGCAGCAAAAATAAAATGCTGACCCCTGTATTGCTCTGTCTCTCCCACTCCAAATTTCAGCTAGGCATTCTCACTGGATAACTTTTTAATCTAGCAAAGCTATGGCTTGTACCCAAAGTAGTGCTAAGTAATGTGTCCCATCAGTGCAAGGATTTCTGCTTGTGCAATGGGACTTTCCCCCTTCTCCTCTCTCCCCTTCCCAATGTGTTCTACAGCTCCCCCAAAACTCCAGAACAGATTTTGGGCGAGCATGGAGCACATTACAATGGAAGGAGATTGGGGAAGTCCTGTTAAACAAATTGAAATTTTTGTGCCGATGGGATGTGTTCATTGGATACTGGCTCCAGCAGGAGTATCCTCTGGTTCATTGCTTCTCAATATGTGTTCTGGCTCTCTTAGGGAAAGATGTTCAGTCTCTATGCTCATAATTAATTATAGTGAATTAATAAATACACATTCACTCTCAGTAAGGTACCGTATTTTTCTGTGTATAAGACTAGGGGGTTTTAACCAAAAAATTAGGTTTAAAATTGGGGCTCGTCTTATACATGGGTAGTGCTGAGGGGTGTTTTCTTAATTTGGAGTCCCCAAAAATAGGGGGTGTCTTATACACGGAAAAATAAGGCATAATTTGTATGCCTTATTTCCAATTTACTAGGTTACATATTCATATTTATAACTGCCTTCCAGCAACTGTAAGTTTTTAGGTTGATAAGAGGTTAATAATTAATAGAATAAAATATTTGTAGAGTCCGAAGGGACTCCAAGGATCAGCCAGCCCAACCTCCTGCAATGCAGGAATAATTATATTGTTGTAACTCACCCAGGAATTTTAGGATGAAGGGTGGGTAAAAAATACCATTAAGTCAGCATCTACCTCACAACTGTACTATTCCAGTTTGTCCCCTCCTAGACACCTCCTAGCACACAAAAGCCAGGAGAGAATAAAACAAGGCAGCAGGCATAGTGTATGGATATTTCCTCACGAGTAAACTTGTTCTTGAGAAGCCATGTCAGCCTACTACATAGAACGGAGGCCTGGGACATGTATTGTTTTCAATTCACTTGCAAGCTTCTGCCCACATACTCTGAATAGTGTTGTGAAATGTCAGCACCCTTCTTCAAAATGAAAGAAAAAGACGAATACTGGATGTTTTGAACTCCCAACTTCCATTAGCATGGCTGTGCTGGCTGGAACTGATGGGGGTTATCCAAAACATCTGGAAGATACCAGGCTGCTGCAGGCTGATGTAGAATACCCATGCACTGCTGCCCTCTGATGGCTACAATAAGCTGCTGCTTACCAAACAATACTCAGCACTGTAGAGGAGATTTCGGAGTGGAAATGCAACTTTCCACTGCAGTTCACGCCTCTGTGGCTCTTAACATATGCATGTGCCCACATTCCTTGGCACCTCTGTTCTTGGCTCCACACACCCCAAAGCTGCTTTTAAAAAAAGACAAAACTCAAACATTGCTTAATTTGTGCCCAACCTGTCATTAATCTCTCCTCAGTGCTGCCCACTGTCTTCTTCTGGATAAAAGAGCAAGAAGTGAGACTATTCCCTAACTCTTATTAATCGCTGTTATCAGCGATTTCACCCATAACTATACACTGAAGGAACAGTGCCTTTTGCCACAATATGCTGGCTGGAATTTAACCACTTTCAATTTTAACCTGAGGATTATCATTTGTTCAGTTTTAATTTTAATTTATTTGAATTAATTTTGGGATGCATTTTAATCTATTGATTGCTTGTTTTTATGCATATTGTATTATTTATATGATGTTAGCTGTTCTGAGCCCAGCTCCGGCCAGGGAGGACGGGGTACAAATAAAAAAAATATTATTATTAAGTGTGACATAATAATTCATTCAGGTGTGAAAAATCTTCACCCACAAAAACAGGTGCAATTCAGGAGTACTTCTGTCACTTGTTATCCTAGGAACCAATTCAGGGGTAAAATATATATTACAGAGCACCACTAAAAAGTAACATACCCACATCCTGTCACAACATTCTGTGCCAGTAGTTGAGGATTTGCTTAGAATAAAGCATGCAAACTGAGCACCTATTAATACACGCCCAACCAGTTTTCATTGTACAGTGGTACCTCGGGTTAAGTACTTAATTCGTTCCAGAGGTCTGTTCTTAACCTGAAACTGTTCTTAACCTGAAGCACGACTTTAGCTAATGGGGCCTCCTGCTGCCGCCGTGCCGCCGGAGCCCGATTTCTGTTCTTATCCTGAAGCAAAGTTCTTAACCTGAAACACTATTCCTGGGTTAGCGGAGTCTGTAACCTGAAGCGTATGTAACCCGAGGTACCACTGTACCCAAATAAGGATGATTCTCCTCCATTTGGAGTTTATATTTCAGTACAGTCAGGACAAGCAGGGGTGGAATATTACAGGGGTTTTATTCCATGCATCCTTTCATTACGAGAGGAACTTGTTTTTTTTATAGGAAAGGGCATTATGGAATTATCACCACTACTGTACTTGCAATAAACCACCTCAATGTGTTCTACGGAAGGGATGAAGTGACATTTATTCATCTAGGTATTGCTGACCTACAGCTTCCATCAGCTGGGAGTTGGAGTCAAAAAACATTAGCTGAAGTGTCACAGATTCCTTTTCTCCTGGCATCTAAGAAACCTACCAACTTTGATGATATTCAGCATCTTCTTCCATACATTATACTGCAAAGAATCCAAATACTTGGTGACTTCTATCAGAGTCCCTGGTGGAATTGCTTCTGGCTGTTCTACTGTCCAGGCAATTCTAGGAAACACAATTCAGACACACAAAGAGGTGAGCAAGGGGGACCCAATTTTAGAAAAAACAAGCATCTTACAGACGGACCAATCCCAAGCCTTCTGAATGCAAATGTCTAGGATCACGCAAATGTTCAAAAGACTGCAAATCAACCATCTTCCTATCTCATACCTACACTCTCCCCCCCCCCCAGTTAGGATTTGTGGGAAGCTCAAATCAATTTTATAAAAAAAAGATTAGAGCCTTCTTTGTTGCATGTTTAAAAACATACGCTTATCACTTCTCCAGGGGTGCTTCAATGCTCAGAAATCTGAGATTTCTCTGGGGGCCTCTGCTATCTTGAGAAGCAGCAGGTGGTGACTGCAGAAAAAGCGTTTTCCGTGCTGACTCCTTACCTATGGGAACGTCCTTCCCAAGCTGGTTTCACTGGCACCCTCATTACTATCATTTATGCATTTCTTTCCCCAGGTTTTAAAGATCCCAGAATCTACAATCTTTGGGTTTTAAAAAACCTTTAACCATTCTTGGAGGGAGGGGATGTTCCTAAGTTTTTGCTATTTTAATTTGTGTATTGTTTTTATTACATTTCTGTTAGCTGCCCTTCAGCGGTTCTCAACCTGTGGGTCCCCAGATGTTGTTGGACTACAACTCCCATCATCCCTGAGCTCCGGCCTTGCTAGCTAGGGGTGATGGGAGTTGTAGTTCAACAACATCCGGGGACCCACCATGATTGTGCTGACGGTGCAGATTATAAAATAGTCCAAATAAACACACACACACACACTTTTCCATTGTGTGTGGTGTTCTGAGAATAACTTCTGCATTCAGTACAAAAGGAAGATGGAACCCATTCATGCAAACAAATGGGTTGTTTTAAAACAATGGAGTTATTGTTGTTGTTGTTGTTATGGGGGGGGGAGTTAAACATATGACTGATTACATGCATACAGAGCAATTACCCAAACTGAGCAACTACGTACAGTAGAACAAAACAGGCTAATTGCATCCTGCTTTCCCTCACACTGAGCTGTCCCTTCTATCTACATATGTTAGATTGGCTGGAAGACATAAGAAGTGCCAGCATGTGTGTTCCTTGTATTCTGAGACCCACCTTGATCTGAATGTCAATGCAAGTTGTGGGCTAATTAAAGCCTTGAAGTTACTTCCTGTTCTGCATTTTAATCCACAAACATCCAAACCTCCGTTAATTAATTTGTGACACCTTTCAATTTGTTTCTCCTGACAGGCAAAACTATGAGGGAACGTATTAATGCCATAATCCCCAAGTCAACCACATACAGGATTCTTAGTTTTAAAAACAGGCAATTTCCTTCAGGTGGCACTGCAGGTTAAACCACAGAGCCTAGGACTTGCCTATCAGAAGGTTGGCGGTTCGAATCCCCGCGACTGGGTGAGCTCCCGTTGCTCGGTCCCTGCTCCTGCCAACCTAGAAGTTCCAAAGCACGTCAAAGTGCAAGTAGATAAATAGGTACCGCTCCGGCGGGAAGGTAAACAGCGTTTCCATGTGCTGCTCTGGTTCGCCAGAAGCGGCTTAGTCATGCTGGCCACATGACCCGGAAGCTGTACGCCGGCTCCCTCGGCCAGTAAAGCGAGATGAGCGCCGCAACCCCAGAGTCGGTCACGACTGGACCTAATGGTCAGGGGTCCCTTTACCTTTACCTTTTTATTTCCTTCACAGTAGGTAAGAAATCTAATAAATGACAACAAACCTGCGTTTCCGGTTTTTGTGTTTCTGTAAGAAAAAGAAGGAAGGTGGAATCAGAGAAGAAACCATTACTGAGAAACTCTATTAAAAGTTTCAAGGGGGTTTGGGGAAGGGCTGTACACCATCCTACCAAGTCTTCAGAATCAGAGGCATCGTTCGGAGGACTAGGGGGTTTTTTTGGGGGGGGGGTACAGAAGGAAGAAATCTTCCCATTTCATTTGGGATATGGAGCCAGATGCCCACCAGCCTTACCTTGAGGAAGGAAACGTCATCCTCCTTCAGGTCAGCATGTAGCTGGCCAACTTCCTGCACCAAGACATTGCTTTCTTCCGATAGCTTCCTGATTTTGTCTTCAATCAGGTCTTGCTTCTTCTGGGCCTCCTCCCGCAACTCTTCCAGCATAGTCTTCTCCTCATCCTGCAGGAACTTGTGCAGTTGTTCAAACTGCTTTTTAATCTCCTTCTCCAATCTAGCAGTTTCTTCCTGAAGACAGGTAGCAGGGGAGAATAAGAAAGACAAAATAAAGCAAGGGTGTAGCTTCAAATGCAGGACAGTTCTGCAGAATAAGAGGCGCAAGCCATAACAGAGATCTTGTAAGTGGGAATCAGTAAGGTGCTTAGGACTCTTAGGACTATACCAGCTGCACTGGCTCCTGGTGCAGGACAGGATCAGGTTTAAGTTGCTGGTTTTAACCTTTAAAGCCCTATACTGCCTGGGACCCTCGTACCTACGGGACCGCCTCTCCTGGTATGTCCCATGGAGGACCTTACGGTCTTCAAATAAAAACATCTTTCAGATCCCGGGCCACAGGGAGGTTAGGCTGGCCCCAACCAGAGCCAGAGCCTTTTTGGCCATGGCCCCGATCTGGTGGAACGCTCTAACACAAGAGATTAGGGCCCTGCGGGACTTGATATCTTTCTGCAGGGCCTGCAAGACAGAGCTGTTCCACCAAGCCTTTGGCCGTGGCACAGTCTGACCCCCTCCTTTGGTAATCCTCACAGAACTCTAGCCCAATGGTTGCCATTAATTGGACTCTGAATTGATTTTAGAATGAATTGATTTTAGAATGCATTTCAATTAATTGATTGTGATTTTATGTAAACTGTGTTATTTTTACTGTTGTTAACTGCTCTGAGCCTGGCTTTGGCTGGGGAGGGTGGGATATAAATAAAATTTCATTATTATTATTATTATTATTATTATTATTATTATTATTATTATTAAATAGTTCTAAGAGTTTACACCACTGTAGCACAACACAACGCAATGTGCAAAAGAGACCTTTCACATCAGAGCTTCTCTTGAGCTACTGCGGCAGTGGCAGAAATAGCTTCAGCCAGAGTTGGGGAAGGCCATAGCTCAGTGGTAGAGCACAGGCTTGGTATGCAAAAAGTCCCAGGTTATATTCCAAGCAATTACAGGCAAGGTTGGGAATGCCCACTGCCTGAAACCCTGGGTAGCCACTTGTGGGAATGTTCGGGGATGCAGGAGAGGATATATTGTTTGATTATAGCCTTTCCAACTTTATAAACAAGTTCACAATTTAGCAGAGTGACATTCCCCTTTTTAAACTCACGGCAGATACATTTGCTCAGGCTCACTAAAGCCTCTATAATAACTGTTCTGGTAATTTCCCCTTATTCCCTCATAAAAGATAAGACATGACACAGTCTTCTATAAAAGTATAAAAAGAGCTCACTCACTCACATTCTGTTCACAATCGGACCAGAAGGCAGACTTAGCTTAGAAAAGTAACATACGCCTAGAAACTATCTCATAAGGAGACAGTCCCTTTGTCCTCTCTGAGCTGAAGGCCAAGAGAGCATCTTTGGCTAAGCTGATGTTGCTTCTTCAATGCATGTAATCAAAAAGAAGGCTGCCCTGCCCTGTGCTTTTGTCATTACCTGCACAGGTGAGGCCACGCCCACCTCTAGTCCCATGCAGAGGAAGTCTGTCCCAGCCCAGAAGGAAGGAAACAGGAAGTTTACCTGCTGGCTGGACAAACATTCCTCCCCCTGTGTAAACATGTTCTCTCTAGGAATGTTGTACTTGACTGCTCTTGTGTCTCACATCCCACACCACTGCCAGTCATCGATCACAGGGTGGTTCAGAACATAAAAATATAAAATATCTTCACAGTACAGAGCAGAGAAGGCCACTTGAACAGGTCACTTGTCCCTCCCAATCCATAGCCACACACAACCATCGTGGAAGGGAAGGTATCTCCTGGATAAATAAAGTGCTTGGAGGTGTGCCCTAGAACAGTGCGCTGCACAATTGGGAGCTCAGAGTCAGATGCTCACCTTGTTGTGGTTTGCAATGAGCCTGTAATCAGACTTTATTCTTCCAAATTCTTGCACCTTGTCCTGCAGGGAGCTTTCCATGTCTTTGCACTTAGCCTGGAATTAAGGCAGAGAAGAAAGAGCTTAACATCTTATATTGCATGTTTCCTATTTCTAGGAAAAGGGAAACTTCATTATTACAATACAGAATTAACTCTCCTGAAATGCAGTCCCTAGCAGTAGTTGGCTGCACTTCTGTCACAGAACACTCACAAATCTTCAAAAAACATACAACAACTACAGACAGCTCATCTTCACGCTCCCTCAGAAGTGGTAGACTCATCTTCCTTGGAGGTTTTTAAGCAGAGGTTGGATGGCCATCTGTCATGGATGCTTTAGCATTGCAGGGGGTTGGACTATGAGATGACATGAATGGATAGAGACAGAACAGGGACCCACAAGTGTGGCTTGCAATACAAACTCCCACCACTATGAGTGGTCAGGCATCATCACATTGGCCTTAAATAAAGGGACCCCTGACCATTAGGTCCAGTCGTGGCCAACTCTGGGGTTGTGGTGCACATCTCGCTTTACTGGCTGAGGGAGCTGGTGTACAGCTTCCGGGTCATGTGGCCAGCATGACTAAGCCGCTTCTGGCGAACCAGAGCAGCGCACGGAAACGCCGTTTAGGAGTGGTACCTATTTATCTACTTGCAATTTGACATGCTTTCAAACTGCTAGGTTGGCAGGAGCAGGGACCGAGCAAGTCCTAGGCTCTGTGGTTTAACCCACAGTGCCACCCGCGTCCCTTACAGGAAAGGTGTTGCTGTTTTGAGCACAAGGGGTCAGATGAAGCATGCACACCAAGCTTTCCACTACATGCAAAATCTCAAGAAACATGCAATATTTCTAGGACATGTGGAATCAAATTATTAATAGCTCAAGAACAACACTTATATTCTACATGAGTGAAACCTTGGATGAACCTTTCATTGTGCCTTAGAGGGCTTTCAGGGGACAGATAGAAGTGCTTTGGGGGCAAAACACATCACATGGCCCTGGTGATCTCTGGTTCACACTATTATCTTCAAAACATGGGGGGAGGTGCTCCCCAAAACACAAGCCCAATTTGTCATTCTTACACACTGAATTATATACCATGCAGTTCTCCCACCTAACCCATGGAGACTGGAATTAGACATGAGGCTGGGTGACTCACAGCAACTCATACTGTGTCAGAGACAGATGGAAACTTTGCCGGGAAAGTGTGACTCAAAATGCACACCGCTTCCTTTAGCCTCCAGCATCCCTTCCCACCACTTCAAAACCCAACTCAAGCTCACTATCCTTTCTTCCAAGCCACAACAGCCATCTTTCAATACAGCAACCCAATACAACCGCCTCACAGAGCCTCTCCCCATGGGACTCAAAATCCATTCAGTTCCAAAGCAAAGCTTGTCTGCATTACTATCTTGATATGCACCTCACAATCAGGGCAACCCACCACTGGTGGTTCTGAGGCTCATTTTCAGTAAAGTGCAAAACATTTTAGGCTACCCACATGGGAAATAGCCAGGAACCAACGAATTTTGCCAAACTGAAACAAGCAATATTGTTGGCATTTCACACAGCAACAGGAAACTTGGCACAAAATCTGGTTCGCCCCACCCATGGAGGTTTAGCAATTTTGGCACTTTACACTGGATTTCCATCTGGTTTGTAGAGATTTCGAATTTTTATTTTGCAAGTCAGCTTGCAAGCCCTACAACATCCACATGGAGTTTTTCAGAGATAAGTTCTGTGGGTCCACACAGTTGCTCTCGGGCTGGAGTACATCTCCCCATGACTGGGGCTTGGAGAGCCATAGGTTCTCTAGGGAAAAAGCTTTAAAATATGCAGTCGTCATCTGCTGAAGAGTCAGCACCCTGAATGGGGACTTCAGTGGATCTCCTGATGATTCAGTAGGGCTCTGATTCTGTAGTTAGAAACCCTCTCCCTCGGAAACTGCCTGGCCACTTCATTATCTCATTCCATCATCAAGTGGGCATTTTTATTTTGGGAACATTTCCCCAACTTTTGAATTGGAGGAAGTATTACAGATGGCGAGATACGTTAAGCTGGAAACAGTTGCAGGATCCAAGTTGCTACTGTTTTCAATCTAACCAAAGCTGTCTTTCTGCAACCACCCTGGAGAATGTTGTGGCGGAAAACGGGTTATAACATTAAAATAGAAACACTTCTGCAAGTTTTTTTTTTTAAAGCGCATGTCATTTTAGTGATTGTGGTCCTCGGCTTTCATAAGGGAGCATTTGTGAGTTTGTTTGGGTTTTTAATGCATGAATATATGCCTGTGTTGCAATAGTCAAGATGAGTTGTATTTTACTTCAACAGCAGGCAAAAGGATTAGGAAATGTTTTCTGGCACCTCAGCAGTCCCCAAATCCTTAAACTCCATCAGTCTGGTCCAGAGAAGAACTTTACTTCAGCTGCAGAACAACTGCTTTATATACAGAAGGTCCCCAGCATCTCTCATTTCCAGGCAGGACTGTTAATCTAGCCCAGCCTTGTCTGCACTGACTGGCAAAGGCTCTCCGACAAAGGTCTTCCTTCCCTAGCCTTAACTAGAGATGCTTAACTGTTTATCAGCTCCATCCGGTACGTAGGCTGAGACCCTCCCTGCCTGCAAACTGTCTCACCAGAGTGATGCATGCTCTGGTTATCTCTTGCTTGGACTACTGCAATGTGCTCTACATGGAGCTACCTTTGAAGGTGACCCAGAAATACAACTAATCCAGAATGCGGCAGCCAGACTGGTGACTGGGAGTGGCCGTCAGGACCACATAACACCGGTCTTGAAAGACCTACATTGGCTCCCCATACGTTTCCGAGCACAATTCAAAGTGTTGGTGCTGACCTTTAAAGCCCTGAACGGCCTCTGTCCTGTATACCTGAAGGAGGGTCTCCACCTCCATCGTTCTGCCCGGACACTGAGGTCCAGGGCCGAGGGCCTTCTGGCGGTTCTCTCGCTGTGAGAAGCCAAGTTACAGGGAACCAGGCAGAGGGCCTTCTTGGTGGTGGCACCCGCCCTGTTGAACGCCCTCCCACCAGATGTCAAAGAGAAGAACAACTAGCAGACTTTTAGAAGACATCTGGAGGCAGCCCTGTTTAGGGAAGCTTTTAATGTTTAATAGGTTATTGTATTTTAGTGCTTTGTTGGAAGCCGCCCAGAGTGGCTGGGGAAACCCAGCCAGATGGGTGGGGTATAAATAATAAATTTATTATTATTATTATTATTATTAACTGGTATCAAATCACCGAACATGTGACTTTCTGCATGAAAAGCAGTTGCTCTGTCACTGGGCTACAGCCCTCCCCATCTCATTTGCTATGGGATATCAGAGTTGGGACCCCAAGGGTCATCTAGTCCAACCCCCTGCAATGCAGGAATTTCAACTAGATAATACATGGCAGATGGCCATCCAGCCTCTCCTTAAAAACCTCCAAGGAAGGACAGTCCACAACCTCCCGGGGGAGGAACAAACATCACTCATGTCACACGAAGCAGAGTCCTCATGCAACAAATTCCTACACCCCCAATCATTGGCAAGGAGAAGGCTTTGATGTGGGGCAGCCCCAATTTATGCAGCTAGTGGTGTTTGAGAATATTATGGTGGCTGGGAGAGGAACTTGCCAGTGGGTGCCCATCACCACCATGGCAAACGCAATAATAATAATAATACTTTATTATTTATACCCCGCCCATCTGGCTGGGTTTCCCCAGCCACTCTGGGCAGCTTCCAACAGATTAAAAAAATACAATAACCTGTTAAACATTAAAAGCTTCCCTAAACAGGGCTGCCTTCAGACGCAACATGCTGTCTGGCCTAAAAGATGGGCAAGTGGGGGTACAGAGGCTGGCATTGCTAAACATCCATCAGAAGGAGGTTCCAGAGATATAAAGCAGCCTTTGTGTGCAGCCAAGGTAGAACATGATATGCTCCTGGTCCATCTATCTTTGGGCCTCCAAGCGTTACTGAACTACAGCTCCCACCAACTTCAGCTAGCACAGCCAAGGATATTGGGAATTGTAGCAGGCCAAAAGTTCTCCACATCCAGTCTGGGCTGATCTCAAATCACACACAGCTCCTCCCTCTGACAGTGTCCAGGAATTGTAGAGTCGGAAGGGACCCCAAACGTTATCTAGTCCAGCCCCCTGCAATCACAACTAAAAAAAACCCTGATAGGTGGCCATTCAAAGGTCTGCTTAAAGTTAAAGGTAAAGGGACCCCTGACCATTAGGTCCAGTCGTGGCCGACTCTGGGGTTGCGGCGCGCATCTCGGTTTACTGGCCGAGGGAGCCGGCATACAGCTTCCGGGTCATGTGGCCAGCAATGACTAAGCTGCTTCTGGCGAACCAGAGCAGCACACGGAAACGCCGTTTACCTTCCCGCCGGAGTGGTACCTATTTATCTACTTGCACTTTGATGTGCTTTCGAACTGCTAGGTTGGCAGGAGCAGGGACAGAGCAACGGGAGCTCACCTCATCGCGGGGATTCGAACCACCGACCTTCTGATCGGCAAGTCCTAGGCTCTGTGGTTTAACTCACAGTGCCACCCACAACGCCACCCACATCCATTTTAGGTGCATTTTAGGTGCATTTTGAAGGTAAAGGGACCCCCTGACCATTAGGTCCAGTCGCAGACGACTCTGGGGTTGCAGCGCTCATCTCGCTTTACTGGCCGAGGAAGCCGGTGTACAGCTTCCGGGTCATGTGGCCAGCATGGCTAAGCCGCTTCTGGTGAACCAGAGCAGCGCACGGAAACACCGTTTACCTTCCTGCCAGAGCGGTACCTATTTATCTACTTGCACTTTGATGTGCTTTCGAGCTGCTAGGTTGGCAGGAGCTGGGACCGAGCAACGGGAGCTCACCCCGTCGTGGGGATTCGAACTGCCGACCTTCTAATCGGCAGGCCCTAGGCTCTGGGGTTTAGACCACAGCGTCACCCGCGTCCCTTTAAAGTCTGCTTAGAAACCTCCAATGAAGGAGAGCCCACCAACTTTTAGAGGACCTTCTCGCACCATCCAGACCCCCAGGGGAGCTTACCCTGTAGTTCTTGGCCATCTCTGCCACGGGCTTCATCCTGTGGTCCACATGCTGCTTGGAGCTTTGGCACACAAAGCAGACCAGCTCCTTGTCCTCCAGGCAGAAGAGCTTGGCTTCTTCTCCGTGCACAGGACAGCGGGCAGAGGACTCCCCAGCCTCACCCTGCTGCTGCTGCTGTTTCTTCTCCTGCAAGAGGAACATCTCCACGATGTTGGCCAGGGTGTGGTTGGTGCGGAGCTCCTCTGGGGAGCAGGCTGCCTTGCACACCGGGCAGACATGGTGGGCCTGGTCCTCCCAGGACCGGCTGACGCAGCCTTTGCAAAAGTTGTGCCCGCAGCGGAGGGTGACGGCGTCTTTGAAGGGCTCGTAGCAGATGGGGCACAGCAGCTCCTCCTTGATGGTAGTTGCAGGGGGCAAGGACGGGGCAAAAGAGGCTTGCTTGGCCATGGGTTTGCTGTAAGAGACAAAAGGAACAACTCAGTTGCAAAGATCCAAGAGACAACCAGCTGTTGCTGCTCCCCCAGCTTATGACTCACAGCTGCAGGCTGCTAATAAACTTTCCAAGCCCCACCCTAGTTTATTCTGTCATTTGAATACGGAAACTGATTCTGACTGACAGCGCACGGGGCCAGTGGGAGAAAGGAGCGGTTGCCGCCCACCCAGGGCATCTTTCCAAGTCTCTGGAGCTGGAAATGGGTTTCCTCTTGAGCAGGAATTGACGCAGCGAATAGGAAAGCCCCGGAGGCGGAGAAGTGGATTTTGCGCGCTCCCTTCTGCACCGCCTTGACTCAGGAACAGGCCCTGCTGTTGCAAGCGGCTGAGCAGCAACCCCAGGAGAGCGTTTACTCGGGAGTAACCTCCCCCTGTTTCCTAGGGTCTCTTCAAAGCCCCCCCACCCCTGAATGCTGAGCGCTCTGGCAAAACTGGACTTCGCAGGGAGCGGCTTTGGGTTTACGGCGAACCCCATCCCAAACACGCTTCCGCGGAAGGAGGAGTTTGCGCCCGCGTGTCTAGACACACTCGCTCCGGAGCAAATCTCTTCGAACGTTCCGGATGGTCAAAATTCGATTCAAGGGCGTTTCGATTTGAGAAACTTAACAGGGGCTACAGTTTTGCAAACATGGAATCTGTTTGGGGACTAGGAACTGGGAGATACCGGGGTTCAAATTCCACCCCACACCCGGCCATGAAGCTTACTGGGTGACCTTTGGCCAGTCACCCTGTAGACAGGGATGCGAGGATAAAATGTCCTATGTACATGGACCACTTTGAGCTCCAGGGAAGGGAGGTGGAGTATAACGCAACAAATAATTTTGGAACAAATATTGTTGGGCTGCACGCGATTTGCTTCGGAGTAAAACGCTAACTTGGGCTGAGGCTGCATGTTCTCCGCGCGACAGAAGCGAGCTTTTATTCTAATTTTTAAAACGCAACAACCCGGGAATAAAAGGAGCGCGGGGGGGGGGGGGAGGAAACCAGATGTTTCCCAACTAGAAAACAGAAGTGAGCTGTTCTTTTTGAAAACAGGGAATAAAAACTAGAGAGCTGAAGGGACCATATTACTTAAAATGGGAATAGAAGAGCAGGGAACTCAACCAGCCGCGGCTTTGCTTTCCAATCCGAGAGGCGCTGGGAAGGGACGAAGGAAAACGCGCGCGCGCGCGCTACTCGTGTAAACCGGCCGTTATTGGCAGGCGATCAGGAGCGACTCCGGAGCCAAGTTTGCTAGGCGCAGAGGACCGAATGGTGAAGCCACCGCTCCGGCCTCGGCGGCAACCAGGTCGGGGCACGTGGGCTGCTGGTCCAGGTGGCTCGCGAGCATCTTTGCAGCATCCTCGGGGCAGGGGATACCTCTCCCACCCCGAATATCCTCCCGTCCCTTACCTTGGCTCGTTGCTGGGCAAAGCAGGCAGGCACCTCTGGCAGCAGGTCCTGGTGCTTCTTCGGCGGCGGGGGCTGCGGGCCAGCTCGCCCGCGAACAAGGAAGCCATGGCCACTGCTTGCAGATGACTCCCTCTTTTTTTTTGCAAAAGTAGCTGGCAACCCCCCGTTGCAGAGCAAAAGAGGTCGCGAGCCTCCGTCTTTCCTTTTATGTCCCGGAGGCGAGTCGGACGGGGCTGCAGGCTCCGCCCAGCTCAAGCTGGGGGAAGGCAGCTGCTCCGAGCCGGTTGAGCGAGCCAGATCTCATACCTGTGCCAAGGAGGCTTCCAAGTTGGCAGAGAAATTAGGTCAAGGTGTTTGGGGCAAAGAGCCAGACACCAGGGAGGCGGGCGAAACGTCTCCCCACCCCGACCGCGAGCGAGGAAGCGTGGTTGGCAGGCAGAGGGTGCAAAAGGGGCAAGAACTGCAACCACTCCAGGGAGCACGATGCAAAACTGTCTTTGATGCCTCTTGAACGAGAAAATCTAGTATTAGGGGAAGACACTCTGTCTGGCTTGGCCAAAGGCGGGTCCTGCCTCGTCAGGCATCAGAACTGCAAACTGCTTTGATGTTGCTTTGACATTGTGAGTTTTATTGTATGCATTAAAATTTGGCCTTTGTTTTTGCTGTTAGTGGCCCTGAGAACTTGATTCTGTTGCTGTTGTTTAGTCGTGTCTGACTCTTCGTGACCCCATGGACCAGAGCACGCCAGGCACTCCTGTCTTCCACTGCCTCCCGCAGTTTGGTCAGACTCATGCTGGTAGCTTCAAGAACACTGTCCCACCATCTCGTCCTCTGTCGTCCCCTTCTCCTTGTGCCCTCCATCTTTCCCAACATCAGGGTCTTTTCCAGGGAGTCTTCTCTTCTCATGAGGTGGCCAAAGTATTGGAGCCTCAGCTTCAGGATCTGTCCTTCCAGTGAGCACTCAGGGCTGATTTCCTTCAGAATGGATAGGTTTGATCTTCTTGCAGTCCATGGGACTCTCAAGAGTCTCCTCCAGCACCATAATTCAAAAGCATCCATTCTTCGGCGATCAGCCTTCTTTATGGTCCAGCTCTCACTTCCATACATCACTACTGGGAAAACCAGAGCTTTAACTATACGGGCCTTGATTCTAGAGAGGCTTTTAATTATTATTATTTTATTATTTGTATCCCACCCATCTGACTTGGCCCCAGCCACTCTAGGCGGCTTCCAGCATATATAAAAACATGCTAAAACATTAAAAGCTTCCCTTTACACGGCTGCTTTCAGATGTCATCTAAAGGTTGTATTGTTAACTTATCTCCTTGACATCTGATGGGAGGGCATTCCTCAGGGTGGGCGCCACTACGGAGAAGGTCTTCTGCCTGGTTCCCTGTAACCTCACTTCTTTCAGGGAGGGAACCGCCAGAAGGCCCTTGGGGCTGGATGGTGCCTTGTACACCTCCTTTCTGCGACTTTTGCCGCCAAACTGGTGCCAAACATGTTGCTCTGCTTTCCTTTGAACCGCATCTGTGAGGTCGGTGATGTGGGTGCGTCCTGTCATCTGGGCAGCCCATGAACCTCCATGCACACTGCCTAGACTTGCGTGTGTCACTACTGTTATTTAATGTTACTTAATGCCCAGCCTGTTAGGGCGTGTGTGGCACTGTGGGTTAAACCACAGAGCTTAGGACTTGCTGATCAGAAGGTCGGCGGTTCGAATCCTCGCGAGCTCCCATTGCTTGGTCCCTGCTCCTGCCAACCTAGCAGCTCGAAAGCACGTCAAAGTGCAAGTAGATAAATAGGTACCACTCTGGCGGGAAGGTAAGCGGCGTTTCCGTGTGCTGTTCTGGTTTGCCAGAAGCGGCTTAGCCAGGCTGGCCACATGACCCAGAAGCTGTATGCCGGCTCCCTCGGCCAGTAAAGCAAGATGAGCCCCGCAACCCCAGAGTTGTCTGCAACTGGACCTAATATTCAGGGCTCCCTTTACCTTTAATGCCCAACCTGTTAGGGGACATACCCTAAAAGCCAGTACAGTGGTACCTTGGTTCTCAAACACCTTGGTACTCAAACAACTTGGAACCCAAACACTGCAAACCTGCAAGTAAGTGTTCCGGTTTGTGATTTTTTCCTCCCGGAAGCTGAACGTGCTCTGCTTTGAGTGTAACACTTCCAATTTGAGTGCCACACTTCCATTTTGAGTGTTACACTGAGGTCTGTCTGTTTTTGCTATTTATTTTGCATTTTTGTTTTGGCGGCTCTTTTTTGTTTTGTGACTGTGACTGTGTGGAACCCAGTTCAGCTACTGATTGATTGTTTGTGTGACTGCAGTACAGTGGATGCTCGGGTTGTGAGCGTGATCCGTGTGGGAAGCACGTTTGCAACCCGCAGCGTTTGCAACGTTCAGTACCGCGTCTGCGCACGCGCGGGTCGCGATTTGGCGCTTCTGCACATGCGCAAAGCATGATTTAGCACTTCTGTGCATGTGCAAGCTCCAAAACCCAGAAGTAACCCGTTCCGGTACTTTTGGGTGTGGTGCAGTGCACAACCCGAAATCACGCAACCCAAAGCGTCTGTAACCCGAGGTATGACTGTACATTGTTTATTGCTTTCATTTTATCAGTGGTCTCACTAGATAGTAAAATTCATGTTAAATTGCTGTTTTATGAGTTGCTTTTAAAAGTCTGGAATGGATTAATCCATTTTTCATTACCTTCTATGGGAAAGTGGGCCTTGGTTTTGGAAGGCTTTGGTTTTGGAAAAGACTTCCGGAACGGATTATGTTTGAGAACCGAGGTACCACTGTACTGTTTTTTTCAGTGTTCTGTTCCTTCCATTCTCAAGTGAAGTTGGCAAGATCAGGGGAGAGTGCACAGAAGGAGAGCAGCCAAGGGGCATGTCGTATTAACTATCCCCCGCCCCCCAAAAAAAGTCACATGGAGCAGCCAGACCATGAGAGCCGGCCCTGTGATCAGGCAGACTGCCTCAGGTGGCAGATTCTGGACAACAGAGAGCAGCAGCAAAGCGCTGGAGGACAGAGCGGTGAGTGCCAGGAAGGGGAGGTTTAAAAAGTGTATGCAGTTTCGCGATATGTTCCTGAATGTGTGCAGCTATTTGAAAACTGGTGGGCGAAGGACTAAAGAAACCCACTTTGGATAGGAGACATCTGTTTAAAGGTGACATGAAAAATGCAGGAAAGTTGATATATAATTGTAAATTCATCTTCGTGGCCCTACCCATTTCAAAAGGTCGACATGAGGGCATTTAACTGGTATTTTACACATGCACACCAACAGCTGGAGGGAAGCTTAAAAATTCAGTGGTGCCCCGCAAGACGAATGCCTCGCAAGACGAAAAACTTGCTAGACGAAAGGGTTTTTCGTTTTTTGAGGTGCTTCGCTAGACGCATTTCCCTATGGGCTTGCTTCACAAGACGAAACGTCTTGCGAGTTTGTTTCCTTTTTCTTAAAGCCGCTAAGCCGTTAATAGCCGCTAAGCCACTAATAGCCGCTAAGCCATTAATAGCCGCTAAGCCGCTAATAGCCGCTAAGCCGCTAATAGCCGCTAAGCCGTTAATAGCCGCTAAGCCGTTAATAGCCGCTAAGCCGTTAATAGCCGCTAAGCTGTTAATAGCCGCTAAGCCGCTAATAGCTGTGCTTCGCAAGACGAAAAAACCGCAAGACGAAGAGACTCGCAGAACGGAATAATTTCGTCTTGCGAGGCACCACTGTTCTTGCAAGTGGCATTTGTAAAACCCATCGTAAAATTTTCTTGTTGCTGCTGCTGCTGCTGCTGCTGCATATATCAGTTGGCAATGAAAATGTACACATCTGTCAATATGAAATTGCATTAAAGGTAAAGGGACCCCTGACCATTAGGTCCAGTCACAGACGACTCTAGGGTTGCGGTGCTCATCTTGCTTTACTGGCCGAGGGAGCCAGCATACAGCTTCCATGTTGTGGCCAGCATGACTAAGCCGCTTCTGGCGAACCACAGCAGCAGCACACAGAAACGCCATTTACCTTCCCGCCGGAG
This sequence comes from Podarcis muralis, assembly GCF_964188315.1. NCBI lineage: Eukaryota > Metazoa > Chordata > Lepidosauria > Squamata > Lacertidae > Podarcis > Podarcis muralis. The sequence continues at coordinate 2,972,546 of NC_135657.1, forward strand.
CGGTACCTATTTATCTACTTGCACTTTGATGTGCTTTCGAACTGCTAGGTTGGCAGGAGCAGGGACCGAGCAACGGGAGCTCACCCCATCACGGGGATTCGAACCGCCAACCTTCTGATTGGCAAGTCCTAGGCTCTGTGGTTTAACCCACAGCACCACCTGCGTCCCATGAAATTGCATCGGGATGAGTCAAACCATTGGCCAAGGGTTTTCTACTGGTGGGGCCGTCTGAGGTGCCAGGAACGGAAGGGGTCTTTCCTGCTGTGATCCTGGGGAGTCCTTTTAGGTAGGGACTAAATCTGAGTCCTGCTGCACACAAGCCGTGTCTTGAAAGACCTACATTGGCTCCCAATACAGTGGTGCGTCGGAAGACGAATGCCTCGCAAGACGAAAAACTCGCTAGACGAAAGGGTTTTCCGTTTTTTGAGTCGTTCCGCAAGACGAATTTCCCTATGGGCTTGCTTCGCAAGACGAAACGTCTTGCGAGTTCTTGCGAGTTTGTTTCCTTTTTCTTAAAGCCGCTAAGCCGTTAATAGCCGCTAAGCCGCTAATAGCCGCTAAGCCGTTAATAGCCGCTAAGCCGTTAATAGCCGCTAAGCCGCTAATAGCCACTAAGCCGTTAATAGCCGCTAAGCCGTTAATAGCCGCTAAGCCGCTAATAGCCGTGCTTCGCAAGACGAAAAAACCGCAAGACGAAGAGACTCGTGGAACGGATTAATTTCATCTTGCGAGGCACCACTGTACGTTTCCGAGCGCAATTCAAAGTGTTGGTGCTGACCTTTAAAGCCCTAAACGCCCTCGGTCCAGTATATCTGAAGGAGCGTCTCCACCCCCATCGTTCTGCCCGGACACTGAGGTCCAGCGCCAAGGGCCTTCTGGCGGTTCCCTCACTGCGAGAAGCCAAGTTACAGGGAACCAGGCAGAGGGCCTTCTCGGTGGTGGCGCCCTCCCTGTGGAACGCCCTCCCACCAGATGTCAAAGAGAACAACAACTACAAGACCTTTAGAAGACATCTGAAGGCGGCCATGTCTAGGGAGGCTTTTAATGTTTGATGTAGTACAGTATTTTAATATTTTTTTTGGAAGCCGCCCAGGGTGGCTGGGGAAACCCAGCCAGATGGACATGGTATAAATAATAAATTATTATTATTATTATTATTATTATTATTATTATTATTATTATGCTGCTGAGCAACAGCCTCAATTCCTATGTTGCAAGGGGTTGGACTAGATGGCCCTCAGGTGTCCCTTCAAATTTTACAACTCTGATCCAACCAAGTCCTTAAGGTCCTCACGTTCCTCTAACCAGGCAAGGCAGGAGTGCCATTCACATCAACAGCTGCCTCTCCTCAGCTTTCTATTCTGCACTGAGAACGATCACACGCCTGCATAAATAAACAGCGAGAGACAGGCAGAGAAAGATGCTCAAGGGCAGCGTAAACATCGTGCGTGAAGAGTAAACGCCCAAAGATGTCCCTGTCACTCCAGTTTTCCATCCGTAAACAGAGCTTCATACTACTGACCTACATACCTCACCAGGATGAGGAGATGGGAGGCTGTCACAGACTCACTGCCTGAACCTCCCTGTGGGCTCTGGGAAGCTTGCCATGAAAGGCAGGTGGGATGGGTCAGAGTTTAATCGGTTCTTTTTAAAAAAAATATATCGTATTTTTCGCTCTATAACACGCACCAGACCATAACACACACATAGTTTTTAGAGGAGGAAAACAAGAAAAAAATATTCTACATGAAATAGTGGATATATGATTTTTGTGCTTTATGCTGTGGCCACAGACATGTGATCTGACAGTGAGTTTGGAGTAGCCCAATGCAAAAATCCTGAGGATCCATGCGGATCCATGCTTTGTAACCACGGAGGAGGGAAGGAAGGGGAACCATGGATCCTCTGCTCACAACTGCAGCAGATCCCCCCCGCCACCAGCAGGCATTCGCTCCATAACACGCACAGACATTTCCCCTTACTTTCTAGGAGGAAAAAAGTGAGTGTTATGGTGCAAAAAATACGGTAATTTTTATTCAGTTTTCTTTTTCATTCATTGCATCCATCTCATATCCATAACATTTTCTATTCATTCCTCCCTCCCTCCCCTCCTAGGCTTCCCCCAACTTCCGCTTCTGGTTTGTTTCTCCTTTCACCCACCTTGTTGTTGAGTCGTTTAGTCGTGTCCGACTCTTCGTGACCCCCTGGACCAGAGCACGCCGGGCCCTCCTGTCTTCCACTGCCTCCCGCAACTCATGCTGGTAGCTTTGAGAACACTGTCCCACCATCTCATCCTCCGTCGTCCCCTTCACCTTGTGCCCTCCATCTTTCCCAACACTGTCCCACCATCTCGTCCTCTGTCGTCCCCTTCTCCTTGTGCCCTCCATCTTTCCCAACATCAGGGTCTTTTCCAGGGAGTCTTCTCTTCTCATGAGGTGGCCCAAGTCTTGGAGCCTCAGCTTCAGGATCTGTCCTTCCAGTGAGCACTCAGGGCTGATTTCCTTCAGAATGGAGAGGTCTGATCTTCTTGCAGTCCATGGGACTCTCAAGAGTCTCCTCCAGAATCATAATTCAAAATTCACCCACCTTGCTACCTCCTAAAAGAAAAAATACTAATAGTATACTTATACAATAACATCTAACCTAAAAACATAAAAATAAGTCCACCATATTATTTCCCTATCGTCTACACATTTTCTAATCCTAATGATGTGAATGTTTATTTAAATCCTGCCATCAAGTCTATAGACTTTCTTTGTTTCTGCAGATATAATATAAATGGTTCCCATTCTTTTTCAAAGTCACTGTTGTCTTTTTCTCGTAGTCTGCCTGTTGTTTTTGCCAGCTCTGCATAGTTCATCAACTTCTCTTGCCATTGTTCTTTCGTTGGTATTTCTCCAGTCCTCCAATTTTGTGCAATCAACATTCTCGCAGCTGTAGTGGCATGCATAAATAGAGCCCTCTTTTCTTTCCGTATATCTTGACCTAAAATGTCTAGTAGAAAGTTTTCTGGGGTTTTTTTTTGCAAAAGTTGTTTTCAACATTTTCTTCAACTCATTATATATCATTTCCCAGTAGACTTTTACCTTTTTGCAATCCCACCACATATGGTAAAACATACTTTCCACTTCACACCTCCAACACTCTTTCTTTTCATTTTTATACATTTTTGCCAATTTAACCGGTGATATATACCATCTATACATCATTTTCATAGAGAGTTTACTTGGTTCTTCTTTCTTGGTTCTGAGGGAAATCGGGGTGGTGGAGGGGGGTGGGTTCTTTCTTGGGAGGGGAGAGGGGGAAATGGGGGGGGACTAAGGATGATATATCTTTTGATAAAATGTTATGTTGAAATTTTTAATAAAAACTTTATAAAAAAAGAAATAAAAATAACATCCTTGGTAAAACATTCGTTTTTATTTATTTTTTAATTATCTCTCTTAGTTTTTACTTTAGCCTTTGAGCCTGCGGGCCCCTGGAATGTGGCCCCTGGAAAGTTCTCTACAACAGTATGTGGCCCTTGCACTGAAAAATGTTCCTTACCTGGGTTGGAAAATAAGAGTGCCAAGTATTATAGGCGAGGATATCAATAGACAAGATGTTAAATTGTTTTTATATGCAACAACAATGGCAAGAGTATTGTTAGCCCAAAAATGGAAGCAAGAAGAAATTCCGATGAAAGAAGAATGGCAGACAAAATTATGGACTACGCAGAATTGGACAAAATGACAGGAAGGATTTGAAACCTGCGGGACCAGAGATTCACAGAAGATTGGAAGAAATATACAAACTATTTGAAGAGCAACTGTAATCAACAAACTACGCTAGCAGGACTACAAGAAGTTTTGTAAGGAGAAATATACGAAACATTGTAAAAGAGGAAAAGAAGAGAGATATTAGTTATGAGATTTAAATGTAGTGAAAGTAAGAAATGTATACTAAGTGATTAGATTGGAAAATTTTCAGATGTGATTGATGGAGGTAAAAAAACTGTATAAGATGTAAAATTATGTTTAATTAGTGTTGAAAATGATACGTTAAAATGAATAAAAATTTATATTTAAAAAAAAAGGAAAATAAGAGTGCTCCTCAGTTGCAGAAGGTAACCAAACTTGCATTAACCACACTCCCATGGCTTATCCCCCACAATTCACTTCCCTGGGCATCATTTAACTGTCGGCCCAAAAGCAGATCGTTCCAAATAATATAGGTAAGCGAGCCTACCTTGTGTGCAAAGGCAGATGGCAAAACAGAAATTGACCCATGGCACATTTAGAGAGCAGTGTGATAAGAGCCTGAGTGAATAAGCCACATCGAAGCCAAATAACCGTTGGTTAGCAAAGATAGACAAAATACAAAGCGATCTTGATAATAAGAGGAGGCCACATGTAACTATGCAAGGACAAACTTAGGAGCAAGGACAGAAACCAAGGAAATAAATGTGGATAACCATTTGTGTTTTGCCCCTGATCTAGCTGGAGGTTGCTTGAGTTCTGTGGATTTTTTTTTTGCAGGGTGTTGAAATGAATATTGGTTTTCATAAAATCATAGAATTGTAGAGTTGGAAGGGACCCAAAAGTCATCTAGTCCAACCCCAATGTGCCGCTCAAACCGATCCTGAGATTAAGAGTTTCATGCTTTGCTGATGATAATAATAATTACACACACACACATATATATAACTGCGGTATAAAGTAATGGATAGATAAAGTTGTTGTTGTTTTAGTCGTTTAGTCGTGTCTGACTCTTTGTGACCCCCTGGACCAGAGCACGCCAGGCACTTCTGTCTTCCACTGCCTCCCACAGTTTGGTCAAACTCATGCTGGTAGCTTCGAGAACACTGTCCAGTCATCTCGTCCAAAGTACAGTGAGGTTAATTAGAAGTCAGTTTTAACTTTCTCTATAAGTTTTATAATTGTGTTCAGTATCAGGAGTATATATGATGATAATTATATTAATCTTCTTGTGACATGGGTGGCGCTGTGGGTTAAACCACAGAGCCTAGGACTTGCCGATCAGAAGGTCGGCGGTTCGAATTCCCGCGACGGGGTGAGCTCCCGTTGCTCGGTCCCTGCTCCTGCCAACCTAGCAGTTCGAAAGCATGTCCAAGGGCAAGTAGATAAATAGGTACCGCTCCAGCGGGAAGGTAAACGGCGTTTCCGTGCGCTGCTCTGGTTCGCCAGAAGCGGCTTAGTCAGGCTGGCCACATGACCCGGAAGCTGTACGCCGGCTCCCTCGGGCAGTAAAGCGAGATGAGCGCTGCAACCCCAGAGTCGGCCACGACTGGACCTAATGGTCAGGGGTCCCTTTACTTTTACCTTTTTATCTTATAGTGTGGTGGTTTGTTTGATTTTCCTGTTATTTGTTTGTTTGGCTGTATGTTTGTTTACTTATATGTACGTCTGTTTTCTCATAAATGTATTTATTTTAAATTAATAAAGATATATTTAATAATAATAATAATAATTTGTACGCCACTGATTTTTAGTTGGAATCTCCTTTTTTGTAACTTGAAGCCATGGGTTCGAGTCCTACCCTCCAGAGCAGGAGAAAGCAAGCTTGCTCCTTACCTGTGATAGCTCTCATATAACCTCTCAGCTGGGGTGGAGGAAGGGGGGGGAGTGGGTACGGGCCGCCCCGGGTGTCTCCACTGAGGGGGGTGACAAAATGCCAGGTGGCACTCACCATGGGGCCTGCAGTGTGCCCGAGCCACGCATCTCTCCTGGGAGTGACGCAGTGGCTTGGGCACCCGCAGGCTCCCGCTGCCCTAATAATAATAATAACAATAATAATAATATTTTTTATACCCCGCCCTCCTCGGCCAGGTCCCGGCTCAGGGTGGCTAACACCAGTAAAATTACAGTAAAAACATAATGGGGGGGGGGGACACAATTTAAAATACAGGTTAAAATGCAATTTAAAATGCAGCCTCATTTTAAAAGTAGCCCGTAGATCAAAATCGTAAGGGGAGGGAAACAGAAGGGTCAGACTGAGTCCAAACCAAAGGCCAGGCAGAACAGCTCTGTCTTGCAGGCCCTGCGGAAAGATGTCAAGTCCTACAGGGCCCTAGTCTCTTGTGACAGAGCGTTCCACCAAGTCGGGGCCAGTACTGTCGAATGGTCCAGACTCTGGGATATTTAGTTGCTGGACCCTCTGCATGTATCTCAGAAGGAGAACCGACAGCTAAATTTCTGTTAGGTTATTTTGGTGATCCCAGGGTGCTTTTGCCTTTGACAGACTGAACCATGCAAGGTATCTGCTGGCATCCAGCTGCACAAATGGACCACCTTGCAGAGGAACATCCAGGTGGGTACGAAGCATTCAAGAATCACCGCTCTTCTGTTCAGATTTATGGGGGACATGGACTGTGCCACTTCAGACAGCCAGTAGAGGCTCGTACGATGGGGCATCCTTCCATATGAAACAGTTCCTCACACACAGAAAACTAGCCTATCAGGGAGATGGCAAGGCTAGTACCATTGTCCCTGAGAAGCTAGCTTTCTAACTGCAGGGATGTGTCGGTATCACCGTAATCATTTTGAAAGGAGTTGCATTCAGTCACCTGAACCTCCTTGTCCCACTTGCAGCCTGATGCATTGAGAATGAGGCTTTGGTTTTTGGATTCAGGAAGGTGCCTTCTTCATGTAAGTACGCACATTCTCTCATTCTCAGCATCTACCCTTCAGGGCCACGTGGTGGCAGCACATGCACAAGAACCCGTGAGGTGTGTGGGTGTTCTCTGTGCTGTTATTTTTAACTCTGAAATCTTTCCAAGTCCCCCATCGCGTCCCTCAGAATTCACCTGCCTCCTTCCACAGGCATCAGTTGGAACAGTGGCTTGTTGGAAAGACGGACGGGAACCCTGTTAAAAGTAAGTTCATGCTTTTAAGTGACGGGAAATGGGAATAAACGCTTCCCTACCCCAGTGCTCTAGGGTTGCTGGGTAGCATTCTTCAATATTTCCTAGTTTTGCCTTCTTAGAGGAGGAAGTGGTGATGTGCGGAGCTTTGCTCACAGGTTTCTTGAGGTCTTGGAGGGGGGAAAGGAAAAATGCTGCAAATTGACTTTTTTGTTCCATTGGGTCACCAGAGGGCTGTGATGTGGGGGAAGAGAAGCTGCTGTTTGCAGTCTCTGCGTTTCCCGGCTTTGCCTGTTACCTGCTCCGAAGAAGAGGCTGGATTCAGCCGAACTCCCCTTGCTCTATGTGGCTTGGTTCGCTTACACGAGTTCTCTGAAAGCCAAGCCGCAGGGGAAATTTTTGCAATGTCAATGCTCCCTTTGAGAGCGAGTTACGGATCCAGCATAACATGGCAAAACCTACAGGGAACAGGCTCTATTATTCCTCCAAAGCTCTTTGGAGAAAACGCAGCACCTCAACCCCTTGACCTTCTGGCCAGCTGGGAACATCTAACTTGCAAGGCAGAGAGCCTCATCTCCCACTCTAGGCTTGCAAGAAAAATTCCTGCTGTCAAGGTGGCGTCCTCTGGATTTGAGCATAGCACCCAGAGCTGGTCTAGGTGTGAAGCTGGCAACTGAGGGGTAGTGGCGGCAGGGAGATAAGGACTGTTCATTTCTAGCACTTTCAAGACACAGAACCCACCAGTTTCTTGTTGGTTGAAGCCTGGAGCCCAACACATAGGAATATAGGAAGTGAGACCCCCTGATCCATCTAGCTCAGTGACTTTCAGGGGTTTCAGGCAGAGGTTTGAACCCGGGACCTTTTGCATGCAAAAAAGATCCTCTACCATTGAACTATTGCCTTTTCTCAAAAGCCGTGCAGCTAAAACCACAAGGAGTCTGATGGCCTTGAGCCTACTTTTCTGCAAAGAAGAAAACCCAAACAAACTGGCCCAGGCACCTCGCTCTTCTTTCCTGAGTCAACATTCTAAATCTTCATGTTTTTCAAAAAAAGAAGAGCAGGTTTCCATCAGCATCTGATTCATTTTGAAAACCGTTAAAGCATTCTTTTCCCCCTCTGCAACTAAGCTCCTGGTTAGCCGCTGTGAAAAGAGAGTGGCAAGCTAGATGGTATAAGTGTTCTTGTGTTTTTATATTGCAAAGCGCCCTGTGATCCTCAGTATAGAAATTTAATAATTACAATATAAATAAAATAAATAGTGGGCCACTTGTCTGGTCCAGCAGCCAGGCTTTCCTTCTGTTCCAGATCTGCTACTCAATCCTGAGAACAGGGCACACTTATTTTGCAAGTAAGAATACCTTCTCTACCCATTGTCAGGGTTGGAAGATGTTAGCTCAGAATGAAACTCCATTCCTTTTTTTAAAACTGCTAGGGTTTGGGTTTGGTTTTGCCATGCTTAAGCTTTAAATTTGGGTCACTGCTAGGAGATCTGTTCAAAGGTACTATCCTATTGCCATCAGAATGTGCAAACATCAGTATTACGCAGAATTCTTTATCTGGTAGCTGGCAGACTCTTGTGTGACCCGAAAGCTTGCACGCTGCTGCACCCACAGAAGCTGCTTCCACGAAAGAGAACCCATCGCAGGCCACATCTCCCTTCTTTTCTGGGACAGGCAGACCCAAGATTTTTGTTTTGTCTGCTTGCCGTTATGACGGAAGTAGTCCCCACTTGTAGAATATTCATGCCCTGGTTTCACACACACACACACACACACACACACTCCTCCTCCTCTGAGCTCTTTAAGGAAGTGGGCAGACAGAAATAGGGGAGTGGTTAGATGTACAAAAAAGAAACCAGAAAAAGAAAGAAAGAAAAAAGTGAGGGGGAGAGAAGGAAAAACACACCGCCAGACCGAATCATCCCTCCCACTCAGCTCAAGCAATTTGCCCAGGCAGCCAGCTCAAAAGTTCTGTTCACCTGCTCTGGTTCGTAGGAGGAAAATCTCCCTGGAAGGCAGAGAGAGAGGGAGAGAGAGAGCCAACTGCAAAAAGATCAGCCCGGATCTATCTCAGGTGAGTCTCCCCGACCTTTTTCGAACAAGAGAGCTGTTGCGAAAAGAAAGGGTGGGGGGAGAAGTCTTCGCCTTGCTTGCCAAGGCAGGTTCCCTGCATGCTTGGAGAAATATTACAGCTCTGGCAGTCGGCTGGGGAAGGTCTGACACACTCACACATAGCTTCAGGGCAGGCGCAACCAGGAAGTAGGAGAGGGGAAGGAGGGTGCGCTTGGTGGATGGGGCCTACAGGGACAACCAGGCAGCTGCTGCGGCCCTGACCTCTTGCCCTCCGGTGCCCAGGAGAAGCGGGACCCTCGCGTGAGAGGCAGCGGTGCCTTGGGACCCTCCAGAAAGCCCTGGCTTCGAAGGTGCGCAGAAAGGTAGGAGGCAAAACGTTCAGGGGCAGTGGCAAGGATTGCTTCCAGTTGTCTATCCACCCCCAGATGTGCTAGTGCCCAGATGTGCCAGGCTCCCCCTTTTCAGGCCCAGCCTGGCTGCTGAGAGAAATAGGCAGTGTGGGGATCCGAAGGGCGAGGTGGCCAGCTGGGCGAGGAACAGTGGTTGCTGCCGTGGGGCACATATTTCAAGGTTTCCTCCCTCCCAAGTCTCCTGCCTCGTGGGCCGCTGCGTGTTCTGGCTTGCCAGTCAGGCTTCAACCCGAAACCCAAGCGCCGCCGGCTTTTAGGAACGATGTTGGGAGATGTTGCAGGCTGCGCATTCGAGTGAGTGCTCTCAAGAGCTGTGCGGGTATTTGCACGAAAGTTGCGATGTCTTGGCGCCTTTGTTTTCATCACATGGGAAAGCACAGACAATGTGTGTGTGTGTGTGTGTGTGTGTGTGTGTGTGTGTGTGTGGTGTGTTGGGTTACAATTCTCTCATGTGGAAAGGATCTTAAGTTGTATCACTAGAATGAAGAAAAAACCAGCTCCTTAGTTAACCTGCAGGCTGACTAAGGAGGATGGCTGTTGCGACGGATCTGGTTGTTCAGTGGCATCTGTGTTTCCTCAAAGCTAGTTGTTGTTTTTTGAGCAGAGCAATTGCAGAATCTCCTAGCCAGAAACAGAGAGGCACTGGTGACAGATTTGTGGCTGATGGCTTTGTTTCCCCAGGGTGGCACGGGGTTTTCCAAGGCTTGGCAAATTGCACTGCCCTAAGTAGAAGTGTGTGTGTGTGTGTGCTGGGCCTCGCTGGATCAGGCCCCAAACTGCACTGGACCTCCCTGGATCAGGCCCCGCTTTATCATATCGGAATGAAACTTTTAGAAGAAGAAAAGCGTCTTGTGGCACTTAAATATAATGAAAATTACAGCTGCGAAGATAAACATATGCAACTGATCCATCATTTAACAGAAGTACACAGACTCCCCCCGATGTAATTATAACTCTCTTGATTCCAGGAAAAAACAAAGCTATCAAATACATTGAAAAACAAATCTTAATTTCAATATGTTGTGACACATTTTAGAGACTAAATGAAATTTTCCCGTGGCAATAGCTTTCAAGGGCTAGCCTAGTGAAGCAGGTTCTTTCCTAACCATGAAATTATTAGCTTTTAAGGTGGTGCCACAAGACTCTTGGTTGTTTATGCTGCGACAGACAGATTTTTAAAAATCATTTATTTGAGAAGACTTGCATCTTATTTGTAGGGGTGGGGCTAAGCAGTGTACAGAAATATAGAATAAAACATAAATATTTTTGTTAAACTACAGTTAAAGCCAAGTATGTAAAAACATTCAAAAGATGATTAAAATCAACAGTAGCTGAGAAGAGATAGCACATGTGCAGCTTCTACATCTTTGGATAGGCTTTCCTAATCAGAAACATTTTAACAAAACAATAAAATTCCTTCCAGTAGCACCTTAGAGACCAGTTAAGTTTGTTATTGGACGCGGGTGGCGCTGTGGGTAAAACCTCAGCGCCTAGGACTTGCCGATCGCATGGTCGGCGGTTCGAATCCCCGCGGCGGGGTGCGCTCCCGTCATTCGGTCCCAGCGCCTGCCAACCTAGCAGTTCGAAAGCACCCCCGGGTGCAAGTAGATAAATAGGTACCGCTTACTAGCGGGAAGGTAAACGGCGTTTCCGTGTGCTGCGCTGGCTCGCCAGATGCAGCTTTGTCACGCTGGCCATGTGACCCGGGAGTGTCTGCGGACAGCGCTGGCTCCCGGCCTATAGAGTGAGATGAGCGCACAACCCTAGAGTCTGGCAAGACTGGCCCGTACGGCCAGGGGTACCTTTACCTTTACCTTTAAGTTTGTTATTGGTATGAGCTTTCGTGTGCATGCATGTATCTGAAGAAGTGTGCATGCACACGAAAGCTCATACCAATAGCAAACTTAGTTGGTCTCCAAGATGCTACTGGAAGGAATTTTTTTATTTTGTTTCAGCTACAGCAGACCAACAAGGCTACCTACCTAAAACTAGAAACATTTTAAGCAGGCCCTGGAAAAAATACAGTGAAGGCATTTGTAGATGGTGAGTTCCAGAGTTTCGGTAATGCCACACTCACTAAAAGATGAATTTCTTACCAACATGGATCGAATATTGCGCGGCACCTGGAATGGTGCCAGTTCTGCAGGTCGCAAGTGTTGAGTGGGCCTATATGGGTTATGCAATCCTTCAATGAAACTGGCTCCAAGCAGTTAAGGGCTTTGTATGCTAATAGTAGCACCTTGAACTTTGCCCAGCAGCAACTGGGCAACCGGCGCAGGTCTCTGGGCGCAGGTGTTGTATTCCGACAGGGTTTTCCTCCTGTTCGGAGACAGCGCTGCAACTTCTGGATGGAGCGCAAGGGAAGCCCCACGCAGAGTGCATTGCAGCAATCCGATCCTGAAGCGACGCATTTCTCACTGATGTTAATTTATCCTTAATGGCCTGCCTTCTACTTGGTTGCACAGCCATGCGTGCAGAACGGTGGGTTGGGTTTTTTTGTTTGCAGATTTGGGAAATATTATTTGTTGATGTTTGAGAGGTGGGATAGTAAAAGGGCTGGGGAAAACTGAGGTGGCTTCTGCGCAAGGAGAGCTGGAACTGCATCCTCACACAGCCACACCCCAGGCAATGAAATATCAGTGGGTGCTGCTGGTACAGAGGGTGACAGCCACTTGAGGTGCATGCTTTCTGGAATGACACTTGTTTTGCTTTTAAACCTGCAGCATCTAGAAACCTGATTCCCTTTACAGTGGAACCTTGGGTTGCGAACGTGATCCATGCGGGAGGCATGTTCGCAAGCCGCAGCGTTTGCAACTCACAGCGCCGTGTCTGCGCATGCGCACGCGCAGATCGCGATTCACCACTTCTGCGCATGCGCAAAGAGCAATTTAGCACTTCTGTGCATGCACAAGCGCCAAAACCTGGAAGTAACCCATTCTGGTACTTCTGGATTCGCTGTGCAACCTGAAAATGCGTAACCTGGAGCATATGTAACCCGAGGTGTTGTTTTTGTTTAGTCGTTTAGTGGTGTCCAACTCTTTGTGACCCCCTGGACCAGAGCACGCCAGGCACTCCTGTCTTCCACTGCCTCCCCCAGTTTGGTCAGACTCATGCTGGTAGCTTTGAGCACACTGTCCCACCATCTCGTCCTCTGTCGTCCCCTTCTCCTTCTGCCCTCCATCTTTCCCAACATCAGGGTCTTTTCCAGGGAGTCTTATCTTCTCCTGAGGTGGCCAAAGTCTTGGAGCCTCAGCTTCAGGATCTGTCCTACCAGTGAGCACTCAGGGCTGGTTTCCTTCAGAATGGAGAGGTTGGATCTTCTTGCAGTCCATGGGACTCTCAAGAGTCTCCTCCAGCACCAGAATTCAAAAGCATCAATTCTTCGGCGATCAGCCTTCTTTATGGTCCAGCTCTCACTTCCATACATCACTACGGGGAAAACCATAGCTTTTACTATACGGACCTTTGTTGGCAAGGTGATGTCTCTGCTTGAGTTACCCAGTGCTAAAAGGGCTGTGGGAGTACAGGGGGTGGAATTCTCTCTCCCCTCCTCACCCACTAGCCACAGGAAGTTCCGAGGGTTTCGGCATATGCCATTTTCTTGTCTACATGGAGCCCTTGGAAATGAACCCTTGTGTAACATGGGATCATACTGCATTGCCAAGAAGAACTGTACTGCCTGTTTTCAATACTGTACTTATGCTGTTGATTTTAAAATATACGTGTGGGCGTTTTGCGGCTGATAGAGACTGTGGGGGCTGCTTACTAGCCCAGCGCTCTCCTCCCCATCACCACCAAACAGGCCACACTTTGCGAAGGGGAGGGACACTCGGAAGATTAACCTTCAAACCTTTGCTGCAGATTTCCCTACAGCTGCACATCATAAATGTAAAGGTAATTTGGGGTTGGTGGTGTTGAAATGCTTTCCCCACACCCATGGCTACCACATCCAGGACTTAATCCCCTCCCTCCCAAAACCTCTTTGGGCAAGAATAGGCCGAAAATTCTGTTTCACGAAGTTTGCAAACCCTGCCAGATGGGCAAGGTATAAATAATAAAGGTAAAGGGACCCCTGACCTTTAGGTCCAGTTGTGGCCGACTCTGGGGTTGTGGCGCTCATCTTGCTTTACTGGCCGAGGGAGCCGGCGTACAGCTTCCGGGTCATGTGGCCAGCATGACTAAGCCACTTCTGGTGAACCAGAGCAGCGCATGGAAACGCTGTTTACCTTCCCGCCAGAGTGGTATCTATTTATCTACTTGCACTTTGACGTGCTTTCGAACTGCTAGGTTGGCAGGAGCAGGGAACGAGCAATGGGAGCTCACCTCGTTGTGGGGATTCGAACCGCCGACCTTCTGATCGGCAAGCCCTAAGCTGCTGCTGCTGCTGCTGCTGCTTCTTCTTCTTCTTCTTCTTCTTCTTCTTCTTCTTCTTCTTCTTCTTCTTCTTCTTCTTCTTCTTCTTCTTCTTCTTCTTCTTGCAAAGCAACTCCAAGCACTGGTTAAAAGAGCAAGTTCTTGCTGGTTAGCCAAGTCCTCTGTTCTCCTCCCCCTTTCACCAGGCACTATGTTGCACTATTAAGTGTCCAGTCCCACAGGGGGGAAACAGAAAAATAGAAAGATAAGTAGCAGATGATGTAGCCAGCCAATTTCTAGACCAGGCTTCCTCAACCTCAGCCCCTCCAGATGTTTTGAGACTACAGTTCCCATCATCCCTGACCACTGGCATAGGCGCCGACTCCATGGGGCCTGAGGGGGCTCAAGCCCCCCAAAAAAATTTATTGGGGGGGCTCCGCCCCCCAATAATTTAAGAAAATTATTCAGCGGCGCCCGGCAGAGCAGCCCTCTCGGCCACGGCAGCCCGGCTCTCCCAGCCCCCGGGGGCCGCCCTCCTCCCTCGCCTTGGCTCCCGCGGCCGGCGAGGGGAGCCCGGGCCGCGCGCGGCTGCTGCTGCCGCCGCCTCTCCTGAGGGCGCCGCCTCCCCGGGTGGGGCCGCTGCAGAAGGGTGAGTGGCGAGGGCGGGACGGTGCCACGCGCTCCTTTCCTCGGCTGCCCTCGTCGCGCGCCTTGGCTCCCGCGGCCGGCGAGGGGAGCCCGGGCCGCGCGCGGCTGCTGCTGCCGCCGCCGCCTCTCCTGGGGGTGCCGCCTCCCCGGGCGGGAACGCTGCGGTTGCGCGAGGGAGGAGGGCGGCCCCCGGGGGCTGGGAGAGCCGGGCTGCCGTGGCCGAGAGGGCTGCTCTGCCGGGCGCCGCTGAATAATTTTCTTAAAGTGGTGAAATCAATAGAACTTACTTCCAAGTAAACATGCTTGTGTTTGGTGTGCGGGAATATTGTGGCTGTATCCTTGCCAATGTGGTTGTAACCTTAGGGTTTCTCTGCTGCTATAGCTATTCATCAGTATGAATATTTAACTTCAAATCGCTATTAGCATGCCACGTTTTCCATGCAGTCATTTTAGCCTGCGTTTTGGCAGAACAACACGACTTGCAAAAAAACATAAGATTCTGGGCATGTTATGTAGATGGCATTTAGTCCTTAGATGGGCCTTATCAGGGTGAGTTTCGTTTCTAAAACCTGCTTTACGATAAAGCTTATAATCTCAAAAATTTAACCCAAAATCCAGAGGGCAATGAGATCATCACTTCTCCATTCTCACCACCTTCATTGCCATCTAAAGAGCTGCATGTTCCAGGTGTTTTGCGTACATTTAGTAAAGTGTAGCTTGTTTTCCTTTTTAAAAAAGCAAGGTGAAAATAATACCCCATGGCATCCCTCGCGCACCCGCAGCATTCCCGCCCGGGGAGGCGGCGCCCCCAGGAGAGGCGGCGGCAGCAGCAGCAGCCGCGCGCGGCCCGGGCTCCCCTCGCCGGCCGCGGGAGCCAAGGCGCGCGACGAGGGCAGCCGAGGAAAGGAGCGCGCGGCCCCGTCCCGCCCTCGCCACTTACCCTCCTGCAGCGGCCCCGCCCTGCGGGGAACTTAGAAAACTTCCCGGGGCAGGAGCCCGGTATGGGCCCCCCCAATAGTTTTTATAAGTCGGCGCCCCTGACCACTGGTCCTGCTAGCTAGGGATCATGGGAGTTTTAGTCCAAAAACATCTAGAGGGCCGAGGTTGAGGAAGCCTGTGCTAAACAGTGACATCCTTCAGACTGCAGATGAAGGAGAAAAAATATATTCCAAACACACAGCAAAGCCTATCAAGTAGAAGGTTGTGCTTGACCACTTCCGACTTTATTGTTTGCAGGGAAATCTGTGTATGGGGGAGGGTGTGTCCACGGAAGCACCCCTCCTGTGGTCTGAAGTGGTACTTCTTTGGGGGGACAGGGGGCAGAACAATAGGATTCAGAATGCAGCAGTCTGATTGGTCCTAGAACAATAGGATTCAGAATGCAGCAGTCTGATTGGTCCTAGAACAATAGGATTCAGATTGCAGCAGTCTGATTGGTCCTAGAACAATAGGATCCAGAATGCAGCAGTCTGATTGGTCCTAGAACAATAGGGTCCAGAATGCAGCAGTCTGATTGGTCCACAAGAGCCACCCAATCCAGCTCCAGGTGGAAGTGAATCCACAACCTGATTGGCCTACAGGAGAATCCCGGAATTAGCCAATCACATGGGGCCCATTGTGTAAATAATGTATATAAAGCAGACATTCTGGGGGAACTTCCATTCCTCCTCCTCACCACTATGAGCAGAATAAAGAGCATGAAATCCACTCTCGACTCATATTTCAATTATTATACAGTGGTGCCCCGCAAGACGAATGCCTCGCAAGACGAAAAACTCGCTAGATGAAAGGGTTTTCCGTTTTTTGAGTCGTTCCGCAAGACGAATATCACTATGGGCTTGCTTCGCAAGACGAAATGTCTTGCGAATTCTTGCGAGTTTGTTTCCATTTTCTTAAAGCCGCTATGCCGTTAATAGCCGCTAAGCCGCTAAGCCGTTAATAGCCGCTAAGCCGCTATTAGCCGCTAAGCCGCTAATAGCCGTGCTTCGCAAGACGAATAAACCGCAAGATGAAGAGACTCGCGGAACGGATTAATTTCGTCTTGTGAGGCACCACTGTATATTATTCAACATATTTCCATTATTATTAATTATTATTACCATGTTTGCCACCTTGAGCTCCCTAGACCAGGCTTCCTCAACCTTGGCCCTCCAGATGTTTTTTTGGCCTACAACTCCCATGAGCCCTAGCTAGCAGGACCAGTGGTCAGGGATGATGGGAATTGTAGTCTCACAACATCTGGAGGGCTGAGGTTGAGGAAGCCTGCCTTAGAGCAAAAAGGTGAGGCATTAATGCAATCAATCAATCTCTCTATCAATCAAGTGACAGAAAGAGACTGAAATGGTCAGCAGCGACCAATGAGCCTGCCCCAGGCAGGAATAGGTTATATATAAGGGAAAAGAACTTTGCCACATGTGGAAACGTGCCTCTCATGTGGGCTGGTAGCCTGGCTGTGGATTCAAAGGGCAGGGGACCTGTGGCCCTTCAGATGATGATAAAAGGGGGTCATTTGGTCCAACCCCCAGCAATGCAGGAATCTCAACACAAGGCCCCCGATCCAATCCAAAACCATGCTTGTTGTTGTCTAGTCGTTTAGTCGTGTCCCACTCTTCGTGGCCCCCTGGACCAGAGCACGCCAGGCACTACTGTCTTCCACGGCTTCCCGCAGTTTGGTCAGACTCATGCTGGCAGCTTTGAGAACACTGTCCCACCATCTCATCCTCTGTCGTCACCTTCTCCTTGTGCCCTCCATCTTTCCCAACATCAGGGTCTTTTCCAGGGAGTCTTCTCTTCTCACGATGTGGCCAAAGTCTTGGAGCCTCAGCTTCAGGATCTGTCCTTCCAGTGAGCACTCAGGGCTGATTTCCTTCAGAATGGATAGGTTTGATCTTCTTGCAGTCCATGGGACTCTCAAGAGTCTCCTCCAGCACCAGAATTCAAAAGGATCCATTCTTCAGTGATCAGCCTTCTTTATGGTCCAGCTCTCACTTCCATACATCACTACTGGGAAAACCAGAACTTTAACTATACAGGCCTTTGTTGGCAAGGTGATTTCTCTGCTTTTTAGCTTTGCACAAGTGCTGGCAGTTTTATTGCTGCACCGCATGGGGTGTGCACGACGGACTACAACTCCCATCAGCCCCAGTCTGTCAGCATCTGGTATATTCCTATGCTACAAAACGAAAACCCACCACATCTCAGATGTCTGCTGGCTTCTCCAAAGAGTCCTGGGGATTATCATTAGCTCAGACTGAACCCTCCATCGAAATCCTATCCCCTAATTCTTTCCACGTGTGTTTCTGAAAGGGCTGGGACATTCGTCTGTGTGACCGTGCTTCAGATTGGCCAAAATATAAGATTAAAAAAATAAATAAAATAAAACTTACACGCAGCCCAGCCTAGCCTGTTGTTGGGCCCAAGACCCTGTGAAATTTCATTGTCTTTGGTCACAGTGAGACAGAAGCACGTTGTGCTCTGTGGCTGAGCATTGATTCCTTCATCTCTGCAAGACGGAGGAAGACAAAATGAGTGTCTGTACGGTTTGCATGTGATATATATATATTTATAGCACATGCCTGTGGTGAGGGAAGCAAGGCACGATGTATATCTTGAACTGATATTAATATATGTCCTGTTCTGTACCACAAGTAGACATCAGGGCCAGGGATGTACATAGCAGAGACGTATAAATGTCAGCTTAATTCATTCCCCCCCCCCCCAATTTTTTTTTTATACATTTTATAACACAAATAAAAAACACAAACAGAAAAGACAATATGAACTAATTCTTGCCATGGCCTTATTTTTCTAAACATTGTTAAGTGTGCTTTCCCAAGTCCCACCTATCTGATTTTCATTTTACTTCATCTTTAGCAGGTTACATATATCATAATTTCTAACCATCTTTGTGTGTTTTTTTATCACAATTAAAATAACTTCACATTTTATCACTTACAAATAATACTACTTTAAAATAAGAATCCCCCATTTTTCTGTCTCCCCCTTAGTGTGCGGTGGTGAGCTGACTGGTACTTATGGCTCAATTAATTCACCTGGCTATCCTGGTAACTACCCTCCCAACAAGGATTGCTACTGGATCATCTCAACCAATCCCAGCCTCCTCATCACGTTTGCTTTTGGCACACTGAGTCTATTAACATATTTTTTCAAATATTCCTTAAACTTCTTCCACCATCTCTTCTCTCTGGTCTCAGAGTCTCCTGGTCAGTTCGGCAAGTTCCATATAGTCTTCGTGACCCCATGGACCAGAGCATGCCATGCACTCCTGTCTTCCACTGCTTCCCGCAGTTTGGTCAGACTCATGCTGGTAGCTTCGAGAACACTATCCAACCATCTCGTCCTCTGTCGTCCTCTTCTCCTTGTGCCCTCCATCTTTCCCAACATCAGGGTCTTTTCCAGGGAGTCTTCTCTTCTCATGAGGTGGCCAAAGTCTTGGAGCCTCAGCTTCAGGATCTGTCCTTCCAGAGAGCACTCAGGGCTGATTTCCTTCAGAATGGATCGATTTGATCTTCTTGCAGTCCATGGCTCTCTCAAGAGTCTCCTCCAGCACCAGAATTCAAAAGCATCCATTCTTCGGCGATCAGCCTTCTTTATGGTCCAGCTCTCACTTCCATCCATCACTGCTGAGAAAACCATAGCTTGAACTATACGGACCTTTGTCAGCAAGGTGATGTCTCTGCTTTTTAAGGTGCTCCATAAAGCATATATTCAACACAAAAAACAGTAGCAATTTGTTGTTGACAAAGGGCAGCTGGACATATAAAGGGCCCCATTACCTTCAGGAGCTTAGGGCCTCATCCAGACTAAATCCGGCCCTGGACAGGGGGTGCACCCACAGATTACAGGAATGAAAGCTGGTCCTCCTGGGTATCTGGAAAGGATTGCATAACATTTCCTTTGCATGCAGGTGGTGCCAGTCTAAACCCCAGGATCTGTGATTTGAAAGGACCTGGTGCAAAGGATCTCTCTTGGCCTGAGATTCTGGAGAGCATCTGCCGGGCAAGATGCGCTCAGAACTCCTGAGCCAGGGGGACACAGAGCCTGACCTGGCCATCTCTAAGGCAGCTTCCTTTCCATGCCTTCTTTGGCAGCATCATGCTCACGAGAGTACCGGGGTTTTTTTGTGTCCTTGCATCTTGGGCTGGCTCGCGTTCTACTCAGTGTTCTAGCAGAGCAGCTGCTGCTAGAGAACATCGCGTTCCCTCTTTTCTCTTTCTTCCGAAGAAACTCCTACCTCTTCCTTTCTACACCGAGTAGTTCAGCTTGTGCGCGTCACCACGGGAGCAAGTGAATGGGGTGAAGGCACATTCCTCCCCAACCTCTTCTAGTTCTCAATGGAGGTTATGTTTGCGGGTGGGGCAAATCCATCCATTTCTCAGTGTGCATGGCAGGGGCGTGTCAACAATCTGTATGAAGGCTTCTGAAAGGTCCAGTCCAGATTTATCTAGCTTAGGTTTCCCATCCCCCATCCCCACAAAAAATAATAATCCTGGAGAAGTAGGTTATCTCTCACAGAACTGCACTTCCCAGAACCCTTAACAATGCACAATTCCCAGGGCTTTGGGGGAAACCACATTGCTTAAATGTGCTTTAAATATCTGATGTGGATGGTGACTATAGACTCCTTTACAGGATGGCCTCTCCTGGTCTGCCCCGCAGAGGACCTTAAGGTCCATGAATAAATATAGTTCTGAGGTCCCAGGCCCTAAGGAAGTCAGACTATCCTCCACCAGGGCCAGGGCCTTCTCAGTGATGGCTCCGACCTGGTGGAGTCCCATGAGACCAGGGCCCTGCAGGATTTAACCTCCTTCCACAGGGCCTGTAAGACAGAGCTATTCCGCCTGGCTTTCAATTTGAACTTAGCCTGGTCTTTCATTCCCCTTCCTCCCCTCCCCCTCCCCTTTTTATGAAGGTTCCCCGCTCTGGGATCCCACAGCTAATTCTCCCCTGGTCTCCTCGCTGGCCCAAGTAGGACTAATTTAGCCAGCTAGCCCTGGTGACCATCTAATGTTTACTGGATGGATTTCCCCCCTAAATTGATTTTTGAATTCTGAATTTACTGTTATTCACGTTTTATACTGTATTCTATGCTGGTTTTTTGTTGCATCAATTAAATGTTTTAAATTTGTTGTTAGCCGCCCTGAGCCTGGTTTACTGAACCGGGAAGGGCAGGGTATAAATAATTTTTTAAAATTAATTTATTATTTAGTGAAAGCCTTGGGCTTCCCTGAAGTCCAAAAACGGCCCCCCAGTTGCAAGGAACAAGGGGGTTCTTCTGTCGTGTCCCACAGCACTGGGGAGGGCAATAGCCTTAGCGCAAGGGATGGAAGGATCTGTCAACATTGGTTCTCTCCATTTCTCATTTTTCCTATCTTAAATCTGGTTCGCAATATTTCTGCAGCAATTTGCGGGTTTTCTTTCTTTAATCCTCATGGAAATCTCTCAGTGCAAATTTCTCTGGATAAATGCTTTTTCCTTGAATAAGGAATGAACACGCTCCATTACTTCTGGCAACCCAGAAGTAATGGAGCATGTTACTTTCAGGTTTCACCGCTCGCGCATGCGCGCACGCTCAAAATAACATCACGTACATGTGCGGAAGTGGTGAATCGTGACCCGCGCATGCGCAGATGCGGGTTGCGTTTGCTTCAGGATGCGAACGGGTCTCCAGAATGGATCCCATTCGCATCTAGAGGTACCACTGTATTGACAAACTGGAAGGTGCGCAGAGGAGGGCAACCAAGATGACCAAGGGTTTGGAAACCAAGCCTTAGGAGGAACAGTTTGGGATATTTAGCCTGGGATACAGGAGGCTGAGATGAGATATGATAGCCATTTTCACCTATCTATACTGTGTAGATGTCACATGGAAGAGGGAGCAAGCTTGTTTCCTCCTGGAGGGTAGGACACGAACCAATGGCTTCGAGGTACAAGAGAGGAGATTCCAACTAAACATCAGGAATAAGTTTTGGATGGTTGGCGCTGTTTGACAAGAGTTCTATGAGTGGCCGTGAACTTTTCCTTCATTGGGAAGCAGAGGTTGGATGGCCATCAGTCACAGATGATCTAGTGGAGATTCCTGCATTGCAGGGGGTCAGATTAGATGACCCTGTGGGTCCCTTCCAACTCCACAATGCAATGATTTTGTTATTCTATCTCAGCTAGCAACTCCCATCAGCCAGCAGTGCTTGGAAGGTGCTTGTGCTGGTCAGTACATGCCAGACCATGGGATAGAGCATCCTTACCAAACCTTCAGGCGTTTGGAACTATAATGGCCACACCTATGGGGGGCTGATAGGAATTGCAGTCCATAATACTTGGAGGGTGTGCTGGGCACAGGGGTAACCCATGAAACACGGTCCAGGACTGGACCAGAACCCGGAGGCTCTGCTAGGAGTCAGTCTGACAGGGCCAAGGCAGGACATCGAGGCAGGAAACCAGGCAAGGACAGGTACAGGATCTCAGGCAGGATCTGACATACAGCAATGTTGCTCCTGCAACCTGGGGTGGGGTCTGACAGCCTTTTATCTTTGTCGGGGTAACAGCTGGTCCTGATCCCCCAGCGACTCACCTCCCTGTCTCGCCCGGAGGCAAGCACTCCTCCTGCAAGTACTCAGGTCTCTCCTTCTCTCAGACCTCAGTCTCTGCAGCTTGGGAGACGTCGGTGGGTTACTAGACCCAGAGGCCGCCTCAGCCTCCCCTGACCCAACCGGTAGTGGAGCAGCTGTAAGTGATGGCCCAGCTGGAGGCAACGAGGTCATCCCTGCATCTGGAGCCAGGGCAGGCTCAGGCCCCTGACTCGGCCCAGCTGGGGTTTGTTGCAGGGGAACCTGTGCAGACTGGGACTCTTCAGGATCAGGCCCCAGACTTGGTTCTGAGGCAAAGGATCCAGTGCAGACTGAGACTCCTGTGGTTCTGAGTCCGAGCCCGAGTCCCAGACCACCACAGAGGGCACCAGCTTGCATCAGACGCTGTATGGAGAGACTTCAGGAACTCATGGCAGCCCAGTTCCTTGTGCTGTTTCTCCGTTGTGTTAACCAAACCCCCCACATGAGAACATGGACTTGAGAGCTCCAGGCAGTGTCCAGCGTGTGGCAAGACCACCGTGCGGTTGCTTCTCCACATGTCCATGTTGCAACACAACCCACAAGTCTCCAGGCCGTAACCAAAGACGCCCTTGCAAGCCCTCACAACCACATCACAGGACGGAACTGAGGAAGGTTTCTTATTTGGAGTGAGACCATTGGTCTCTCCCGCAGTGCATTGTCCACACTGATCCAGCAGAGCCTTTCTCTCGGGCTGCAGGCAGGAGATTTTCCTAGCGCTACGTGGCGACACCAGGGCTGGACCTGAGACCTTTGGCATACAATGCATGCGCTTTACAGCTGAGGTGCATCCCTTCCTTGCTCTGCATCAAGCACAGCTATATGCACCTTGAAAACATGATGAGAACATCACTGGTTCTGCCCCTTCTCAGGACCACGACATATATAAGCTCCCCTCCAGGGTGCATTTCAATGTCTGCATGCAGCAAAGCGCAATGTGTTCACACAAAAACCGCTTGCGTCTCTCCAGCTCCTCAGGAAGCCAGGATTGGCGGAGACTCTCTGTTCCCTCTGCGTTCTCTTTTTTTTTTTTAATAAATTTTTATTGATTTTCCAAACACAAAATAAACACAAACAATACACAATACACAAACATATAAACATGTATAATTTCATAACCTTTTTTTTCATACACCTTACTTCCTGGACTTCCCCATACCTCCCCTTTTCTGCATCCTTGTTTTACATTTCTTCAGCAACTCCTCCAATTAACTAATTATTCAATTCCTTTTCTTTTAAGTTCTTCTCTAACTTATTAATTACAGCTGCAATTCTCTATTTCCCAATTCCTTGACATTTTAACACTCCTCAATTTTACAACGATTTTTAAGATATATTTTAAATTTCTTCCAGTCTTCTTCCACTGTCTCTTTCCCCTGGTCACGGATTCTGCCAGTCATCTCCGCCAGTCCCATATAGTCAATCACCTTCGTCTGCCATTCTTCCAGCGTGGGTAGTTCTTGTGTCTTCCAATACTTTGCTAAAAGAATCCTTGCTGCTGTGGTAGCATACATAAAAAACGTCCTATCCTTCCTTGATACCAATTGGCCAACCATGCCCAGGAGAAAAGCCTCAGGTTTCTTAGGAAAAGTCCTTTTAAGGACTTTCTTAATTTCATTATAGATCATTTCCCAAAAGGCTTTAATCTTCGGGCAGGTCCACCAAAGGTGGTAAAAGGTACCTTCAGCCTCATTACATTTCCTCAGCCTCATTACATTTCCTCTGTTCCCTCTGCATTCTCTGCCCGGCGCTGTTGTCATGTGTGAAGCAAGAACATGGAGCGGGTCTTTGTGATACTCTCTGCACATGTTCAAACAGAGAATGAAACGATGGCCCGGGATGCAAAACCCACATCTGGCAGAGCGTTGGGGCTGAGTCATGATGATGGCAGGAGGGCAGGGAGAGGGAAACGAAAGAGGCATCCATGAGAACTCCCCCAAAAACAGGTCCGGTGTGATTAAATTAGCAGTGTCCTTGGCTGGAAGATTTCCCTCGGTGTCCTCAAGGTCAGAGCCACCTTTGTGTGCTCTGCATTCTGGGATAATAATAATAATAATAATAATAATAATAATAATAATAATAATAATTTATTTATACCCCGCCCATCTGGCTGAGTTTCCCCAGCCACTCTGGGTGGCTCCCAATCGAGTGTTAAAAACAACACAGCATTAAATATTAAAAACTTCCCTAAACAGGGCTCGGTCCCAGCGCCTGCCAACCTAGCAGTTCGAAAGCACACCCAGGTGCAAGTAGATAAATAGGGACCGCTTACTGGCGGGAAGGTAAACGGCGTTTACGTGTGCTGCGCTGGCTCGCCAGATGCAGCTTGTCACGCTGGCCACGTGACCCAGAAGTGTCTCCGGACAGCGCTGGCCCCCGGCCTCTTGAGTGAGATGGGCGCACAACCCTAGAGTCTGTCAAGACTGGCCGTACGGGCAGGGGTACCTTTACCTTTTAAACAGGGCAGCCTTCAGATGTCTTTTAAAGAGAAGATAGCTGCTTATTTCCTTATTTCTGGCGGGAAGGTAAACGGCGTTTCCGTGTGCTGCTCTGGTTCGCCAGAAGCTACTTAGTCATGCTGGCCACATGACCCGGAAGCTGTATGCTGGCTCCCTCGGCCAGTAAAGTGAGATGAGCTCCACAACCCCAGAGTTGGCCATGACCGGACCTAATGGTCAGGGGTCCCTTTTTCTCTTTTCCTTTATGA
This sequence comes from Podarcis muralis, assembly GCF_964188315.1. NCBI lineage: Eukaryota > Metazoa > Chordata > Lepidosauria > Squamata > Lacertidae > Podarcis > Podarcis muralis. The sequence continues at coordinate 2,997,223 of NC_135657.1, forward strand.
CTTCCCTTGATCTGGACACTACACTTATGTTGATGCAGGCTAGAAAAGGCTGCTTATGCATTCTTTTACCTGTGTTGTTTTAATTTGGTAAGATACCTTGAGTCCCGGTTCTTCTTCTTCTTCTTCTTCTTCTTCTTCTTCTTCTTCTTCTTCTTCTTCTTATTCTTCTTCTTCTTCTTCTTCTTCTTCTTCTTCTTCTTCCCCCCCCCCCCCCCTTGGTTCTTCCCTCTCTTCTCTGAACACAGTCAGCACATATTTCTAGACAGGGCCTTCATATCGTGCTGGTTCAATCTCCAAATGGATCTCCAGCCAGACTTGGGAATATCTCCTGTTAGGCTATAGTTGCATTCCACCTTAAAAGGGAACAGGCATGACTATTGTATGTCACATGCCTGATTACTTCCAGCACTTGCTGGGAACTTCCGTTTGTATATAGCTGTTGTGTTACTGCTGTTTTGCTGGAGACGAAGGGAAGCAGACATGTTCTCCTTTGTTCCTGAACTATGCTGAATAAAATGCTGTAATATACTGCTCACACATTTCTCTGTCCGCCTCTTCTGCTGTGAGAAGATTTACACACTCTGCTGACAGAGCGTGCATGGGTCTCTAAATGTATCTGAGGGTCGTGTCGCTGATTGATGCTGTGCCAAGGGAGACCGGCTGCCGGCCGGTGGCTGGAGCCAGCTGGGGGCCTACCTGATGCCCCCGTCTCCCTGGCAGTATCCCAACATCTCCTACCTGAAATCCCATAGCTCCCCTACCAGTCCGTGCCAACAATGCTGACTCAGGAGAAGGCAGCTTCTTGTGTTCAGAACCTTTCTGTGCACATGATTGGCGTGTGAGTGTCTATGCACTCCCGGATTTTGTGTCTTGAGTTTCTCGTAGGCATTCTACCTCCCGGAGGCTTTTTTGGGGGTGCAACCAACATGTGGGATGCAGGTGGCGCTGTGGGTTAAACCACAGAGCCTAGGAGTTGCCGAACAGAAGGTCAGTGGTTCGAATCCCCGCGACGGGGTGAGCACCCGTTGCTCAGTCCCTGCTCCTGCCAACCTAGCAGTTCGAAAGCACGTCAAAGTGCAAGTAGATAAATAGGTACCACTCCGGCGGGAAGGTAAACGGCGTTTCCATGTGCTGCTCTGGTTCGCCAGAAGCGGCTTAGTCCTGCTGGCCACATGACCCGGAAGCTGTACGCCGGCTCCCTCGGCCAATAAAGCGAGATGAGCACTGCAACCCCAGAGTCGGCCATGACTGGACCTAATGGTCAGGGGTCCCTTTACCCTTTACCTTTAACCAACATGTTTCCATGCTTTGCTTTCTGGCCTCTCCTCTCCATCACAACTGTTCTTGTTCCAAGCGTGCAAACAGTTCATACTCGGAGGGCTGCCTCCAGATTTGTCTTCTTGATTAACTGTGCTCGTTCTACTTTGCAAATAAAGGAATGCATCAAGTTTGCTTATGAATGGTTCCAAACGGCCCCAGTGGTTCCAAACCTTTGTTTTTAGATTATCCATCTTTGGAGATTTTAGTGCAAAAGGATGCTGTTGCTACATCCATTTCTCATCTGTCTATCTATGGAGTGCAGCTTTGTGGCTGATAAAATGTTTTAAAAACCAATTCATCAGACTGGTTTAAAGTAACCTGCAGGTTCTCCTCCCTGCTGTAAAATGCCGGATGATGTCAGCAGAGATTTCTAAATCCGGGTTCCACTTTTCAGAAAATGAAAGCAGAAGCACAGAGTCTTTCGCCTGCGGTCTGGTGGTGATCCCAAGTTTTGGGTCACAGCTTCTGGTCATTAGCCTGGCATAGTGGAGGAGGAGGAATTCGGCCTGGTTCAGATTCCAATGCGCAGCTACCTAATTCACACTTTCTAAGATAATATGCGAGCCAAAAGGAATTCCCACTTTTCCAAATTTTGTTATGCAGCTCTCCAAACAAATTATGCATTCGCAAGTACGTATGTTAGGAGGGAGCATGTGCAGAAATGCATAGATCCATTAAAATAATACATAAAAATACATAATTTTGAGGGAAATAGCTTGCAAAATGTGTGTGTCAGGCAAATTTGCATATAACAAATGTTTAAGAGGACATTTTTAAAAAATGAACCTGAGGCTAGAAAAATGAGAAGCTAAGAGAAACCGAAAGTGACAGGGCTTTGCAGGCCTTGTGGCAGAGCGCCAGTCGCCTGCAAGCGTCTCCTGTTTACTTCTGGAGAACTTGCCTGCAAGCTGCCAGGAAATGCAAGCTCTGGGCAGAAGTCATTCATTCTTAGCTTGCTGAGGGGTTCAGAAGAAAGGATTATTGGGACGCAGGTGGCGCTGTTGGTTAAACCACAGAGCCTAGGACTTGCCGATCAGAAGGTCGGCGGTTCGAATCCCCGCGACGGGGTGAGCTCCCGTTGCTCGGTCCCTGCTCTTGCCCACCTAGCAGTTCGAAAGCACCTCAAAGTGCAAGTAGATAAATAGGTACCGCTCTGGCGGGAAGGTAAACAGCATTTCTGTGCACTGCTCTGGTTCGCCAGAAGCGGCTTAGTCATGCAGGCCACATGACCCAGAAGCTTTTCGCCGGCTCCCTCGGCCAATAAAGCGAGATGAGCGCCGCAACCCCCGAGTCGGCCACGACTGGACCTAATGGTCAGGGGTCCCTTTACTTTACCTTTAAACCAGGGATGGGCAGATTTTGGGCTTGTGGAATCTACTTCATGTTGCTGTGGTTGTTTTTACCGGAAGCCTGAAATCCACCGGCCAGAGCAAAGTGCAAGAGACTTATGCCGCGGGCTCCTCCAGATGAATGATGTTTATTGAGCATTCGTCCTGATTTCCTCGCACAAAACATATGTAAAGGTTTGGTTGTTCTAAGCATTCCCTCTTATCTGTTTCTGGGGTGGGGATCTGACAATGAGCATTCGTTTCATGGAGGAGAAGGCTCCTAGACATGATAGCTGTGCTCTGCTTTCCACGACTGGAGGCATTCATGTTTCTGAATCTTCTTCCTTAGCGATCACTCGTAGCTCAGTAAGATTGTCTTCCATAAACACAGTTTTAACAATGAGTCCGTAGGTGACTGTGGAGGCCAATTTTGGATCCACACGTCCTTCCACAGTGGGGACATAGGTTTCCAGGTGGAAGTTGATCATGGTGTGGATTTGCCAAGCGTGCCTTCCTCCTAGCACGTTTCTCCCTTGCGTCCTGAATTCGAGTGTCTTCAAAGCCCAGGACACCTTTGGTAAAGGCTGCTCTCCAACTGGAGCGCTCGCAGGCAAGTGTTTCCCAATTTTGGTGTTTATGCTACATTTTTAAAATTTGCCTGGAGACAGTGTTTAAACCTCTTTTGTTGACCCTCCAACATTACGCTTTCCATTTTTAAGTTCGGAATAGAGTACAGTGGTACCTCGGTTTACAGACGCTTCAGGTTACAGACTCCGCTAACCCAGAAATAGTACCTCAGGTTAAGAACTTTGCTTCAGGATGAGAACAGAAATCATGCTCCAGTGGCGCAAAGGGAGGCCCCATTAGTTAAAGTGGTGCTTCAGGTTAAGAACAGTTTCAGGTTAAGAACGGACCTCCAGAGCAAATTAAGTTCTTGGAAGACGATAATCAGGCATCCTACAACACAACCAGTCCAATGAAGTTGATGTTGAAGAATCATTGCTTTGACACCGGCGATCTTTGCTTCTCCCAGTACACTGGTATTCGTTTGCCTGTCTTCCCAAGTGATGTGTAAAATTTTTCGGAGACACTGTTGATGGAATACAGTGGTACCTCGCAAGACGAATGCCTCACAAGACGAAAAACTCGCAAGACGAAAGAGTTTTTTGTTTTTTGAGTTGCTTCACAAGACGAATTTCCCTATGGGCTTGCTTCGCAAGACGGAAACGTCTTGCAAGTTTGTTTCCTTTTTCTTAAAACCGTTAATACATGCATTCCTATGGGAAACCGTGCTTCGCAAGACGAAAAATTCACAAGACGAAAAAACTCGCAAAACGAATTAATTTCGTCTTGCGAGGCACCACTGTATTTCGAGGAGTTGGAGATGGCGTTTATAAGTGGTCCATGTTTCACAAGCATACCGTACTGTACTGTTTCTGAATACCAGCTGCTGGAAACCACAGGAGGGGAGATTTGCTCTTGTGCTCGAATCATGCTTGTGGTTTTCACATGGGGGCATATGGTTGCCCATTGTGAGAACAGGATGCTGGACTGGAGGGGCCCCTACTGGCCTGATCCAGCAGTCTCACCTTATGTTCTTCTCCCAATTTGCTTGTCAAGTGTTTGCACGTCTTCCTGTTAGTCATTCGTTCATCCCAGGCTTCTCCTTGCATTTCCACCAATGCAAAAAAAAATTAAAAATCTTGTTTTCTCTCTCTTCTTCAGTGGGTTTGTCATGCTGGGGCAACAGTGTGCATTAATCCACTTTAATAGACATAATGTTCCCTTATGCACCTCCTGCGGAATAATAACAGGGTGCAGGGATTTAATTCTGAGGGAGGAGGGGGTGGGGAGCCATTTTGTTGTTTGCCTGTGTTAAACAATTGAGAACCACAGACCCTTGGCAAATCTACTTCAGATATCCCAGAAATCTACCAGGTGATACTTCTGTTAAGAAACTGAGAGAATTCTGATGCAGCTTGCATTTAAAGGTGAACTTGCCCCTAAACAATATGGTACCAACCAAGCACATACATAGATCAGCACAGGAAAGCCAACCTGGAGCCATTTTGATTCCTAAACTGAGGAAATGTTTTCTCTGCAAGGTCAAACTGGAAAAGCCTCCCCATTGTCACAAATCCTGTCTTAAGGGTATGCCTGTGTTTGAATAGGGTGTGAGCCTGTGACCTGGCCCAGGAACTAAGCATTTATCACTACAAAAGAATGGCCAGGCTCCCCAGGAAATCCAGTCACGTAACCTGCCAGACAGGAGAAAAACAACAACAGGAGAAAAACAACATTCAAATTTCTGTTTTAGACCGCCTTTTCTGTGATGTAGGTGTGATGTATCTGAGGGGTGGTCTTAGGTTACACCCCTTCTGTGATGTATGCATGATGTTTCTGGGGGTGGTCTTGATCTACAGGGTGGCAATTTTAAAAGACTTTATAAGGCCTTGCACGCCATTTTTCTGGGTCCCTCCTCTCTCCTGCAGGTGAGCGGAGCACCCTATTGCAACAGATCATTAACGGCCAAGCCTACAGGCTGCTGTTTTGCTCAAAGTTATCCTGGTTGGTGTCTTTGTTGTTGCCCAAGGGAGCCCTCGGATTTTTCTGTTAACAACAGAAATGCATGTGCTGAGGGAAAGAGTAAAACTGAAATGCAAATACTTGTGAACATAACAATAGCTTTGTATTAGGGAATGTTGTTGTTTAGTCGTGTCCAACTCTTCATGACCCCATGGACCAGAGCACGCCAGGCACCTCTGTCCTCCACTACCTCCCGCAGTTTGGTCAAACTCATGCTGGTAACCTCGAAAACACTATCCAACCATCTTGTCCTCTGTCGTCCCCTTCTCCTTGTGCCCTCCATCTTTCCCAGCATCAGTGTCTTCTCCAGAGAGTCTTCTCTTCTCATGAGGTGGCCAAAGTCTTGGAGCCTCAGCTTCACGATCTGTCCTTCCAGTGAGCACTCAGGGCTTATTTCCTTAAGAATGGAGAGGTCTGATCTTCTTGCAGTCCATGGGACTCTCAAGAGTCTCCTCCAGCACCAGAATTCAAAAGAATAAATTCTTCGGCGATCAGCCTTCTTTATGGTCCAGCTCTCACTTCCATACATCACTACTGGGAAAACCATGGCTTTAACTATACGGACCTTTGTTGGCAAGGTGACGTCTCTACTTCTCAAGATGCTGTCTAGGCCTGTCATTGCCCTTCTCCCAAGAAGCAGGCGTCTTTTAATTTCGTGGCTGCTGTCACCATCTGCAGTGATCATGGAGCCCAAGAAAGTAAAATCTCTCACTGCCTCCATTTCTTCCCCTTCTAATATTAGGGAATAGTGCTTTGCAAAAAAAAAAGTGTGTGTATTAGGGGAAATGTGTGTGTGTGTGTGTGTGTGTGTGTGTGTGTGTGTGTGGAGAAATTTGCACCCAAATGCTGCTGAATTTGCACAGAGGCTTTGAAAAAAAGCTCCACAAACTGATGTAGAAATGTGGAGAACTGAAGACAAGACTGAGAAAATGAAAAAAGAGAAATCTGACAAATTCGCCTACCCCCTTCCTTCCTCCCGCCCGCCCACCTCTCCCCCAAGCCAGCCTCACGGTTGCAGTTTGACATCAAGAATGGAGTCCGCTAAAAATAGAAAGCGAAGGAAAGAAAAAGAAAACAGGAATAAGAGATGCAGAACTTCTTGTACCGGATGCAGCAAAATACTTTTTTATTTGGAGGCTGTGAAATGAGAAATCGGGGACCATCTGCGGCAGCAACTGATCATGACAGCGAGGCTGAGGCAGTAAATGGCAGGAGGCAAGAAGCACAAGGCAGGTCCAGAAGAAGAGCCTGATTGGAGGAAATCAGGGGGCGGGGCGGAACCTTATGACGTTCTGGTCGCCTCCCCTCAAAATGGATATTGAAACAGGTTCAGAAAAGGGCAACCCAAATGATCAATGAGTGACTCCCCTGTGAGGAAAGGTTTGCAGCGTTTGGGACTTTTTAGTTAGAGGAAAGATGACTGAGAGGGGACACCGTAGAAGTTTATAGGATTTTTCAAGGCCTGCAGAAAGTGGATGAAGTAAACCTTTTCTCCGTCTCTCCTAACACTGGAATTTGCGGACTTCCAATAAAGTTGAATGTCGGAAGATTCGAAGCAGATAAAAGAACACAGCACTTAGTTGAACCACAGGAGGAGGTGATGGATGCAAACTTAGAATTGTACAATTGGAAGGGACCCTGAGTGTCAGGTGTCCATGCAGGAGCCGGGCCCTGTGACCAGTAGGACTTTGCAGGACTGGGGCCTTCCTAAGTTTGTTCTGGAGAGGCAAGGTGCGGCCGCACAGATGAGGCCGCTTGGTAACTCACAGCACCTGGTGGCAAGAGCTGGGAAGGGATATAAGGTCAGCATTTCCCTTCGGCTCTTGGCCACAGCAACACGTTCCCTGCCTTGCTGTGTTTGGTTCCTTGACTCCTTGATCCTCGGGCCCCTGTCTTCGTGACTCCTTGCTCCTTGATCCTCGGACTCTTGGCTTCCCAACTCCTGGCTCCTGGTCTCCCATTCCTGCTCCCACCCCGCCATCTTGCCCCCGGTCCTGACGTCCTGTGCCAGGACTTCAATCACCCGTGAACCGGACCATGACACCGAGTGTCATCTAGTCCAACCCTCTGCAAGGCAGGAATCTCAACTAACGCATCCATGACAGATGATCTTTCAACCTCTGCTTAAAAACCTCCGAGGAAGGGGAGTTCACAATGGGAGACCATTCAACTGTTGAACAGCTCTTACTGTCATAAGGTTCTTCCTGGTCTTTAGACGGAATCTCCTTTATTGTACTTTGGATGGCTTTAAACAAGGATGAGACAAATTCCTGGAGGAATTGGGTTGCTAGCCTTGTTGGCTAAAGTCTGCCTCCCCAGTCAGACGCTGCAATGAAAATAATAATAATAATAATAATAATAATAATAATAATAATAATAATAATTATTATTATTATTATTATTATTATTATTATTATTATTATTTTAAAAATATTATTTATACCCTGCCCATGTGGCCGGGCTTCCTCAGCCACTCTGGGCGGCTTCCAAAAAAATATTAAAATACCGTAATGCATCAAACATTAAAAGCTTCCCTAAACAGGGCTGCCTTCAGATGTCTTCTAAAAGTTTGGTAGTTATTTTTCTCTTTGACATCTGGTGGGAGGACATTCCACAGTGCGGGTGCCACCACCAAGAAGGCCCTCTGCCTGGTTCCATGTAACTTGGCTTCTCGGAGTGAGGGAGCCGCCAGAAGGCCCTCGGCACTGGACCTCAGTGTCCTGGCTGGACGATGGGGGTGGAGACGCTCCTTCAGGTCTACTGGACCGAGGCTGTTTAGAGCTTTAAAGGTCAGCACCAACACTTTAATTGTGCTCGGAAACGTACTGGGAGCCAATGTAGGTCTTTCAAGAGCGGTGTTATGTGGTCTCGGCGGCCGCTCCCAGTCCCCAGTCCGGCTGCCGCATTCTGGATTAGTTGTAGTTTCCGGGTCACCTTCAAAGGTAGCCCCGAAAACCAGTTGCTGGAAACCAGAGAGTTGTTCTTGTGCTCAAATCCTCTTTGTAGGTTTCCCAAAATGGGCATCTGGTTGGCCACTTTGAGAACAGGACGCCGTACTAGACGGGCCACTGGCCCTGATCCTGCAGGCATCTTCTTGGGTCCTTAAAGGAACACGCGTCAGTGGCAGACGGGAGCTTCAGTTGAAGCACAATCTTTGAAGGCCTTTCAAGGAAGCTTCAGGTTGTTCCGCCCTTGTTTCTAGGTTGCCTGCCGTTTGCAAACCCATTAATTTCTTTTAAAAGAAAGGCGCACCGCTCCTTAATGGCTGGCGGTGAGTCATCGCCGCCTCCCGCTCAAACCCCTGATGATGTTTTGTGCTGGAGGAACATGGAGCACGTGGTGCTGGTGCTGCTGGGGGAGTGGAAGCGCTTCCAACTCTGGCTCAGGGTGTTTCTTTGACAGCTTCTTATGCAATCTGTTATGGTTCCAGGTGTGGGAGGGGAAGTGGGAGGAGGAAGAGCCGTGTCTGTGTGTGTGTGTGTTGCAGGAGAGGAGATGCTGCTGAGATTAATTTAGCCAGCTGGAGTTTCAAAGGCTGTTGTTGTTCTGGATGTTCCGAACAGACAGTTAAAAGGAGAGAAACTGATGAAAGGAGGCTGAGGATTACAAAAGAGGGGGGGTGGGGAGCGAGAAAACCAGCCCCTCTGCTCCCCCCCCCCACTCCTAAAACACTGCCAGCCCGCGTGTTATTCTAACTAAATATATTTTAAGGCTGCCTCCCCTTTTTCCTTCATTTTGCAAAACAGTTGCTCAAATCACCCGGCGTTTAACCCATTCAACTTAAATCACCGTGCGTTCATGCAAACAAAGTACTTATTCGTGCAGCGCAGAGGTTTTTTTAAATTATTTTTATTATTATATTTTATTTTTTACCAACCACCAAAACACAAACAGTGAAACCCCACCAGGCGGCTGATACATTGGGTATACAATATTCAATAATATACATATTCAATAATAACATATTCAAAACAACCATATTGAAATATACTCGGAGTCAAGAGTGGATTTCATGCTTTTTATTCAGCTGATAGTGGTGAGGAGGAATGGAAGTTCCCCCAGAATGTCTGCTTTATATACATTATTTACACAATGGGCCCACGTGATTGGCTAATTCCGGGATTCTCCTGTAGGCCAATCAGGTTGCGGATTCACTTCCACCTGGAGCTGGATTGGGTGGCTCCTGTGGACCAGTCAGACTGCTGCATTCTGGTTCCTATTGTTCTAGGACCAATCAGACTGCTGCATTCTGAATCCTATTGCTCTAGGACCAATCAGACTGCTGCATTCTGGACCCTATTTTTCTAGGACCAATCAGACTGCTGCATTCTGGACCCTATTGTTCTAGGACCAATCAGACTGCTGCATTCTGGACCCTATTGTTCTAGGACCAACCAGACTGCTGCATCCTGAATCCTATTCAACTCAGTACATAACACATATGTACACTTCTCTATATCTTAACACTCCTCCTTCCACAAAGTTTATTTAACTTTTGACATTTTAATTGCCCCAAATTGTTCAAAATTACTCAAATAATTCAATATCTTCTCAAACCAACCCTCCTCTTTCTCACTGACCTTAAACCCTTTCATTCTATGTATCGTCACAGTTAGGTATTCTAAAATTATAATATTATTCAGGTTTTTTCCTCCATTGGTTCACCCCTAGCTCTTCTTGTGCAGCACAGAGTTAAACTGTGGAGCTCATTCCCCCAGCTGGCAGTGACGTCCACCAGTTTGGGTGGCTTGAAAAGATGATTAGACAGATTCATGAAGGATATGGTGCAGATGGACAGGGACACTCCAAAGTTGGAAAGAAGGAACCGTGATGTTCTCAGCGCCGCTGATAAAAATCTGAACATCCCACGACTTTAGCAAACTAACGCTCTTAGTCCAGGTGTTCAGAAACCTTTGGCCCTTCAGATGTTGCTGGACATGAAAATCGTTATCTCAGGGTCAGGGGTTCAAGCCCCACATTGGGCTTCAGCGGGTTGGACTAGATGACCCGTGGGGTCCCTTCCAACTCTACAATTCTATGATTCTGCTCTTCAAGCTCTCCTGTGGCACACTTGGTCAGTGCTCCTGGCTGTGAACCAGAAGCTTGGTGGTTTGATCTCACCCAAGGGATGGCTACAATTCTCTGGTTCTGTGATCATTGGCCATGGTATCTGGGGCTGATGGGGGTTGTTGTTGTTGTTTAGTCGTTTAGTCGTGTCCGACGCTTCGTGGCCCCCCGGACCAGAGCCAGGCACTCCTGTCTTCCACTGCCTCCCCCAGTTTGATCAAACTCATGCTGGTAGCTTCGAGAACACTGTCCCACCATCTCGTCCTCTGTCGTCCCCCCTTCTCCTTGTGCCCTCCATCTTTCCCAGCATTAGGGTCTTTTCCACGGTGTCTTCTCTTCTCATCAGGTGGCCAAAGTCTTGGAGCCTCAGCTTCAGGATCTGTCCTTCCAGTGAGCACTCAGGGCTGATTTCCTTCAGAATGGATCGGTTTAATCTTCTTGCAGTCCATGGGACTCTCCAGAGTCTCCTCCAGCACCAGAATTCAAAAGCATCCATTCTTCGGCGATCAGCCTTCTTTATGGTCCAGCTCTCACTTCCATACATCACTACTGGGAAAATCAGAGCTTGAACTATACAGACCTTTTTTGGCAAGGTGATGTCTCTGCTTTTTAAGATGCTGTCTAGGTTATTATTATTATTATTATTATTACTACAAGAGTTTGACCCAGTGTACAAGGCAGCTTCCTATCTCCCCTTTTGACGACGTTGTGTCTGCCCGATTGATCTCCAGCTCCCCAGGCCCAATCCAAACCCATAGTCTCCCTCGCCATGGGGAACCCCCCCCCCCAAAGTTCCCTTTCTTTTTCTTGAGAAGCATTAAAGCTTCAAGCCCCCTGCAAAATGCGGCGAGTGCCAGGCTGCTGGGAAACCTCCCCCGCAAGGTGGAGAGTTTGTGTGTTCACGCATGAGTCTGTGCGTTTGTGTGTTTGTGTGTGTGTGTTGCAATGAGCCAGGAGTGGGCATGTTTCCTGGTAACCTTTATCAGCCAGAAGAATGCAAGCAAGCTGGGAAGGAAGTGTTTGGAGCGAGGGGAAGGTCTCTCCGCTGCAGAAAACGCTTTGGAGAGGGAAGGACGGATCACAGGTCCTTCCTCGGTCGCTAAGCACTTTGGTCGCTAGGCACAAGTGTCGCTAAGCAACACGGAATCCACCCCCTCATTCTCATTTTTTCATTATTATTTTTTTGCTAATGTTGCATGTGCCATTGCTCCATTTAGAAGGGGGAAAGGGTAAGGAATGGCCTTGGGGGTGCGCATGTGCGAGGGCACCCATGTGCTGTGGCTTCAGAGGATGTGGGGAATCAGACCAACTGAGTCCGATAACGGCAAGGAGCTAACCTGAGCGGAAGCAGGGCGGGGCAGGGGGTGCCGGGAGGAAGTTGAGCAGCACGACGTGACTCACTTGGCTGTCTAAGTCGGCACATCTTCCCGCAAAGCCGCAACCTCTATGTCCGTGTGCAGACTCGTAGGGTTCTCACGGGACGATGAGTCCCAAAATAGCACCCAAAGTGAAACCTCGTTCCTGCCTTTGGAGAGGTGCACCAGAGTTATCCTTTGCTTTTCCCTGTAAGCTTTAAAACGTAACGTGTGAATGCGACCAACGGGTGTATCACACAGGCATGCTCATATGAAATCCAAAGATTGGCTGAGTATGCTACTGGGGCTCTTCTGGACGGCCTGCTTATTTGAGCATTCGTCCTGTTTTCACAAATTGGGACCTGGCACCCGCTGGAGCAAGGCAGCTGCTTTCCCCAGAGCTCTGTGTCCCTCTTTAACTGTGCAACCTCCATGTGCTGAAATGCAAGTTGAACCCCTCCTGCAAAATTGCAGCCTGGAAGCAGTCCTGGTAGCTGCTCCAGGTTGCCTGCTGAAATATACTCGGAGTCGAGAGTGGATTTCCTGCTCTTTATTCAGCTCATAGTGGTGAGGAGGAATGGAAGTTCCCCCAGAATGTCTGCTTTATATACATTATTTACACAATGGGCTGCACGTGATTGGCTAATTCCGGGATTCTCCTGTAGACCAATCAGGTTGCGGATTCACTTCCACCTGGAACTGGATTGGGTGGCTCCTGCGGATCAATCAGACTGCTGCATTTTGGATCCTATTGTTCTAGGACCAATCAGACTGCTGCATTCTGGGTCCTATTGTTCTAGGACCAATCAGACGGCTGCATTTTGGATCCTATTGTTCTAGGACCAATCAGACTGCTACATTCTGGATCCTATTGTTCTAGGACCAATCAGACTGCTACATTCTGGATCCTATTGTTCTAGGACCAATCAGACTGCTGCATCAACTCGGTACATAACACCTGCTGTGACGTTTGTGCAAAGGCCTTCTTCTTGCATATCAAGAATGTCCATCTGGTGGGCTTGCCGCCGAAGGAGTAAAATACCCCCAAGAGCAGGTTCACACAATCACTGCAAAACCCTCAAAAGCAGGTTGGCCGGAACACAAGTGTGGATCCCACTGGCAATAAGGCATTCAGACAGAGCTTTTCCACATGCAAAACTCTGTTTGCATGCCCCCCCAAAAAACCCCCACATTTCTTTATGTGTCACTTTGCTCATCTGCAGTATGTAATCTTCTGAAACCTTCACGTCTCTCTGCTAAACCCCAGTTTTTTCTTAGGCCTTCTATTGCCACCTGCACCTCAAACGCCCTTCCTCTCCCAACACCCCAAAAAACATAGCTTTGGTGTGCTTGTGTGTCACTCCTGCCATCAACACCTCTTCCTTCCCCGTCACCGGTTTTGTGTAACATCCAGCTGAAGAAGACCTCTGTGGAACCCTGAAGCTCGCTCGCTCGCTGCTTTGAGATTGCACGTGGGTGTGAAGAACGGCATGGTGTTCCAGGCAGAGTCTGCTGCTATTCTGTCCGTGCATTTCCTTCCCTACCTCAAGCTTTAGGAATAAACAAGCTAGTATTTATGCCTACGAGGCAGGCAGGGAGGGTGTAAGTAAGGAGGGAGTTCAAGCCAGCCAGAAAGGTCTGGGTTGTCAGAGAGGTTCGGGAATGTGCCTGGGGCACTGACTGGAGTCTGGAAGGAGCTGGAGAGCGTGAACGTCCTGCCTGGATTATTCCCGAGGCAAATTGCAGCACGGAGCAGGCAGGAACCTGTGGAGCCTGGTTGTGTTGAAGGACCTCAGGCCTGGCAGCGGTCAGCTGGCTCTCTGTGGAGTCCCTTGTACCAAAAATCTTCTCTCCAGTGCTGTGTACAGTGGGTGGCGCTGTGGTCTAAACCACTGAGCCTCTTGGGCTTGCCGATCGGAAGGTTAGTGGTTCAAATCCTTGCGACGGGGTGAGCTCCTGTCACTCTGTCCCAGCTAGCCAACCTAGCAGTTCGAAAGCACACCAGTGCAAGTAGATGAACAGGTACCACTGCAGTGGGAAGGCTTCTGTCATGGTGTCCCGTTGCGCCAGAAGCGGTTTAGTCATACTAGCCACATGACCCAGAAAGCTGTCTGCGGACAAACACTGATTCCCTTGGCCTGAAAGTGAGATGAGTGCCACAACCCTGATGCTCTGATGGTGTTTCCTGCTTGGCAGGGGGTTGGACTCGATGGCCCTTGTGGTCTATTCCAACTCTATGATTCTATGATTCTAACCCCATAGTCACCTTTGACTGGACTTAACCGTCCAGGGGCGCTTTACCTTTTATCTTTACCTTGCAGTTCTGATCACCACGCCTCAATAATAATAATAATAATAATAATAATAATAATAATAATAATAATATATTATTTATACCCCGCCCATCTGGCTGGGCCTCCCCAGCCACTCTGGGCGGCTTCCATAGAAACCAAAAATACAGTAGAATATCACACGTTAAAAACTTCCCTGAACAGGGCTGCCTTAAGATGTCTTCTGAATGTCAGGTAGTTGTTTATCGCTTTGACATCTGCTGGAAGGGCGTTCCACAGAGCAGGCACCACTACCGAGAAGGCCCTCTGCCTGGTTCCCTGTAGCTTTGCTTCTCGCAATGAGGGAACCGCCAGAAGGCCCTCGGCGCTGGACCTCAGCGTCCGGGCAGAATGATGGGGGTGGAGACGCTCCTTCAGGTATACTGGACCGAGGCCGTTTAGGGCTTTAAAGGTCAGCACCAACACTTTGAATTGTGCTCAGAAACGTACTGGGAGCCAATGTAGGTCTTTCAAGACCGGTTTATATGGTCTCGGCGGCCGCCCCCAGTCACCAGTCTAGCTGCCACATTCTGGATTAGTTGTAGTTTCCGAGTCACCTTCAAAGGTAGCCCCACGTAGAGTGCATTGCAGTAGTCCAAGCGGGAGATAACCAGAGCATGCACCACTCTGGCGAGACAGTCCGCAGGCAGATAGGGTCTCAGCCTACGTACCAGATGGAGCTGGTAAACAGCTGCCCTGGACACAAAAAGGATATTGTAGATGTTGGGAAACTGCCAGGGAGATATTGTCCATCATGGCCCCAAGCCGGCTGCCCGACGTCCATCGATCTCCCGTAGCCAGGCAGATCCAGCAGTTAGCGACACAAAGCCTCAGAAATAGATTGCCACATTCCAGGCTTGTGCACACTGTTCTTTATCAGCAGAAACCACAGCCAGAAAGCTTGCACCGCAGAAGAGAGCATAATTTACAGACTTTATTTAGCGTTGAACAGAACAAAGAGAAAACATGACCGTTCTGTGTCAGTGTCTCTGACCGACTGAAATCGAAAGGAAACAGCAAAGATAAACATCCTGTAACAGGAAATACGCAGACTCTGTGACTCACAAGCCTGCTCTCTCTTAAGGTGGAACGGAAATATCCTAACATCCTCCCCCTTTCCGTGTAACCTGTAGTACCTGTGGTTCACTCAATTGCAACCTTTGTACATAAACCTTTAGTTGTTCTTTGTTAACAACCTTAGACAACAGATCAGCAGGAATTTCATTTCCTGCCATGTAGGACACCCGAATCAGTCCCTTCTGAATACACTCTCTTGCACGATGTAGCTTAATCTGCAAGTACTTGGTTCTTTGCTTGCAACTCTCGGAGTTCAGCAAAGCCAAACATGATCTATTGTCTTGATACACTTGTATAGGACATTTCACAGAAACCCCGATGTCCTTAAACAGTTGCATCAACCATTCACAATCCATGAGTGAAAATGACAGAGCATTGAGTTCTGCTTCACAGGAACTTAGGCTCACTGTTGTTTGCTTCTTGCACAACCAGTCAAACAGGCAGTGGTTGTACATGTAGCATACCCCAGAAGTGCTCGTACCATCTGTGGTGTCACTTCCAAAACTTGCATCTGCAAAGATTTCAAGACCTCCAGTCTTCTGACTGGTGAACCTCAGCCTGTAGTGCATAGTCCCTTTCAAATAGCGGGCTATGCGCTTCAGAGCTTTCCAATCCTGAACCGTAGGATTGTTGGCATGTCTGCTAAGCAGATTACAGCTTACAGCAATGTCAGGTCTTGAACATCTGGCAATGAAATTCAGCTTGCCTAGAACGCATCTGTATAGCGTTGTGTCAGAAAACGCTTCAGCAGTACTGTCTACCTGGTAACCTGTCACCATCGGTGTGTCTGCTGGGTTTGCATCAACCAAATTCAACCTGGTTAATACATCAGCAATTTTCTGTGTTTGGTGTACCAGAAAATTACCTGCTTGGTCCTTCTCCACCTGCAGAGAAAGATAGTTGGATACCTCACCAAGATCCTTCATGTCAAAGTGCTCCTTCAGCTGAGCTAGGGTGCTTTGGTAAAAAGCCTGATTCTTCCAAAACATCAGAAGATCATCAACAAAACATAAACAATACAGTTTGTTTTGCCCCTCCTCCTTGACAAACACACATGGATCAGCTTTGCCCTGGTGAAAACCTAGAGAAAGCAACGTTTCAGTGAGTTTTGTGTTCCAACACCTAGCACTCTGCTTGAGACCATATAAGGATTTCCGCAATTTACAGACCATTCCCTTCTGTATCTCCATCCCATCTGGTGGAAGCATGAACAGCTCTTCGTTCAAAATCCCGTACAAAAAAGCTGTATTAATGTCGTGGTGGGAAACATGCAGTTTCTCCTCCGCAGCGATCTTGAGCATCAGCCGAATGCTCTCATATTTGACAGTGGGAGAGTAGGTCTCGTGGTAATCCTGTCCTGGTACCTGTGAAAAACCTCTGGCAACCAATCTGGCTTTGTGTCTGACTACCTTGCCATTCTGGTCTGTCTTGGCCTTGAAGACCCATTTGCTGCCAACCAGTCTCATACCTGGGACTACCGGTACCAGCTCCCAAGTTTGGTTCCTGTTCAAGGAATCAACTTCAGCCTTCATGGCACTAAGCCAAGGCTCAGCATCTTTAGAGGTTAACTCCTGAACCTCTTTGAAGCTTGAAGGTTCCCACACCTTCTCTGAGCTACTAAGAACAGCAGTTGCAGTCTTAGCAAACTCATCAGCAAATCTCTTAGGAGGTCTGCCTTTGGTCGCCCTTTCAGACCTACGTACTAGACGCAAGTCTTCTGGACTCATCTCCTCTTTCTTAGGAGAAAAATGACCAATGGTGAACAGTGGTTCTTCCAGTTCATTGTCAGACGCATCAGATGGTCTGACTGAGGCCTTTGCGCTCTGGTAGTCTGCTGTGTCATCACTGTCACTGACACCAGCAGCCGCGCCGCCCACTGAACTGGAATCCGAACTCTGATCATCATCATCATCATCATCATCATCCTCATCATCATCATCATCCTCAGCAGCTTCCTCAGCTTTAGCTGCTTGCTTGACATCACCTTCATCCTCCTCTGGGTAACTCTGGAAAATTCCCACATTTTCCCCCCACTTAGGATTGTACTCAACACTCCTTGTGAACTTTATGGACTTAGAGTCAGTCATCCATACCCTGTATGCACCTTTTTCGTACCCCATGAACAAACCATGTGCCCCACGCTTCCCAAGCTTGTTGGTTTGTGGGGTGCGTACCCACATGTCAGAACCAAATATTCTCATGTGTTTGGTGTTGGGTTTCTTGCCAAACATCTTCTCATAGGGGGTACAACCAATGGGTGATGACAATCTGCGATTAACGGAGTAAACCAGATTCCCCAAAGCCTCCCCCCAAAACTTATCAGGGAGATTGGCATCATGCAACATGGTTTTCATTCCTTGCAGCAATGTTTGATTTGCTCTCTCCGCAAGCCCATTCATCCATGGCGATCTGGGGGTTGACATGTCATGCTGGATTCCCTTCTCAGTCAGGAAAGCTTCAAACTGCTGAGAAGTGAATTCCCCGCCCCGATCGGTAAAAAGACAGGAAATACGTTTACCGTGAGCATTCTCCAACCAAGCACAGAATGCCTTAAACTTCGGAAACGCTTGCGATTTCTGTTCGAGCAAAAACACATGAATGTACCTAGAAAAAGAATCAATTAGAACCATGAAGAACCTTGCTCCTCCTAAAGAGGGCGTAAGTGGCCCAACCAGGTCTGCGTGCACTAGCTGGTAGGGCTTGGAAGCCTGCCTGCTAGACTCTTTGCCTTTTGGAGCAACCTTCACCTTGTTCTCTGCACAAGATACACATTTCATGTGATATTTACAGGGTTTGATGTTCAAACCTTCAACCACCTCTGGCATCTTGGCCAGTGCCTTCCAAGAGAGGTGACCAAACCTTCGATGCGCTTCATGAATGCAACCTGCATGAAGAACTTTGTTAGTTTGTGCAACACAACAAGAATCAGCATTAGATACAACAGCAGTGTCCTCATAAGTTATATGGAACAAACCATCCATAAACTTTGCATGTAAATAGTCCTCTTTGCCTTTACTGATGACACAGACGCTCCTCTTGAAGGAAATCTGAAAACCACGTCCAGTAAGCTGCGGGACGCTCAGCAAATTGTCCGCAGCTCCAGGAACATACAGAACATTACTGATGGTTGTATGCAAACTTGCAAGTTTCACAGTCCCTTCTCCTGCAATTTGCAACGTCCTTCCATCAGCCAGGTGGATCTCACCTTCCTGAGGCTTGAAGGAGATAAACAGGTGGCGATCCTTCGAAATATGGCGGCTGGCACCTGAATCGATAATAAACCTGCCTTTGGCTGTTGGAGCAGTCTTTACAGCAAGCAAACCCTTGTTTTCCACTGACTTGGGCTTTTGCAGCTTGCCCCCCTGCTGCTCCTGGCCAGCAGACGTGCCTTTAGCCTTTGGTGAAGCTGTGCCAGCAGACATAGCCTTGTCTTCCACTGGCGTGGGCTTTTGCAGCTTGCCCCCCCGCTTCTGGTCAGCAGACGTGCCTTTAGCCTTTGGTGAAGCAGTGCCAGCTAACAAAGCCTTGTTTTCCACTGGCATGGGCTCTTCACCCCCCTTCTGCTTCGGGCCATCTGCAGACGCCTGTTTACCTTTGCCTTTCCGGCCTCTGCAAAGGCGATGACCTTGGTTCTCACGAGAAACAGAGCTCTCAGCTGACGACTCCTTGGCTCCCCCTGGAGGCTGGAATGCTGCCTGGGATGACATCACAGTCTGCTCCCCCTGCAGCTTGCAACCGGTGCCCTCAGCATCCCTGCATTCACTCGCATTCTGGGAAACAGCCAGGACCTCCGATGCAGTCAAACTCTGGGCTGGGACGACTGACTTGTGTGCTTTCATCAAAGCATACCACATTCCACGTGCAGTGGTGTTGCCAGCCAGCGTCTTAATTTCCTCAAGAGATACGGATAAGACTATTACGTCAATCGCCTTCGAATCATCGGCTTTCCATCTCTCTGTCAGAGGAACTGGGGGGGCCTCACTCACGGTATGCCACACCCTAAACTGACGCAGCAAACTCTCACACCATTTTGCCCAGGTCTGATAATTGTGCCGATTTAACTTTGGGCACTCAGTGGCCTCTGAAGCTTCAAAAGCGTGGAAAAACTCCATTCCAGCTTTTTACTTGAGCCGTGAGCCTTTATGCCTTCTTATCTCGGCAGCTCATTAATCACGATGCCTTTTGGCTCGGCTCCCAGGCCAATTAAGCCTTGCCGGACATCAAAGGCTCCTTGTTGAGGTAAACAGAAAAGCCTCCGCTCTCGCTGCTTTCGCTTTTCACATACCTCTCAAACGCAGTCTGTTGCAGCTTTACTCTCCTGTAGGTGCTGTGAATCTGGGCCCGAAACCTTGTTGTTGGGAAACTGCCAGGGAGATATTGTCCATCATGGCCCCAAGCCGGCTGCCCGACGTCCATCGATCTCCCGTAGCCAGGCAGATCCAGCAGTTAGCGACACAAAGCCTCAGAAATAGATTGCCACATTCCAGGCTTGTGCACACTGTTCTTTATCAGCAGAAACCACAGCCAGAAAGCTTGCACCGCAGAAGAGAGCATAATTTACAGACTTTATTTAGCGTTGAACAGAACAAAGAGAAAACATGACCGTTCTGTGTCAGTGTCTCTGACCGACTGAAATCGAAAGGAAACAGCAAAGATAAACATCCTGTAACAGGAAATACGCAGACTCTGTGACTCACAAGCCTGCTCTCTCTTAAGGTGGAACGGAAATATCCTAACAGTAGAGTCAATTGGAAGAATTTCAGAAAAGGGCAACCAGAAGGATTAGGGGTTATATTGACTCCGAAGTTTGCAGCATTTGGGACTTTTTAGTTTGGAGAAAAGGCGAGGAAGAGGCAACATGATAGGAGTTTATAAAATTATTCGTGGCATGGAAAAAGTGGATAGAGGAAAGTTTTTCTCACTCTCTCTCATAGCATCAGAACTCATGGCTATCTAATGAAACTGAATGTTGTAAGGTTCAGGACAAATGTAAGAAAGGACTTCTTCATGCAGCACAGTGTTAAACTGTGGAACTCTCTGCCACAGGAGGCAGTGAATAAGACAATGGAGGGAAGAAGAGAGGCAAGAGCAATGAGGGGAGGATGTGACCAAGTGCATTCGCCCAGACTTGCGTTTTGGATCAGTTGGGGGGTGAAGACAGAAATCAATGCAGAAACTGCACAGGGCAGGCGGGTTTGAAAGAATTGTGGGTTTCTCTCTGGTTTTTCCCAGGCTTATAGGTTAGTTCCACTAATGTATGCACACTTTAGTATGTTCATTTTTTTCTGCATATACTTTCTGCAAAATTCAGAGAGGTGTGGATTGGGACGGGCAGTCGGTGTTCTGGTGGGCTGGTTGTTTTGGAAGGTGCAAATTTGGAAAGTTGGCCTTTAAAAGAGAACCGAACCAAAGTCTTCCCCCATCCTTAGCTTGGGCTCAGAAGACCAATTATCAATCTGTGCTCCTCTGATCCAGTTCCATCCCTGCAGTTCTGCCTCTAATCCTGTAAGAGCAATAAGAAGAGGTTGCTGGATGAGGCCAATGGCCCACCTAGTCCAGCCTCCCGTTCTCACAGTAGCCAGCTGCACGCCTGTGGAAAACCAGCCAGCAGGATTCGAACACAAGACCCCTCTCCCCAAACCGCTGAAGGGGATGGAGGCGCTTGCAGTCGCTCCCTGAGAAGGAAAAGGCACTCTGCTTATGGTTAGGGGATCTCTCGGGACTCAGACCCAGCTGGGCAGGGCTTGGGAGGAGAGTGAAATTGATGGAAATTGGAAGGGGGGAAATTCAGCACGCGCCCCTTTCTCCCCACCCGGCTGGGAATATTCAGATCTGGGCATCTCAGTTATGCAACTCTCTGCTCCAGATATGGAGGTTTAATTGGGAGGAGGCAGCTAGTTGGTGCCCAAAATAAACAGAGCTGTGAAAACTGGGTGAGAAGGGATGAATTTCTCTCTTTCTTTCTCTCTCTCTCTCTCTCTCCTGCCTCCTCATCTTGCTCTCCAGCACAGCTGCTGTCCTGTGTTGGTTGTACGTACCCATCCTTCACTGGGAGATCCCGTGTAACAGTCTAGAATGAAATATTTGTCCCGGCTCGCGTCTGTACCTCTAAGCAGCCTTCCTCCAACCTGGGTGCCCTCCAGCTGCGTGGGACCACAACTCCCATCAGCCCCAGCTAGCAAGGCTTTCCCCCCCCCCATCAGCCTCACTATCATGTTGTTGTTGTTGTTGTTGTTGTTGTTGTTGTTGTTGTTGTTGTTGTTGTTTAGTCGCTGAGTCGTGTCCAACTCTTTGTGGCCCCCTGGACCAGAGCACGCCAAGGCACTCCTGTCTTCCACTGCCTCCCGCAGTTTGGTCAAACTCATGCTGGTAGCTTCGAGAACACTGTCCCACCACCTCGTCCTCTGTCATCCCCTTCTCCTTGTGGCCTCCATCTTTCCCAACATCAGGGTCTTTTCCAGGGAGTCTTCTCTTCTCATGAGGTGGCCAAAGTCTTGGAGCCTCAGCTTCAGGATCTGTCCTTCCAGTGAGCCCTCAGGGCTGATTTCCTTCAGAATGGAGAGGTTGGATCTTCTTGCAGTCCATGGGACTCTCAAGAGTCTCCTCCAGCACCAGAATTCAAAAGTGTCAATTCTTCGGCGATCAGCCTTCTTGATGGTTCAGCTCTCACTTCCATACATCACTACTGGAAAACCAGAGCTTTAACTATACGGACCTTTGTTGGCAAGGTGATGTCTCTGCTTTTATGGAATGGAAAAAGGAAATTAGAAACCTCATGCTTGCCAAACAGCCCCCTAATGGCAAAGAGGACGGTCGTTTCTGAGATACGTGAAATATATGTGGGGGATTTGATATTTGTGAGTTCCGATACAACCTGATCTAATCTGTACCTGCCAGGGGAATTTGGATTTGGTTACCTCCCAGCTTTCACACTTCCCAAATGTTGCAACATAGTTCTTGGCTCAAAAGGAACTACCAAGAATATGTGTTTTGAGACAGAATATGTTTCGAAAGATATATTTTGAGAAACAAGCCCTGTTTTAAATACACATTCAAGTGCAAATTTTAACGCAGCATTGAATGGAAAGGAATGGATCGATGAGTGAGCACATGCAAGAGTGATTTGACCTGGAAATATTCTGTTCCTAATATTCTGGAAAACTCATACCCAAATGATTGATTTTGGAGCATTTGTGCTCCTACTCTTCAGGCGAAAAGGCTCCTAGACCAGCTTACATACAGTCAGTTAAAACAAGGCAGCCCTTGCCTGCATGCTTACGGCGTAAAAGGCATGACATAAAAGGAAAAAGGGAAGAGGAGGGAAGAGGAGCAAAATTAAACTTGAGAATCACGTTTAGATAGGAAATAATGACTATCTAGAATAGAAGCAGATCAAGGGGTACCTGATGCAGCTGGTCTTTCACATTTCACGTTTCATGAATGTCTGCAAATAGCTCAATATAACAAAAGATTTCAGCCACTGTGCTGTTTGTTTTTCTCATCAAAAGTTGACATCTTCTGCATCCCATTGGGGGGGGGTGAAGACTAACATGAGCAACAACAACCCCTAAATTCACAGTTGAGAAAACTGCAGAGATGGGGCGGGGAGAGTGAAAGTGTAAACGGTGCTTGAGCTGAATATGAGTCAACATTGCGATGCAGCAGCAAAAAAAGCTAATGGAATTCTGTGTTGCATGAACAGGAGTTTAGTGCCCAGATCAGGGGAAGTTACAGTACCTCTTTTATTCCGCCATTGTCAGACGCCGCCTGGAGTACTGTGTCCAGCTCTGGACACCACGGAGTAAGAAAGATATTGGCATATAATATATGCCAATATTTGGATATAATATAAGGCTTAAAGAATGGAAAAGGTTGTGGAATGAAAGGATAAAATTTACAGCCTGTAATGCTTTGAAAGAGAATATGATGAAAATGATGTATAGATGGTATGTTACACCAGTGAAATTAGCTACAATGTATAAGACAAATAATAAATGTTGGAAATGTAAAGAAAAAGAAGGAACATTTCATCATATGTGGTGGGAATGTAAGAAAGTAAAGAACTTCTGGGAAATGATATATAATGAGATGAAAAAGATGTTGAAATATACATTCTTAAAAAAAAACCAGAAGCATTTTTATCTGGTATTATAGGCCAAGACATTAATAGACAAGATGTCAAACTGTTTTTATATGCAACAACAGAGGCAAGAATATTGTTAGCCCAGAAATGGAAGCAAGAAGAAATTCCGACAAAAGAAGAATGGAAGACAAAATTAATGGACTACGCAGAATTGGGCAAAATGACAGGAAGGATTCGAAACCTGCGGGACCAGAGATTCACAGAAGATTGGAAGAAATATATGAACTATTTGAAGAGCAACTGCAAAGAACAAATTACGCTAGGAGGACTACAAGAAGTTTTGTAAGGAGAAATATACAAAGTGTTACAAAGAAGAAAAATATAGAGATATTGGTTATGAGTTTGAAATGTAATAGGGGAAATAAGAAATGTATACTAAGAGATTAGATTGGAAAATTTTCAGACAGGATTGATGGAAGTCAAAAAGATTGAATAAGATGTAAGAGTAGGTTTAATTACTGTTGAAAATGGTATGTTAAAAAACTAATAAAAAATTGTATTTTTTTTAAAAAAGAAAGATATTGGCAAGCTGGAAGGTGTGCAGAAGAAGGCAACCAAGAGGATCAACGGTCTGGAAACTAAGCCTGATGAGGAATGGTTGAAGGAGTTGGATATGTTTAGCCTGGAGAAGAGGAGACTGAGCGGAGATATGAAGGTCGTCTTCCAATATCTGAAGGGCTGTCACATGGAGGATGAAGGAAGCTTGTTTCCTGCTGCTCTGGAGGGTAGGACTCGAACCCGTGGCTTCAAGTGGCGAGGAACGACTAAACATCGGAAGAACAGTCTCCATCAGAAGGACTCTCCTTGATTGTAAGATTTAAACAGAGGTTGGGTGGCCCTCTGTCCAGGATCCTGGAGCTGAGATTCCTGCATTGCAGAGGGTTGGACTAGATGACCCTCGGGGTCCCTTCAACTCTACAATTCTGAGGTTCTATGAAACTTAGCCAGGCTGCAGATTAGGATCAAAGCTTTTAGGGGAGATGAAGGTGATACGTCAAGGCAGCGTTCCCTATGGCACATGGACATCCTTCGTCCATTATCTGTACAAACAGGTTCTGCAGCTTTTCAAAACCAGACAGAAACCTGCAAAACATGCAGGCGAAGTGGAATGTGTGCCAGAAACAATGACTCTTTTTACGCAATTTCCCCCCCTCAATCTGAAGCGGACCAAACCCCCAATCTCCTCTGTGCTTCCAGAGTTACACAAAAACTCAGAATGGCACACAGTCAAAATTCCTAAGACACGGGGGGGGGGGGGGTGGAAATTCCTGGATGCTGCTGATAAGGTTACCAGTGGCTTCCAGCCACAATATTTATGCTCTTCCTTCTCTGTCGGAGGCAGACCCTACCTGCCTGCAGACTGTCTTCCCAGAGTGGTGCATGCTCTAGTTATCTCCTGCTTGGACTACTGCAATGCGCTCTACGTGGGGCTTCCTTTGAAGGTGACCCGGAAACTGCAATTAATCCAGAATGCGGCAGCTAGACTGGTGACTGGGAGCGGCCGCCGAGACCACATAACACCGGTCTTGAAAGACCTACACTGGCTCCCAGTACGTTTCCGAGCACAATCCGAAGTGTTGGTGCTGACCTTTAAAGTCCTAAAAGGCCTCGGCCCGGTAGACCTGAAGGAGCATCTCCACCCCCATTGCTCAGCCTGGACACTGAGATCCATCTCCGAGGGCCTTCTGACAGTTCCCTCACTGCAAGAAGCCAAGTTACAGGGAACCAGGCAGAGGGCCTTCTCGGTGGTGGCGCCTGCCCTGTGGAATGCCCTCCCTTCAGATGTCAAGGAAATAAGCATCTATCTTACCTTTAAAAGACATCTGAAGGCAGCCCTGTTTAGGGAAGTTTTTAATATTTTATGCTGTATTGTTTTTAACACTCGATTGGGAGCTGCCCAGAGTAGCTGGGGAAACTCAGTCAGATGGGCGGGGTATAAATACAGTGGTGCCTCGCAAGACGAAATTAATTCGTTCCGCGAGTTTTGTCGTCTTGCGATTTTTTTCGTCTTGCGAAGCACGGTGTCGGGAAAGTTTTGGAAAAGCTTCAAAAATCACCAAAGTCTTTAAAAACCTCAAAAAAGGCTACCACACCGCGTTCTATGAGTTGCTCCTCGAAGTCAAGTCGCAACTGTATTAACGGTGTTAAGAAAAAGGAAACAAACTTGTAAGACGTTTCCGTCTTGTGAAGCAAGCCCATAGGGGAAATCGTCTTGTGAAGCAGCTCAAAAAACAAAAAACCCTTTCGTCTTGCGAGTTTTTTGTCTTGCGAGGCATTCGTCTTGCGAGGTATCACTGTAAGAAATTATTATTATTGTATGCCTCTCAGGACCAGTTTCTGGGATTCACAAGTGACAAGTAAATGCTGGTGTACTCAGGCCGGCTTGTGGGCTTTTCCATTTGGTTGGGCACCGTGAGAACTGAGTATTAGACAGGTTTAAAAAAAACTTATTCATGCAGTGCAGAGTTAAACTGTGGAACTCCCTGCCACAGCAGGCAGTGATGGCCAACAACTTGGATGGCTTTGAAAGAGATTAAGGCAAATCCATGGAGGAGAGGCTACTAGCCAGGATGGTCATGTTCTGCCTCCACAGTTGGAAGCAGCTATATGGCTGAATCCTGGTCGCTGAAAACCACAGGAGGGCAGAGTTGCTCTTGTGCTCAAATCCTGCTCACAGGTTTCACTTTGAGGGATCTGGTTGGCTGCTGTGAGAACAGGGATGCAGAATGAGGTGGGCCATGGGCCTGATCCAGCAACGCTCTTCTTATGTTCTTAGTAAAAATCAATGTGGATCCTAAAAACACTGGAAGTGAAAGCTGGACCATAAAGAAGGCTGATCGCCGAAGAATTGATGCCTTTGAATTGTGGTGCTGGAGGAGACTCTTGAGAGTCCCATGGACTGCAAGAAGATCAAACCATTCTGAAGGAAATGAGCCCTGAGTGCTCACTGGAAGGACAGATCCTGAAGCTGAGGCTCCAAGACTCTGGCCACCTCACCAGAAGAGAAGACTCCCTGGAAAGACCCTGATGTTGGGAAAGATGGAGGGCAGAAGGAGAAGGGGATGACAGAGGACGAGATGGTTGGATAGTGTTCTTGAAGCTACCAGCATGAGTTTGACCAAACTGCAGGAGGCAGTGGAAGACAGGAGACGACTAAACAACAACAACAAACATACCTTGCTCCGACATGTCGCCCCCTCTCTTCTCACCAGATCCTTTGGGTGCCTCCAGACTGTCACAATTTTGTGGGAGGGAACTGAGCTGGAAATTGAGGCATTTAAAGTAGAACAAAGCAGCCTTGTTGCTCTAGCACAACAAACCCACCTTTCTGGGAAACCAAACAGAAACCCTCCCCCCCCCCCAAATTAGCTTTTTTCCATTTGGAAAATGGGGGAATTCATTTTAAACTGTGGGTTCCCTAACTGCTCAATGAGAAGATGTTGTCTTCTTCTTTGGCGATCCCTCGTAGCTGAGTAAGATTGTCTTCCATGAACACGGTTTTCACAGTGAGTCCCTAAGTGACTGTGGAGGCCAATTCTGGATCCACACGTCCTTTCACAGTGGGGAGAGAGGTTTCTGGGCAGGAGTTGATCATGGTGAGGGTTTGTCAAGTGTGCCTTCCACTTAGCACATTTCTCCCTTGCGTCCTGAATTTGAGTGTCTTCAAAGCCCATACAAAAAAAATTCCTTCCAGTAGCACCTTAAAGACCAACTAAGTTAGTTCTTGGTATGAGCTTTCGTGTGCATGCACACTTCTTCAGATACCCATGACAAAGCCCATGACACCTTTGGTAAAGGCTGTTCTCCAACTGGAGCGCTCGCAGACCAGTGTTTCCCAGTTGTGAGTGGTTATACAGTGGTACCTCGGGTTAAAAACTTAATTCATTCTGGAGGTTCCTTCTCAACCTAAAACTGTTCTTAACCTGAGGTACTTTAGCTAATGGGGCCTCCTGCTGCTGCCACACAATTTCTGTTCTCATCCTGAAGCAAAGTTCTTAAACCGAGGTACAATTTCTGGGTTAGTGAAGTCTGTAACCTGAAGCATCTGTAACCTGAAGCGTCTGTAACCCAAGGTACCACTGTACTACATTTTTTAAAATTTGCCTTGGGACAGTCTTTAAACCTCTTTAAACAGCCCACAAGCAAATCTGGATAAATGCCGGTTGAATGCTTATCGTCATGTAACTGCCCTGCAAACCTATTGGTGTGAAAGCTGAATGAAGTCCTGATAGAGGCTAGACTCTGTGTGAGTTTTATGCAAGCAAATCGAGATGAATGCTGAATAAATAGGTCGTCTGGAAGGATCCTTAATCAATTATGGCAAGAGATCTCACTTCTGCCTCTGCGAACTCAAGGTCCATCTTCTGGGGTGGGGTGGCGACTCACTGATTGGCTCGGCTTATGACAGCGCCCCACATAAGGCTGGGGGCAACAAGATGGGGGGCGCAGGAGCAAACAAGTCAATTGCTGACATTCCCACGCATCTCTCCGGCAGAATTTCAGTTTGTGCCTTGAGCTCTTAAGGAAGACATCACTGCCAGAGGCCGCAGGGATGGCCACAAACCTAGATTAAGATTACCAGATTTTTTTCAATGAATCCGGAAACCCTTTTCAACTTCCTACTAAATAGATGGATTTTGTCAGGGGACTGAATTGTAAATCCAGGGACTGTCCCCGGAAAATGGGGATGTCTGGTAACCTTAACCTAAAGGTAAAGGACCTCTGACAGTTAAGTCCAGTCACAGACAACTCTGGGGTTGCAGTGCTCCTCTCGCTTTACAGGCCGAGGGAGCTAGCGTTTGTCCGCAGACAGTTTTTCCGGCTCATGTGGCCAGCATGACTAAGCCACTTCTGGCAAACCAGAGCAGTGCATGGAAACACTGTCTACCTTCCTGTCAGGGCGGTACCTATTTATCCACTTGCATTTTTGGGAGTGCTTTCAAACTGCTAGGTTGGCAGGAGCAGGGACCAAGCAACGGGAGCTCAAGCTGTCGCGGGGATTTGAATAACCTTCTGATTGGAAAGCCCAAGAGGCTCAGTGGTTTAGACCACAGTGCCACTCGCGTCCCCTAATCTTAACCTAGCTGGCTTTTAATAGATGATTAGACTAATGCAAGGACGTAAAGGTAAAGGGACCCCTGACCATTAGGTCCAGTTGTGACCGACTCTGGGGTTGCGGCGCTCATCTCGCTTTACTGGCTGAGGGAGCCGGAGTACAGCTTCCAGGTCATGTGGCCAAAAGGATTAAGCCGCTTCTGGCGAACCAGAACAGTGCACGGAAACGCCGTTTACCTTCCCGCCGGAGCGGTACCTATTGATCTACTTGCACTTTGAGGTGCTTTCGAGCTGCTAGGTTGGCAGGAGCAGGGACCGAGCAACGGGAGCTCACCCCGTCGCGGGGATTTGAACCGCCGACCTTCTGATCGGCAAGCCCAAGAGTCTCAGTGGTTTAGACCACAGTGCCACCTGCATCCCGTAGCCTTAACCTAGATGGCTTTTAATAGATGATTAGAATAATTCATGGAGAAGGAGAGGCCTATTGGTGGCTGCTACTCACAATGGCTATGCACTGCCTCCACGACTGGCGCCTGCAATGCTTCAGAATACCAGTTCATCGGAAAGCCACATCCGCCCTTCGGAAGAGGTGGAGTTGCAGGCTTCAAGGCCCCACCCTGGGCAATTGGGGGGATTCCCAGCCACGTCACCTCCTGGCCAGCCAAATCAGCTGGCTCTGGGGGTGTGGCCTGCCTTATTTAATGCAGGACGTGGCCGGGGATCTCCCTCTTCACTGCCTGCCAGCCTCCCGCCCTATAAGGTTTTCGTTCCTTGACCTTGCTATGGACCTTGGTTGGTCGCCATTGAGGGGCCTGGTAGGAATTTTTCCACTTGGCAAACTGGCACCAGCCACTTGGTTTCCGCCTACCTCGTAGCAAATCGTCACCACTTTCTGGGTATTGGCGGTTAGGCATTGGTATAGTTCTGTAGTTGGAAGAGGGGAGGAAGCGCCATCACCTGCCCCACATATTGAAGGGTAGTCCAGTAAAGGATTCAGGGGGCCGGTGCCCTGTCCAAAGCCGAGGGAGGTGAGGGCCCAAGGCACACCCACAATTGGTGACCCCGGGGGAGTTCCTAGTTGATGTGCGTCAGCAGGACTCCCCCTACTGGTGGTTAACCCTTCCTGGACTTCTGAAGTCGGATATAGTCGGTTAGGACCAATGCCTAAGCCAATACCACTCATCACCTGTAACCAATAAAGTTGTGGCCTTGTTTAGCCCATTAACCTTAATAATTGTGTCACGTGTCATTATTTCCCCGGGGGCGGGGGACTCGCCACGCAACTGCAGGAGGAAACAATGTCCTTGTGCTGGATCCTGCTCGCCAGTTTCGCACAGGCATCTGGTCGGCCACTGTGAGAACAGGATGCTGGACTAGATGGGCCGTTGGCCTGATCCTGCAGGCTGTTCTTACATTCCTGTGAAGGCTGGAGCTGCGACCAACTCCCCCCCCCCAGCCCTTTAGAGATTCCTTTCCCTACCCTTCAAGGCAAATTCTTTCAGCTAAGCCAGAGCCCTGCGCAATCTTCCATCCAAGAACGGAAGAGAATTTGGAGGGCCGTATAACTATAATTATATATACTTCCAGGCAGCAATTAAGCAGCTCCGTTCTGAGAAGGAAGAGACTTGTGGCATCCTGAGCCTATAGGCTGTGGGGAGCTGGGGTGGGGTGCCGAGAGAATCCTAAGACACACACACACACACACACACACACACACACACACACACACCGTGCTGAGCAATTTAGGATATCTCAGTGCTTCGCAGCAGACAGAGGCAGCCTGTAATTAAAGCCGGGACAAGCTTTTGCATCTAAAGGCACCCAAACCATGCAGAAAACCAAGGGAAAGGAACGTCTTCCCTTGGGGAACACATTTTTGAAGCAAGACGAGAGTGCTCTCTCGCGCTTATGTCCTGCTTGCAGGCTTTCCTTGGGGGAATCTGGCCGGCGGCCGTGAGAACAAAATAATGGACTTTAGTGTAAAGTCCAGATCAAGTGATACGATTGTGCCTCTTTATTCTGCCATGGTATACCTGAAGGAGCGTCTCCATCCCCATCGTTCTGCCCGGACACTGAGGTCCAGCGCCGAGGGCCTTCTGGCAGTTCCCTCCCTGTGAGAAGTGAGGCTACAGGGAACCAGGCAGAGGGCCTTATCGGTGGTGGCACCCGCCCTGTGGAACGCCCTCCCATCAGATGTCAAGGCAATAAGCATCTACAGTGGTACCTCAGGTTAAGAACTTAATTTGTTCCGGAGGTCCGTTCTTAACCTGAAAGTGTTCTTAACCTAAGGTACCACTTTAGCTAATGGGGCCTCCCGCTGCCGCCGCCATGCGATTTTTGTTCTCATCCTGAAGCAAAGTTCTTAACCCGAGGTACTATTTCTGGGTTAGCGGAGTCTGTAACCTGAAGCGTATGTAACCTGAAGTGTCTGTAACCTGAGGTACCACTGTATCTTACTTTTACTTGTGGAAGCCACCCAGAGTGGCTGGGGAAACCTAGCCAGATGGGCGGGGTACAAATAATAAATTATTATTATTATTATTTTTTAAATGGCATCTGAAGGCAGCCCTGTTTAGTGAAGTTTTTAATGTTTGATGTTTTATTGTGTTTTTAATTTTCTGTTGGGAGCCGCCCAGAGTGGCTGGGGAAACCCAGCCAGATGGGCGGGGTATAAATAACATCATCATCATCTTCTTCTTCATTATTATTATTATTATTATTATTATTATTATTATTAGACCCCACCTGGAGTCGTGTCCAGTTCTGGGCACCCCAGTTTAAGAAGTCTACTGGCAACCCTTTTCTTAAGAGCCAGTGTGGTGTAGTGGTTAAAAGCGGTAGTCTTGTAATCTGGTGAACCAGGTTCGCTTCCCCACTCCTCCACCTGCAACTGCTGGGTGACCTTGGGCCAGTCACACTTCTCTGAAGTCTCTCAGCCCCACTCACCTCACAGAGTGTTTGTTGTGGGGGAGGAAGGGAAAGGAGAATGTGAGCCGCTTTGAGACTCCTTCGGGTAGTGAGAAAGGTAAAGGTACCCCTGCCCGTACGGGCCAGTCGTGTCCAACTCTAGGGTTGTGCGCCCATCTCACTTAAGAGGCCGGGGGCCAGTGCTGTCCGGAGACACTTCAGGGTCATGTGGCCAGCGTGACAAAGCTGCTCTGGCGAGCCAGCACCAGCGCAGCACACGGAAACGCCATTTACCTTCCCGCTATAAAGCAGTACCTATTTATCTACTTGCACTTAGGAGTGCTTTCGAACTGCTAGGTGGGCAGGAACAGGGACCGAGCAACGGGAGCTCACCCCGTCACAGGGATTCGAACCGCCGACCATACAATCGGCAAGTCCTAGGCGCTGAGGTTTTACCCACAGCGCCACCCGCGTCCCGTGTAGTGACAAAGCGGGATATCAAATCCAAACTCTTCTTCTTCTCTTCTTAAACTAAAGACACCCATACGCTGCCACCTTTCTCCATTGGGGAGTCGTTCCTTCCTCTTGATCATTCCGGTTACCCTAACCTGAACCTTTCCCAACTCTGCGCTGGGCACAGATGGGTGAAAATGGTTGAAAACCTCAGCTCTGCTCAGTTTCTCAGGTTCCAGCTCTGCGCTCCATGGTTCCACATCAGTTTGTAGCAGTCCCAAAGAGACCCAGGTGTCTTTCTCGGCTTTGCTGCCTCAACCCCACAGCTCCTCCCTCCAGGCTCTCATTCACTGATCTGTGCCTTTTCAGTGAGTCTCCCAGGAAACCGATTGCTCCTCTCCCTGCTTCTTAGCTGCAACGGGCTCTGTGTGGGATGGAGGTGGTGACATTTTTCTGTTCCTTGGCGTTCAGACTGGTGGTAATGTGACGGAGTGTGATTAATGACATCCATCAGGCTTTGGGGGAAATTGCTTCAGGTGCTTCTTTCGCACGGATAATGTGAGGCTGCCTTGGTACTCGGTAAGACTTGGTACTCGTTGGACTGGATGCCTGATGATCGTCTTCCAAAGCAACTGCTCTATTCCGAATTTAAAAATGGAAAGCGTAATGCTGGTGGTCAACAAAAGAGGTTCAAAGACTCTCTCAAGGCAAATCTTTAAAAATGTAGTATAAACACCGACAACTGGGATACCCTGGCCTGCGAGTGCTCCAGTTGGAGAACAGCCTTTACCAAAGGTGTCCTGGGCTTTGAAGACGCTCAATCTCAGGACGCAAGGGAGAAACGTACTAAGAGGAAGGCATGCTTGGCAAATCCACACCGTGATCAACTCCCGCCCGGAAACCTATGTCCCCACTGTGAAAGGACGTGTGGATCCAGAATTGGCCTCCACAGTCACTTACGGACTCACTGTTAAGACTGTGTTCATGGAAGACAATCTTACTTGGCTATGAGAGATTGCCAAAGAAGAGAAGAGGAAGAGGAGGAAGAAGAAGAAGAAGAAGAAGAAGAAGAAGAAGAAGAAGAAGAAGAAGAAGAAGAAGAAGAAGAAGAAGACTCAGTCAGACTCTTGGTCCATCCAGCCCAGTTTGGCCCCCAAATCTTTCATTGCAGAGATTTGATTTCTAGTGGAAACTGAACCAGGGGCCTCTTTCAGACAATTGGGAGGTCATGTGCTATGAAAATCAAGTCAGTAAATACTTTTTGTCACAACCCTGTAAGGCAGAGCAGGATTGTAATTATTGCCCTAGTCCTCTAACAAAGTGCTGATCCAAAATTCTGTACCACACTTTCCTCTGTGCTACAGGTGGGCTGGTTCCCTTTAAAAAAATGTAAAAACAAGGCATGTAGTCAGCTGAATGTAAATTTGCCCCTAGACACACACACACACACACACCATTATTCTAAAGGTGGAATGAATTTTGTAAATGTTGAAATACTGGAGGAAGGGAGTGACTGGGTGACATCTCCAGTTTCTAGCCAATCAGAACTGTGCTGAGCCATAAACTGACATAATGATGCCTTCCGTTACCAGCCAATCAGCTGTGTGCACAGCCAGAAGTTGACTTAGTGACATCTCCAGTTTCCAGCCAATCAGCACCGTGCACAGCCGGAAGCCGCTGTAAACACACAGAATCCGTTTCCACTGAGCTCAGTCCAGGAGACAATATTGCACATCTAATCAAAACACAATGAATGCATTCCCACAGCAGACTCGCTGTTCCAATGCTGTACTTCTTGCATGTTCATAACACATTTTTATTGTTAGCCGACGTGAGATTATCACTGAAGAGCTGCCTCAAAAGGCATGAAATAAATGGCAGAAAATGTCACCAAAACACAACCCCCAGGATCTTTGGAGATGGAAGGCAAGGGGAGGCGGGGCATAGCACCTTATAGCCACGGTTTGCAATGTTGGGTTGGCTAAACTGTGGATGGCTGTTAACTGCATTTTAATATTTTATGATAGTAATAATAATTTAATAGCAGACACATCACCTTGCCAACAAAGGTCCGTATAGTTAAAGCTATGGTTTTCCCAGTAGTGATGTATGAAAGTGAGACCTGGACCATCAAGAAGGCTGATCGCCGAAGAATGGATGCTTTTGAATTATGGTGCTGGAGGAGACTCTTGAGAGTCCCATGGACTGCAAGAAGATCCAACCTCTCCATTGTGAAGGAAATCAGCCCTGAGTGCTCACTGGAAGGACAGATCCTGAAGCTGAGGCTCCAATACTTTGGCCACCTCACGAGAAGAGAAGACTCCCTGGAAAAGACCCTGATGTTGGGGAAGATGGAGGGCACAAGGAGAAGGGGATGACAGAGGACGAGATGGTGAGACAGCGTTCTCGAAGCTACCAGCATGAGTTTGACCAAAGTGTGGGAGGCAGTGGAAGACAGGAGTGCCTGGCGTGCTCTGGTCCAGGGGGTCACAAAGAGTTGGACACGACTAAACAACTAAACAACAACAACACCCCACCCATCTGGCTGGGTTTCCCCAGCCACATTTTATTTACGTGGATCTTACTGTGTTGTGTTTCTGTGTTGTGAGCTGCTCTGCTACATAAATGTTTTAAATAAACAGAGAGCAGAGGACCCATGCAACTTTGCAAAATGCAAAATGCAAGCTCAGAGCTTGGCGAATGTGGGTCAATCCCCACCTCCCTTCTTAGCATCATTCCTTTTCTTGGCTCTCGGATTCCTTCATCCCAGCAAAAGTCAGGCATCACTCATTTGCACCCGTCTTGGAGGCAACCGTAGTATCACGCTGCCCCAGTGAAAGCTGCGAAGGCTGCAGTTTATTCATATGTCGTAGCGTGCAAGATGACAGCCAGCTCTGTCTCCATGGGAAAGGGTTGGGGACGACGGCTATTACTCTCATGCATCACTCATTTGTAAATCTCTGTCCCTGGTAGGAGGATAGCGGAAGGGATGAGGTCAGCCAATTCCTCAGCGGGGCCATTAACGCAGCGAGTCTGTTCTCAGTCGCTCAGGATTTGGCCCGCTGTCAAATGATATGTTATTCCTCCCTCCTCCCTCTCTCTTTCTTTGCAGCGTGTAAGAAATAATAACAGTGAACTGGAGTAACTTCAAAGCTGGTGGACCAAGTGTAACTTTCAATAAGAGCCTAAGAATTTAAAAAGAGGTATGCAGGTTCAGGCCAAGGTTGGCATCCTGTGGTTGCAACTCAAAAATCAAGGAAGGAACGTAATTTCCTGTATTCTTTTTAAAGGTAAAGGTAAAGGGACCCCTGACCATTAGGTCCAGTCGAGGACGTCTCTGGGGTTGCGGCGCTCATCTCGCTTTACTGGCCGAGGGAGCCGGCGTACAGCTTCCAGGTCGTGTGACCAGCATGACTAAGCCGCTTCTGGCGAACCAGAACAGCGCATGGAAATGCCATTTACCTTCCCGCCGGAGCGGTACCTATTTATCTACTTGCACTTGCTTTCGAACTGCTAGGTTGGCAGGAGCAGGGACCGAGCAGCGGGAGCTCACCCCGTCATGGGGATTCGAACCGCCGACCTTCTGATCGGCAAGCGCTAGCCTCTGTGGTTTAACCCACAGCGCCAATATATTTTAACCTTATGGTGAAGGGGAACAACAACAACAACAACATCCAAATTATAGCTACTCTTTGATTTCCTGATGAGAGGTGATGTGATGGATATCTTCAAACATCTCAAGGGCTGACACATGGAAGAAGGAGCAAGCTTGTTTTCTGCTGCTCCGGAGGGGAGGACTCGAACCCATGGCTTCAAGTTACAAGGAAGGAGATTCTGACTCAACGTCAGGAAGAACTTTGTCATCTTGTGAACCACTCTGAGATCTTCGGATGATTGGTTGTATACAAATTTAATAAATAAATAAGAACTTTCTGAGGGCAAGAGCTGTTTGACAGTAGAACGGACTCCCTCTGAGGATGGAGGATTTTAAGCAAAAGTTGGACGGCCGTCAGTCATGGATGCTTCCGTCGTGATTCCTGCATCGAAGGCAATTGGACTAGATTACCCTCCCGACCCTCCAATCCTGTGATTCTTGTGCAGATACAAAATGAATTAAATTTGTAGAGAAGGCAGTAGGAAATGAATTTCAGAACTTTCTGCTGGATCGTGCTCTAACCACTCAGGTTGGAGAAACTTAACTCACTCACATCTTTCCTTGGTTTCCAAAATCCCGCCTCTGACCTGTTAAGGAGTTCTACGTAGGGTTGAAAAGAATTCATTTCAAATGAAAGTCATCTGCCACCTCCCTCACCTTAATTCCCCCCCCCCTTCACATTTCTAAAATAGTGCATCAAGCAGAATCTGAAAGATGTATACGTAAATAAAGGGTATGTCCAGATAGCACTGAAACAACAACAACAAAAAAAGAGTTTAGGACTTGCCGATCAGAAGGTTGGCGGTTCGAATCCCTATGACGGGGTGAGCTCCCATTGCTCGGTCCCTGCTCCTGCCAACCTAGCAGTTCGAAAGCACGTCAAAGTGCAAGTAGATACCGTATTTTTCGCACTATAGGACGCACTTTTTCCCCTCCAAAAATGAAGGGGAAATGTGTGTGCATCCTATGGTGCGAATGCAGGCTTTCGCTGAAGCCTGGAGAGCGAGAGGGGTCGGTGTGCACTGACCCCTCTCGCTCTCCAGGCTTCAGGAGAGCCCCACCACCAGCCCCACAAGCTCGGGGGACAGCGGGGAGGTGGAACGCCGCCCTTCCCGCTGTCCCCCGACTTGGTTAGAAGGCTGGCGGGGGGGGGGATAAGCCTGCTCCTCCCCGTCGCCAGCCCCGCAAACTCGGGGGACAGCGGGAGAGGTGCAGCGCGCCATCCCGCTGTCTCCCGACATGGTTTGGAGGCTGGCAGAGGGCTTCCTCCTCCCCCAGCCCCGCAAGCTCCCAGAGCGATGCCAAAGCTGCGCGCAGCTTCGGCATGGCTCTGGGTCCCGTTCTGGGGGAGGGGGAAGCTCGGGCTTCCCCCGCCCCAGCCCCGCGCCTGGCGGGGGGGAAAATAATTTTTTTCCCCTTTATTCCCCCACCCCCCAATCTAGGTGCGTCCTATGGACCGGTGCGTCCTATAGTGCGAAAAATACGGTAAATAGGTACCACTTCGGCGGGAAGGTAAACGGCGTTTCCGTGCACTGCTCTGGTTTGCCAGAAGCGGCTTAGTCATGCTGGCCATGTGACCCAGAAGCTATACCCCGGCTTCCTTGGCCAGTAAAGTGAGAAGAGCGCCGCAACCCCAGAGTCGGCCACGACTGGACCAAATGGTCAGGGGTCCCTTTACCTTTAAAATGCACCTAAAATGCATCTAAAATGGACGTGGGTGGCACTGTGGGTTAAACCACAGAGCCTAGGGCTTGCTGATCATAACGTCAGCGGTTCGAATCCCCGCGACGGGCTGAGCTCTCGTTGCTCAGTCCCTACTCCTGCCAACCTAGCAGTTTGAAAGTGCGTCAAAGTGCAAGTAGATAAATAGGTACCGCTCCGGCGGGAAGGTAAACGGCGTTTCCGTGCGCTGCTCTGGCCACATGACATGGAAGCTGTACGCCGGCTCCCTCGGCCACCCACCCCAGAGTCGGCCAGTCAGAGGTCCCTGTGTCATACGTTAATATCAAAGGAGGGGAGAGGCCCCTATCCTGGCTCAGATTCCTCCTAATCAGCAGGGAATAGCATGCATGACTTAGTTAGGCTACCAGATGGAGAGTTGGAATTGGCAGGGAGCTGCGGGTGGCAGCAGGCTGGAGGAGCCAGCCAGCTCCATCTCCCCCAGGAAGCGCCTGTACTTGTGAGAATCACACTCTCTGCAGATCAAATGTCTCTCCTCTCCCGGGGTGGAAAGCTCAGGCTGCGCTTGCACGGCTCTGTCGCCCCCTCCTGCCCGGTTGGGGCGAGAGCGACACCAGCAAGGCACGCTTCCTCCTCCGGGCAGAGCTCTTGCGCCTTTGACAGCTGAGTGTCGGGCAGGAATTCAACCGGTGCAGCTTTCCCCAACTCTGAAAAACGCGCCGGCAGGGAACCTTGGTTGGACTGAATTTGTACATACCTTGGTTGGACTGAATTTGTACAACATTCACATATGCATATGGAGGGGGAGACTAGCCTAAGGGCAATTTGTTGTTGTTGTTTAGTCGTTTAGTCGTGTCTGCCTCTTCGTGACCCCCTGGACCAGAGCACGCCAGGCACTCCTGTCTTCCACCGCCTCCCGCAGTTTGGTCAGGCTCATGTTGGTAGCTTCAAGAACACTGTCCCACCATCTCGTCCTCTGCCGTCCCCTTCTCCTTGTGCCCTCCATCTTTCCCAACATCAGGGTCTTTTCCAGGGAGTCTTCTCTTCTCATGAGGTGGCCAAAGTATTGGAGTCTCAGCCTCAGGATCTGTCCTTCCAGTGAGCACTCAGGGCTGATTTCCTTCAGAATGGATGCGTTTGATCTTCTTGCAGTCCATGGGACTCTCAAGAGTCTCCTCCAGCACCAGAATTCAAAGGCATCCATTCTTCGGCGATCAAGGCAGTGATCCATGAAGAGGCTAAGGGCAATAGCATGGAACAAACCCTGGGGTTTTTTGGGACATGCAGTGCTTCTTCCTCTGTTGGAATCATAGAACTGTAGATTTGGAACGGGCCACAAGGGTCATCTAGACCAACTCTCTGCAATGCAGGAACCTTTTGCTAGCATGAGACTCGAACCCATGGCCTGGAGATTAAGAGTCTCATGCTCTACTGACTGAGCTAACCCTCCCCACTCTGCGTAGCATGAGGCTTATTTTTGTGGGAATGTTCAGGGATGCAGGAGAGGATATATTGTTTGATTATAGCCTTTCCAACTTGTGTTAACAAGTTCACAATTTAGCAGATTAACATTCCCCTTTTTAAACTCGCAGCGGATGCGTTTGCTCAGGCTCGCTAAAGCTTCTATAATAACTGCTCTGGTATTTCCCCCTTATTCCCTCATAAAAGATAAGACACGACACAGTCTTCTATAAAAGTATAAAAAGAGTTTACTCACATATCATTCTGTTCACAATCGGATCCCAGAAGGCAGACTTAGCTTAGAAAAGTAACATACACCTGGAAAATATCCCATAAACAGACAGTCCCTTTTTCCTCTCTTGGCTGGAAACCAAGATAGCATCATTGGCTAAGCAGATGTTGCTTCTTCGATGCATGTAGTCAAAGAGAGAGAGATGGCTGCCCTGCCCTGTGCTTTTGTCGTTACCTGCACAGGTGAGGCCACACCCACCTCCAGTCACATGCAGAGGAAGTCTGTCCCAGCCCAGAAGGAAACAGGAAGTTTACCTGCTGGCTGGACAAACATTCCTCCCCATGTGTAAGCACGTTCACTCTAGGATTGTTGTACTTGACTGCTCTTGTGTTTCACATCCCACAATTTTGGGGCTTGCTCCCTTCCAGGCAGCCTTTACCATGGGAGATGCGTAACCTCAGGGCATTTCTGCATAGGATAGGACCTGATTATTCAGATGAGCATCCTCCATGGGGAGACAGGGGGCTCCTCTGGGGTTTATTGTTATGTTTGCAGCTGACTTGTCCTCCAGGGAGCTCAAGGTCATGGTTCTCTCCCTGTACATTTCCGAGCACAATTCAAAGTGTTGGTGTTGACCTTTAAAGCCCTAAATGGCCTCAGTCCTGAAGGAGCGTCTCCACCCCCATTTTTCAGCCCAGACACTGAGGTCCAGCGCCGAGGGCCTTCTGGCAGTTCCCTCGCTGCGAGAAGCCAAGTTACAGGGAACCAGGCAGAGGGCCTTCTCGGTAGTGGCACCCGCCCTGTGGAACGCCCTCCCACCAGATGTCAAAGAGAAAAATAACTACCAAACTTTTAGAAGACATCTGAAGGCAGCCCTGTTTAGGGAAGCTTTTAATGTTTAATAGGTTATTGTATTTTAGTGTTTTGTTTGAACCCGCCCAGAGTGGCTGGGGAAACCCAGCCAGATGGGTGGGGTATAAATAAATTATTATTATTATTATTATTATTATTATTATTATTATTATTATTATTATTATAAATGGCTTTAGATACCTATGAGGTCCATCAATTACCATATAGCATTTATTCAACACAAAAAACAGGGACAATTTGTTGCTGACAAAGGACAGCTGGACATATAAAGGGCCCCGTTACCTTCAGGAGCTTAGGGCCTCATCCAACCTCAATCTGGCCCTGGACAGGGGGTGCACCCACAGATTACAGGAATGAAAGCTGGTCCCCCTGGGTATCTGGACAGGCTGGCAGAACACTTCCTTTGCATGCAGGTGGTGCCAGTCTAAACCCCAGGATCTGTGATTTGAAAGGACCTGGTGCAAAGGATTTCTCTTGGCCTGAGATTCTGGAGAGCATCTGCTGGTCAGTTAGGGTCAGCTGGACATATAAAGGGCTCCATTACCTTCAGGAGCTTAGGGCCTCGTCAAACCTAAATCCGGCCCTACAATTCCTAGGGTTTTTATACGATCTGAGCTGCTTTCCACCTGACCCCTCTCCTCTCGCCTCCTGTCTCTCCAGGGAGTGATGTTCCCGCTTTAGCTAGCCCACTGCCGCCGCCGCTGCTCAAAATGATGTCCGGACTGCCGGAGGCGCTGAGCCGGCTGAGGGCGAACTCTCTGCGCAGCTGCTTCAGCCTGGCGGGGCCCTCGGAGTCCACCATGGTGGCCGTGCCCATCGACATCGACAAGGACGAGGTCCGGATCCTCAAGGTCTGCTTCCACAGCAACAGCTTCAACATGGGGAAGAACTTCAAGCTGGTCAAATGTACCGTCATGACCGAGATCAGGGTGAGACTGTCATGGGGAAAAGGGTTTTTGGGGGCTCAGCCTAAGATCAGAGGGCGGTGGCGGTGGGGGGAAGAGGGAGGCAACTTACTTGTTTGTTTTTATTGATTTATTAACAACAACAACAATAATAATTTATTATTTATACCCCGCCTATGTGGCTGAGTTTCCCCAGCAACTCTGGGTGACTTCCAATAGAGTGTTAAAAACAATACAGCATTAAATATAGCTACTTATTTCCTTCACATCTGAAGGGAGGGCGTTCTACAGGGTGGGTGCCACCACCGAGAAGGCCCTCTGCCTGGTTCCCTGTAACTTGGCTTCTCGCATAGAGGGAACCACCAGAAGGCCCTCGGCGCTGGACCTCAGTGTCCGGGCAGAATGATGGGGGTGGAGACGTTCCTTCAGGTATACTGGACCAG
Source organism: Podarcis muralis (assembly GCF_964188315.1). Taxonomy (NCBI): domain Eukaryota; kingdom Metazoa; phylum Chordata; class Lepidosauria; order Squamata; family Lacertidae; genus Podarcis; species Podarcis muralis. The sequence continues at coordinate 3,038,093 of NC_135657.1, forward strand.
GGCCGTTTAGGGCTTTCAAGGTCAGCACCAACACTTTGAATTGTGCTCGGAAACGTACTGGGAGCCAATGCAGATATCTCAGAACCGGTGTTATGTGGTCTTGGCAGCCGCTCCCAGTCACCAGTCTAGCTGCCGCATTCTGGATTAGTTGTAGTTTCCGGGTCACCTTCAAAGGTAGCCCCAAGTAGAGCGCATGGCAGAAGTCCAAGCGGGAGATAACTAGAGCAAGTGCCACTCTGGCAAGACAGTCTGCGGGCAGATAGGGTCTCATCCTGCGTAGCAGATGGGCCCTTCTCCTGCACTCCCTGGCCTCTTATTGTCTCTTTCCTGTGCATCGTAACATTTAAGACTACTTAAAACTCAGGCACAGCATGGCATAGTGGTTAGAGAGGACGTGGGAGAGTCCTGGGTTCAAATTCCTACTCAGCCATGAAACTCACTGGGTAATGTTGCTGCGGTCACTGGAGGAGAGGTGGGGGAACTATATAGTCAAGCACCCTGTGATCCCCGGAGGAAGGGTGCTATAGAAATTTAATAAATAGATAAAGGCCTGCCACTTTGAGCACCCTTAAGAATGGATAGAAAAGCAATAATGAAAGAAAGAAACAGATAAAATGAAATGAGAGCAACTCATTACTGGTATATAACCTCTACTTATTTACACTTTATTTACACCAAACCTTAGAGCAGGCATCCCCAACCTTCAGCCCTCCAGATGTTTTGGACTACAATTCCCATCATCCCTGACCACTGGTCCCGTTAGCTAGGGATCATGGAAGTTGTAGGCCAAACCATCTGGAGGGCTGCAGGTTGGGGATGCCGGCCTTAGAGGTTAAAACAAAATTCTCCAGAATAAGGTTTCCTTTAATTGCCCCTACCCTGACCTATCCAATTACTGTTGTTTAATAGGGGTGGGATTCTTTCTGGAGATGCTCAAATACCCGTAATCTGTTTTTGGGTTCCCTGAGGAAAGTCTTGTTGTTGTTGTTGTTTAGTCGTTTAGTCGTGTCCGACTCCTCGTGACCCCCTGAACCAGAGCACGCCAGGCACTCCTGTCTTCCACTACCTCCCGCAGTTTGGTCAAACTCATGTTTGTAGCTTCGAGAACACTGTCCCACCATCTCGTCCTCTGTCGTCCCCTTCTCCTTGTGCCCTCCATCTTTCCCAACATCAGGGTCTTTTCCAGGGAGTCTTCTCTTGTCACGATGTGGCCAAAGTATTGGAGCCTCAGCTTCAGGATCTGTCCTTCCAGTGAGCACTCAGGGCTGATTTCCTTCAGAATGGAGAGGTTTGATCTTCTTGCAGTCCATGGGACTCTCAAGAGTCTCCTCCAGCACCAGAATTCAAAAGCATCTATTCTTCGGCGATCAGCCTTCTTGATGGTCCAGCTCTCACTTCCATACATCACTACTGGGGAAACCATAGCTTGAACTATACGGACCTTTGAGGAAAGTCTTAGTTCTCCAAAATCTCAACATGCAGAGAAGGGCTCGTTACATGTCCCTGAATGTCAAGCCCCCTCACCTAAGGTGGCTTGCATAAGTGGGAACCCGCAGATGGGCGTTAGAGCATCTGAAAACATCTTGCGCATAAGAAGTACATGACAGAACATTCCCAGAGCATATGGACCAGCGAGGCCACATTTCCCTTGCAGTAAAAACAAGCAGCAGGTTTTTTTAAAAACCCAGTTTCCTCCTTTTTATAGCAATCCAGTGCCCTTTAAGTCTCAATCTAATTAATACACACACACACTTTTATTAATTTTTTTAACATATCATTTCCAACAATCATATAACATAACTTCTTATCTTATACAATATTTTAGTCTTCCATCAACACCACTGATGCTTTTCCGTTCTTTATCACTTATTCTGCATTTCTTAATTTCTCTATTACTCTTAATTATCATTAACTAACAATTCTCCTCACAATCTTTCTTGCAATATTTCAAATAATCATCCTCACAAGACTTCTTGCAGTCCTACTAGCGTAATCTGTTCATTACAATTACTTTTCAAATAGTTCTTATATTTACTCCAGTCTTCTAAGAATCTCTGGTCCCGCAGGTTTTGAATCCTTCCTGTAAATTTATCCAATTCTGCGTAGTCCATCAGTTTCATCTGCCATTCTTCTTTTGGCGGTAATTCTTTTTTTTCCATTTTTGTGCCAGTAATATTCTTGCTGCTGTCATTGCATATAAAAACAACTTACAATCTTGTCTATTAATATCATCTCCTACAATGCCAAGTAAAAATGCTTCTGGTTTCTTAATAGATGTATATTTTAACATCTTTTTCATCTCATTATATATCATTTCCCAGAAGTTTTTCACTTTTTTACATTCCCACCAAATGTGATAAAAAGTTCCTTCCTTTTCTTTACATTTCCAACATTTATTACTTGTTTTATATATTTTAGCTAATTTCACAGGGGTAATATACCACCTATACATCATTTTCACCACATTCTCTTTCAAAGCATTGCATGCAGTAAATTTTAATCCTTCTTTCCACAGTTTTTCCCAATCTTTTAGCTGTATATTATACCCAAAATCTCTGGCCCAATGTATCAGAACCGACTTTACCTCTTCACCTTTCAAGTGCCATTCAAGCAGCAATTAATACATTTTAGACAAAATCTTATACTTATTATTTAATACCTCTATTTCAAATTTTGATTAAGTATCAATCTAATCTTTGGGGTGTGGCAAATTGCTTCTAAAGCACAATTTTGTCAAAGTGACTGGGTTCCCCCTCCTCTGGAATCTGATTTCTTCAATTTGCACAAGATTGTCACAACTTTTTTCTTTTCTCCCACCCCTTTGTCCTGCACATAAACACACACACACACACACTCACACACACACACACAACCCTGGCCTTTCCTGCTTTCTCACTGCAACTCTGTTCTGCAGGAAGTGATCAAGTCGATCCTACAGAGTGGGAGGATCGGTCCGGACATCCAGCTCGCCGAGTGCTACGGATTACGCCTGAAGCACGTGAAATCGGACGAGATCCACTGGCTCCACCCGGACCTGACGGTGGGCGAAGTCCAGGACAAGTATGAGTGTCTGCACATTGAAGCCGAGTGGAGGTAGGAAGTCAACGACTGTAGCTGGTGGGAGTGGATGGGAGTTGTAGTCCAAAAGGAGTTGGGGTGGCTGGAGCTGATGGGAGTTGTAGTCCAAAAGGAGCTGTGTTGAATGGAGCTGATGGGAGTTGTAGTCCAAAAGGGGCTGCGTTGGCCGGAGCAGACGGGAGTTGTAGCCTAAAAGGGCTGTGTTGGCTGGAGCTGATGGGAGTTGTAGTCCAAAAGGGGCTGTGTTTGTTGGAGCTGATGGGAGTTGTAGCCCAAAAGGGCTGCGTTGGCTGGAGCTGATGGGAGTTGTAGTCCAAAAGGGGCTGCGTTGGCCGGAGCAGACGGGAGTTGTAGCCTAAAAGGGCTGTGTTGGCTGGAGCTGATGGGAGTTGTAGTCCAAAAGGAGCTGTGTTGAATGGAGCTGATGGGAGTTGTAGTCCAAAAGGGGCTGTGTTGGTTGGAGCTCATGGGAGTTTTAGTCCAAAAGGGCTGTGTTGGCTGGAGCTGATGGGAGTTTTAGTCCAAAAGGGCTGCGTTGGCTGGAGCTCATGGGAGTTTTAGTCCAAAAGGGCTGCGTTGGCTGGAGCAGATGGGAGTTGTAGTCCAAAAGGGGCTGTGTTTGTTGGAGCTGATGGGAGTTGTAGTCCAAAAGGGGCTGTGTTTGTTGGAGCTGATGGGAGTTGTAGCCCAAAAGGGCTGTGTTGGCTGGAGCTGATGGGAGTTTTATTCCAAAAGGGGCTGTGTTTGTTGGAGCTCATGGGAGTTTTAGTCCAAAAGTGCTGTGTTGGCTGGAGCTGATGGGAGTTGTAGTCCAAAAGGGGCTGTGTTTGTTGGAGCTGATGGGAGTTGTAGCCCAAAAGGGCTGCGTTGGCTGGAGCTGATGGGAGTTGTAGTCCAAAAGGGGCTGCGTTGGCCGGAGCAGACGGGAGTTGTAGCCTAAAAGGGCTGCGTTGGCCGGAGCAGACGGGAGTTGTAGCCTAAAAGGGCTGTGTTGGCTGGAGCTGATGGGAGTTGTAGTCCAAAAGGAGCTGTGTTGGCTGGAGCAGATGGGAGTTGTAGTCCAAAAGGGCAGTGTTGGCTGGAGCTGATGGGAGTTGTAGTCCAAAAGGGGCTGTGTTTGTTGGAGCTGATGGGAGTTGTAGCCCAAAAGGGGCTGTGTTTGTTGGAGCTGATGGGAGTTGTAGTCCAAAAGGGGCTGTGTTTGTTGGAGCTGATGGGAGTTGTAGTCCAAAAGGAGCTGTGTTGAATGGAGCTGATGGGAGTTGTAGTCCAAAAGGGGCTGCGTTGGCTGGAGCTCATGGGAGTTGTAGTCCAAAAGGGCTGTGTTGGCTGGAGCAGATGGGAGTTGTAGTCCAAAAGGGCAGTGTTGGCTGGAGCTGATGGGAGTTTTAGTCCAAAAGGGGCTGTGTTTGTTGGAGCTCATGGGAGTTTTAGTCCAAAAGGGCTGTGTTGGCTGGAGCTGATGGGAGTTGTAGTCCAAAAGGGCTGTGTTGGCTGGAGCTGATGGGAGTTGTAGTCCAAAAGGGGCTGTGTTTGTTGGAGCTGATGGGAGTTGTAGCCCAAAAGGGCTGTGTTGGCTGGAGCTGATGGGAGTTTTAGTCCAAAAGGGCTGCGTTGGCTGGAGCTGATGGGAGTTTTAGTCCAAAAGGGGCTGCGTTGGCTGGAGCAGATGGGAGTTGTAGTCCAAAAGGGGCTGTGTTTGTTGGAGCTGATGGGAATTGTAGTCCAAAAGGGGCTGTGTTTGTTGGAGCTGATGGGAGTTGTAGCCCAAAAGGGCTGTGTTGGCTGGAGCTGATGGGAGTTGTAGTCCAAAAGGGGCTGTGTTGAATGGAGCTGATGGGAGTTGTAGCCCAAAAGGGCTGTGTTGGCTGGAGCTGATGGGAGTTGTAGTCCAAAAGGGGCTGTGTTTGTTGGAGCTGATGGGAGTTGTAGTCCAAAAGGGGCTGTGTTGGCTGGAGCTGATGGGAGTTGTAGTCCAAAAGGGGTTGTGTTGACTGGAACTGATGGGAGTTGTAGTCCAAAAGGGGCTGTGTTTGTTGGAGCTGATGGGAGTTGTAGTCCAAAAGGGGCTGTGTTGGCTGGAGCTGATGGGAGTTGTAGTCCAAAAGGGCTGTGTTGGCTGGAGCTGATGGGAGTTGTAGCCCAAAAGGGGCTGTGTTTGTTGGAGCTGATGGGAGTTGTAGCCCAAAAGGGCTGTGTTGGCTGGAGCTGATGGGAGTTGTAGTCCAAAAGGGGCTGTGATTCTTGGAGCTGATGGGAGTTGTAGTCCAAAAGGGGCTGTGTTGGCTGGAGCTGATGGGAGTTGTAGTCCAAAAGGGGTTGTGTTGTCTGTAGCTGATGGGAGTTGTAGTCCAAAAGGGGCTGTGTTTGTTGGAGCTGATGGGAGTTGTAGCCCAAAAGGGCAGTGTTGGCTGGAGCTGATGGGAGTTGTAGTCCAAAAGGGGCTGTGTTTGTTGGAGCTGATGGGAGTTGTAGCCCAAAAGGGCTGTGTTGGCTGGAGCTGATGGGAGTTGTAGTCCAAAAGGGACTGCGTTGGCTGGAATAGATGGGAGTTGTAGCCCAAAAAGGCTGTGTTGGCTGGAGCTGATGGGAGTTGTAGTCCAAAAGGGACTGCGTTGGCTGGAGTAGATGGGAGTTGTAGCCCAAAAAGGCTGTGTTGGCTGGAGCTGATGGGAGTTGTAGTCCAAAAGGGGCTGTGTTTGTTGGAGCTGATGGGAGTTGTGGTCCAAAAGGGGCTGCGTTGGCTGGAGCAGATGGGAGTTGTAGTCCAAAAGGGGTTGTGTGGGCTGGAGCTGATGGGAGTAGTAGTTGAAAACAGGCTGCATTGGTGGAGCTGATGGGAGTTGTAAAACGGAGCACGTTCAGCTTCCGAAAAACATTCGCAAACCGGAACACTTACTTCCAGGTTTGCAGTGTTTGGGTTCCAAGTTGTTTGAGTACCAAGGCATTTTAGAACCAAGGTACCACTGTACAGTCATACCTCTTGTTACGTTTGCTTCAGGTTAAATCTTTTCAGGTTGCATCCCGCGGCGACCCGGAAGTACCGGAATGGGTTACTTCTGGGTTTCGCCGCTCGTGCATGCACAGATGCTCAAAATGACGTCACGCACATGCGCAGAAGCGGCGAATCGCGACTTGCGCACGCTCAGACGCGGGTTTCGTTCTGCTCATGTTGCGAACGGGGCTCCAGACCTGTGAGTTCCAAAGATAAGATCCTGCCAGCGAAACCGGAGAGAGGTGTGGAGATGATGGATGTGATCTCCAGTCAGGTGAAGCGATGGGTATCGTAAGATAATCTGTCCTGTCCTTTTAAGGTACGACCTCCAGATCCGCTACCTCCCGGAGGACTACGTAGAACGCTTCCAAGAGGACCGGACGACGCTCCTGTATTTCTACCAGCAGGTTGGAGCCTTTGCGTTTATCCCGGGCGCAGCTGTGTTGAGCCATATGGCGCTGTGTTCTCCTTTCGCATCTAGGCACAAGGGTGGTAGGTCTGCCATAGATCAGCTGCCTGGCGTGCAGAAGGTCGGTGGTTCAATCCCCGGCGTCTCCAGCTATGGCTGGGAAAGACTCGAGCCTGAAACCCTGGAGACCTACCTGCCAGCAGGACAGTACTGAGGTAGAATCATAGAACTGTAGGGACCCCTGAAGGACATCTAGTCCAACCCGCTGCAATGCAGGAATCTGTTGCCCAACGTTGGATTCAAACCCGTGACCCTCAGGTTAAGAGTCTTCTGCTGAGCATCTTCCTGCATGAAGCATCTTCCTATGCGCCTGTGTACATCAAATTTTATGTGTTTCTCGGCGTCTTAAGGGAAACCATTCTTCTGCTGCAATAATAATAATAATAATAATAATAATAATAATTTATTTGTACCCTGCCCATCTGGCTGAGTTTCCCCAGCCAATCAAGTGTTAAAAACAATACGGCATTAAATATTAAGAACTTCCCTAAACAGGGCTGCCTCCAGATGTCTTTTAAAGAGAAGATAGCTGCTTATTTCCTTCACATCTGAAGGGAGGGTGTTCCACAGGGCAGGCGCCACCACCGAGAAGGCCCTCTGTCTGGTTCCCTGTATCCTCCCTTCTCGCAATGAGGGAACCGCCAGAAGGTCCTCGGCGCTGGATCTGAGTGTCTGGGATGAACGATGGGCGTGGAGTCGCTCCTTCAGGTGTACTGGACCGAGGCCGTTTAGGGCTTTAAAGGTCAACACCAGCATTTTGAATTGTACTCGGAAACGTACTGGGAGCCAATGCAGATCTCTCAGGACTGGTGTTATGTGGTCCCGGCGGTCGCTCCCAGTCACCAGTCTAGCTGCCGCATTTTGGATTAGTTGCAGTTTCCGGGTCACCTTCAAAGGTAGCCCCACGTAGAGCGCATTGCAGTAGTCCAAGCGGGAGATAACTAGAGCATGCACCACTCTGGTGAGACAGTCTGCGGGCAGGTAGGGTCTCATCCTGCATACCAGATGGAACTGGTAGACAGCCGCCCTGGACACAGAATTGACCTGCGCCTCCATGGACAGCTGTGAGTCCAGAATGACTCCCAGGCTGCGCACCTGGTCTTTCAGGGGCACAGTTAACCCATTCAGGACCAGGGAGTGGATTGGGTGCAAGGATGGAAGTGAAACCAGGTGCTTCACGGCATGCCCTTTTCAGCACCCGAGAAGGGGAACCCCAAAAGGGAATTCCCCCCCCCCCCAGGCAAAGTAAAGCCCCTTTGCACAGTCCAAGCACACCTTGCGCAGCGGAAATGTCTGGTATGTCATGCCTGTGGCTGAAACCTTGCAGACGGCTGTCACTTTTCATATCACTCAGAATCCGTTGGCAGCCAGCGTTCCCCAACCTGGTGCCCTCCAGATGTTTTGGATTACAACTCCCATCATGCCCAGCTGGGTAGTGGAAAACATCTGAAGGGCACCGGGTTGGGGGAGGCTGCAGTACCCGAACCAGCTGCCTCACCCTGCCTGTTCAGAAAACATTCTCTTCTTCGTAACATTGGGGGCTCAGTGAGTAGTAAGAGCTTGGTTTGAAGCTGAACGGTCTCAGTCAGGGGTCAGCAAACTTTTTCAGCAGGGGGCCAGTCCATAGCTGTCAAGCGTCCCTTATTTGGCGGGAAGGTCCCTTATCCCAGCGCTGTGTCCCGCTGCTGTCCCTTATTGATGATGTCCCTTAAATTTCCCGGGTTTCAAAGGAAGCAGCTCCTCTCCCTCCCTCCCTGCCGGCCAGGGAGGAGGGAGGCTCCAGCTGTGTTGTTTGGCTGTGTTGCTCACCCAATAAGGAGTCTAAGAACGACTGGGGGGTGGAGCTTGCATGCCTTGTGTTGATCAAATCAGCCACGTTGCCTGGGGACTCGCCTTTGCTCAGCGCTTCCCAGCGGAGAGGTGACGGTGGTTTTCCTTGCTGCATCCCCTTTGCCGGGTTGCTGCACTGTGGGAACCACCGCTTGAGGCTTCGTTTGGCTGCTGGCTGGGCTATCTGCCTTTGGCTCGGAGGGGCTCAGAAGTTGAACATACCAATGCCCTGAAAATCCCTTATTTTGGCTGCTGATCCCTTATTTTCAAGGCTGCTGTTCCCTTATTTTCAATTCTGTAAGTTGACAGCTATGGGCCAGTCCACTGTCCCTCAGACCTTGTGGGGGGGCCGGACTATATTTTTTGGAGGGGAAATGAACGAATTCCTATGCCCCACAAATAACCCAGAGATGCATTTTAAATAATAGCACACATTCTACTCATGTAAAAACACACCAATTCCCAGACCGTCCGGGGCCGGATTGAGAAGGCGATTGGGCCGGATCTGGGCCCCAGGCCTTAAGTTTGCCTACCCATGATCTCAGAGATGTGCTGGGTGCAAACCTCTTCACGATTTAGGCTCTAAGGCGTGAGGAAAGCTGCCTTTGCATTTGAGGGTTTTGCAAATTGCAAAGCTTCCCAGCTGGCCCTGAACTCCACCCTGCAGCCACGAGTTCCAGGTCTTGCTGTCCATATTCCCCACCCGCAAAGGAAGTTCGGTGTTGCAGAATTTCAGACAGTGTCTGGTACACTGTGGGAAAGGGCGATTGTGGCCCTCGCCTCATATGCGGCAGGGCTGACATGGCCAGAAGTGGGGCAAAGTTTATTCCTTGTTTATTCCATGGATCTCTGGGCTCCATGCAGATTCAGGCTGGACAATGGAGAATTAATTTGTGGAATTCACTGTGCGGGTCGCTCTTTTGTTTAGATGCCAGTTTAGATGGAAGGGAATAGTAGTAGTAGTAGTAGTAGTAGTAGTAGTAGTAGTAATAATAATAATTTGTTATTTCTACCCCAGCCACTCTGGGCGGCTTCCAACAGAAGGTTAAAAATACATTAAAACATCAGTAATTAAAAACTTCCCTAAACAGGGCTGCCTTCAAATGTCTTCTAAAAGTCAAATAGTTGTTTATCTCTTTGACATCTGGTGGGAGGGCGTTCCACAGGGTGGGTGCCACCACCGAGAAGGCCCTCTGCCTGGTTCCCCCTAGCTTTGCTTCTCGCAATGAGGGAACCACCAGAAGGCCCTCAGCGCTGGACCTCAGTGTCCGGGCAGAACGATGGGGCTGGAGACGCTCCTTCAGCTATACAGGACTGAGGCTGTTTAGGGCTTTAAACTGCCTTCTAGTCTCGCTTGTGTGCTTCCCCACTGTGGGAAATAGGAAGCTGATCCAGAAGAGCAGAGGGAGATGGCTTCCTTTTAGGTTCATAGCTTTCCATTCACTTCTGCTGCCATGGCAGAGGGTTGGACTAGAGGACCTCGGGGTGACTTCCAGCTCTGCAGTTCTAGGATTCTAGGAGGAGGCGATGAATCCAAAATCAATTCAAGCACACTTGGGGGGAAACTAGCAGTGCGTTCTGAACCAGAGGTGGAAATCAACGTTTCTGAGCACAATTCAAAGTGTTGGTGCTGACCTTTAAAGCCCTAAACGGCCTCAGTCCTGTCCGCGACTGGACCTAATGGTCAGGGCTCCATTTACCTTTACCTCCGCCTCCCTAACTGGTCCTCTTCATATTTCTGCTTCTTCCAGCTCCGGAGCGAGTACATGCAGCTGTATGCCAGCAAAGTGAGTGAGGGCATGGCCCTTCAGCTGGGCTGCCTGGAGCTCAGGTAGGTGGGCTTGCTGGGGGGCCGGGGGGAGGTTACACTGAGCGCATGAGCAGCCTGCCTGCCTGCCTGCCTGTGGGGTTACACCATCACAGAAAACTTGTCGCTCCTCCGAAAGCACTGACCTGTCCCCTACTCTGCAACGGAACTGGGCGAGCTGGAGGAAAGGAGCATTTCGTGTCTGCAGGAAGCTCCCAAAATCATGTGTGGGAGTTTGAGGGAACCCAAAAGAAAGTCAGAGAGGCCAAATAAGTACAGGAGGGGTGTAGTGGAAAGAAATTGGGCCTATTTAGGATTGAGTGTCGCCACAGTGGTGCAGAGAGTGACTCCCGTCTAGATTTGGAATTCTCCTGGATCACAAACACCAAGGGAAGGGGAGGCTTGGCTTCAGGGCCATCAGCAGAGGGATCCCAGTTAGTTATCCCTGCAAACTGAACCCACCTGACTGATGCCACCTGCACACTCCATCTCTCTCTCCATCCCCAGGAGGTTCTACAAGGACATGCCTCACAACGCTCTGGACAAGAAATCCAACTTTGAGTTCCTAGAGTAAGTAGACAACATTCTTACAGGCGTGCAATTTCTCCTTGAGTCTCTTTGATTTTTTAGATACCAAGTCGAGCCCTTGGTGCATCTACTCTGTCCAATGCCAAGTAAGTCTCATAAATGTCATTTGGAATGCTGGGCACCATTCCAGTTAGGAGTTTGATCTGGCCTTCCACAAATTGTCGTGCAGATCTTTTTTTGTTGGAAGATTCAATAAGAAGAGTTTGTTTTAAGAGCCTCTGCGCATTCTGTGTCGAGCTTAGGGGTCTGCTCTTGTTGTCGCCATTTCACTTTGGTACTTTGGTGTTCTGTTAGTGCCTGCTTGTTATTAACTGATAAACTGTGGACCTCTTTGGATAACTGGGTTATTTGAGAGGCAATACCTCTAATTTAGGGACGTGGGTGGCGCTGTGGGTTAAACCACAGAGCCTAGGACTTGCCGATCAGAAGGTTGGTGGTTCGAATCCCCGTGACGGGGTGAGCTCCCGTTGCTCGGTCCCTGTTCTAGGACCAATCAGACTGCTGCCTTTTGGATTCTCTTCAACTCACATTTCCTTGGTGGCGAGAGATGTTGAGGGTGGCCCAGGGTGGGGTTGGTTGTCTTTGGTTGGCTGTAGTGAAATTTGTTTTTGTGTGTGAGTGGGGTATGTGTGTGTTTTTGGATCAGGTTAGTCAAATTGATTCGTATGCTGTCAGCGGATTCTTGTCGTTGTCTTGTTGGGCTGTGTATGTGATAAAGGAGAACCATGCTGGGGTGAAAGTGTCTTCTTCTATTTGTTGCCTTAAATGCATTTCGAGGGAGTATGTAAAGCCCTCTCTGCTTTCTCTTTCCCAGGAAGGAAGTGGGTCTTGATCTGTTCTTCCCAAGGCAGATGCAGGAGAATCTGAAGGTGAGAAGTGCCTTGGATGTCAAAAATGTTCACAGACTCATTGGAAAGGGCCCTGAGGCTCATCCAGTTCAAGACATCTCAGCCAAAGCATCTATGGCAGATGGCCAGCCAACCTCCAAGGAAGGACAGCCCTCAATCTCCCAAGTGTCTGGGATGTATATTAACTTTTGGGGGAATAAGTGGAGAGGAAAGCCCTTGTGGGATGTTGCGTTTTCCTAGTCTCCCCAAGCTTCATGGTAGCTTCACATTTCACCCAGCCTTTGCCAAACGGGTACCTTCCAGAAGTTTGGGACTACATCAGCCCCAGACGACACAGCCACAATGCTGCCCATACGTTACTGAGCCACGTTCTTGCCTAAAATTACATGGCCCATAACTACTTGAGTGCAGGATACCTTAGGGACCACCTGACCCCTTAGATCCCAGCCCAGAGCCTAGGGCTTGCCGATCAGAAGGTCGGGGGTTCGAATCCCCGCGACGGTGTGAGCTCCCATTATTTGGTCCCTGCTCCTGCCAACCTAGCAGTTTGAAAGCACGTCAAAGTGCAAGTAGATAAATAGGTACCACTCCGGTGGGAAAGTAAATGGCATTTCCGTGCGCTGCTCTGGTTCGCCAGAAGCGGCTTAGTCATGCTGACCACATGACCCGGAAGTTGTATGCCGGCTCCCTTGGCCAGCAAAGCGAGATGAGCGCCACAACCCCAGAGTCGTCCGTGACTGGACCTAATGGTCAGGGGTCCCTTTACCTTTACCTGCTAGTGGTCTCTATGTGTCCAGCAGAAGCCGTGCGTTCAGTCTTGTGGGCTCAATTCTGCGGAATTCCCTCCCATTTGGGATCAGACAGGCCCCCTCCCTGTTGAACATCTGGTACCCAATGAGGAAGACCTTTTCATTTTGGCAGGCTTGTTCCAATTTTCTGAATTTACGGTTGGTTTGATATTTTTAAAAAACATGTACAGTGGTACCTCTGGTTGCGAACGGGATCTGTTCCAGAGCCCCGTTCACAACATGAAAGGAACACAACCCGTGTCTGCGCATCTGTGCATGCGCAGGTCGTGATTCGCCGCTTCTGTGCATGCGCATGATGTCATTTTGTGAGCATGCGCAAGTGGCGAAACCCGGAAGTAACCCTTTCTGGTACTTCCGGGTCGCTGCGGGACGCAACCTGAAAAAAGTAACATGAAGCAAACGTAACAAGAGGTATGACTGTATTTATTTGTAGCATAACAAAAGTATAGTAACAGATGCCAAATACAATAAAAGTGCAAAGTGCTATCTAGAACTGAATGTATAGGAACAGATTTCCATACCAATGTCAAAAACAATAAATGAATATCACATGGTTCTGGGTCATGCAAACGGGCTTACATTATCCTGTATGTTATCACTCCAGTACGTGATTAAAAACCTGCACTTCCCAGTTTAAAAACTGGGCTCAGAGCGGCTAGCAACAAATTTAAAACACTTAATTGTAAAAGCAGCATAAAATACAGTATAAAAACATGAATAACAATAAAATTCAAAGTTCAAAAATCAGTTTAGGGGGGGAAAGCCATCCAATAAACATTAGATGATCCCCAGGGCTAGCTGGCTGAATTAGTCCTACTTGGGCCAGCGAGGAGACCAGGGGAGAATTAGCTGTGGGGTCTCAGAGCGGATAATCTTCATAAAAAGGGGAGGGGGAGGGAAGGAAGGGGAATAAAAGATCAGGCTGAATTCAAATTGAAAGCTGGGTGGAAGAGCTTCTGTCTTACAGGCCCTGCGGAAGGAGGTTAAATCCTGCAGGACCCTAGTCTCATGGGACAGAGCATTCCACCAGGTGGGAGCCACCACTGAGAAGGCCCTGGCCCTGGTGGAGGATAGTCTGACTTCCTTAGGGCCTGGGACCTCTAAACTATGGTTGTTCATGGACCTTAAGGTCCTCTGTGGGGCAGACGAGGAGAGATGGTCCCATAAATACGAGGGCCCTAAGCCACAAAGGGCTTTAGAGGTCAAAACCACCACCTTAAACCTGACCCTGTACTCCACCGGGAGCCAGTGCATATAAACTTCGCCATGCATACTATGTCCCAGATCCATTCTCTCAGGGATGGTGTCCTCTTTTTTTCTCTCAGTTTTGACAAATAGCTCTGGCAATGGCTAGGAAGACCACATTAATCCCCTATCCTCTGTTAGTGCCGTTTCTTAGACTTAGGAAAATTAGAAGATTTCACGGTTCGTTTTAACAGGCTTCACCTTTCCTGTATCTCCTTTGCAACCGGATTGTAGGCTGCTTAGAAACCGTGGAACAAACTGGTGCAGAGATCCTGAAAAAGAAAAATATTTATCAAAACAACAAACCGTTCTAAATTGTAGATATTAATTTTTTGGACTTCCCATACTCTGGACCTTGACACATATCTCCAAATCTCAATCCTGCCTCTCGTCGTTATTTCCATCTCGATTTTAACACTCTAAACTTCTTTGTCTCTGGCTCTGCGGTTCTCAGTCATGTCAGAAATCATATAATGGATTTTCATTATTTTAGTTTTTTGTTTTTATTGGATTATGATTCGATATTGGATGTTTTTTATTGGGAAATTAATAAAAACGATTTAACCAAAAAACAACAAACCGTTCTTCTCCTCTGCTTTCCTCCCCGCAGCCCAAGCAGTTCCGCAAGATGATCCAACAGACTTTCCAGCAGTACGCACTCCTGCGGGAAGACGAGTGCATCTTGAAGTTCCTCAGCACTCTGTCCACCATCGCCAACATTGACCAGGAGAGCTACCGCTGCGACCTGATTGTGAGTGTCCAGTTGCCTCTTCCAACCTTCCTTCAAGCCGGACTATGGCTCTGTCTGTGCACACATTGCCGACCTAAAAACGCAGCGAGGTTGTTTTCTCCCCATGTGTCTTGAAATATACTCAGAGTCGAGAGTGGATTTCATGCTCTTTATTCAGCTCATAGTGGTGAGGAGGAATGGAGGTTCCCCCAGAATGTCTGCTTTATATACATTATTTACACAATGGTAATTCGTGATTGGCTAATTCCGGGATTCTCCTGTAGGCCAATCAGGTTGCAGATTCACTTCCACCTGGAGCTGGATTGGGTGGCTCCTGTGGACCAATCAGACTGCTGCATTCTGGGTCCTATTGTTCTAGGACCAATCAGACTGCTGCATTTTGGATCCTACTCAACTCGCTACATAACATGTCTCAAATCACGTTTGCTCATTGCATCAGTGCAGTTGGATCGGCAACTCCTAGGCTCTGTGGTTTAACCCACAGCGCCACCAGCGTCCCATAGTAGCACCTTAGAGACCAGCTAAACTTCTCTAAGGTGTTACTGGAAGGAATTTTTTATTTTGTTTTGACTACGGCAGACCAATACGGCTACCTACCTGGAACTAGGGTATGACAACTTAAAATTACAAAAAATATTGTTTTTCGGACTAGTATCATGATGGTGAACTTACCTTGTTTTTGTACTGTAGTTACCAGCTTATTTCCTTTCTTTTTTACTGTTGTTATAAATGCGTTTACAAAAAAAATAATGTGAAGAATTCATGTGCAAAAACCGATCATTAATGTCCTGGATTTCTGAAACTCCTAAACCTAACAGAACTGTCGAAGGGAGTTATGGGAGTCTGAGCCCAAATTCCATTTCGTTATCAATGGGGGACACTTGACCAGAGTTCGTGAGCATCAGGAGAGCACCCCAAAATGACTTCCCTCCCTTTTCCCTTTTCCAGCAAGGATGGAGCATCACAGTAGACCTGGTGATCGGGCCAAAAGGGATCCGGCAAATGACCAGCAAAGAAGCAAAGGTAAGGCATTTGAGAGCCAGTGTGGTGTAGTGGTTAAGAGTGGTGGACTCGTAATCTGGTGAACCGGGTTCGATTCCCCGCTCCTCCACATGCAGCTGCTGGGTGACCTTGGGCCAGTCACACTTCTCTGAAGTCTCTCAGCCCCACTCACCTCATAGAGTGTTTGTTGTGGGGGAGGAAGGGAAAGGAGAATGTTAGCCGCTTTGAGACTCCTGAAAGGGAGTGAAAGGCGGGATATCAAATCCAAACTCTTCTTCTTCCATAAATGCGCCGAGGAAAAGGCGTTTTCACGCACTCTTCAATATCCCTGTGTGATGCCTCTTTGTGGTTTTGCTCTGTGGCCTGGCTCCGTGAGAGTCAGAATGCATGCTATAAATCTGGCATAGGCAAACTCGGCCTCCAGATGTTTTGGGACTACAATTCCCATCATGCCTGACCACTGGTCCTGTTAGCTAGGGATGATGGGAATTAAATGAAAGAAAGAAAAGAAAAAAAGAAAAGTAAGAGTAAAAGAATGCATGCTATATGTGACTAGCCTCCAGCAGCACAGATGTGGAAAGCCTGCCTTATTTACCTGACAGGAGCTCAGGTCTTGCACAGGCACCCCTAAGTCATACCCCTGTTGAAATCAACAGATGTTAAGTTATTAACTGATTTGAATGAGTCTTCTCTGAGCATGCCTTAATCAATGCAGGTGGCACTGTGGTCTAAACCACAGAGCCTAAGACTTGCCAATCAGAAGGGTGACAGTTCAAATCCCTGTGACGGGGTGAGCTCCCTTTGCTCTGTCCCAGCTCCTGCCAACCTAGCAGTTCGAAAGCATGTCAAAGTGCAAGTAGATAAATAGGTAGCACTCCAGCGGGAAGGTAAACGGTGTTTCCGTGCGCTCTGGTTTCCGTCAGTGTTCTGTTATGCCAGAAGCAGTTCAATCATGCTGGCCACAGGACCCGGAAAGCTGTCTGTGGTCAAACGCCGGCTCCCTCGACCTGAAAACGAGATGAGCGCCGCAACCCCATAGCCGCCTTTGACTGGACGTAACCGTCCAGGGGTCCTTGACCTCTTAAAAAGGTAAAGGTAAAGGGACCCCTGACCATTAGGTCCAGTCGTGTCCGACTCTGGGGTTGCAGTGCTCATCTCACTTTACTGGCCGAGGGAGCTGGCGTACAGCTTCCGGGCCATGTGGCCAGCATGACTAAGCCACATCTGGCGAACCAGAGCAGCTCACGGAAACGCCGTTTACCTTCCCGCTGGAGCGGTACCTATTTATCTACTTGCACTTGGACTTGCTTTCGAACTGCTAGGTTGGCAGGAGCAGGGACCGAGCAACGGGAGCTCACCCCGTTGCGGGGATTCGAACCACCGACCTACTGATTGGCAGGTCCTAAGCTCTGTGGTTTAACCCACAGCGCCACTCGCGTCCCCTCTTACCTTAAGTTAAAAACCGATTTGAATGAGTCTTCTCTGAGCGTGCCTTAGTCAGATACAACCTCTGCATTTGACCCAGCAGCTTGGCTTCTGCCAGAGGAAAGAGCTAGCGAGCAAAACACATTGTCAAGTACACTGTGTGGGTTGATTTTGGGGGCTTCACCGCAGAGCCTCAGGCTATCATACTGCGCCCGCTTTTACCTGGGAGTAAGCACCTGTGAATGCAGCAGGACTTTGTAGACCTATGTAGGACGCACAGTAAATTTTCATCTGCAGGATTTAGAAGGGAGGATGGGTGGGCATGAGTCAGGGTGCTGATGTTCTGCCACGCTCATCCTTTGCACAGCGCCCACCCACCCAGACTTCATTGATCGCTGTTGCAAATGAAAACCCCTTTGTTTGTTTATGACTCACTGCAGCCCACATGCCTGGCCGAGTTCAAGCACATCAAATCCATAAAGTGTTCAGCCGCAGAGGAAGGAAAAGCTCTCTTGCAGCTGGGGCTGACAGGGAACCCCCAGGTAAGAAGGAAGGAGGAGGCATTGGGGAAATAATGTGGAAATTCATTATATATGGGGAAATGGCTTGGGGGGGTGGGGGGAAATGTATCTGGCAAACGTGCTGGTGAAACTGGAGAAATGGGCACTGAAATACTACTGCTGAATTTTGTAGGACTATTATTATTATTATTATTATTATTATTATTATTATTATTATTTGTCAGGGGTTCAGGGACAGAGGCACAGGTGAGGGAGGAGACAGAGAGCGAGGGGGAAGAATCCCAGGGCAGCGAGGAAGAGGATGACAATGACTTGAGGGATTCCATGAGTCTTTCAAGTGAATCGGAGGATTCCCAGAAGGGGGCGCCTGTGGTCAGGCCAAGGGGAGTCACAGGGGGGACTCGTCAGGAGCAGGGGACCAGCGGGGGAACCCAAAGTGGGAGCTGGGAGTCGGGACCGGCTTCTCCGCCAGAGCGCAGTGAAGGCGGTGGACATTCCAGAGTGACAGGAGAAGCAGGTCCGAAAGCAGAGAGGGAGGGGAGATCGGAGCAAGACATCCTCCCGGAAAGGGAGGGGAGTAGTGCAGGGAGTAGTGTAACTGTCAAGAGGAAGGTTGGCGGTTGCGAACGTGCGCCAAGTTCAGATGTGGAGGCGCGCGGAAGAACAGGGAGCCCGGAGGAGGAGCCAGGTCCCAAAGCACGCAGGAGGGGGGCAGAGCTGTCTGGGGATTCAGCGTCAGGGGAATCCAGGAGGGGCGAAACCCCAGGGGGCAGGAAGACCCTGCGGAAAAGGAAAGAAAGGAAGAGGTGGAGCAGCACAGCCCTCTTAAACTGGTGCAGAGGAGGGACTGACTCAGAGGGGACTTCAGCGGTCTAAGCGTAACAGACGTGGGGCTGCGCGCCTCGGCTGTGGAGCGTACAATGAACTTCAATAAACATTTTTGTATATAAACTGGACTTGGCGTTGGTCTCTTGTGAGCTGGGACCTGAGGCAGCCCTGACATTATTATTATTATTATTATTATTATTATTATTATTATTATTATTCATTTATTCCCCAGCCACTCTGGGTGGCTCCCAACAGAATTCAAAGCACAATAAAACATCAAACATTTAAAACTGTTGTGGAAATGTGGCACGACAAATGTATTCTGCCCGTTCACTGAGGTCCAGCACCGAGGGCCTTCTGGCGGTTCCCTCACTGTGAGAAGCCAAGTTACAGGGAACCAGGCAGAGGGCCTTCTCGGTGGTGGCTCCCATCCTGTGGAACGCCCTCCCACCAGATGTCAAAGAGAAAAACAACTATCAAACTTTTAGAAGACATCTGAAGGCAGACCTGTTTAGGGAAGCTTTTAATGTTTAATAGGTTATTGTATTTTAGTGTTTTGTTGGAAGCCGCCCAGAGTGGCAGGGGAAACCCAGCCAGATGGGCAGGGTATAAATAATAAATTATTATTATTATTATTATTATTATTATTATTATTATTATTATTATTATTATTGAAGGATGAGAAAGTGAGGACGACAACGTGGGCAAATGTGTCCTTATCTACCTCTCTCTGTTCAAGGAGAGAGATTGAGATGGGCAATCAGTTGCTGGTGTAAAACTCCCATAAATCCTGATTATAAACCATGCCTGGTGCTGGCACTGATTTAGAAAACTCTAGCCACAGTCCTTGGACTCTTTAGTCTTCTCCCCCAGGCTGACAAACAGACACCCTCTCCCTTTTTTTGCTTTGCAGTCCTTGGCGATCAAAACAGCCTCTCTTGCCGAGGCAGAAAACATGGCGGACTTGATCGATGGCTACTGCAGGCTGCAGGGGGGTTTGGACACCTCTCTCATCGTCCGTCCCAACAGAGGTGAGAAAGCAACTCCTTGAGCCTGGCCAAGCCTTACCACCTTCATCCGAGGCCCTTCTCCAGGTCCCAGCACCATCTGAGGTTGGGCAGTGTGTGTGTGTGTGTGTGTGTGTGTGTGTGTGTGTGTGTGTGTGGAGACGGAGTCTTCTTGGCTGTGACACCTAGTGGGTGGAAACCCTTGCCAGCCAAGCCTTGCCCAGTGCCTGCTCTGAGATATTTCTAGTTGCGTGTCGAGACCCCGCAACCACCCCCTCACAAAGAATAAGACACCAGGACACAGATATTATGTTAATGTTGTTGTTGTTGTTTAGTCGTTTAGTCGTGTCCGACTCTTCGTGACCCCCTGGACCAGAGCACGCCAGGCACCTCTGTTCTCCACTACCTCCCGCAGTTTGGTCAAACTCATGCTGGTAACCTCGAAAACACTATCCAACCATCTAGTCCTCTGTCGCCCCCTTCTCCTTGTGCCCTCCATCTTTCCCAGCATCAGTGTCTTCTCCAGGGAGTCTTCTCTTCTCATGAGGTGGCCAAAGGATTGGAGCCTCAGCTTCACGATCTGTCCTTCCAGTCAGCACTCAGGGCTGATTTCCTTAAGAATGGATGCGTTTGATCTTCTTGCAGTCCATGGGACTCTCCAGAGTCTCCTCCAGCACCATAATTCAAAAGAATCAATTCTTCGGCGATCAGCCTTCTTTATGGTCCAGCTCTCACTTCCATACATCACTACTGGGAAAACCATGGCTTTAACTATACGGACCTTTGTTGGCAAGGTGACGTCTCTACTTCTCAAGATGCTGTCTAGGCCTGTCATTGCCCTTCTCCCAAGAAGCAGGCGTCTTTTAATTTCGTGGCTGCTGTCACCATCTGCAGTGATCATTATGTTAATATTACTGGGCAAATTTTGGCCACAACTTTATTGATTACAGACTGTGAGTGGTATTGGCTTAGTTTATAGCAGCAAGCCAAGAGGAAGATGTCCAGCTCATGCCAGTGTTTAAATTGTTCCTGGTCATGCCCCCCAGCCACCAGATTGGCTGGCTGGCACTGACGTGGCCAGGATCCCCCGGGCAATGGGGGACTTTGCCCCCCGCCCCCGGAGGAGAGGTGGTGGCCACGCGGTCCACCGCAACTCCTCCCCGCAGGTAAGTGGAGCGGATTTCCAGATGACCTGTGCTTGCCTCCAGGTGCAGCCCTGATCTGGGTTTGTTTGCACAAAATTTGCACTTGACAGGCTAGACAATGTCACCATCTAGTGAACCCAAACGTCCTATGAGAAAAGAAATTTGCACTGGAAAGCGCAGGATAGCAACCGCCAGATGGCAGTGTCGTTGCAAAAATGTTGGACAAACAATTCCTGCTCCATCTGAAAGCTCCCTTTTTATCTGCCCAGATATTCCAACATCGCACACAGCTACGTTTGATTGCTGCCTTGTGGTCCAGCTGGTTTACTCAGCGGAGACCCTGCTGAATTTTATTGTATTGCTTTGTTCTTATACCTGCCTGCCCTCCTGGGAGGAAGTGCTGGAGGGCGGTCAATAAATCCCCTAAATAAATAAACCTTCAGTGAACATGCAGCCAGCAGTGACTCCCCTATGAAGAAAAGTTGCAGCATTTGGGACTTTTTAACTTAGAGGAAAGGCAAGAAAGAGGCGACGCGGTAGAAGTTTATAAAATTGAGCGTGGCATGGAGAAAGCAGACAATCTTTCCCTCCTTCCTCATAACACTAAAACTCATGAATATTTATGAAGCTGAATATTCAAAGATTCAGGACAGATCAAAGGAAGCCCTGCTTCAGGAAGCATGTAGTTAGACTATGGAACTCCCTGCCACCGGAGGCAGTGATGGCCCCCAACATAGATAGCTTTAAAAGAGGATTGCATGTCGAGGTCCCCGAGCCACCCCAATAACTCACACCACACACATCAATTTTTGTTTAAGGTTTTTGGCATGGATTTGGCCACAACTTTATTTAAATACGCACACGTGAGTGGTTGCTTAGGCATTGGTTACGACTATCTGTCTTTGCCCCAGGGACAGAACTGACTTCCGGGTTCCAGCGGAAGCCAGTCAGGGAAAACAATATTGGGGAGAAATGAAGCTGGGCATCAGTCCCTCACTTCTCACCCTCATGTTCCTGTGGGGCTTGCATGGCCCAAGTCCGATGCCAGGGACAAGGACGAAAAGAATGGCAAGCCCCTGGATTCCCTTTCCGCACCACCATTTGAGGGGTAGGCACTTACCCCTCCACCAACCAATTTTAACCAATGCCTAACCGCCAACCTTACAAGTTGTGACGATTTGCTACGCAGTAGGCAAAAACCAAATGGCACCAGCCAATCAGTCAAATGGACAAATTCCTACCAGGCCCCTGCCTCAAAGCAGACGACCCCATGACAGGCATAGCAAGGTCAGAGGACAATGAACCCCCCTCCCTTTTCAGGGAGGGTGGGCGGGGGATCCGGTGCATGCAGCCCAAGAGAAAGCCCCTGTATTTAAGCCCTCTGACCCCTCCCACCAGTTTGCAACATAACAAACTCCCCAGAAACACACTTTTGCCCAGTCACAGCTCCTGGCCAAATATTAGCCAAACAACAGTGGGGTGGTCTTTAGGCACCCACCGCAACACGTGCTCTCTGTTATGGAGAACACGCTTTAGATAAATTCATGGAGGAGGAGGGGA